>NW_026622775.1:13250000-13875000 GCF_023065955.2 Ursus arctos | reverse complement strand
TACACAGTGAATAAATTTACATTGTTATCTACTTTCCCCCTTTTATTTGGGGGGGATGAGAGAGAAAACAAGCATACATTTTATTATAAGATATTGGCTCACATGGGCGCCTGGGTGGCTCGGTCAGTGAAGCATCCAACTCTTGATTTGGGCACAGGTCACGATCTCAGGGTCATGAGAATGAGCCCCACATCAGGCTCCATGTTCAGTGTAGAGTACGCTTGAGATTCTCTCTCTTCCTCTTCCTCTATCCCTCTGCCTGCTTGCGTGTTCATTAAATAAATAAGTAAGTAAATAAATAAATAAAATCTTTTTAAAAAAGAAGAAATGGGCTCACACAATTGTGGAGGCTGGCAAGTCTGAAATCTGTAGGGCAAGCTGGAAGGCTAGAAATTCAGGTAAGAGTTGATGTTACAGTGTTGAGCCCAAATTCCACAGGCTGGTCTGGCAAATGAGAAATTCAGGTAAGGTTTCTATGGTGCAGTCTTGAGGCTGAATTCCCTCTTCTACGGGAAACTGGTCTTTGCTTTTAAAGCCTTCAACTGATTAGATGAGGCCCACCCACATTAAGGAATATAATCTGCTTTACTCAAAGCCTTTAATTTAAATGTTAATTACATCTAAAAAAATACATTCACAGCCACACCTAGACTAGTGTTTGACCAAACTACTGAGCACTACAGCATAGCCAAGTTAACATATAAAATTAACCATCACAGAGTCTCATTACCTACTAGGCTCTGTTTTCTGACATATTTTCTTCACTCGGTTCTACTTAATTTCACCTTACTCCACCAAATAAAATGCAACATGATTTCAGCCTTCTAAGGGTCTCCAATTTGCTACAGACCTGAAATCCCCAAACTAATGAAGATTTCAGAGAGCTCTCTAGATGACACAGCCGCAAAGACCAAAACCCCAGCAGCTTTGTGTGTCAGAGGTTTTCCTGCATGGTAGGTTTGGTGGAAGAGACAATGAGTGAAAGAAGTGGATTATGTGAGGCAGGTTGATCTCAAAATGTTAATACAGATTTGTCACTGAATTGACATTATGGATGGTGTATCATTTGTGCCGTTATTGCTAGATATAAATTTTCATGAAGTCTTGAAAGCAGTACCCTGATACATATGTCAAGACTGATGGAGTGCGGGTAAGTAAAGGTGGGTCTGAACAGCTCTTTCATGCTACATTTGGAATCTCAGTGGTCATCTCCTGAATTTGTTTAGGGCAAAACCGATAGAGCACATTTCAAGCTCTCGAAATGACATTCGAATGCACAGTTGTATAAAGTAAGCACTAAAAAATGAGATTAACCATTGCTATGCTTTATGAGCCCTGCGTGTTTTTCTTCTTTCACCATGGTAGTAATAAAACTTGCTTGTAGTAGTCTTGGCAGTTTAAAAGCAGCACATTTGTATTTCCACATTTGATTCTTCCTCCAAACAGCACGATGTGGGGCGCCTGGGTGGTTCAGTCGTTAAGCGTCTGCCTTCAGCTCGGGTCATGATCCCAGGGTCCTGGGATCAAGTCCCGCATCGGGCTCCCTGCTCAGAAGGGAGCCTGCTTCTCCCTCTCCCTCTGCCTGCCTCTCCCGCTGCTTGTGCTGTCAAATAAATAAATAAAATCTTAAAAAACAAACAAACAAATGACACAATGGATAAAATACTGTTCTACAGATATGGAACTTGGGATTCAGAATTCAGATTTCACTTGCTGAAGGACAAACAGTAAATACTGGGGTCAGAAGTAGATCACAGCTTTTTCCACTACATCATCTAGTCTGTTAAACATTCTTAATTGCTGTTCTGGGAAATAAAAATCATTATGTTTCTAAAGTAAATTATGAACAGCCCTGAACGGCTTGTTTTAAAGGTAGGGGTTCTTACACAGGAAGATCAAAAGCAACTACTTGTGGCATTACTGTGAAAGCCTCTTACTGTGAATTATCACAGAAAAAAAGTTAAATTTACATGAGTTTCATTGATTTAAAATGTAATGTAAAAAAAGCTGGAAGAAAAAAGAAATGGTGTTTTTCAGTTATGATAATAAAGGAAGTAGTTTTCTTTTGTGCCTGGTAATTGCACTGGAAAACATTAAAAAAAAAATAAGTGCAACTCAAATTTAACTAGATCTTTGAAGAAGTGGAGGAAGGAGGAGATTCATTCTGAGGATCAGCTTGATCTTTGCTGCTTTCACAGAGATCAAAAGATTTATTGTTACTTGAGAGGGAAAAGCAGAATTCAATTAGGACTGAAATGAAGGACTCTGGGAGCAGAGTAGCTGCCTTCTCAGTACTTCCTAATTGGGTATCCTGTCTCCAACCAGATACTCTTAATTGATTCTTCAAAATCTTAATTCCAGTAATTAAGCCATTTGGACATCGGAAGGATGTTAACAGAGTCCAGCAAGAGCAACAGGATTCAAAGTCATTGCAAATGACTAGAGCGGCAAAGAGATGAAGGAATTGGAAAAGAGGAAACTTTTTTCCGGGCCCTCCAAAGTTAATCTGCAATGCCTCAAATGAGTTCATTTATCATTCACAGGCCAGATAATAGGTCTCAGAAATCTCAGAACTGGTTCTCTCCGTATAAATCCATTCTTTGTTGTAGGTACAAAACCTAATTATTCCCATTCTGTCATCATCAGCTCGAGGACTTCTGAGCCCTGCCCAACTCAGATTTTGCTGACTGAAAGTATATTTAGGGGCCTGAATTATGTAGGCAGAATGTTCTTAACTTTCCTAAAACCAAACTCTCCTCACACAGTAAGTTCTGAAGCTGTTCTGTTTTTTTAAAAGCACAACCATGACAAAAGTAAATGATAAAGCCCCAACTGCATTTCGTTTCGATGACACGAACAATGAAATGTTCTCTGTTTCTAAGAGAGGATCATATGTTCTATAGAACATAATTGAAGGAGGCAAATTTTAGAGCAGTGCAGACATTTAAAATTTGGGCCATGTATTTAATTATGTTCTAAACTGCAACTACTCATTCCCGGTCTTTCGCGCTTTGCTTATCTCAGTTGACAAGCATAATCTCAATAGCCTTCACGTTTTTCTACATATATGGAATTCCAACCATACAGAGTTGAGAACTGGGAAGGAAATTAGTATTCCCTAAACACCAGTCACTTTCTTTCATAGTGCTTCATTTTATTTATTTCAGAACTTTTATCAGTATTGCCTCGAATGACCTTGCTCTTTTGCTGTGTTGTTCATTGTTGATTTTTCCCTCAACAGAATGTAAGTTCCATGAAAGCAGAGCCCTTCTCTGTCATGTGCTATTCTAGATCCCAAGCCCCCAGAGGTGTGCTTGGCACAGAGTAGGTATTCACGGTTTGCTTTGTTTTCGTTATTGTTTTTGTTAGAGAGAAAGAAAGCGCATGCGTGTGAGGGGAAGGGGCAGAGAGGGGGAGAGAGAAAATCTTAAGTAGGCTCCGAGCTCAGCTTGGAGCCCGATACAGGGTTCAATCTCATGACCCTGAGATCATGACCTGAGCCAAAATGAAGGGTTGGGACACTTAACTGACTGAGCCACCCAGGCGCCCCAAGGTATTCATGTTTTTTAATAAACTCAGGCACAGGACTAGACACATTGTGAACATTACCTCATATAATTCTCAAAGTGATCTTGAAATGTAAATATGTTATCCCTTTTTCAAACTGAGGAATCAAGGCTTAAAGGAATTAAGTAACTTGTCAAAAATCAAACAATTAGGAATTTAGGTCTGATGCGTGCTCTGTTTGGGGGCCATAGTATAAGGAATGTTCCCAAATTGGGCCATGGCCATAAGCAAGATGCTTATGGGTAGTAAACAAAGTGGCATTAAGTAACAACAGCATTAGACCGTAAGAAAAGTATTCCCTCTAAAACTTCTTTGTAATTAATTTTATTACATCAAAGATAAAGTCTCAAATTGGTGCCAAGTATGTATTTAATGCTTCCCCAGTAATTGCTACTCTCTCCCTCTCTCTCTCCTTATTTCATTTAAGGGCAGGTAAGAATACAAAGCCAGAGTTAATTTTCAGTGTATAAATTTTCCACAACTTACTTAAGGCAAGTGGTTCTGGTTTCCCATTTGCAATAGTTACATAGTTCCTTCAGAATAAAATTTTAGATAAAAGTTCTGAATTTATTTAAGGGAAATACTAAGGATAATGGTATAGGTGATAAATTTGGCAAAAACTGCGGAGATGGCACACAGTGTCCGGTTTAGAAAACCCTACTCTAAAGCAAATTTACAAAGCCCTGAAATAGAAACAAGCAAGAGAAGGCATTGCTACGATAGGGAAACTCAGACACATAAAATAATTATCTCCAAAATGCTTTAAAGTGGTGTGCTGGAGGTACAAAAAATTAACTCGACATAACTGGGGAAAATATCACTGAGATACAAATGCTGGCGTACAATTAAGTTATAGTTCCTGACTAATGGCGCCAAAAATACAGTGGAGGACGTATATGAGTAATCAGAATACAAGTAGGGACACAAAAAAGGCCCAAAAGAAGAAAAAATACATGTGGATGTGAGGAATCACAGTTCTACACCGTTAATTACCTTTAATTACCTACTGTTGTCATTAAATTTGTTAATTATAATTAATAATTATTTATATTAAGTATATATTTGTTTAAAGTTATAATATATAAATTATATAAATAACACAAATTAACTTACTTCATTTCAATTAATAATTTTGCCATGCATGCTCAGAATAATGAGTATCCCTGATAAGTCTATTATATAAAAGGAAAATAAGAACATGTAGCTTTAATCTCATTTTCAATGGTATCCAAATGGGAAATAATCCCACTTGCAAAATGCTGGGCACTCTTTCTTACAATTGCAAGAAAAGCCTTGATGGGTTTGGCAAACGTGACCTGCTAAATTGCCAACCATTTAAAAGGCATCAAATTCATAAGCCCACTAAAGCTGGCACGTCTTTAACATGGCACCAAATTGGTGCTCCCCCGAGGTACGGTGCTGCCTGAGAAACTGTCATCACTTTGTATACTTCTGGGTAACCTTTACCAGGGACTGGTTCTGCTGTTCTCTTCTTTACGCTGACATCTGCTTATAGGGAGTCTCAGGATAAATCCACGTGGTCCAAAGCTTGGGCTTTCTGCGAGGCCACCTGTCAGTCACGTGCTACTTCTCCTGCAGACAGCTTCGAAGGTGTAAGCTAATGCAGGATATCTGCTGCTCTCTCCCTCAGGAGAGGCCATGTGGGGACCTGGAGCGCGTGGGCCTGACAGCACGGACCCTACATGCAAATTCTGATCCTCCCGCTTATTTGAGCAAGTTGCTTAATTTCTCTAGGCCTGAATGTCTTAGACTGCAAGTTGGGTGAAGGAATCTTATTAGGAGATTTTGAAAATTAAGTGAAATAAAGCAAAAGAATATTCGGTGAGGTATCTGGCACATAAGAAATAAAACGTCAACTATCATTAGCTACTATTAGCCTGTGTTAGGAAGTACAAGGTTCTCTCCTCTGGGCTTTCCAGAGCCCTCGGGGAAACACGAGCCTTTTAATCTTTTTTTTTTTTTTTTTTTTTTTTTTTTTTGACAGAGAGAGAGAGCACAAGCAGGGGTTGCGGCAGAGGGAGAGGGAGAAGCAGGCTCTCCACCGAGCAGGGAGCCCGATGCGGGGGATGCGGGGGGTGCATCCCAGGACCCCGGTACCCACATTAGTGCTTCAGGCCGGCTTCACACATGTGACTGGGCTGTTTCCTCTGCTCCTACGAGTTCTCTCTCTCTCTCTCTCTCTCCCTGTACCTCTCTGGCCAGAAGAGTCAACGTGGAAGCAGGAGTACCTCCCTCAGTGACGCAAATCCCTTTCCTCTGCTACACAACCGAAGAGAAAGCCTGCATTAAAATTCAAACAGGGGCTTTGTGATGGGACGTTGATTTCTGAGAGGCGACTTTCTCGCCACACCCTCTGTGGAATCAGTCTGGAACATCCTTCTCATTTGTCACCCTCTTTAGCTGCCTGAGAGTTACCATTTAATATAATGCTTGCGCTAATCTTTTTATAGCCACGGACGGCAGCTCCCTGGAAACTTCTACATTTTGTTTCTGACAAACAGTATGTCAGACATTTGCCCAAACAAAGCATAACGAAAACGTCTGAACTCAGCCTGTGCTATTTTTGCATACCTTTTACTTTACAGCCAAGTGCTACGATGAAGACGGTGTAGGAGTTTAGTGAGATAGAGTATGTGAGGCCCTTAGACTCATTCGCCCGTGTAAAGAACAAAATGTTTAATTCTTCAGAATATCCATCTGGAGGAAGAATCAGTCCCGACCGGTATATTTTCAGGAGTGCATGCCGAGTGGGCAGGAGGCCCCCGCTTCTGTGTTCTAAGGCCCCGCCAGGCTGGCTTAGCCATTCGGCTTTCTGGGAGCCAACTGGAACTGAGACACCGTGGAACTTTTACTCAGTACCTTGCTTTTACTCTTCCTGAGGCTTGATTGTTCAAATCGCCTCGGATTCTCAACATACCAGAGTACCCTTATTATAAATTACCTCTTTGGGCGTACGCGAGCACAAGTGGGTAACTGCTACATATACTAAAGAATCCAAATTCAAAACGGATTTTAAAAATTTTAAGGATACCAAGCTTGTCAGCAATATATGAGGTTTTTATATATCTTGGTACATTTTTTTCACTGTACAAACTCATCTACTTGTTTCAAGAGCCAACAGGTAGGGTTAACTGCCTCTAAAAATATCAGGGAAAAAAAACACTCTTATTCAGTGAATTTCTCAATGTAATGAGGCATATAAAACACACACATACATAGCATTTCAGATTTCATTTTACCCTCATCAAAATTATCTTCTCATTAAAATGACTTAAATCTTTTGAATTAAAATAATAGGAGTTTCTTATGATACTCAATATTCAATATTCTTGTCATATTAGTAATACGTGCTAACTCTAGAATTTTAAGTGGTGATATGATATACTTTTGCAAATGCATATCATTTATTGTAGCCACAGATTTTAAGCAATTTGTTATATTGGGAAGTCTCAGTGGCTTTACTTCTTTTTGTAATGTATACGTTAGGAAATTTAGTCCCACTACACTTCTGCAAGTGCTTCTTTGACTATTACACATTTCCTTCCAACATACCAAGCACTTTATTATCTCTGCATCTTTTTTATGATGTCGATGCTACCTCTCTCTCTTAAGTAAATGTGCAAGGAAAACTTCTATTCATCCTGCAGGGTCTGATCTAAATACCACCTGGGCAAGTATTCTCCATGCACGTTCTGTCTATACCTTTCTGAGCAGAAGCAATTTTTTACTTCCCATTTATTTTTCATCATATCACTTTGTAAAAACATCTAGTATTTTTATGATCTGCTCTATTAGTAATTTCAGGTCTGTCACCCGAAGTTATCTATAAATCCCTTTATGGCAAAAACTAGGTCATGTTCATAATTGCGTCTCTCTAGAACATTAGACAACTTCTCATCGATAACTGACATTTAGTACATGTTTGCTATAAACAAGAAATTTCAGTTCAGAGAAATGTGAGGAAAATTTCAGGTGGTCCTAGAATAATGGTTTTAAGAATTATTAAAATGTTGTTAAATATAGCATTAGGGTCTTTTTTGGTTTAGATCTATTTTTTCAAGTTATGACTTTATTAGAGCTTGCTAAAAGCTTTTCAAAGTAGTTTTATCAATTTCTATTCCAGGCAACAGTGTATGACAGTTCCAGTTGTTGCCTACCTTACCAACACTTAACGTTTTCACATTATAATATACTTAGATACATTCACGCATATTGCTTGATTTGGTTTGACATCTTATTCAGCATTTTTGTTTCTAGTGTTTATAAGTGAAGTTGGACTATATTAATTAATCTCTTAATTTGATCATTTTCTTCATTCCACTTTCTTTGGGTACACTCTTCCTTTTTTCTAGTTTCTTACAGTGAAAACTTAGGTTCACACAGATTCAATACTCTCTCTGTATTTGTATATATATGTGTGTATATACATATGCATGTATGTATACATATATTCATATATTAGATACATTAGACATATATCTTAATATATTAATAGTATTTATATTATATAATATCAATCTTGTATCTTACATATTCTTATTAATATCTACTTTTTACTCTACTAAATATATCAATATGTAATATAATTAGTATATTAACATTGGCTCTATTAATAGCAGGCAAAATGTATCTTAAGGTAGAATTATTTTCTGAAGAAGTTTAAGTTCTAATGTTATATATTTAGTATATGCAATATCTATGTAACATGATACATATAATATATAATCTACTATATAATAAGATATATTAATGATATAAGTATGTCATATATATTAATTATACATAATATGTATTTAATATATGCATATTAATTATATTAGATCATATAAGTAAATAATATATAAGAATTTCAGGTGGTCCTGATATATATCTAACACATACATAAATACATATTAGATTTATATATATGAAAGACATGTTTGATTATATATTAGACTATAATTTTATATTTATATATAATTTAATATATAATATACATATATATAACATATAATTGATTTATATCATATGTCTATACATTACATGTGAATATATTGTATAATTACACCTTCTGTGTAATCTGCCAAGATAGGTGAGATTCTTTCTCACCAGATTAGCTTTCTGTGCTTATGCTACTGTGTTTTGTCCTGATTATTTTAAATAAATAGAACCCAGAAGTTCCTTACTTCTGAGACAGCTAAGATTGTTTACAGTTACCTTAATTTCTGCTTATGTTCATTTATAAATATTGTGTTGTCATTTCAATTAGCAAGAAACTAAGCTACAGCCATTCATTTTTCTCAGGTACTTACGCATCCATGTTGAAAGTCAAGTGACCAATCTCCTCTGCTAATGCTTTTGACTCTTCTCCAAGTCAGCCACAAAATTCAGAAAATCAAAGGTAAATGAATAAACAAATTTAAGATGTCTTTTTAAACTAGTTTGTTTTCCTTTTTTCTTACCTTACAACAGAAACACTACTAGAAATAATCTTTTTTTTTTGGTATATTCCATCTTTCATAATTAGCTCAACGGTATCATAAAAGCTGCAAGGGAAGAATTGTGAAATCAGACAAGTTTCACCTTTATTGGTTGTTACACTCTGGTAAAAATGTTATCAACTTAATATATTTCAGAGATTATATACTTTATAGAAAAGTACTCAAATATCCTACATAATGTTACCACCCTAAAGGGAAACTGATGTAATCCTATGTAACATATGTATATTATAGCCAAAAAGAGGATTTAACTTTCCTCCATTCTGATGTTGTTGGTTACCGATATAATTAACCACAGTCATTTATCCTTATCCTCCATAGGTAACTGATTTCCTTTCCTGTCCAAAAGCTCTGACATGAAGCAGAGCTCAAACACTGTCTACTACAAGGCAGGACAGTTTCAGAGCCTCACGAAAAGGACTGTACCAGGAACTCTAATGACGCTTTAAGAAATGCACTCAAAATACAGCACAGAAGCAGCAGTTTGAGACACCTGGAAGGAGATTGATCTCCTGACTCACAACTTGTGCTGGGGGTGTAGGGATCTTTAGGAGACTTCTCCAAGAACAAAAGAGCTAGTGGGTGCAATTTCCCTCCCTCCGCAGCCTAGATACCTGGACAACTGCGGGAGCCAGTGTGAATACTCACCACTTGGCTGCTAACACTGCATGCCTCACCCCTGCATTCTCCTGTGGACCTGCCCACTTCAACACAGCCTCAGCAGGAGTCCATCCAAAACTGTGTCACAAGCCTGGCAGCATACAAGCAGCCCTGATGGGCCAGCACCACCCCAAAAGGACTCCTGTCCCGGGGAGTGGGGTAGAAAACCACACACACCAGTTTGGATGTAGCCCCAGCAGTGGGCTGGGGGCAGACACCTGGTCTGACTGCAGGCCCCACCCACCAACAAAAGCTCCTGGAGGGACAAGGCAGGGAGAGTGCCCTGCAATTCAGTGACACTGAAGCTCTGGCAAACTGCTGGTCTGAATAAACTCAAGCCAAGGTGGGCCCTAGACTGGTCCATTAACAACACAGAGACGAAACCCTGCCCACAACAGGCAGAGAGAGCTATTCCAGATGACTGGACTAAAGACAAACACAGGTCAGCCACAATAGAAGGGCACATACAACACACATAGGAGACAGCTCTGAGGCATCAGGCTCTGGGGAACAGGGGACATTGCACTGCTGGGCACAACAGGAACTCTTCTTCATAAGGCCACTACCTTCAAGAGCAGAAGAGGCAGGTGACTTTCCTAACTCCAAGAAATAGACACAGAGAACGTGACAAAATGAGGAGATAGAGCAATATGTCCCAAATAAAAGGACAGCGCAAAACCACAAGAGAGCTAAATGAAATGGAAATAAAATGCCTGACAGAGAATTTAAAGTAATAGTCTTGGAGAAACTCACTAAATTTGAGAAAAGAGTGGAGAACCTCAGTGAGACTCTCAACAGACAGAAAACAGAAAAAAGAACCAGAGATGAGGAACTCAATAACTGAGATTAAAAATACACTGGACGGAGAAGAGGAAGCAGACTAGAGGAAGCAGAAGAATGGGTCAGTGACCTGGAGGGCAGAGTAAGAGAAAGCAAACAAGCTGAACAAGAGGGAGAAAGAATAATAATAAAAAATGAAAACAGACTTAGGGAACTTCAACAACACCATCAAGGATAACATTCGCATGAGAGGGATCCCAGGGGGCAGAAAATGTATTTGAAGATATAATAGCTAAAAACTTCCCAAATCTGGGGAAGGAAACAGAAGTCCAGATTGAAGAGGTACAGAGAGCCCCCCAAAAAATCAACCCAAGGAGGTCCATGCCAAGACACACAGCAATTAAAATGACAAAAAGTAGTGGGAAAGAGAGAATTTTTGAAGCAGCAAGAGAAAAGAAAACTGTCACATACAAGGGAAACCCCATAAGGCTATCAGCCGATTTTCAGCAAAAATTTTGCAGGCCAGAAGGGAGTGATATGATATATTCAAAATGCCTGAAAGAAAAAAACCCACAACCAAGAATATTCTATCCAGCAAGGCTGTCATTTAGAATAAAAGGAGAGATAAATAGTTTCCCAGACAAACAAAAGTTAAAGAAATTCATCACAGCTAAACCAGCCTTACAAGGAATGCTAAAGGAGATTCTCCGAAGCAGGAATAAGAAAAGCAAGGAGCACAAAAGCAACAAAATCAAGTACATCTTTAAAAAGCAAAGGAGTCACAAAGTAAAAAGATGTAAAGTATGTCACCATACGCCTAAAATGTGGGGAGAGAGGAGTAAAATTTTAGTGCTTTAGAATGGGTTCAAACTTAAGGGTACCATCAACTTAATACAGACTGCAGTATGTGTAAGATGTTCCATGTAAACCTGATGGTAACCACAAATCAAAAACTGGTAAAAGAGATGCAAAAAATAAAGAGAAAGGAATCCAAGTAATCCACTAAAAAAATCCTTGAACTGTGAGAGAAGAGGAGTATGTCCCCTCTAGACCTACTTTGTTGAGGGTTTTTATCATGAATGGATGTTGTACTTTGTCACTCACTTCGTCTGCATCTATTGAAATTATTACGTGGGTTTTATCCTTTCTTTTGTTGATGTGAAGTATGATGTTGATTGATTTGTGAATACTAAACCACCCTTGCATTCCAGCAATAAATCCTACTTGATTGTGGTGAATAATTTTTTTAACATATTGTTGGATTCAGTTTGCTAATATTTTGTTGAGGATTTTTGCATCTATGCTCAACAGAGATACTGGCCTATAGCTCTCCTTGTTTCTTTGGTAGTGTCTTTACCTGGTTTGGTGTCAGGGTAATACTGGTCTCATAGAATGAGTTTTGAAGCTTTTCTTCCTCTATTTTTTGGAATAGTTTGAGAAAAATAGGTATTACTCTTTAAATGTTTGGTAGAATTTGCCTGTGAAGCCACCTGGCCCTGAACTTTGTTTGTCGGGAGTTTCTTGATTACTGATTCAATTTCATTGCTGATAATCTGTCTATTCAAGTTTTCCATTTCTTCCTGATTCAGTTTTGGGAGGTTATATGTTTCTAGAAATTTACCCATTTCTTCTAGGTTGTCTAATATATTGGCATGTCATTTCTCATACTATTCTTATAATCCTTTGTATTTCTGTGGTGGTGTTATTTCTCCACTTTCATTTCTGATCTTGTTTATTTGAATCCTCCCTCTCTCTCTTTTGATGAGTTTGGTTAAAAGCTTATCAATTTTGTTGATCTTTGAAAAAAGAACAGCTTCTGGTTTCATTAAGACCTTTTGAAGAGGCAACTTTTTTTTTAATTTTTAGTATTAATCACACTTTATTTTTATTTGAGATAAATAAAATTTACATCACATAATTCACCATCTTAAGGTATAAAATTCAGTGGAATTAAGTGTATTCAAAATGTTGTGTAACCACCACCACGACCACTTTGTAGATTCAAAATTTTCCTTACCCCAGTAAAATACTCTGTACCAATTAAATAAGAACTTCCCACTGTTCCCTCCTTTAACCCCTGATAACCGAGCAGGCAACTTTTGAATACAGACTTAAAGAATAAGAGATGACATTCTACATGAAGACCTGGGCAAAGTATATTCCAAGGAAAAGGAATAACAAATCTGAATCTCTGAAGCAGCAACAAGTTAAGGGAAGAGCAAGAAACCTGGTATAGCGGAAGCAGAGTAACAAAAAAGGAGTAAGTAAAGCTAAGTTCATTAAGGAGGTAAGGACAAGATCATATAGGGCCTGTTTACCACAGTAAGAAATCAGAATACAATTCCAAAAAAGATTTAAGCACAGGAGTAACAAGAGGCAATATATAATTTTTAATGAGATTACCCTGGCTATTACGTGGAGAACAGAATGCAGAAAAACCAACAGTCGAAACAGGGAGACAAATTAGGTAGTTCGGATAAAAAACGATTATGACCTGAGCCAGAGCGGCAGCTGAATAGATGGTGAGAAGTAATTATATTCAAAATATATTTTGAATATCGAACTAGAATGGTCCATTTAAGAGCCCAATCCCAATGAAGAAGCAGCTCGAACTCAGAGAACGGAGTTCTCTCATGCTGGCTCACAGGACAGCCTTAAGTTTTCATGGTAGATTAAGGACTTTGCCATAGCTTAATGGGCGCTGAATTTCCAAAATATCTGGGCTGGCCACAGTGTGTCCTCAAAGCTGGGACAAGGTTTCCCATAGCTGCATATGTGACTGGGTGGCTGACAACACTGTTCTCTGTGAGTGCCAAAATAAGCACTTCTTTCTCCTATCATTTGCCCATGAGGATCCATTATTAATACTTCATCTTTTTCATACACCTTGTTAACTGGCAGAGTAAATGATTTTGTAAAAAAATAAGTTTCCATTTCTTCATAATGGAAATCTCTTCATGTAACCCAAACATAATAACTATCATTTATTAAGGGTTTATATAAGTGAGACTACACTAAATTTCTTACATATATTATCTCATTTATTCATCTCAATATGCCTCTGAAGTAGGTATTGTTATGACCCTATTTTTTTTTACACATGAGGTAACTGAAGCCCAGAAAATATAACTGACCTGCCTAGAGCCACATGGCCCATAAGAGTAAGAGCCAATGTTCAAAGTCTCTTTCTCCAAAGTCCTTGCTCTTAACTCGTATCATATGCATAGACAAGAATATGCTATGGATAGCAAGACGAAACCGATACAAATGTTGTGAGACAGAAGAATATTCTAGCTTCCCCCTTCTCATTCACATGTTCATCCAAGTTCATTATACTTAAACAAGAAATCCCCCATTTCAGATATGTGGGGGTCTTCTGAAGATTCTTTTACCTACCAGGAAAATTTTCCTACAATGGTGGAGATTTTTTTTTTTTAATAAAAAGGAAGAAATCAGAAGTTAGAAGTTAGAAATGGAAATGATAGAGAGGAAACTATGTCTAGGCAAATGCATTTCTCTTAACAGCTCCCTTGAATCTTGGTGAAGATACAGACCCTGAGCAAGTAAAACTAGTACTCTTCCCAACACCTGCTCTCACTGTATGAGGACTAGGGATAACCAGGGAAGAAGATCCTACTCAATCTGCATCACATACTTCACTGGACCGGCATTGTTCCAGACAAATAAATTCCTTGACTACAGAAGGAGCGGTTATATTGGAATTTCAACTAAACAACAACAACGATAATAACAAAAATATAACAATATTAACAACTATGGATTTGTGTCCTTACTAAATTATTCAGAAATGTGAGGTCCAACTCTGATGTGTCTGTTGTCCAATGCTTGGTCTGTGGTATAGATCAAAAACTTTTTCTTGAAAATTCATATGAAATTTATATACAGTGAGATTCACAGAACCCAATTTTTTATTGTCAGGGACTAATTGCCATATTAAAATTACCCTCTGTCAGCTATTTTTTTTCTAGTGTATGTTGGTTTCTTATTAATCAAACTTACATATTTTATTTCCATTGAATATGGAATTCTAATTGCTTATTATTTAACCTTCACTCAAATCTTACCCTTTTTTTAATAAATTAGGACACACTAGTCTTGTAAAATATTATTTCTCATTATCTGCTAGTACATTCCTCTCTCTTATTTGACAAGTGAGACATACAATAACTCAATCTTTATGTGAAGTTATTTGATGATATCATACAGATTTTACAGAATACTGTGTATGTTATTTCTATGGCATAATTCATTTTAGTGTTTCCATCCATCAAACATAGCCTTCATATAGAGTTTCTCTAGTAATTTTTTTGCTTCTTATGAACAGACATATATAAATGAAGTAATCGCCTTACAACATGTAATTGGATTGACTTTTTTATTTGTATGTGAGAATTTATACAGTGATTTGTCTCCAAAGAGCAATTGAAGTAATTTTTAAAAATGGAAAACATAAAAATTTTAATGTGAAAACTACAGGGAAGTTTTTAATTAAGGAGAAGGCTGACATATTTTCCTGGTGATGACAACACAGACATTGTTAAATTTCTTTGTGAGGACGAGAGAAAAGATAGGAGGGTGCTTTTTTAAAGTCATTGTTATTATTACTCAAGTCAATGAGCTGTTAAGTACAAGCTTAATTATGACCTCTGTTCGTCATCTTGATACTTAATAATGCACCAGCTGCGCTTTTCCTGCTTTGTCAATTGCCTGATCTATCAGTTGACTGAGCATTCCCTGCCAAATGTGTGACCATCTTCATCTCCAGAGGAGATAGATGGTTTACCCACATGTAGCTCCAGGCAAGTGCCAACTCATTATCTTCTCAAAACATCTTGTTCCCTGGGACAGGTTCCATCAGAAATTAGGCTGGAAATCTGTTGCTCACCCACCACATCTTAGGTCAGAAGGAGCCGAGATGCCCTTCAACAGATGACTGGATTAAGAAGTTGTGGTCCATATATACAATGGAATATTACTCAGCTATCAGAAAGAATGAGTTCTCAACATTTGCTACAACATGGACGGCACTGGAGGAGATAATGCTAAGTGAAATAAGTCAAGCAGAGAAAGACAATTATCATATGGTTTCTTTCATCTATGGAACATAAGAACTAGGAAGATAGGTAGGGGAAGAAAGGGATAAAGAAAGGGGGGGTAATCAGAAAGGGGAATGAAGCATGAGAGACTATGGACTCTGAGAAACAAACTGAGGGCTTCAGAGGGGAGGGGGGTGGGGGAATGGGATAGGCTGGTGATGGGTAGTAAGGAGGGCACGTATTGCATGGTGCACTGGGTGTTATACGCAACTAATGAATCATTGAACTTTACATCAGAAACCAGGGATGTACTGTATGGTGACTAACATAATATAATAAAAAAACATTAAAATAAAAAAAATTTAAAAAAGAAGAAGAAACACAGGACACAGTATTTCATCTTTATGATAAATGATTGAGGTATATCAGATGACAGAATAATTTTAAAAGTTAAACAGTTATTTTTGACATGGATTCTTTCCAAAAGATTCTCTAGCTCCAGGAGCTAATGAAATTATTGTGTCCTACATAGATACAGCGAGGAAGCACAACAAATTCAAGTGCTGCTCTGCAACTAACAATTCTGTGGAAGTCATTCATTTCTCAGAAAAGTTGAGCTCAAATTGAATAAAGAATTGTATTTTTTTTAAAAGATAGAGAATGAAAGATTATAAAAAGGAGTATTTTAGATTCTTATAAATGGAAAGATATAAATTATTATTTTTTAATTCTAAACTATCCTTTACTAATGAAGAATACAGTAAATTCCAAATTTACTTTCCAATTGAATTACCCTTCAGCTATTTCAGGTGCTCACTATTTTTTATTTTTGGTTTTCATAGGAAAATTTAGATCATAGTTTAGGTAAAACAACAGCTTTACAATCTTTTGTTTTGTTTTGCTTTGGTCAGGTAAAATATTCTTTACTCAAAACTCAAGAGTTAGTTGTCAGTATTGTACTGACAAATAACGGCCTAGGTAACATGCACAATTATTTTTGCCTTTCAGAGTAGAAGACCTTTGTTCTTTAGCAGATACACACACACACACACACACACACACACACACACACACACACACACACCTACAACTTGAAAACTGAGCTTCTGTTAGGCCCCTTGGCCATCTGTGTGTAGCAGAAAGCAGTAATTTGATAGGCTTTGTCATTTAGACTGACCATCTGCAATCCTGGTAACAGTATTTAAGCTAGAAGATCCCAGTAGGAAATCTCTTCAAATGTGCTTTCTCAGGTCATTCAGTGCTTTATGTTTTCAACTATTTTAAAAGTAAATAAAAGGGAAACCTTGATTATATTGGGAGAAACTTCCTTTTCCATCAGAATGACCTAAGTAAGCACTTCCGAAAATTATATCTGGATGCATACAATCTGACCTTCTGCATTTCTGCAAAAATATGAGATTAGTTGAAGATATCAATCAATAATAGGGATTAAAGTCATTTTTAACAAATACAGAAGTTGGTTTTGATAGAGTCACAGAATTAATATAAGTTTGGATATAATATTAGATAATTTTAGTTCTTTAAAATTAACATAAGTTAACATGGTTACTTTCAGTAAATTGAATCCCAGAGCTGAAATAAGTCTGCCTATGCTGCACTATCAAATATACAGCTAGCACAAGCAGAATGTACTAGAGAACAAAATTAGAAGACGACTTCATGAAGAGTTCCATGGCAAAAGTCATTTCTAGAAACTATATAGAGAACTATTAGTTTCCTCTCATAAAGATACGGTAAGAATATTTAGTTTAAGTTGTGAAAGGCTATCCATTCACGAAGGCTATCCATTCAATATTTAATTAACCATAAGGCATATTTTACAAAGGTACACTTTATGTCTAGTATCTAATTCAGTATTCTAAAAATGCCTTAGTGTCCCTCAATCTTCTAAAACTTAATATTCAAGAACAGGTCTGATTTCACTGTTTATTCTTCATAAAAATGGGAAACAGAGATAGTTGCAAATGATCCAAACTAGTTCCCTATATTATTAGGTAATTATAGAGTTACGGAAGGGTCTGTGGCTCCAGCACTCCTGCTTTCGAACTTAGTCACCGTGGGCTAGTAGATACCTCTACGCAGTAGATAACGGAGCGTGGAGCAGAGAATCACCCGTTCTTCAGGATCAGCACTCACTAGCCCTGGAGTCCTTCCTAGCAATTCCCCGACCTCTTCTACTCTACATCTGGCCTTCTTTGCTCATCCTCACCCTTAGCCAAGTTCCCTGAAGGTTACCCTTTGTCTCCTTAAATCTTTTACATATAGCTCTCTCCTCTCAACCAGACTCCCTGTTGAACTCTCTTGGCCATCTTGCCCAAATGCCACTTAACAGCTCAGAATAATAGCCTGTGTCTTGTCTCTCCTTCTAGAGTTAAAGTTCCTTGAGGGCATATACCATATCTTATGCCTCGCTGTGATCCCATGTAACCCTACAAAGTACACTCAGTAAGTTTACATTAAGTTGATCCTAGGGCCATCCAATTTCAACATAAAATTCATTGGACTGGATCAGAAAGAGTCAGATTTTAATTTACATGTTTTATTGGAGTTGGCTGCCTGAAGAGCTCTGTGGATAAAGACTGAGCAGCAGTGTCTGCTGTGTCTGTAGGACATGAGAATGATGACACTCATGCAAATAATTGTGGTCTTAGCATGAATTGGATGCGAAGAGTTGCAGCTTCTCATCTAAATGTTTTCAAAAGATTTTGTAGAAATTGTCTTGCATGAACTTTTATAGGATAGTATGTGCTCTTAGGTCATGGTCTGCTTCCATATTGGTCAAATGAATATTCATTTATTTCCTTTAGACCAACGGGGCCAGATTCTGGCCAGGAGTCTGGGAAATGGGCTGGGTATGGCCCAAAATGAATGCTGGCTTTTGGAGTGTAGGCTTGTAGGATTGCATAATACTATCCTTTATAATTACCCCACTCCTAATCTGTAATGGTAGGCCATGTAAAAGGATATTCAGCCTCCACAAAAGACTGACTCTCCATGGTTCCAGATTTCAGTAGTAACAACCACAACAATGAGAATTTCCTGATTCAGAAAAGCAGAATAAAATTCTCTAATTTTCAAAGAGTAAAAATTAATATTAAATTCCATATATTCTTACCAAGTGAATCACCCTCCAGCTACTTCAGGTGCTCACCACTGTTTTATTGATTCCTTGCTTCTAGTTTCATTTTATCATATTTAATAGCAATTATTGACATTTGTTATGACTTCTCATAAAACTGGAGGCCAAAGCAAGTGGACTCACTTGCAAAAATTCCTAAAGTAAAATACATAGTACTTCCCTCTTCCAGAATTTCCTAATCCCACATACAATAAAGGAACCTGACTGTCACTAAATGTGAGGCTTGGGCTCTCATCTCTCCATCTCACATCCTCCAACTGCACCAACAGTTAAAGCCAATCTTGATAAAAGTTCTTTATTAGTGTGTTCTCATCACAAAACACCATACTCTACACTAAAAAGCTAAGGAGTCGGCCAAGTTACCATTGGCCTTTCATCATTGTCTTAAATCTTGGAACTTTAGATTTCAGAAGACCAAACAGTATTCCATTTGGAATTACAAAGCATTATGAAACCAACTCCATTACCTAAGAAAGTAAAAGCTAATGTGACAATTGCCTACCTATGTCAAATAACCCACAGGTGCTTTAATTTCACTCAATTATGTCTCAGCTGCTATTTCTCAAGAGTTGCTGAGAAACAGTTTTTACTAAATCTACAGAGCATTTTAAAAAGGGTGTAATTTTCCTCCTACAACATGGAATGTAGAGAAACTAGCTAATCAAAAGCAGGCTCTTTACTAATGTAAGAGTGATACAAACAACATTAAACATAAAAAGTTTGATTCTTGGAGAAATATTTATGAGTTATGGGAAAAACAAACACTTAAAAAGTATAAAAAGTAATCACAGAAATTTAAAATATTAACAGCACATACAAACAAATGGGATAGCCCGTACTGTGAAATGGTAAATGGACTGGACAAAATATTATGTTCCATTTTCTCTCATCTACACTCATCAAAGTTAATATTGTGCAAAATGCTGGGCTATGCTATATGTTCCCATTTGTAAAGAAGACTTCTGCACACTTGTCAATGCTCTGTTTTTCTTTTTGGTAGGTAGAAAGTTTCATATCTACGATTTGCTTATTTCTCTGTCAATGGTTTCTACAGGCCAGTGTAAAAATAGAATGATTTGATCTTTTCAACAGTGTGCTGCTTTTTGAAAGAACTTTTAAAGAAAATTTTTAGCACTGGGTGTTATACGCAACTAATGAATCATTGAACATTACATCAAAAACTAATGATGCATTATAGGTTGGCTAATTGAATTTAAATAAAAAAAAGAAAAAATTTTTACTTCATTTGTTTTTGCGGGGGCTGGCACAGAAGTTTAGAAAGATTAGGCAAACTTTATTCAATGTATTGACATGATTTTATATCTCTTCTGGTACACTGAGGCATGAGCCATTTAAACACTCAAATGGGGTGATACTGTGGGTGATACAATGACAAACACCTTTTTTAAACAAACATCTCATTAGTGCTTAGCTTTGAGAGGAGAGTACCAAACTGAAGGCAGAACCTAAATTCCTTTCTCAGCATATGCATTAAGAAGAAATTGTTCATCTATAACCTTTAGAGTCTTCCCAGTTTCACGGCCCTGCATTATAAATATGCAATGTTTGGTTTCTCTTCTTAAAGAGTTTAAGCATAAGACACATATATACATTTCTGTCTGCACCATCCCACTCACGTCATCTCTCTCCCATTAAATACTTACATAAGGCTAATTTTTACCTGCATTTGAGAATGTTGGTATTTTGTGTCCATATGATGTTAATTTTGTAGAATATTAGGCTATTTTACATTCTTGGTAGTGGAATAGAGAAGGAGACAGAGTGGCAAACATCTTTTCCAGAACTGGATTGAAGTTCAGCTGGATCTTAGAGCTTACCATGGAATCTTGGGAACTTCCCAAGTTCCACTTGTATGAAGGGACCTCGATTCTCTCTGTTGAGATCCTATTAGGTAAGTTTGATTTGGATCAAATACATTTTGCAAGTGAATATTTGCAAATGTAAGTAATTCCATAAAATGTAAAGTTATACCAGATATGGGAGTAATTTTTAGCAAGATCTCTTTAGCAGTACACTTTAATATAACTATCATAACATTTGTAAATTGGTTTCAACACTTTGAGGTTTAATAGCATTTATCTTAATAGCTATGGCTTTGAACATACTGAGAAGACTGAGTGAATATTGATAATATAAATGTTAGAAAACTATCACTATTCTGTAAAAAATGTAACTTGTTTTAGATATATTATGCACATGCATAAGATGCTTTGCCTGCCCCCTTTTTTTATCCCATTGTTTTAATCCTGGGGATGTTTGGATATTTCTTTATGAATGTAAATATTTAAGAATTATATCTGCATTGGAGTTTTGTTTGAAAATATTCATCAGGTATCAATTATTTTCTACAAACACTTTGGATGAAGTTTTTCTTTGATTAATCAATTTGTTTTTCATACCTACTTTTACATTTTATAGCTTTTGCCTTTTTGAGTGTGCTTTTGCAGTCATAAGTCTATCAGATCAGAATTTCCGCACTCAAATTTTGTAGTTTTGCTGTGTGCAGTTTTTATTGTCAATTTAGATCTTTTATTTTTACTATTAATATTCACTGTGAATCCTCACTTATAATTGAAAATTTTCATATTTATCCAGGATAAATTTACTATAATACTATTTAATACAACCTACTTATATTATTTTCTTTTTTATTTTTTTATTCTGGGGGGAGGGGCAGAAGGAGAGAGACAGAGAATCCCAAGCTGGCTCCACACACAGCGTGGAGCCCAACACGGGGCTCAATTTTATGACCCTGAGATCATGAACCTGAACCTGAACTGAAATCAAGAGTTGGATGTTTAACCAACTGGGTCACCCAGGCACCCCAAAACCTACTTATTTTAATATAAACTTTTGGAAAAAATTGTTTTTTCACAGTGACATGAAATATTGGTATGTCTTAGATTGACTCTTTTTGGAGCCAATGAAAGAGTAATTAATTTTCCATACAATTATGTTCACTTTGGATACAACATACAAATTCACTACTGCAGACCAAATGAAGATCAAAAAGGCTGGCGCAAAGTGCACTCAGGATCAAATTACTAGATACAAGTTGGTATGTGCTCATTCTCCCCATTTTCTATGGTTTCAGCTAAGCAACCAGAAGTTTGTTCCCTCTCCTATTATGTTCCTTATGCTCCATTCAAACTCATTTCAGCCAACTAAAATAATTAGTCAAATACTCAAGGAATCGCCTTTTCGTAACCTATTGGGACTATTTTCCTTCTGCTCAGATATCTAAAAGAAGTTATTCTGTCTTAGCCCAGTGCCAGACACAGAGTATGAGCTAAATAAATTTTAAAGGTCAATTAATTAATAGGCAGATTCTAAAGATGCAGATACAAGTAATTTTCTAAATCAAAGGAATTGTATGTATCTATGACATTAGACATCAGTGTGGAAATACCACATCATCATAACATTTTGCAAGCCAAAATCCAAGATTTTGGATTTCTTGATGCTAATTTCCACTGCCAGTCTATTGGTGCATCTGTAAAAAAAACTGTAGACAAAGAAAAGCTATATTTTATTTGTGTGTTATTTTATGCTAAATTAACAACAGGAATTATTCAAAGGGTGTAGAGCTCAATCAGTAAGTTAGAAATCGCTGGAGAACACCCAAATGACACTAAGAGCATCCTTTATAAGGGAATTCTCCCTTCATAACAGGGAAAGGAGACAGAAAGAATGACAGAGAAGTCCACAAACCTGTTGTCTCTGAAAGACTGTAGAAACCATTTAGATCAGAATGGACCAGAACAGACCATGCTCAGGATTGGAAAAACAAATATTTTAAAATGTCTATACTACCCAAAGCAATCTATACATTTAATGCAATCCCTATCAAAATACCACCAGCATTTTTCACAGAGCTAGAGCAAACAAGACTAAAATTTGTATGGAACCACAAAAGCTCCTGGAGAGCCAAAGCAATCCTGAAAAAGAAAAGCAAAGCTGGAGACATCACGATTCCGGACTTCAAGCTATATTACAAAGCTGTAGTCATCAAGACAGTATGGTACTGGCACAAAAGCAGACAAACATGTCAGTGGAACAGAATAGAGAACCCAGAAATGAACCCACAGCTATATGGTCAACTAATCTTTGACAAATCACGAAAGAATATCCAAAGGGAAAAAGACGAATCTCTTCAACAAATGGTGTTGAGAAAACTGGATGGTGCAGAAGAATGAAACTGGACCACCTTCTTACACCAAACACAAAAATAAATTTAAAATTGATGAAAGACCTAAATGTGAAACAGGAAACCCTAAAAATCCTAGAGGAGAACACAGGCAGCAACCTCTTTGACCTCAGCTGTAGCAACTTCTTACCAGATACATCCATCTTCAGAGGCAAGGGAAACAAAAGCAAAAATGAACTATTTATTGGAAATTCATCAAAATAAAAACCTTCTGCATAGCGAAGGAAACAATCAACAAAACTAAAAGGCAACCTACAGAATGGAAGACATTTGCAAATGACATATCAGATGAAGGGTTAGTATCCAAAATCTATAAAGAACTTGTCAAACTCAACACCCAAAAAAACAAATAATTCAGTTAAGAAATGGGCAGAAGACATGAACAAGCATTTTTTCAAAGAAGACATTCAGATGACTAATGGACACATGAAAAGATGCTCACCATCACTCATCATCAGGGAAATACAAATCAAATCCACGATGAGTTACCACCTCACACCTGTCAGAATGGCTAAAATTAATAACACAGGAAACAACAGATGTTGGCAAGGATTTGGAAAAAGGGTAACCCTCTTACACTGTTGTTGGGAATGTAGACTGGTGCAGCCACTCTGGAAAACAGTATGGAGGACCTCAAAAAGTTAAAAATAGAACTACTCTATCTTCCAGCAATTGCACTACTATATATTTACCAAAACGATACAAAAATACTGATTCAAAGGGGCACCTGCACCCCAATGTTTATAGTAGCATTATCAACAATAGCTAAATTTTAGAAATGGCCCAAATGTCCATCGACTGATGACAGGATAAAGTAGATGTTGTGTGTGTGCGTGTGTATGCAATGGAATGTTACTCAGCCATCAAAAGGAGTGAAATCTTGCCATTTGCTAAGATGTGGATAGAGCTAGAGTGTATCATGCTAGGAAAAATAAGTCAGAGAAAGACAAACACCATATGATTTCACTCATATGTGGAATTTAAGAAATAAAACAGATGAACATAGGGGAAGGAAAAGAAAAAGAGAGAGGAAAGCAAACCATAAAAGACTCAAACTATAGAGAACAAACTGATGGTAACCTGAGGGGGGGAGTGGGAGATGAGGGAAATAGGTGATGGGGATTAAGGAGGGCACTTGTGATGAGCACTGGGTGTTATACATAAGTGATGAATCACTAAATTCTACACCTGAAACAAATTTTACCATTTATATTAACTAAATAGAATGTAAATTAAAACTTGAAAAGAAAAAAACAGTAATGTAGTTCTTCACACAGAAAAAAAATGTCTATCTGCATTTTAAGTTGGGTCATGATAGAACAAAGCCATCAACAACTATGGTACTGGAAAAACTGTGTAACGCAATTGTTTTCAGGCATTGGACAACAAAAAACACAGGATATAATCCTCCAGAGGAGAGAAATGCATGAGGTAAGCTACACATCCACTCTGAGTTTCTCCTGGGAAGTCCTCTTTCCAAAAGGAAGTGGAGGGAAGAGAGTCCAAAAGAAAGCAGCAATCATGCAGAGTGAGGGAAACAGAAATCAGTGTTTGGGGCTGCCAAGGTAACTGGAGTTTTCTGGGAATGTACCAGATAGGAGAAAGATGTTCAGAGAAGGAATGTCAGAAATCAACACAGAGAGCCAATAGAAAGAGTTTGGGCCAAATACCATTTTATACTACGTATGGAGCAACATTTCACAAGGACACGAGCAGAACAGTTACTGGGTGACTGTGAGTTGAATGATTCTGGACATAACGTGGTGCTGGAAAAAACTGGAGTTTCAACTATCCATAGTGGGGAAAACTTGCTGAATATCTTGGGAATTCAGCTGAAAAGCCTAGAAGGATATACTTCAGGAGGGTTACAGTAAGGCCATCTTAATACAACTAAATAGAGTCTTAAACCAAGCCTCAACAGGATCAAGCTGATCCTCTAGTAAATTAACTGCCCAGTAGTACAAAACTCAATGGTCTTTACACGGAGAGAAGTCTAGATTCTCAGTAGCATGGCATCCACAATTCCCTGCATATTATCAAAAATTACTAGATGTGTGTTGACCCAAGAAAATACAACATCTAACTATGAAAACAACAGATGAAAGACAACCTCACAGATGACCTAGACTTTGGAATTGGCACATAAGGTCTTTAAAAGAATTGTTATAAATAGATGAAGAGATAAAGAGGGATATTTCAAGATAGTTAAGGGTCCACCATCAAGAAATCAGAATGCTCTTTTATATGCACCTAGTAACTGAGCTTCAAACTACATGAAGAAAACACTGACAGAATTAAAGAGAAGCACTGACAAATCTACATTTATAGTTAGATATCCTAACACTTATGGCTTAGTAATTGATAGAATAAGTGAACTGAAAAATCACAAAGAATATAAAACAATTTAATAACATTATCAACCAATTTACTCTAATTGCCATTTATGGAATACTACACCCACACCTAGGGAATACATAGCCTTTTAAAGTGGACAGGTAACATTCACAAGACAGATCATGTACTGGGCAAAAAAAAATGAAGTCTCAATAAATGTACTAGAACTGAAATCATCTAGCGTATGTTCTCCGACCATAATAAAATTAAATTTAAAATCAATTAACACAAAGCTATGATGACAATATCAAAGTATTTTAAAATTAAGCAATATATTTATAAATAATCCATGGTTTCAAAAGGAAAACACAGAATAATTAGGAAATATTTTGACTTAAATGGTAATGAAACCACAATAGGTCCAAATTTATGTGAGCTAACTAAAGTAGTAAAGGGAAATGTATAGCTCTACACTAGAAGAGAAGACCGAAGGCTATAAAAAGAAGACTGAACATTTATTTGCATTTAGCAAATAAACAAAAGGAAGAAAATAATAAATATAAAAGCAGAAATCAGTGAAATAGAATACAATGAAATGGTAAGGGTGATCAACAAGCCAAAGTTGATTCTTTGAAAAGATTAATAAAATTGATAACCCATAACTAGGCCGATCGAGAATAAGAGAGGAAGAAACAAATACTAATGTCAGGAGTGCAAGAGTGTATCACTAGGGAAACTGTAAACACTAAATAAATAATAAGGTAATATTATTTGAAACTTTCTACTAAAAAATGAGACAACTCAGATTAAATGTAAAAATTTCTTGGGGCGAACACAAATTGCCAAAAGATGTAAGAAGTTAGAGAATCTGAATATCCCAATATCTGTGTAAGTTTGGAAATAAAAGCTTTTACTTAAAGAAAATTCCAATCTAGACTTTCTGATAAATTCTAGCACATCAGGAAGAAATACATTTCTTTCCTTTGTTTCAGAAAATATAGGAAAAAGGAGAGGGAACAATTTTATGAGGTTAGAAAAGCTGGATACCAAAACCAGGTAAGAACATGACAAAAACTATTTTACAGACCAGTATCTCTCATGAACATAGACACAAAAACCTCTAGCAAATTATTAATAATTTAAGTCTAGCACTGTATAAAAAAGAAAATATAACAAAGGGAAGCTTTTCATAAGAAAGCAAATCTGGTTCAACACTAGAAAATCAGTTAATCTCAATAAAATCTGCATCTCAATAGGTACAGAAAAGGATTTGAAAAAAATTCAACACTTATTCATGATAAAAAAAATTTTAACACATTAGGAAGAGACTCTGATAAAAGGTGTTTTTGCAACACCTGCAGCTACAATTATATTTGATGGTAAAAGATTAAATGCTTTCTCCTTAGGACTGGAAACAAGCAAGGAAGTCCATTCTCACCACATCTATTCAACATTTTTCTTGAGGTCCTAAACAATGTAGCAATGCAAAAAAAAAAAAAAAAAAAGAAAGAAAAAAAGAAAGAAAAATATGAGAAAAAAAACCCTAAAATTCTGCCAATTTACATATGATACAATTATTTATATAGAAAATACCAAGGAATTTATATGACTACTACAACTATTAAGTGAATTTAACAAGATTACAGGATACCAATACAGGTCAAACACAAAACCAAGCTGTTTTTCTAAATTTCAGTAACGAATAATTAGAAAGTGAAATTTAAAACCATCATTACACAATAACAACAACAACAAAAACCTTGTCTTGTGATGTACAGTCAGGCAACAGAACGCCATTAAGGAATACAAAGGAGCGGCTGATGCATGGAACAGCATGCATGAATCTCCAAAGCATTAGGAAGAGCAAGAAAAACCACACAAAATTACATACACTTAGTGTATAACTTCATATACATGAAGAGTTAGAATAGGCAAACTACTCTATGGTTTTAGATTTCAGAACAGTAGTTTCCTGTGGGAAAGGGGGTTGACTGGAAAGGAACAAGAAGGAACTTTCTGAGATGAGGGAAAATTTCTGTATCTTGAAAATGGTATGGATTAGAGTCATGTGAATTTGTCAAAACTCTTCAAACTGTACACTTAAGATCTGTGCATTTCACTGTATGTAAATTTTACATCAACAATTTTTTTAAAAAAGAAAAATACATCTACCCGTGGTTTTCTCTAAGATCACAATTCTTTCTGAAAAACTAACAATGTCATCATGCCCTCAGACAAGGTGTTTTGTTCATTTCTGTCGAGGCTTTTGCTTTTGCATTAGGACCTAGTCCTGACCATATTTCATACAATTAACAGCTATTTTTGAAACATTACTAATTCTTCTCTATATTACTTTTGCTACACTTTTTTTCCCACCACTTGATAAACAAATAAACCATTCTTGTTGTTGAGCATCTAGTCAGTAGTGATGGAGTTGTTTTTAGTGGGGGTTAGTCCCTTGCCTGAGGCATTAACTCCTTCCCGTCTGTCCTGAAGCTTAATTATAAACTACCATTTAAACGTAACTTCTTGTATCCTGGAACTGGGCAGCTCTTTTCACTGCCGCATTTTGATCTATGCTGTGCCTACAATCTGAAACAGCTTTTCTTTTTTGCAGTTGTCATTTATTCAACAAATAGTTATCATACAGTTACCATGTGTCGGCTGATGGGTGACTGTATGAAAGGCGGTAAGCATTCAATGCTTAAAGAAAAAAAAAAGCAGGTAAGTTCCCATCCCTTTTTAGTCTACAGTCTGGAGTATTTGGGCTCAGACTGTAATCAAGTCATCACACAGGAACATCACACAGCTACTCTTATTCTTCAAAGGACAAGACAATTATGACTTACGTTCTTTGATTAGTAAATTGTTTTCCTATAGGTAGGGTAAACCCAAGATGCCAAATTATATGCACGAAAGGCAAGGAATCAGAGCAAAGTAAGTTAATTGTCTCCTCTCAATGGCCAGTTTTCAAGCTATCCCACCGGTATTCAGCAAGGGCTACATAACCAGATTTGTTGACCAAGGCAAGCTTTTCCTAGTGAGTGCTGGGGACCTAACAGGAAAATTTACATATGAATTTTCCTTTCCTAAAAGGGGCATGCTATTCTTTTGCAGGATAGTCCTTTTTCTTCAATGTGTAAAAACTTTCAGTTAGGTTATGGGTAAGTCTTAACTGGGGAGTATATATACAAGACATTTAAAACAATGCCTCATAAATTATCTGATTCATTTAAAGTAACTTCTCAAATATTCCTTCTCTGAGCCAGTATGGACTGATGTAATAATTTAGCTCTGAGAAGCAATTTTATTTCTCTACTTCCATGTTCTTGGGAAAGAAGGTGCCTCACCATTGCTCATTAGAAACAAGCATGACATTTTGAATAAGTATAGCATCTCGACAGTAGTCACCCAAGCAGTATTTCCTAAATAGCGCAATAAAGTATCCTACTAGCTTAAAAGAGGTAAAGAATCCTAGAGTGCCTACATTACTTCAAATTTTATTAGGAAGTGGGAACATAAGATTGTGAGAGCCCACACTTCAAACCTTCAATTTTATGAAGGTTAAACTCTTACACTTTACAAAGTATCTGGCATTAGTAATGAGTACCAGCCCATCACTAGGTCAATTAGACAAGCTTGTTTATTTTGTTGTCCACTTGTCTGCGAAACAAGCAATTATTTAGAGATATGTGTACACATATTTCTCTATGGTTATGTATTTATCAAATTTGTATTTGTCATTATGTGTTTTGAGGCTATTTTATTAGGTACATTAAAAATTTAGGATTGTTGGATGTTCCTGGAGAATATTATAATATTGTTATCTTTTTTATCTTCAATAATACATTTTGCCTTGAAGCCTACCTAGCCTGATGCTAATATATACATTTTTTTTCTTTATGCTTCCTTTAAAAAAATTTTTTTCTTTGTACTTTCAACTTGTCCTTCTGTTTTAGACATTTTTCTTATAAATGGCACATAGCTATGCTTTTATTAGTCCAATCATATAATCTCGGTCTCAAAGTGTGATTTTCAAATCGTGGTCTGAGCCTCTGAGGATCCCCAAGAACATCTGGTGGTAGGGGATGTCTTAGTCTGTTTGGGCTGCTATAAGAAATATAATTGACTGGGTAGCTTAAACAGCAAACATTTATTTTTCACAGGTCTGGAGCTGGGAAGTCCCAGATCAAGACATCAACAGGTTTGTTATCTGGTGAGAGCCCACCTCCTGGTTCACAGACAAATGTCTTCTTGCTGTGTCCCCACATGGGAAGGGAGCTCTCTGGAGTCTCTTTATACAGGCACTAATCCCATTCATGTGGGTGCATTCCTCATGATCTAATCACTTCCCAAAGGTTCAACCTCCTAATATCACACTGGGGCTTGGGATTTCAACATGCAAATTTTGGGGGAACACAAACATTCAGTCCACAACTTGGAGTATGTGAAATCAAAACTCTCTTTAATTAGTATTTTCCCCAGTTTTATTGAGATATAATTGACATATAACATTGTGTAAGTTTAAGGCTGACAACGTGATGATTTGATGCATGCGTATATTGCAAAATGTTTACCGCAGTAAAGTTAGTTAACACATCCTTCACCTCACATAATTACCATTTTGTTGCTGCTGTTGTTATGGTGAGAATATTCAAGAGCTAGTTTCTTAGCAACTTTCGAGTATACAATACAATATTATCAGCTATGATTATAGCTGGTGTACATTAGATCCCCAGAACATATTCATCTTACAATGGGAAGTTTGTACACTTTGAACAATATCTCTTCGTTTCCCCCAATTCCTGGCCATTGGCAACCGCTGTTATATTCTCTGCTCCTATGAGTTCTTTTTTTTTTTTTTTTTTGGATTTCACATATAAACAAGATACAATATTTGTCTTGCTCTGACTTATTTCACTTAGCATAATGCCCTCAATTTCATCCCTGTTGTCGCAAAGGGCAGGATTTCCTTGGGGTTTTCTCATGGCTGAGTAAGAATCTGTTATATATATATATGGAATACAGTGTGTATATATTATGCATGTATGTGTATACATATATACAATATACATGCACAACATTGTATTTATTCATTTGTCCTTGATAGATGCCTAGGATGTTTCTATGTTTGGCTACCGTAAATAATGCTGTGATAAACATGAGAGTGCAGATATCGCTACAATATACTGCTTTTGTTTTCTTCAGATAAATGCCCAGAAGTGGAATTCTCGGATGATATGGTAGTTTTAACTTTTCAAGAAACATCGACAGTGGGGGTTTTCCATAGTGGCTATACCAATCTACTTTTCCACCAACAGCATACAAACATTCCCTTTTCTCCACACCCACAGGTGTGAGGTGATGTCTCATTGTGGTGTTGGCATTTATCTGATGGTTAGTGATGTTGAGCATTTTTTCATGTGTTGTTGGCTATTTGTATGTCTTCTTTGGAAAAATATCTATTCAGATCCTTTGTCCGATTTTAAATCAGATTGTTTTGTTTTGGTTTTGGTTTTGCTATTGACTTGTGTGAGTTCCTCATATATTATGGATGTTAACCCCTTATCAGATATATGGTTTCCAAATGTTTTTTATGGAATCTTTATTGGGAGGATATTTCAGCTTATCAAATCCATCAATTGTCAAATTATCCTCAAAAAGATCAGGTCCAATTTTCTGTCTTTATTTTTGGAAACCATTCATACTATGTAATTGGCAGATAAGAAATAGAGATATAATTCTACTTGTTTACTTTTTAAAGGTACATTCAACTGTTTGATTAAAATATTTACAGATCCTTATAGGAGTACATTGGAAATTTTGTCATGACAAAAGTTTGGATTACTGACATAGTGCAGTATGTCTCAAAATGAGTTTGGTAGGACAATTTCCAAAACAGACTAATATCTTAATTATAAAAATAACTTTTTAAGATCAAGTTAGTAAAGTATTATATTAAACTAGATTAGAGAGCTTTCTTATTTGCAAGACATATATGTAATGTACAAGCTGAGTCTCTGAGAAAGTATTTCTCAAACTAATTTTCTTGGAGCATCATGTGGTATTAAGCATTTAGAGACATGCACCACTTCTAGAAACCGTTACTTCCATGTTTGAGGTTCAAATTTCCAATTTTTCCATCAAATTATATAAATCAGACCATTCTCATATTTTGGATCATGACATATAAGTGATTCATTAGTTTATGGAATTAATAATGAGCTCTGATTCTTGGTAGCTACAACACTGAGATACCTTAAAGAAAGCTAAACTGTGATTTCTTTTTCATTTTTAATATTACCGTAATCTGATACATATTTTTATATACCAATAATCATAATGGAATTAAAAATTAGAATACTTGTATATTTTGGTATATAAGATTATGAGAGTTAGCAAATGGAATTAGAGATCTCAATACAGAAGGGAAAAAACATTTAAGAAATAAGTTTTCCATAGCAACAGAGTCATATTTATCCCATAGTGATTATACCAAAATAGCTTATCTGAAAGCTCTGGACACTTTGAATTAATGGAAAAGTTGAAAAGAACATTAAAGTCTCATTACCCTAGATAGTGATTCATGAATTAGGTTTAATAGCCTAAGTATTCTCCCATCTGCTGAGAAATATATCTACAGAGGTTTAACATTAATTTCAATAATTCCAGTTTTAAATGCAGTTTTTCACAAACAGAACTTATTAAAAGAATTTGTAACACTACTTCGGAAAAATCCCTAAAGTCTCATATGACTCAAATCTGCTCAGAAATATAAAAACAAAGAAACCATGAAAATAGACGTCAATATCAAAGGAATGAAAATGACTTTATAAGAAACTACACAGTTCATCAGCTACTAAAGGACTGATTTTCCTGTTTGTAGATTATGGTAATTCTTAGATTTTTCTTCTGATTTTTTGCTATTAACTAGTCATATCACTGTTAATTAACAACTGGATCAAAATGTAGACAAAACTGAAAATTTTAAAAATCACAAAATGTTTGAGTAAAAAACGTCCCCAGAGGGGATCTATTAAAGCCATTCAATTTACAAATGAAGAAATTTATGGCAGGTGAGGTAAAACATTTACCCAAGGTTGCAGTGACTTAGTGATTTCATCCCCTATTTGAGCATTTCAATTCCATGACTCAGAGCAATTGTTTATTAATTTCAGTTATCATACCGTTGAAGGTTTTCAGTGATATGTAAATAGGTGGGCAGATAAACTGATAGGTAGGTAGGTAGGTAGGTAGATAGATAGATAGATGATAGAAAGGCAGGCTACTAATCTCTCCCCCAAAATATTTCACTCTTGTATGTGTGCATGTGTGCACATCTGAGTGTGTATACCACTGACCCTTCCAAAATTTCAAATCCAAATAAGACTCTGAGTATTAGGTATTGTACTATAGGACCAACTAGTTACTCTCCCAAAAATAAATTAAGTTTTCTCCATCTTCATCCATCTGTATTCTTTCAGTCTCATTTCTCAATTGTTTAAATTTTAATAAATTTCTCATAAATGAATAAAACTTAAAGTGACCTTGTGAGAAATCTCGTTTCATGGTAATTCCAACCAGACAATAGTAAAGAATCACTACATTGCTTTAAAAGAATTCTGTATTTGCAAAATATGTGACTGTCATTGGTCACATTTCTCTACAAAGGAAGATAGACTTACACTAAGAGTATCACAGTTGTGCTTCAGGTTTTTATTTTGTTTTTGTTCTAGATCTTAAAATCTTGCCTCTCTCTTAGGGCTATCATGAAAATTAAATGAGATAATGGAACCAGAGTGCTTAGCTAAGAGCCAGGGGCATAGTAGGTAGTCAAAATAAATATTGCTTTACTTTATTCTCTGCTTTGTAACTGCATAATTATTTTAATTCCATAAAAGTAGAAAAAAAAGTTTTGTTGAAATGTAATAAAAAGTATAAAAATAGATGGAAAAGTATATAACCCACTTCAAATTACTTTCTCCAAGCTACACAGGAATTCAAAATGAATTGATACATAAACATAAAAGGAAAAGAAACAAAGAAATGTCCCACCTTACTTATGCTTACTTGGGAGAAATAAGACAGGTTACGCTAAGGCTCCAGGTTTGTCATTGAAAGCTCAGACTACTTGTCTATTTTTATTAGTACCTGATAGTAATCTGAGGGAGATTTAGACATTCCAAGATCACCAAGATTTGGTCAGTTTTCAGTAAGCTCTGTTTTAAATCAGGCACTCAATACACGTACATTATTGAGCACCTGCTGTGTACTACCCGGGGATAATTGTTAGTGGATATAAAAACTAGTAAGAAACGGTCCTTGTCCTCAGAAAACTGACAGAACTATTGCTGCTTTTAGCTCAGTGTAGTAAATAAAGTCTGAAGGAAGTGAATAGGATTGAAGCATCACACACAGAGACCTCAGCCTGCTTGGAGGTAGGAGAAATTAGATCTAAGACTAGTCTTACTCTGCTCTAAGGAGGAATTAGTCAATTCAAGAGTTAATTGAAAGAAGAACATTCCTTCTATGGACAGGCAAGAAATCAGGTGTTGTGAAATGGGATGGGAACATGTGACTAGTGTAAACCTGTGGGACATATGGGAACTTCAGGCTATTATTGTGGAGACTCGTTGATTTTTCTTAACTTTCGATGACACTTCTTTGTGATGGGAGTGAGAGGTGTTCAAAAAAGAGGCTTGCCAGGTGTAACTTATAACAAAAAGGCAATTGACTAACTACAAATTTAAATACAGATCATCAAATAAAGAGAGTGAAGTGACAGGAGGTGGCCAGGACAGGCTTCATCAGGGCAAGAAGGATAAAAGAATAGACTGTATGTATGAAGCCACTGAAATACGAAGGAGGCAGAGGTACTGGAAAAAGTGGGGAGAGGCTTTTAGGTAAATAAAACAGTCAGTGGACTGACACCACCTAACGTCAAGGCTTTATAAAGCTACAGAAGAAAAAGTATGACATGGGGAAAAGAAAAGACAAATAAATGAATAGAACAGAATAGAGAACTCTGCAAAAGACAATTTGAAGAGAATAAGACAAGCCACAGATGGGAGAAAATATTTGTGAAAGACTTATCTAATAAAGTACTGTTACTAAAAATTTACAAAAAATTCTTAAAACTTAGCAGTAAGAAACTGAATAAACTGATTTTTATTTATTTATTTATTTATTTATTTATTTATTTATTTAGAGAAAGAGTGAGAGAAAGACGCACATGCACACATATAAGGGGGAGGGACAAAGGGAGAGGGAGAGGGAGAGAGAGAATCCCAAGCAGATTCCACGCTAAGCGCAGAGCCCCACATGGGGCTCGATCTAATGACCCTGAGATCATGACCTGAGGCACAATTAAGAGTCAGACACTTAACTGACTGAGCCTTTTAGGAGCCCCAATAATCGGATTTTAAAATGGGCAAAAAGTCTTAACGGACACTTCACCATAAAAGACATAAAGATGGCAGGTAAGCACAGGAAAAGGTGCTCGACATTATATGTCACTAGGGAATTGCAAATTAAAACAACAAGATACCACTACACAGCTATAAGAATGGGCCAAATCTGGAACTTTGACAAAGCAAATGCTGGAGAGGACGTAGAACAGGAACTCTGCTTCACTGCTGATGGGAGTGCAAAATGGGTGCAGTCACTTTGGAAGACAGTCTGGCAGTTTCTTACAAAACTAAACATACTTTTACCATACAGTCCAGGAATCACACGCTTTATTTACCCAAGTTAGTTGAAATCTTTGTCTACACAAGAACCTAAACATGAAAATTCATAGCAGTTTCATTTACAACTGCCAAGACTTGGAAGCAACCAAGACGTCCTTCAGTAGATGAATGAAAAGATAACCGTGGCACATCCAGACAATAGAATATTAGTACCAAAAAGAAATGAGCTATCAATCCACAAAAGACATGGAGGAATCTTGAATACATATTACTAAGTAAAAGAAGACAGACTGAAAAGGCTTTATACTGTTTTATTCCAACTATTTATTCCAGAAAAAGCAACACTGTGGAGGCAGTGAAAAGATCCGTGGTTAAGAAGGATTAGGAAATAAACTGAGGGCTTCAGAGGGGAGGGGGGTGGGGGAATGGGATAGGCCGGTGATGGGTATTAAGGAGGGCACATACTGCATGGTGCACTGGGTGTTATACGCAAATAATGAATCATGGAACATTGCATCAAAAACTGGGGATGTACTGTATGGTGACTAATATAACAAAATAAAAATTATTAAAAAAAAAGGATTAGGAAAGAGAATGGGATAATAGGCAGAGCACAGAGGATTTTTAAGGCAGTGAAAATACTCTGTGTGATATTACACTAGTGGATTCATGTCATTATACATTTGTCCAAATCCACAGAATGTACAACACGAGGAGCGAACCCCAATGTAAACTATGGGCTCTGAGTGATAATGATGTGTGAGTGTATCTTTATCAATTATAACAAGCACACACTGGGGGAGGATGTTGATAAAGGGGGGAAGTTATGCATATGTAGGGGCAGGGGATGTATGGGAGATTTCTGTGTCTTTCTCTTAATTTTTCTGTGAACCTAACACTGCTCTAAAAGATTGGGGCGCCTGGGTGGCTCAGTCGTTAAGCGTCTGCCTTTGGCTCAGGGCATGATCCCAGCGTTCTGGGATCGAGCCCCACATCAGGCTTCTCCGATGGGAGCCTGCTTCTTCCTCTCCCACTCCCCCTGCTTGTGTTCCCTCTCTCGCTGGCTGTCTCTCTCTGTCAAATAAATAAATAAATAAAATCTTTTAAAAAAAAAGATAAAGTTTATTAATGTAAATACATACATACATACATACATACACACACATCAACAGTCCTATTTCCAGGTGCTGAGACATTGGTTACTCAGCTTTTTCAAGTTCCCCAGATCATGTAATTCTTTTTTTGTTTTCAAAGAATAGTTATTTTGGATCACTGACCACTTTGAAATATCTGAGATATTTTACCACTCTAAAATTAACCCCCAAATGATAAGTATCTCAAACTACTTGAGTATAGATAAAAGACTAGTCAGAAACAGGTATTTTAACATCTCTATTTAAAGAAGCCTGCTTATTCTTGGAATAGTCAATCTCTTTAAAAGAAAAATATTAGGTTGTCATTGATATAGGTGACAAAATCTCATTCAGAACTGTGTGATCCTGAGAGGAATTTAACCTATGTTTTAGTGTTACTCTGTGTAGCCCAGGTTCTCTTCCCATATGTATCAGTTAAATTGCCAGGAAGATGAGGGACATAATAACTGAAATTATTGTCCAATTATAAAATATGAGTATGTTTTCCCTAAGTTTATAGTCCTGAGAATGCATATGTTGAATATACTCTTCCCAAATAGAATCATATTTTAAATGTTCTATGAAGAAACTAATATTTAAATGACTCTATGATAAATTAATTTGTTAGAAAAAGATAATATATAATATTGAGCTAACTGAATGTGTGATTAGATTATAAATTTTTTCTAGGACTACCTAGAATAAATATGATAGAAGATTGTCTTAAAATTAAACTTTAAATCTACAATTAAATACATATCTTCTATGTTGTCCTCTTGGCCTGAAGAAACATTAATTCTACACAAAATACATCTCAAAAACATTATTACCACATTCAAACCTATTCTCCTCCATCTACTTCATGTGCATCTGAGTATATACATTCTGCGTATAAGACAATATTTACATAGTTAGCTCTAAAGATCAAAACTGAAGAACAAATACTGGTAAACAGGAATAAAGATAATGTGAAAACCCATAAATTAACATGTCTTTGTAGTTGCTTTGCAAAAAGCACCATCATTTTCAATATGACCTCTATGTCTTGATTTAAAGTATGATTATGAAGTTCCAGACATGGCAGGCAAATAATAAGGACCAAGATTCAAGAAAAGAAAGAAACACAGGGAGGAGAGTCTAGCACTTCCCACTGTAGTTGTCTGCTGATTCCATTAAAGGTGATGAGAAGCTGAGCAGTGCTTTTGGCAGCCTTTTGGGGCCATAGTGGATAGGTAACAATTCAGAATAGTGGCTTTTTAGAAGGAAGGAGAGAGTAAGGATTGAGAAAGGGCAATAAATGGTCTCTTCATTGACCTTAGTGGTGGTTATACAGATGCTCACTTTGCCCTAACTCATTGAGCTGCACATTAGTATTTTGTGCACTTCTCTGTACGTGCGTTGTACCGCAAAGTAGACAAGTAAAAACGTTACCATGCTAAGGAATGTCAACTCATGCTTACACCCTTAAACTCACTTCAATAGACACGTCGAGCATCTTCTCATGCTAGCCACAGTGCTGAGTGCTAGCATTACAACTTTAAATAAAAGACAAACACCATATGATCTCACTCATATGTGGAATTTAAGAAACAAAACAAATAAACATGGAATGGAAAAAAAGAGAGGAAAACCAAGAAACAGACTCGTAACTGCAGAAAACAAAATGATGGTTACCAGAGGGGAGGTGCCTGGCAGGATGGGTTAAACAGGTGATGGGGATTAAGAAGTGCACTTGTGATGAGCACTGGGTATTGTATGGAAGTGTTGGATCACTAAATTCTACACCTGAAACTAATATTACACTGTATGTTAACTAACTGGAATTTAAATAAAAACTTTAAAAAAGGCCATACAATTTTTAAAAAATAAACTTACGTGTAGAAACACAAACAAAAAAAGAGAGACATGTCCCTGTTTTCATCAAGCTTACGATCTAGGAAAAATACGCCATTATGAAATGTCATAGCATGAAAATTCAAGATTTTACCACTTACACTGAAAGCCACTAACTTAATAAAGGAAATGATGTCAGTTCTGAATGGTAAACTCTGAAGTCCAAGTCATAAATTTATAAATTTAATATTTAGTTTTCTATGGTCATATTTTTGCTGTGTTTCTTTTTAAGATTTTATTTATTCATTTGAGAAAGACAGAGAGCATGAGCAGGGGAAGGAGCGGAGGGAGAGAGAGGGAGAAGGAGACTCCCCACTGAGTGGGGAGCCTGATGTGGGGCTAGATCCTAGGACCCTGAGATCATGACCTTAACCAAAGTCAGACCCTTAACCAACTAAGCCACCCAGGGACCTCCTTGCTATGATTTTTAAACATATTATCTATATTGTAAACTCGTTGAGGTCAGAGGCCATGTTTTACCCAACTGTCAATCCTCTGTTCACTGCACAAGGTCTAGCTAAGAGACTTAAGTAAACAGATTGGGTGAAGAAAAAAATCAAGATACATAGATAGTCTTCTTTAATGTACCTGGTTGTCTGTATGATTTTTCCTTTTTAAATATAAGCCTATTCCAGGCAAGAGATTTATTCTTTAAATTTTCTGGAAGAAATTAAATGTCATGAATAAATTTATTGCTTAATAATTCTTTCATGATTATTAAATATCCATTGTTCAACTTCCAATTTTTAATCTTAGACTGACTCATGGCAATCAAACAATAACTAATTTTCAACCCTTTAAGGATTTATAATTTAGTACAAGTTTTTAATTTCATGGACGAAGTAAATGAAGCCCTGAGAACTCATCAAGTAATGCAGAATAGACAGCTCTGACCTGCACATTCTCTCTTAAAGATGAGAATTTAGCCTGAGATCACTTTTTATGTCTCCAAATCTGTACTGTACTGTACTCGAGGTTATTTAATTCATAAAGGAAAAACACTTCATATGCAGAGCAAGAAAAGCAGTGTGATTTGCTTCAAACAGGAAGCAAAAAAGAAGGTGAGATATACACAATCTTTATGTGAAAAAAATCTACAAGTGTGGGTATTTAATACCAATGAATGGTTTTGATAGAGTTAATGATATTTTCTGGGGATATGCAATTGCAAGGGTTTTTTTTTTTAATTGTCTATTATAAAACTTGGAAAATAATCTATATTCACAATCATTTTCTATCTTCAGTCAAGGAACTTATGGTCTACCTAACCACAGATTTCATATTTATTGTTATTTTAATAATTGCACCACTAATTTGAAAAGATTCAGCCAAAGAATTGAGTCTCTACCTTGAACTATCTTACATTCAAAAGGAAAAGTCAAATAGACAACCAAATTCATTAAATTAGGCTCTTGGGATATGTGACCACTTTCTAAAAGAAAAACCGCATTACATTCAAAAAGCAGAGAAAAGCTCTCACTTAGAAGGCTTTTTCACAAGACACAGCTGAGAACTGATAGTGAGGGCCTCCAGAGACCATCTCACTAATTAATCTCTCTGGTATCCAAGGGTTTATTATCTCCATTGGGGCCTATTCATAGGTGGAAAATAATCCTGAAGGTAGATTCATTTCCAAGTTGTTATGCTAAACAATAAAACTAGTCATGACCCAATATATCATTTCTCCTTACTAAGAAACTACTTAAGAGATTTGAGATGATGAGTGAATGACATATAAGATTTAAAAATTAATGTCATTTAATGAACCATGGGTTTAATGATGAATATATGAAAGAAAAGTGTTTGATTATTAAAAGATTATCTAAAATTACAGATTATACAACTTCTAAGGCACTTGATCTCTTTAATCAAATTCAGTTAATAAAAACCAAATAATGAGTCATTTAATAGGAAAATTCTTGCACCAAAGAGATAATCTTCCTAGGTTCAAATGTTTCGTAGGGTTAAAGGTTGATCTAGAAAGAGATGAATGTTTCATGAAGACAATTGGATAATAAATTCAAAGAAAACTCTTGCTTTACCCAAACATTTTGAAATATAGAAATTGGAATGAAAATCAGCATATAGAATATTTTCATAATCAAAAAGTTACAACAGAGTTTCTATCTACTTTTTTGTGTACTGTATTAGCGTCCATTTTTTCTCAAGTCACATTATTTCACAATATTCTCCATACATGACTATTTTTGGTGTTTTATATTTAGAAAAATATGTTAGCTTCTTATTTTTCAGAGATAATATCTGGAGGGAGTTAAAGAAGCTGAAAACTTCATAATCAAAATCCTTATTCTCTGATATAACTGAAACAATATTTCTTTGAGTTATATTCTGGCACCAAATAGTAATTCTGGAGAAAAAATAAATACTAGTTAGAGCCCTGGATGTCATCAGCAACAGAAAAGACCATTTGTAAGAATCTCTCAGAGCTTTGCTACTTAAAAGATAACCAACACCCCATTCAACCTCTTGGGAAAACTCTCAAAAAAGCAGGGGTATTGCACGGAAATGGCAATAGTGAGCAAAGACAATGCTCCCACTCCTGGCCACTATGGCATGTAAGGGAAGACAAATGATGTCTCAGTCAAGGCCAAAATAAAACAAGGAAGTAGAGATAACATTTGAAAATATGGTTGAGGATATTAGGAGAGTCTTTTAACCTTAGAAAATGAATTCCCTGAGATACAGTGAAGAAATTTTTAAAGGGAAGATGAAGTAGAGGGATAAATAAGAGGTAAACAAATATAGAGAAAAGATGACAGCATTATGTGGAAGATGGCTCCAAAGAATTAAGGAGGGCAGTAATTAAAGTTGGGCTTTGTCTGATGAGAATAATTATAGGAAGTTCAGTGAAATTAGCCTACGAAGGCTTTCTCTACTCACGCTCACTTCCCCTTAATATTTCCAACCACATCAATCTAGACTCCTTTTCCACATTCGGCTGAATTGCTTTTGCTAAGTTCACCAATGGCTTTCACATTGCCAAAGCCAGTGAAACTTTTCTTGCAAATGATCTAACCTTAAGTATGTTTGACCACTCTGACCTTCCTTCCCTGCTTTCCCAGCATCACACACTCATGCATTTCCCCTTTTTCCACTGGCAGCTCTTTCTATCTTCTTTATTGTCTTCTCCTCTTCCCCTAATATAATATTTCCTTCTCTTTCTCTACTGCCTTCCGAGGTAATACCAGCCAATTTCATGACTTAATACTATTATCTTATGATGATCTCCAAATTTACATCTGCAGTCTAGGCTTTTCCTCTGAGATTGAGTTACATTTATCCAACAGTTTACTTGACTAGACACTATTCGGGTGTCTAATAAGCATTTCCAAATTAATGTAACTCTCAAATTCCTTTCTCTTCTATACTCCCTCTACCACCAAAATAATGTCAGTAGAATAAGTAATTGAAGGAAAAACTACTAAGCTTAAATGGTATACTGTGTTTCTTCTTCTACTTTTAAATTCCTATTTCTAGTAGTGCCTTTCCAGTTCCACATGGTCTGCTAAGAGAATGTAATTATTGCTGTCGCTTCATATCTTTTTAGTCATTATCATCTTCTTTCCCTTTTCCTCTTCTCTTTCACAGTGAAGATCTGTGAAATCAGTGGCTTTGTTATTTTTGCCACATGGTGCCATGAGAAAATAAATTATCAATACATTTTTTGTTCCAATACTTTTATTATTTATCAGAGGTGGGAAGCCTCTGGCAATTTTAATGAAGCTATATTAAGTAAGCACTTGCCTAGAATTTGGCATTCCTGTGATATGACCTTTATCAGTCTTTCTCCCTACTCTTCTGTTTGAAGGAAGGTCCTTTCCTATGTGGGACGATAGGCAGGGTCTTTGATGTACCGGTGGAGAAATGTGCCAAGATTCAGAGGAAGCCTAGAAAAGGAGGTAAATGGTCCTATATAAATAAGGACATAGGGTGTCTCTCCTAAAATAGGCAGAAGAGACAGAAAGAAAATTATAGAAATAGCAGATGCCATGTGAAATGGGGCTGAGGGAACACTGTGTGTGTTATGTGGGGGTAAACTCTCTTAACTGCTTCTTGAGAACATCTGTGAAGGTCTACATCTTTCCTCAAGGCTCTTGGAGTTGAATTTGTAAATATTTTGGATATGTCACTGTGGGTTGTAAGGCCAAGGCAATGTTATATTTGGATTATATAATCTTACACACAAAATTTACTTGATTAAGCTAAATTTAATTAAATACACATTAGTATATGGCCCTGTTCTAGACGCTTATAGAAGAAAAAAAATTGTATTTCAATGATAATACCAAAAAGTTGAGAACCTGCACACTAAGTACTGTTTCTTCTTGATTCTAATGTGATAAATTTACATTAATTATCTTTAATTATTGTGTTCTCCATATAAGCAAAATAAGATTAAAATCTCACAATAATACTGATTAGTGACTTATTTTGTAAACTAGAGCCAGAGTGATCTTGAGTCATTTGGTTTCACTATGTCCTTTCCCCCCCCTTCTTTTTCTTACTTTGGGAACAATCTCATATGTTTTTCTGTAGAATTTTCTTTTAGTAGCAGTAATTTACAGTGGTGGTTAAGCTTGTAGACTTCCATTTTAATAAATGACTGGCCTCTATATGTTTTCATCTATGATATGGGGTAATAATAATTTTATTTACCTTCCAGGGGTGTTATAAAGATGAGTTAATGCACGTAAAGCTCATAAAACAGTGTCTGATGGAGTGTTTATATCATTACTTATTGCCCTTACTCTTCCATACCTCTGGTTCTTGTACACCAATGAAAGCAGAAGCCTCGTCTAGGCTATCACTCATATTAGTTGTTTTCAAATAAACATTATTTTCACTATTAACATTAGTTTCACCTCACTCATAGCTACAATTCTTGGGGGAAAAGTCAACAACTTGATCTTTTAGAAGAGACAGACTATTCTGAGGAAAAACAAACTTACTAAATGAAATCCTTTAACCCACCATTTATAAATCAAACTAATATTGTTTCAAAATAGTGAGAAAAGCAGGTAACTTGTTATACATTTTCAGACCTCACTTTAAGTAGGAGAATTATTTCTGGAGTTTTCTATTCAAACAAAAATTAGGTCTAACTGAAGAAAAATCAGAGAGTTACAAAATTGAATTGGATCATACTTGTAGTTATAATATCCACCTATTCTAATTTGAAAAAAAGTATTGTCTCTACAAAAATTAAATAGCTCAAAAGGTTCTCAAACATGGACTGACTGACCTATAGCCTAATTTCTAAAAATGAGAAAAAATATTTAAAAAAATATAAAATCAGTCTCCTCATTTTATTTTTTAGGTTTCATTTTTATAAATGAAAAAGCCCTCAGGTTTTAACATTGTTTTCTTGTCAGAATCATGCAAATTTAAAACTTCATATTAAACTGAACTAAAAACAGAAATCAGGATAGCCTTGAAAACATAAACTTATCTTTTACCAAGTAAGGTTCAAGGAACATATTAAGCAATACTAGGCTCAGGTACCATTTTAAAATAGTTTTGGCACAACCACTGGAAAAATTGAGAGCTTAGAACTGAGTGTGTCACTCACAGTGCCAGTAAGCTTTTATTCTGCCTAAGTGCACAGATGATAATCAGATGGATTATTTTAATAATTCCATAAAAGAAAAAACAAAATTGGTTCTTTTAAAGTTTTATGAACTTTCGCTAGCTTTAAAAACGTTACATAAGTGTATTCTCTAGATTACCCATCTGTCAATTATTAAACTATAAAATACAAGTTTTTAGAGTATGATGCCCTTCAGTCCTGTTTCCCTCTTTTAAATGCAATAAAATAAAGTTAGTGTTCTTATCAGACATATGGGGAATACCCACAGCAATGACAGTCCTATTGTACGTTCTCTTGAGTTTATAATACTGATAAAGACAATTTTTTTTTAATGAAGGTAAATCAATTAGAAGACAAGTTTGGAAAACGCTTGAAAGGTTATATACAAGTGTAGATACCACCACTATTGTGGTATTCTAAGTAATTGCTAGTAGCCAAACACACTAGAATAATTAGTGGTCATCAATAAGTTTAATCATTTTATTGCCAAATGTAATTTACTTGTCAGTAAATATTCTGCATTCATCAAAATAATGCTTAAAATAAACTAAGAGATACAAATAGTTCATTATATATTTTCTAATATTACACATCTGTCATAGTAAGTATTCTCATAAATGGTGGTACAAGTTTTTATCTATCAACCTCTGAAGTCAAGAAAGTAAAAACCTTCTGAGTTAAAAGATATTTAACAAACACATCCAATTTCACTGTCTCAAAAATTGTCACTATAACTGAATATTTCAAGGACAAAAATTCATAAAACAAGAGAGAGGACAACAGTAACAAATATTTGAAACCTGGAAAATAAGAGAGTTAGAGCCAGAATGCCTAGTCCAAAATCAACAGTAGTGAAATCGAAGAACCTGGGTTTACACAGAAGAATCCTCAAAAGGTTCAGAAATTATAACAACAGCTTTTTTTGGAATTTGTAGTGGACAGGGGAAGTAAAAGTAAGGACTATTAGGTAAAAGATGTGTGCTAACCTAGGGTTTTAGGGTTTCCTAAACGTACCTTCCTCTTCAAATCCTGATGATGCCCCTCCTCAATCCTGATTGAAGACTGGAGAATTATTTTCTGGAGAAATGGAGGATTGACTAACTAATATTGACTAATACATATTAAATGTTGAAGGCTGAAACACAAAACCCAGTTTCCTACTCAACTACCAGAGTATTAACCCTTTACACTCCAAAGAGAATTTTATAAGAAAACTGTCTTAGAAACCTGCAATCTTATGAAAACCTAAAGTACTGAGATTCTCCAGCAAAAATCCCAATCAGGTCATTCTAGAACAGCTAAAGTCAGTAATCTCCACCTATATTTTCTCTGTTATTAACATTTTAGTTTTCCACTCTTAATTATGATGATGAAATCAAAGACAACAGAAATGTGATAAAGTCTTTAACATGTTTCCAAACAGACAAAGTAACTTTGAAGAAATTGACACTATAGAAGAAAAAAACTTAAAAATTTATTGCTAATGTCTTCAGAAAGGTAGGAAAGCATATTACATCTGTGAAATAAGAAAATGATGGTAGTTTAAAAAAGGAATATTTAGAAACTAATAAAGAAGTCTTCTAAATAAATATAGATATCCAGAAATAAAAAATTCAATAGAAAGTTTGAAAATGAAGTTAAGAAACTCTCCAAGAAAGGGAGCAAAATGATAAAGAAATGGAAAGCAAGGAAAAATATATGAAATTAGAGAATCAAGCAAGATAGTTAACACCTGGATAATGCAGGCTGAAAGAGATGAGAGACGGAAAATGGAAGTACAGAAGCCATTAATAAAATAATTTAAGAAAAAAAAATTTAAAACTGAAAGACACAAATTTCTAGAATGAAGTTTGACGAAGTATTCGGATGAAGGGATGAAAATAAACCCTCTTGAAGGTAAATCATTGTGATATTTCACAGCACTGGGATGAGGCAGGGAAGTTACTTAAACATAACAAGGATTCAGATAGTCTGAGAGAACTCAGGAGTAGCAATGGAATTCAGACAAATTAACAATCCCATCAAATTCAAAGGAAAATACTTCCAACTTTACCCAAACCATAAATCAAAAATAAGAGTAACATGAAGACTTTTATAGACACCTGAATTTTCAAAACTGTTACCTCTCCTATATATATTTGCTCAGAAATTAACAGAAGGATGCCCTCCAACAAACAAAGTAAATCAAGAAAGAGAAGGAAATAGGATATAGAAAACAAGAAATTCAAAACAGGAGAGAAGCAAAAGATTCTATAAAATTGAATTCCAGGGGGATGCCAAGACACCAAGCATTCAAAGTGTAGTGGAAATCCAAGTCCAATTAGAGCAAAGGGACTGAAGACACATTCATATTGAGGTCAATAATCAAAATGCCCCTTTCCTCGATCATCTTTTTACATTGACAAAATATTGGAAAATGTGTTCCCCTAAAAAAAAGAGAATACATGCAAGATGAGAAAGTGCACGCATGAGAGCAAGAGAGAGATATCAAATAAACTTAGAATCCAATTTAGGAGAATGGCAAAGGGAATTTTCCAGAGATAATCAGAAAGATCCTTGTCAATAGCTGTTTCTTGTGTTTTTTATTTTAGCCATTCTGACAAGTGTAAGATGATATTTCATGGTGGTTTTAATTTGCATTTCCCTGATGATTAATGATGTTGACTATCTTTTCACGTGTCTGTTGGACACATGTATATCTTCTTGTAAAAATGTCTGTTCAAGTTCTTTGCCCATTTTTTGATAAGATTATTGGGTTTTTTGATGTTGAGTTGCATAAGTTGTTTATGTATTTTTATTTTGAGGTAATTGCAAAAGTTTATTTTTGCTTTTATTTCCCCTGCCTGAGGAGACATATCTAGAGAAATGATTCTACAGCTGATGTCAAAGAAATCACTGTCTATGTTTTGTTCTAGGAATTTTATGGTTTCAGGTCTCACATTTAGGTCCTTAATCCATTTTGAGTTTATTTTCATGCATGGTATAAGAAAGTAATTTAGTTTCATTCTTCTCTATGTAGCTGTCCAGTTTTTCCAGCACCATTTGTTGAAGAGACTGTCTTTTATCCATGGTATATTCTTGCCTCCTTTGTCATAGATTAATTGACCATATAAACCTGGGTTTATTTCTGGACTTTCTATTCTGTTCCATTGTTCTATGTATCTGTTTTTGTGCCAGTACCACATTGTTTTGATTGCTACAGATTTATAATATAACTAATATCTAAAATTATGGTACCTTCAGCTTTGTTCTTTCTCAAGACTGCTTTGGCTATTTGGTGTCTTTTGTGGTCCCATACAAATTTTAAGATTATTTGTTGTAGGATTATTTTTCTAATACCATGCTATTGGTATTTTGATAGGTATTGAACTAAATCTGTAGATTATTTTTAATAGAGTGGACATTTTAATAATATTGGCTCTTGCAATCCATGAGCATGGAATATCTTTCCACGTGTTTGTGTTGTCTTCAATTTCTTTCATCAGTTTTATAGTTTTTGGAGGACAGGTCTTTCACCTCCTTGATTAAGTTTATTCTAGGTATTTTATTCTTTTTGGTGCAATTGGTGCAATTGTAAATGGGATTGTTTTCTTATTGTGGAATCTTTAAGGTGTCTACATAGAGTATCATGTCATCTGCAAAGAGCAAAAGTTTGACCCCTTCTTTGCAGATTTAGATGCCTTTTCTTTTTGTTGTCTGATTGCTGAGGCTATAACCTCCAGTACTATGTTGCACAATGGTGGTAAGAGTGGACACCCCTGTTGTGTTCCTGACCTTAGGGGAAAAGCTCTCAGTTTTTCCCCATTAAGAATGAGATTCGGGGGCGCCTGGGTGGCCTGGGTGGCTCAGTCGTTAAGCATCTGCCTTCGGCTCAGGGCGTGATCCCGGCGTTATGGGATCGAGTCCCGCATCGGGCTCCTCTGGGAGCCTGCTTCTTCCTCTCCTACTTCCTGCTTGTGTTTCCTCTCTCTCTGGCTGTCTCTGTCAAATAAATAAATAAAATCTTTATAAAAAAAAAGAATGATATTCACTGTGGGCCTTTTGTATATTGCTTTTATGATAATTGAGGTATGTTCCCTCTATTCCTACACTAAAGAGAGTTCTTGTCCTTTCTTTTATTAATGTAGCATATCACATTGATTGATTTGCAGATATTGAACCAGCCCTGCAGCCCAAGAATAAATCCCACTTGGTCATGGTGAATAATCCTTTTAATGTACTGTTGAATCTTATTAGCTAGTATCTTGGTGAGAATGTTTGCATCCATGTTCATCAGGGATATTGGTCTGTAATTCTCCTTTTTGGTGAGGTCTTTGTCTGGTTTGGGGATCAAGATAATGCTGGCCTCACAGAATGAGTTTGGAAGTTTTCCTTCCATTTCTATTTTTTGAAACAGCATTAGAAGAATAGGTATTAATTGTTCTTTAAGTGTTTGGTAGAATTCTGCTGGGAGGGCATCTGGCTTTAGACTCTGTTGGAAAATTTTTGATAAATTCTTTTAAGAAAAGTCAAAAGTGGTTGCTTCTTGGGAGGGGAATCAGATAGTGAGAGTTGAGAAAACTGTGTACAGAAACCAATGTGTTTTGTTAGAAACAGCTCACTAGAGTTATTTATCTGGAAGATTAAAAGAAACTGTACGTTACCCAGAAGAGCGACAAATGGAAACAGATATGAAAGAGAGGTTGAGACAAATAAGATAAAGCGTGAAGACTTTTGTTGTTGTTGTTGTTGTTAAGATTTTATTTTTATGTTGGGCTCAAAATTAGAATCCTGAGATCAAGAGTAACAAGCTCTACCAAGAGAGCCAGCCAGGCACCCCTAAAATGTGAAGTTTTAAGAAATATCAGAGTGGAGTTCCAGAAAAGAGGCAAAAGGGAATGACTAAATTTATATAAAATTTTTAGAAGAGGCAATACTATGCAGTCAGAAAACGGATATGAAGTTGCCTGAGGCTAAGAGTAGAAGAAATGATTAACTGCAAATATACAGAAGGTAACTTCTTGGGGGGCAGTCTGAAAAGGCTACCTAGTGTATGATTCCAACTTTATGATATTTGGGAAAAGGCAAAGGTATGGTGATAGTATAAAGATCATTGGTTGCCAGGGGTTTGGGAGATAGAGGAAGGATGAATAGGTGAAGCACAGGGCATTTTAAAATGGTGAAACTATTCTGTATGAAATTGTTATGGTAAATGCATGACATTATGCATTTTTCAAAAGCCATAGAACCTTAAACAACACAGATTAGTTAGTTGACTGTATATGTATAGGTCTACACCACACTCTATTCTGTTCTGTTGCTCTGTTTGCTTATGCTTACATCCAAACCACACTGTCTTAATTACTGTAATTTTAGAATAAGCTCATTACATAAATGTTCCCAATTTTTTTTCTTTATTCTTGGTAGTACTCATTGACATGAAGTCTACTTTATCTACTACTCAAACAGCTAAATTGATTTTTTATAAGTGGATTTCCAATCTTTCTATTTCCAACCTCTTTGTATCTTTATTTTTAAAGGCTAAATGTCAGAATGGCTTATAAAACAAGACCCAACTATAAGCTGTTTGTTGGATCTCATTTTCAAATCCAATCTGACATGTTCTGTATTTTCAGTGGAATTTTTGTCCTATCAATATTGATATAATTACTGATATGGTTATGTCTTTCACCTTGCTAATTGATTTCTATTTGTCCATCTCTTCTTCTTTTGCTCTACATTTCATAGCCTCATATGTATTATTTGAATATTTTTTAGTATTTCATCTATTCTATTGGATTTTTCATTGTGTATCCCTTTTTAGTGGTTACTTAGAGATTATAATATCTGTCCTTAATTTATCACAGTGTACTTTGAATTAATAATACACAACTTCACAAACAATGTAAGAAATTAACATATGCCCTTCTTCCCACTGTGTTATTGGTATATATTTTATGTCTACATATTTCAAATTTCACAATGCATTGTTATTGTATTTTCGGGGGGGGGGGGGAACGGGAGTCTTTTTTTTTCTTTTTTCAAGTCTTTACTTAAATTCCAGTTAATCGTATTTTCTCCAAACAGCCAACAGTCTTTTAAAGAAAATTTTTAAAATATATTTTATATTTATCTACATATTTACCCTTTCTTGTGCCCTCCATTTTCTTCCTAAAAATCCAACCCTCCATTGGAATTATTTCTCTTCATCCTGAAAAAACTTTAATCTATTTTCATGCATGTCCTCAGCACGGAGCCCAACATGAGGCTCAATCTCACGACCCTGAGATCATGATCTGAAACAAAATCAAGAGGTGATTGCTTAACCACCTGAGCCACCCAGGTGCCCCTGTTTAGTAATTTTTAGATTATCTCTTTCCATGTGTTTCAGTTTTGATTATTTCTATTGACCTGTCACAATAATTTATTCTGTTTAATTCAGTCTGGTGTTATTCCAATCCAATAAATTCTACATGTCAAATGTATTTTTTTAATAAAGTTTATTTTCTGGGCAGTTTTAAGTTCATGGCAAGATTGAGCTTACTTAGTATAATAGGGGGAGCCTGGGGGGGAGGGAAAGGGTTTTCAGGCTTTTTCAGATTCCAATCCAACAGCCCAGTTTGGCTGTCTTTCCCTTTTCTTCACAATTTTTCTTTGCCTATAATAAGCTTACTATTGCATCTGCCTATGATTTCCAGACTACCCTTGCCTGAAATTCTTTCTTTTTCCTAATGTTGGCTTTCCTCAGGGCTCTTTCCTCTATCCTATTGTTTTTCTTATTTTGTTTTCTCTCTCAGGATGCTCTCTCTCTTCCATATGCTAATAATCTCCAAATCATTCTTTGTCTAAGCTTGAGGGGACCACATGATAGCGTTAAGCCTTTTTGAAACATAGAATAGCTTTGGAAATTAGAGACTTCTTAAGAACAAAACGCTAATGACTCTAGTTTCTAAAGAACAGAAAAGAGTAAGATTTTAGGGCAGGAATGTTTATTTAAGGGAAAAAAAACCCATACTTATTGACAATCATATGTTTAAACGTTTCACTATAATTTGCAGTCTAAGGAAGAAATTATAAATTTTATACATCTTCTTTCATCACCAGGCAATTTACAAATATAATTTGCTTTCAAAGAATCATAGTCGTATAAATAACAAAGTGAAGTCTCATAGTGGTTAGGCAGCCTTGTAAATAGCTTTCAAAAATCATATTAAAAATTGTAATTGGTCCATGAAACTATAAATATAATGACAACACAGATTTATTATTGTGTTATACTCCAATTTACCAATTTCTTAGGAAAAACAAATATGGATCTAAAATAACACTTTTATTAGACCATAAACGTGTTTCTTATTAAACCTGCCATTATGTTTGGACCATGAAAACACACATTAATGCTTAATGTTACAGTAAAGGAACTTATATTACCTTACGGTCATTTGTGGAGCTCAAATCAAACTTTGCTGTAAAGCTTCCCACTTCAGATGATAGATAGATAGATAATCTTGTCTCTTATACAGTTCAGAATAATCAAATATTCAAAATTTTTAAAATTGGGCATCAATGCCTTATATGTATTGCACATGGATTATTAAAAATAAAACCCATATCCACCTCAACTTTTTAAAGAGCTATATTTCATAAGTTTGTCCAGTGAAAATATCAAAGCCAGGTCCCTCATAATCTCATATTCAAAGCTATCCAAATAAGCATCAAGTAGTAAAAATAGTGATCTTGTTATGAAAACACAGCTTCAATACAAGTTTCTTAGAATCTCCTTCCAAACAGATTCAGAAATTCTGGAACTACTACGCCATAGTAGCTTTGCTTCCCAACTATGATATAAAATTAGACTTAAATCTTGATATGGCTTAGATTTAACTAATACTAGTCTTGAATCCTCGAATCCCTGAGTCAGAATTTTATAAGCCATGACACTTACAATTTGAAATTTTCAGAATACCAAATGCACGTGTGAAATTTGCTTTAAAAATACTTCAACATAGATAGTATGGTACTATGTATCTGCTCTTTAGCTGAAGTTATACCCTAGATTCAATCAATTATCACAATTGAAAATTCACATTCCAGGGATGGTCACCTAAGCATTATATCAGCAAATCCACACTTCAGATGCAGCTACTCCAAGGGCTTCAGCTACCTTTATTTCTGATCAATACTAGATTTTTCCAATGAAAATAATGAGTATTAAAAATGGGGTTTCATTAGTGAAATTAATGCTTGTCAGCACATTAAAAATGAGTTCTCAAGGTAATATTACTGATATACAAGATATGTGGGTTACCTTAAGTTTTAGAGACACCCTCACCTTTGCGTGAAAGGTATAATAATCTAGGAAGCCCTATTACCTGCATCTTTGGGCACAATGTGAAATGAGAAGTTCGATGGGAGAAAAAAAAAACACTTTCTTATTTCTTACTCTTTTTTTTTTTTTTAATTTTTATTTACTTGACAGAAAGAGAGCACAAGCAGGGAGAGCAGCAGGCAGAGGGAGAAGCAGGTTCCCCACTGAGCAGGGAGCCCAACATGGGGCTCTATCCCAGGACCCTGGGATCATGACCTGAGCTGAGGCAGACATTAGGTGACTGAGCCACCAGGCTCCCCTTATTTCTTACTCTTTTATAGAGACTTTATATTCATCATTTCATTTAATCTTCAACACTGTCCTCTGGAGTAGATATTTTTGTCCACATACACAGACAAACAGAAGTACACAATAATTAACAACTTACCCAGTGTTATCCAGTTAACAAGTAGTCTAGTTCTGCCTCATTATACAACTCCTCACTCATTCTGGGAGTTGTGCTTTGAAACATGACTATGGTTTTAAATACAGGTTCAACAAAAACAACCTTGTCTTTCAATGCTTAGGTTTGCTATAAAGAGATTTACAAAGACAGAGAAGAACTGTAAGCTAGGTATGTTTCAGTCCTTTATTAAAAGAAATCAAATTGGAATAAATTTTAGTCAGAGCTGGTTGAATAAAAAGCACCTATTTGCTATTACTTTGACTCAAAACTCAGTTAAAACAAAGGAACAAAGGAACAAATTTTTCAAAAATAAGAGAGGGATTGCTGATTCTAGTACAGACAGAGTAAATACCATGCCAGACAGCTCCCCCCACAGAAAATAATTGTAAAATTCAGACACCATACAAAAAGCAATTGCCTGAAGGTAAAAGAGTACAGTGGACAGATTCTTGCACTGTGTAAACATCTGCAAGGGAAGAGAGGAGCTATATCAAGAAAATTCCCATTTTCATGGCTGTTAGCAAGAGGTTAAGTGGTGTTGGCATGTCACATGCAAGATAGGTGCCAGTGGGAAGATTACAGTTTTTCTGACCAAGAGAACAAGAAAACTAAAATCATGTATACCATGGATGCTGAAGAAAGTGGGGAAAACCCTGAAGGGAAAGGGCCATTTGGAGATTGAATCCTAAATGCTGTCTACCCATATTTTCTACTGGCCCCCGAAACATGCATGTGTGGCACAGAATCGAAGCAGATTAGCAAAAGCAAACAAACAAACAAAAAGAACAAGAATTGACACTATAGTTTCCATTAAAGAAACAGAGTGTACATGTCCATTTCAGCCAAGATAATAGCCTGATAAAGAAACAGCACTCATTGGAGAAAAATAACAGAATCCAAAATCCCCACAATTTAAGTCATAAGTATGTGGAATCCAATCCAAAACTGCTTAACATACCAAAAAAAATTTAAAAACCACACATACACAAAGTGGAAGACATTCCAACAGCAATAAAAAATCAAACAAGATCAATCCTGAGGTGAAACAGATGTTGAAACTAACAGGGAAACTTCTGGAACTATTCTGAATGAAGTAAAACAAAATAAGCTCACAATAAATAAAATGATAAATCTCAGCAGAGACATGTAAGTTAAACCCAACAAAACGAAAACTTCAGAACTGAAATATACAATAGCTGAACTAAAAATTTCACAGGATGAATTTAACAACCTAAGCCTAGAATAGATAACAGAGGAAAGTAAAAAAAAAAAAAAAACTTGAATATAGATCAGTAGTAATTATCACATATGAAAAATATCAAATTGTGAACACAGAACAGAGACTCAGGGACCTGTTAAATAGCAAATAATCTAAAATATAGGTAATGGGAATCTTAGAAGGAGAAGAGAGAATGGAATAGAAAAATTATTTGCATAAGTAGGGGCTGAAAATATCCCAAATTTGATGAAACAAAGAAACTTACAGATACTTAATGATGCTAAATGAACATCAAACAGAGTAAACACAGGGAAACCCTTGCTTATCCTTCTTATACCTATCAAACACACATTAATTATTTAATCTTTATCAAATCTTCAAAAGACAGATAATATTAGTATCTTCATTTTTAGATTAGAAAACTGATACACACACCAGAAAAAAAAAAGGTTAAAAGACGTATACAAGGTCTTAGAGCTAATAAATGACCAATCAATGATTTAACCCAGCAGCCTGACTCCGGAGGCCCTGCTTTTAATATATAGCCTAGCATATACACTGATTTGATATTCCCGAACTTTCGAAGAGCAAACTAAATATATGGAACAAAAAATATTTATTCACATGATAGAAGAAATAGAGACATCATGGCCTAGGAAAAACTGTAGTGATTACCACTGACCCATGTCTGGTGAAGTTATTTAATTTCACACACAACACACACACACACACACACGCACACACACACACAAAGGAAGTATGGGTATCCAAACAGAAAAAGCAATTCATAAGAAAGTTAGGAAATATTAGACTGGCCTTAAACTCTTGTACAGCTGGAAGTAGAATACATCTAATCTATTTTAAAAAATACTTGAAATCCAGCCAACTAAATATAATTCAAAACTCAGAAGGGAAAAATTCATATTAAAAAGGGCTGTTCTTGAGCTCTGAAATTTTTATACTTCCATTGAAATAGAGTTAATTAAGACTAAAAATTAGATATTATGGTCACAAAATGAAATATAAGATTATAAATCTTGGTGATGTTGATGTTAATATCAAATATGAATATCAAATTAGTAATAAATACGTGAAAGCAGACAAGAAAGTGGGAATTAGTGTAGGTGTGTGAATCAGTTATTGCCTTGTAACAAATTACCTCAAAATTTAGCTACTGAAAATAACACACATTTATTATCTCACATAGTTTCAGTGTGTCACACAAGTCAGCCCTATTCAGTGAAGGAGGGAATGGCACAAGGGTGCGAATGCCAGGAGAGAACAGTCAGAGGCCATCTTGGCAGCTGGCAATACCATGTGTTCATTTCCTCATCTTTTATGATAGAGAACTTATTAATATTGTCCAAAGTTGAAACATGAGATTACATAACAACTCCAAACTTTCAATAGTTTTTAAATAGCATGAAACTACTAAAGAGATTTATCTTCAAGTGGCTTTAATTCATTTTGTTAACTACATTAGAATTTTGTCTGTCATTTGTCAATAATTTATACCAGAATTATTCAATATCATGACAAATTCTCTTAGTAAAGTTTATAGCTTATATGGCATGATGCTGTGTTTAATCACAGGATTTCTCTATGGAGTTTAATATTATTTTATTTTGGAAATATAACTTAATATCTAATCTCTCATTTTAGCAAAAATGTGGAGAATACTGAATAGAAGTAGGCTTTTATACCTTTTTAAAATTTCACAAACTTCAAAATTAAGAAACTAACAGAATTATAGAGAATGTACAGAAATAATATAAAAGCACTGACATGTCAAGGTAAAAATAGAGAAAAGTCGCCCTTTTGCAATATGGAAAAAAAAATTCCTTTGGTCTGACTTTTGAGCTCTTCCATTCTCTATCTTGATCTTATCATTTCATCTCATTTCTCATTTTTCCCCAAAAGAGGACTTAATTCTTTAAGATCAATGTCTTCCTGTCAGAAACGTGTTATTTAAAAACTATTAAGAATTTGGAGTTGTTAAATAATGTTACCCCATATTTCAACTTTGGACAGTAAATTCCCTAATATGAAAGATGAGGTAATAAACACAGACTATAGCCAGCTGCCAATGAGTCTGTTCCCCCTTTATTTTCTGCGGTGGGTTTATATCACGTCCTTAAAGAATGTGATTTAAAGCATGGACTTCCTCTCCTTACTTTTCCTAACTGCTATTTCTCTATCAAACCTTAGGTGCTAGTTTTAGAATTTGTCCTATTCTCCCTTTTCCTTTTCATGGACTTTTTAAGGCAGGAGAAGTATTCCTAACCACCACTTACTTAGAGGATGGGTATGACTTTTAACCAAAAGGACCCTGTCACAACAGGAACACCCTAGAGATTAGACAAATATAAGGGCCCCTGAGCACCCTCTTCTTACCCCTGCTGCAGTCATCTAAGATTCTGCCTATTAAGTGAACCTAATAAAGAGAATTCTAATACTGGTCTCATGAGGTTGAAGTGATATTCTCTAAAGTTTATTGGTTTTGATTAGTTTTCTAGTTTCTGCTGCCCTGGAAAGCTGCCATTTCATTTTAAGCAAACATTTAAAGCAATTTCTCCTCTGGTTATTAGTAAGCAAAAAAAGTGCACTAAAGTCAGGTATTGGCTGGATTTTATGGAACGGAATGTTATAGAACTTACTATTTATTCATTCAGTCATTTCATAAATATTTATTAACATTAACTATGTGCAGCCACTACTCTAGGTCCTGAGATTCAGTGATGAACAAGAACAACAAAATCTCTTTCCTCACGTAATTTACATTCCTATGAATTGTCTGTTGCCCTTGCAACATTAATTGGTATTCCAGTTATACATTCCTGCATAAAGAAAACACCCATGGGAGAATTTATTTTTCAAATATGGCCCCAACACTATCTCCCACCCAACATGTTCTAAATACAATATGACTCTGATGCTCCTTCAGAACATGGGGTTTAGTAGGGTGACCAATTCATCCTGGTTTGCCTAGAACTTTTCTGGTTTTAGCATGGAAAGTCCTGTGTTCTAGGAAACCCCTCAGTCCCAGGAAAAACACCCTGGACTTGGGCACCTGAAATTTATCTTCCCCTCCCTTAATCTAGGTGGCTTATAACTACATCAGAAAGAACATATGTGACTTCCAAGAATAGGTCATAAGAGGCAATAGAGCATTCACATCTCTTAGAACCTAGCACCAAGCTCTGAGGAAGCCCATACTAGGCCACATAAAGAGATTATATGGAGAGGCCACAAAGACACATGATGTTCCACCCAGCAGTCCAACTGAGGTCCTAGCTAACAGCCAGAATCAACAACCGGAAATGGAAGGAGAAAATGTCTCCGTATGACTCAAGCCCTCAGCCAGCAAGTCACTCCCAGCTTTCAAGTATTCCCAGTGCAGACACTGTGAAGTAGCGATAACCCTGCCCTGCTGTGCCTTGACTTGACCCATACAAACACTGAAAGATAATGGTTGTTATTGTTTTAAGTCACTAAGTATGGGTGTGATTTGCTACTCAGGAATAGATAACTGACACATTTCCCAAAATTTGATGACTTAAAAAAAATTACCATCCTAATAGAGCTGTAGTTTTATGGACCAAGAATTCAGGCTGATTTTTCTGTTTCTCAAAGCATTGACTGAGGCTATTCAGTGGTAGTCAATTGACTAACAGACCACTCTGAAGAGTCCAAGACAGCTCCACTCACCTGTTTGGCATCCAGGAAGCTATAGCTGGAAATGAGGGCTAGCTGGGACTGCCAGCTGAAGCATCTCTCCAGCATGGCAGGCTCAAATTAGGCAGATTTCTTATGTGGCAGCTCAAAGCTTCCCTACAGTGTTCTGGGAAGCCCCAATAACAACTGCAAGAACCTATCTTCAAAAGTTCCAGAAAGTGTTTTCCACCGTGTTCTGCTAGTTAAGCAAGTCACTAAAGCCAGCGCAGATTCCAGGACAGAGGCATGGGACTCTACCTCTCAACAGGAAGAGTAGCAACCAATTTGTAGCCATGTTGCATCTTCCATAGTTAGTATCACAAGAGTAATACCTGAGCACCAGGAGTTAGGATGGTAAGACAGACTTTAAAGGGAACAGTGCATCCCTCTTCTTTATTTTTAGGTTGAGATATACCCCTCAACAACTATTTGGACACTCAACCAAACGTTACTATTTTATGATTTCAAACGCCATTATATTAAGGTCAGGATGTTATGATAATTATCTAAAAATGGCAAATGCCAAGCTTCTGTGTGTACATGCTAGGAATTTAAAACGGGCTATGTGGATTACTACTATAAGTATATGTTACTTTTGAATTGAGAAAATTAATAAAAGTTATTTTTAAAACTAAGATTCTCTGAATCTATAGCTAATCTTTATTAACAGTCTGGGGAAATTATGTAAATTATAAATGAATATAGGAATCAGTGGAAATTCCAAGTGCAAGGCAAGGGGTGAATGTTCTAAATAAAATGAATTTCAGACTTGATATTTTCACACGTTGTTGGAAAGTATTTTGCTTTGTGTTATAATTGCAAGTAAGATTCTGCCAAGGAGTTATTAAAAGCAAATTTAACATTAAGCAATGAGTTCCACATCAATAGCTTCCTGCCAGCAAGCTTTCTGTCTTAGGCACTTGGAGCTAGTGGTTATTTCAATGAATTACAATCTTCGTTGACTTAATAATCAGTGAGTGGCTGCTGGATTCCTGCTTCTTGACTTCACCAGTTTCAAAGTCTCCAGTTTCCAATCTATTATTTATTTGATTTGTACATTCCACACTAAGAATCTAAGAATGATTTCTTAAAAGAAATTTTATTTGGATGTATTCCTTTTTAAATCTATAGTGTATCCTCCCAGATAAGGATTTTAAAAAAATTAAGAGAAGCTGAAACTAATTGGACATATTCTTCACATGAGCTCTCTTCTTCCTTCAGCCTCTTATTTTTCTTCATCATCATTATTAATACATTGACTTAGGGCCCACTATATACAGGGCTTGCTGAAAAACATCATAACTTCAAAAAATACAGAAAACAAAGCCTATTTTCAAGGGTTTGCAATCTTGTTGAAGATCTGTGACATATATATGTAAATAACATTACAAGGTAATTTGGAACTGAATGTCAGAAGGACAGATGCAGGGTCCCTTGAATATAGCTGAACTTGAATGATGTTCTCTAATCTAAGAAATTATGACCCGAGACATTACTTCTGGAGAACCATTCTCTGGTTACCCCAATTCCTGGGGACATCACTTAAGACATCTTCAGAATTAACCTCCTGCTATAATGCACTCTTTATGGAAGAGTCTCATCTAATTCTCCAGATGCAAAGAGTTGCCTTTGATAAAGAGGCCACTGAAAGAAGCTATTATTTAAAAACTAGGAAATTAATATCAATAAGAATAAGTGAGAGATAGAAAAACAGAAAGAATACTAAAATTGTCTAGAAATAGTGTGGCTAAAGCATGAGAAAGAGTAGAAAGAGTGAAAAGGCTGATACAATTGAGGGAGCACAAGTTCCCTTAACGTGAGTTATCTAATAAGAGGTCAATGTGAGTTACCTAATAAGACTGAAATGCTATGTGACAAATAATCACAAAACCTGGGTGACGTACAATGAGCATTTATGCTTGCACAAATGTGGTGATCAGACAGTTCCGCTCTGACCTTGCACAGGCTTGCTCACAAGTTATCTGGAGATGAGCTGGCTGTCAGCTCATCTGGAATGACCTTGGCTGCCTCATCTGGGACAACTTGGATTGCATCTCAGGTCACTCATTTCCCAGCAGGCCGGGACAAAGCAAATTCAACTGTACACGTGCTTTACAGGACTCTCTAACAGACACAGAAGCTCAGTGCCGGAGAAGATCACGAGTGTATACATTGTCGTACGTGGCCTGAAGCTGTGCAGAGATCTTGGAAGGGAGACTGAAGCCAATCTTATCTTGATTTAAAAAGAGAAACCAGGAGGAGTTAAGATGGCGGAGGAGTAGGAGACACCGTTTTCAGCCGGTCCTCCGAGTCGAGCTGGATAGGTACCAGACCAGCCTAAACAACCACGGAACCAGCCTGAGACGCAGGAAGACGCATCTGGATCTCTACAAATGAACATCTCCAGCGCTGAGTATTGAGGTACGAAGCGGGGAGCCATGAAACTGTGCACAGATATCGGAAGATAAACGGAAGGGGGAGGGAGCCGCCGCGTTCGGGTGCCGGGAAGCGGTAGCCACTTGCACGGGAGAGCGGGCGTGGCTCGTGGTCGGCACCCGCAAATCAGCAGACTGAGACCTGGTCGGCACCCGCAAAACAGCAGACTGAGACCGTGAGCCGGGTGCGCACGCCACCAGGCATCTCGCGGAACCCCGGAATCCCGGTGCGCTCACTGGATCCAGACTGAGACCGGGAGCTCCGGGAGCGCGCGCGGGGCGGCTGGCGGCTGGCGGCTGGCGGTGTTAGAAACACAAAGGACAGAGACGCGCCGGCCCTGGAAGTGAGGGCTGGGACGCCGGGTGTGGGGCACACATCCCGGGACGCTGCAGGGTTGAGCAGCACCAACAGTAACAGAGTTAAAGTGGCCAGAACATTAGTAGAGAACGGGCCGCAATCCTTCTGTTCCGTGACAGAGGCTGAGATTCGGCCGCTGCTGCTCTGACTCTCAGAAGAGGCACAGCAAACCGCCAGGGAAAGCCGCCAGAGAACAAAAGCCTGGAAATACCGGCTCAGGGAGTGCCCATCCCCATCCCCCCTCGCAGGGGACGCCGAGACTCTACCCAAACAGGGCTGCCTGAGTATCGGCGCGGCAGGCCCCTCCCCCAGAAGGCAGGCTGAAAAATCAAGAAGCCCACAACCCGGGCGCCTGGGTGGCGCAGTCATTGAGCGCCTGCCTTCGGCTTAGGGCGTGATCCCGGCGTTCCGGAAAGGAGTCCCTCATCGGGCTCCTCCGCTGGGAGCCTGCTTCTTCCTCTCCCACTCCCCTGCTTCTGTTCCCTCTCTCGCTGGTTGGCTGCCACATAAATAAATAAATAAAATCTTTAAAGAAGAAGCCCACATCCCTAAGATCCCTATAAAACAAGGGGCACGGCTTGGGACCCAGTCAATAATTTGGGCTCTGGAAACCCCGCAACCTCTCTTCATCAGAATGACAAGAAGGAGAAGCCCCCCCCCAGCAAAGAAAAGACAGTGAGACTGTGGCCTCTGCCACAGAAATAATGGATATGGATGTAACCAAATTATCAGAAATGGAATTCAGAGTAACGATGGTCAAAATGATGAGTAGAATTGAAAAAAGTATAAACGAAAAGGTTACTGAGAATATAGAATCCCTAAGGACAGAAATGAGAGCGAATCTGACAGAAATTAAAAATTCTATGAGCCAAATGCAGGCAAAACTAGAGGCTCTGACAGCCAGGGTCGCAGAAGCAGAAGAAAGGGTTAGTGAATTGGAGGATGGGTTAATAGAGGAAAAAATGAAAATAGAAGATGGTCTTAAAAAAATCCACGCCCACGAATGTAGGTTACGGGAGATTACTGACTCAATGAAGCGATCCAATGTCAGAATCATCGGCATCCCCGAGGGGGTGGAGAAAAACAGAGGTCTAGAAGAGATATTTGAACAAATTGTAGCTGAAAACTTCCCTAATCTAGCAAGGGAAACAAACATTCGTGTCCAAGAGGCAGAGAGGACCCCTCCCAAGCTCAACCACGACAAACCTACGCCACGTCACGTCATAGTGCATTTTGCAAATATTAGATGCAAGGATACAGTATTGAAAGCGGCCAGGGCAAAGAAATTTCTCACGTACCAAGGCAAAAGCATCAGAATTACGTCAGACCTGTCTACACAGACCTGGAATGAGAGAAAGGGTTGGGGGAGCATATTTAAAGCTCTTTCAGAGAAAAACATGCAGCCAAGGATCCTTTATCCAGCAAGGCTGTCATTCAGAATTGATGGAGAAATAAAGACATTTCAGAATCACCAGTCACTAACCAATTTTGTAACTACGAAACCAGCCCTACAGGAGATATTACGGGGGGTTCTATAAAAGTAAAAAGGCCCCAAGAGTGATACAGAACAGAAAGTCACAGCCAATACAAAAAAAAGACTTTACTGGCAACATGGCAACATTAAAATCATATCTATCAGTAATCAGTCTTAATGTAAATGGTTTGAACCATCCCATAAAACGCCACAGGGTTGCAGATTGGATAAAAAGAAATGACCCATCCATTTGCTGTCTACAAGAGACTCATTTCAAACCCAAAGATGCATTCAGACTGAGAGTAAGGGGATGGAGTACCATCTTTCACGCAAATGGTCCTCAAAAGAAAGCTGGGGTAGCAATTCTCATATCAGATAAATTGGATTTTAAACTACAGACTATAGTTAGAGATGCAGAAGGGCACTATATTATTCTTAAGGGAAGTATTCAACAAGTGGATATGACAATTATAAATATATATGCCCCCAACAGGGGAGCAGCAAGATACACAAGCCAACTCTTATCCAGAATAAAGAGACATATAAATGAAAATACATTAATAGTAGGGGACCTCAACACTCCACTATCAGAAATAGACAGAACACCCTGGCAAAAACTAAGCAAAGAATCAAAGGCTTTGAATGCCATACTCGATGAGTTGGACCTCATAGATATATATAGAACACTACACCCCAGAACTAAAGAATACTCATTCTATTCTAATGCCCATGGAACATTCTCAAGAATAGACCATGTTCTGGGACACAAAACAGGTCTCCACCGATACCAAAAGATTGAAATTATCCCCTGCATATTCTCAGACCACAACGCTCTGAAATTGGAACTCAACCACAAGGAAAAATTTGGAAGAAACTCAAACACTTGGAGACTAAGAACCATCCTGCTCAGGAATGACTCGATAAACCAGGAAATCAAAAATCAAATTAAACAATTTATGGAGACCAATGAGAATGAAAATACAACAGTCCAAAACCTATGGGATACTGCAAAGGCAGTCCTAAGGGGGAAATACATAGCCATCCAAGCCTCACTCAAAAGAATAGAAAAATCTAAAATGCAGTTTTTATATTCCCACCTCAAGAAGCTGGAACAGCAACAGAGGGACAGGCCTAATCCACGTACGAGGAAGCAGTTGACCAAAATTAGAGCTGAAATCAATCAAGCAGAAACCAGAAGTACAGTAGAGCAGATCAACAGGACTAGAAGCTGGTTCTTTGAGAGAATCAATAAAATTGACAGACCACTGGCAAGACTTATCCAAAAGAAAAGAGAAAGGACCCAGATTATTAAAATTATGAATGAAAAAGGAGAGGTCACGACGAGCACCATTGAAATTGGAAGGATTATTAGAAATTTTTATCAACAGCTATATGCCAATAAACTAAGCAATCTGGAAGAGATGGAATCCTTCCTGGAAACCTATAAACTACCAAGATTGAAACCGGAAGAAATTGATTCCTTAAACAGGCCAATTAATTATGAAGAAATTGAGTCAGTGATAAACAACCTTCCAAATAACAAAACTCCAGGCCCGGATGGTTTTCCTGGGGAATTCTACCAAACATTCAAAGAAGAAATAATACCTATTCTCCTAAAGCTATTTCAAAAAATAGAAACAGAAGGAAAGCTACCAAACTCATTCTATGAGGCCAATATTACCTTGATCCCCAAACCAGGCAAAGACCCCCTCAAAAAGGAGAATTACAGACCGATTTCCCTAATGAATATGGACGCCAAAATCCTCAACAAGATACTTGCTAATAGAATCCAACAGTACATTAAAAGGATTATCCATCACGATCAAGTGGGATTCATACCTGGGATGCAAGCGTGGTTCAATATTCGCAAATCAATCAGCGTGATACATCATATCAACAAGAAAAGACTCAGGAACCATATGATCCTCTCAATCGATGCCGAAAAAGCATTTGACAAAATACAGCATCCTTTCCTGATTAAAACCCTTCAGAGTGTAGGAATAGAAGGTACATTTCTCAATCTCATAAAAGCCATCTATGAAAAGCCTACTGCAAATATTATTCTCAATGGAGAAAAGCTGGAAGCCTTTCCCTTAAGATCAGGAACTCGACAAGGATGCCCACTCTCGCCACTATTATTCAACATAGTACTAGAAGTCCTTGCAACAGCAATCAGACGACAAAAAGGGATCAAAGGTATTCAAATCGGCAAAGAAGAAGTCAAAATGTCTCTCTTTGCAGATGACATGATACTCTATATGGAAAACCCAAAAGAAGCCACTCCCAAATTATTAGAAGTTATAGAGCAATTCAGTAACGTGGCAGGATACAAAATAAATGCTCAGAAATCAATTGCATTTCTATACACGAATAACGAGACCGAAGAAAGAGAAATTAGGGAATCCATCCCATTTACAATAGCACCAAAAACCATACGTTACCTTGGAATTAACTTAACCAGAGACGTAAAGGACCTATATTCTAGAAACTATAAATCACTCTTGAAAGACATTGAGGAAGACATAAAAAGATGGAAAGATATTCCATGCTCATGGATCGGAAGAATTAACATAGTTAAAATGTCCATGCTACCCAGAGCAATCTACACTTTCAATGCTATCCCGATCAAAATACCAAGGACATTTTTCAAAGAACTGGAACAAACAGTCCTTAAATTTGTATGGAAACAGAAAAGGCCCCGAATCTCCAAGGAACTGTTGAAAAGGAAAAACAAAGCTGGGGGCATCACAATGCCGGATTTCGAGCTGTACTACAAAGCTGTGATCACAAAGACAGCATGGTACTGGCACAAAAACAGACACATAGACCAATGGAACAGAATAGAGAGCCCAGAAATGGACCCTCGGCTCTTTGGGCAACTAGTATTTGATAAAGCAGGAAAAAACATCCGGTGGGAAAAAGACAGTCTCTTCAATAAATGGTGCTGGGAAAATTGGACAGCTACATGCAAAAGAATGAAACTTGACCACTATCTCACACCATACACAAAAATAAACTCCAAATGGATGAAAGACCTCAATGTGAGACAGGAATCTATCAAAATTCTAGAGGAGAACATAGGCAACAACCTCTACGACATCGGCCAAAGCAACCTTTTTCATGACACATCCCCAAAGGCAAGAGAAACAAAAGATAAAATGAATTTATGGGACTTCATCAAGATTAAAAGTTTCTGCACAGCCAAGGAAACAGTCAGAAAAACTAAGAGGCAGCCCACGGAATGGGAGAATATATTTGCAAATGACACTACAGATAAAGGACTGGTATCCAAGATCTACAAAGAACTTCTCAAACTCAATACACGAGAAACAAATAAACAAATCAAAAAATGGGCAGAAGATATGAACAGACACTTTTCCAATGAAGACATACAAATGGCTAACAGACACATGAAAAAATGTTCAAAATCATTAGCCATCAAGGAAATTCAAATCAAAACCACACTGAGATACCACCTTACGCCAGTTAGAATGGCAAAAATAGACAAGGCAAGAAACAACAATTGTTGGAGAGGATGTGGAGAAAGGGGATCCCTCCTACATTGTTGGTGGGAATGCAAGTTGGTACAGCCACTCTGGAAAACAGTGTGGAGGTCCCTTAAAAAGTTAAAAATTGAGCTACCCTATGATCCAGCCATTGCACTACTGGGTATTTACCCCAAAGATACAGACGTAGTGAAGAGAAGGGCCATATGCACCCCAATGTTCATAGCAGCAATGTCCACAATAGCTAAATCGTGGAAGGAGCCGAGATGCCCTTCAACAGATGACTGGATTAAGAAGTTGTGGTCCATATATACAATGGAATATTACTCAGCTATCAGAAAGAACGAGTTCTCAACATTTGCTACAACATGGACAGCACTGGAGGAGATAATGCTAAGTGAAATAAGTCAAGCAGAGAAAGACAACTATCATATGATTTCTCTCATCTATGGAACATAAGAACTAGGATGATCAGTAGGGGAAGAAAGGGATAAAGAAAGGGGGGGGTAATCAGAAGGGGGAATGAAACATGAGAGACTATGGACTATGAGAAACAAACTGAGGACTTCAGAGGGGAGGGGGGTGGGGGAATGGGATAGACCGGTGATGGGTAGTAAGGAGGGCACGTATTGCATGGTGCACTGGGTGTTATACACAACTAATGAATCATCGAGCCTTACATCGGAAACCGGGGATGTACTGTATGGTGACTAACATAATATAATAAAAAATCATTAAAAAAAAAATAAATAAAAAAAAAATAAAAAGAGAAACCAGCTGACACCTAGTGTATTCATTTTCTGTTGCTGTAATAGCGAATTACCATGAATTCAGGTGCGTAAAACAACACAGATATATCACAGTTCTGTAGGTCAGAAGTCTGGGTTGGCTCCACTGGTTTCTCTGTTCTGATTTCACAAGGTCAAAGTGTCAGGTAGCTGGGTTCTAGGAAGTTTTATGAAAAATCCACTTCTGAGTTCACTTAGATCATTGGCAGTTTCCCATTTCTTGTGGTTGCAGAACTGAGTTCCTGGGTCCTTGCCGTCTGTCAGCCAGGGGTTATTCTCAGTGTCTAGAAGCCACCACATTCCTCTCCTCCTTCATCTTCAAAGTCAGCTATAGCAGGTTGTGTCCTTCTCATACTTTGAATCTCCCTGACCTTACCCACTAGTTTACCTTTATCACTTCCAGCCAGAGAAAGTTCCCTGCTTAATTGGGCCCATTTGAATAATCCCAGATAATTTGGTTTAAGGTCTCTAATCCTAATTACATCCAGAAAATTCCTTGTGTCATGAAATATGACATGTTCACAAATCCCAGGAATTAGGGTGTGGACATTTTCAGGGGTTGGTCACCCACCATACCTGGAATCATGTTTCAAAACCAATCTTTTCCCATGAATAGCTTACCACAAATTCTGTAGTCATAAGCTCACATTGTCTCACCCTGACTTTGTACATTTTATCAATTGCCAGCCTGTGGGTTATACCACGTGCCCTCCTTTGGGTTTGAAAAAAATGTGGTGGCTATGACTAGGAAAGAGGATCTGCTCAATTCATGATCACTTTTTTCTCTTCACCACTAGTTAGAAAATACCTAGGGCAAAGGAATAGCCAGTAACTTAATTATCCTAGAGCATTTCTTTTTCAAAGATAGCACCCTGTCACCCCCACCACTAGACCCAGATTTTCAGACCAAGAATTCTATCATCTGTAGTTTTTAAACATGTCCAGAACATGTTTTCAATTGAAATTGTGTCTTCCCAAAATTCTTACATTGAAGTCCTAATTCCCAGTACCTCAGAATGTGACCTTATATGGAAATAGGGCTGTCGTGCATGCATTTAGTTAAGATGAGGTCATACTGGAGTAAGGTGTGAGTCCCTACTCCAATATGACTGATATTCTTATAAAAGGGGAAATTTGAACAAAGACACAGGGAGAACCCCATGTGAAAATGAGGGCAAAGATCTGCAAACCACGAAATGCCAAAGATTGCCAGCAAACACCAGAAGTTAGGGAGAAACATGGAACAGATTCTCCCTCATAGCCCTCAGGAGGAGTCAACACTGCCAACACCTTATCTTGGATTTTTAGCTTCCAGAACTCTGAGACAATAAATTTGTGTTGTTCAAGCCATCCAATTGTTGTGGCATCCAGTTTGTAATGGTAGCCCTAGTAAATTGATACACTAATTAATTTAGATAAACCTCTGGTAAAAACCTGGACATAATTGGAGCATTTTTAAGGAAATGCACATGTGGCTACTTTGAATTATAACCAGTGGCTTTAAAAAAAAAAATGTATTACCTAGGACAGTTGTAAAGGAAATAGCTGGAAGTGGCTATGCCAGACTATGAGCAGAAATAAAATTATACTAATATTTATGTCAAATTATTAGGATTCTTGACCATTTGCTCATGCAGCAATTAAGCCCCTCCCCATCCCCTTCTCCTCCACCTAGGAATCTCCCCTATATATTTCTGAAAGTCTTATTTGAGGTCTTGCATTTTCTTGTAGCCAATCCGCTCTTGTGTCCCTCTGCTCTGGCTTCTTCATCTAGGTAACCTTCCATTGCTTCTGATGCTGGTGCTTTCTGTGGGAGCATCAGATGGCATGCTCAACAGTCCCACACCAGTGGTCTCCTGCATCTCAAGGTGACGATGCAACAGTGGGCTCTGTGGCTAGGGAGGAGGCAGAGGGGGGATTAGGGATGATCCTCTTACCAAATCCATGGTGTAAGTGCTCTGATGGACCCTAAAGCAGCACTGCTTGTATCTGATGCCTCACTGACTCTTTCATGATTACAATTCCTCCACCCTTCACCTCTCTCTCCCCTGGGCTCAAAACCTACCCTAAAGGGTAGGAGAGGAAAAATTCAATCTTATCACCCTTATTGGCATCATGTCTTCATCACCCAACTTCCACAAAACACTTCCCTTCTTCTACTACCAAAACAGAAGATTGACAAATCTTGCATGTAGATTCCGAAAGGGATCATCAGTCTACCCACTATACAAACAGCCTGATTCTATTTCCCCTTTGGGTTCAACTAGGATTTCCAGCGCCATAATAAAGAATAGCTAAGGTAAGTCAGAGAAAGGGGAGCTTACTGAAAAGAGTCAGCAAAAGAAACTTAACAGAGAAGGTAAGATTTTTTTTTTCTTAATTTTAATCCCAGTCAGTTAACATACAGTGTAATATTAGTTTCAGGTGTACAATAAAGTGATTCGACACTTCCATACGACACCTAATGCTCACCACAACTAGTGCCCTCCTTAATCCCCATCACCCATTTAGCCCATCCCCCTCCCCCCTCCCCTCCGGGAACATCAGTCTGTTCTCTAAAGCGAAGAGTCTGTTTTTTTATTTGTCTCCAGAGGAGGGAAGATTTTTAACAGGAAACTGTGGGATTTAAATAAATGGAGAGACAAAAGGCATTCTAGGCCACTAGTAAAGAGGACAAACTTGGCTGAACAAAATCAAAAGATTCATTTCACTCAGTCATTGCAATTCATCATAGGTATCCAGTAGAAAAAATCACCTTTAACTCAAACCCACAGAAATCTCCTTTTACTGTCTCATTCTCAGAAAGAATGTCTATATTCCTGGGAATGAATTAGACAAAAAATATTCCATTCCTATTCTCTTAAGAGAAAAAATTTTAGTGAGGTTTTCTTTTGTTTAGATTCTTAACCCAGGTGACTCACCCTGGCTTCGTCTACAATGAGTAATTTCAGTTTGTTTCACTACACCTATGCCACAATTTTGTTTTCAGCTGAATTTCCATGTACTCTCCTCAGGCGAACTTGTTTTCCTCTTTTCTCCTCATCAGCACCACCACAAACTCTGAATGGCTCTTTCTACCTCTCTGTAAACCTGTAAGGAGTAGAAACATCTCCCTCCATTAGCTTTTCCTAGCCACCTCAACCTTGCTCACTAGAGGTCTCAGTGGCAGCAGGACAAAGTTACCTGTTATTCACATGTAAAGCAGAGCAGACCCTATCTGGGAAAAGCCTGTCTTTTCCACGTTTCAAGGGATCTAGGCCACTGTGAACCCAGACCTGGCTTCCATTCTCAGGCCTCTCTGCAATCATGACAGCCACAACATAGGTCCTGGTTTATGCCATCTGAGGGTGTGTGTGCGTGTGTGTGTGTGTGTGTGTGTGGTGTGTTCTGGACAGTACTTAGGTACAATCACTTACTCTAAAACAGAACACACAGAGGTTCTAGAGTTACTAATACCAGGGATTATTTTACTGTGGCTCATTTTATGGCTGTAGCAAACCTCACTGGAACACGTTTTAGTGAACAGAATTTGCTCAGGACTTAAATTGCTCTAATCATTTAATGTATCAAATGTTCTTGTTCCAAAAAAGGGAAAGTTACTTGCTTGTTAAGAAAACAAGCATTACAATTGGTCGACAAGACCCAACTGGAATTAGTTATGAAAGGTCATATAAACAGACACATGTTTTTGTAGGGCTTTTTAAAATGCAAAATGTCTATAGATAGTAAAATAATTCTGCTGGTGATACAGAAGCACTGTGAAGTCTTGTTGAACAGTCTGTTTAGTGTAAAAGAGATTAAACTAACTCATGCTGAAAAGGTGATTAAATACACACTAATCTATTACTGAAAATTCATCAAGTAAGGGTTTCAATCTGTTACATTTCAATCTTGATTTTTTTTTCCCTGCAGTTACTGAAATACACTTGCATTAAAAAATAGGTATGGTAATCTGTGACCATAACCAGTAGTTAGGGTGTAGCTGAATCCTGTTTAAAGCTTCCAAAAGACTTGTGTGGTTTTGGAGGGTTTTTTTTGGTTTGGGGGGAGCTGGGTTTTGTTTTTGTTTTTGGTTTTTTTTTTTTTTTTTTTTTGGAGCTTTTATTTTTTTATTATTTTTTTTAATGATTTTTTTATTATATTATGTTAGTCACCATATAGTACATCCCCGGTTTCCAATGTAAGGGGAGCTGTTTTTTGTTTTTTTTTTTTTAAGTGCTTTTTGGAACAAAATGACACTTATCCTTAGGAAATGTGACATTTTTTAATTGCTGTTATTGCTCTGACTTTTCTAAGAAATTCATCTAAAGCTATAAGATGTTGGCAGGAAAGAGAAACAACATTTTCTGAAGGTCTATGATGTCTTGGGTACTTTGTCATTGAGAGCTTTAACTTGCACACCAATTTTCGACACAGGCATTATTATTTTGATTTTATGAATGTGAAACTAGGAATCCTAGGTAAAGGAACTTGCCCACTTAGGTTCATAGATGGCCATGTTTAGATTCAAATCTAGATCTAACATGCCAATTTTTCCCACCTCAAATTTTTGACTTTGGGTTATGGTCTGGAATACTCTCCAGTGCTGAGGCTCTGGCTCTCCTTCTTACCTCTCAGCCTCTCACCTTGTCGGTGCCCTCTCCAAAGTCCCTCTGTGACCCCCCCCCCCCCCACTCCACCACCCAGCCCTATTCCAGCACCTTGTTCCTTTCCTATAAAGCACTGAAAATACCGCTTTACTTGGTTGGTTGTTTGTTTAGTCAGCTGGCATTTTGCCTATAGCCTAAAACGTCAACTCACTGAGGGCATATCTGTCTTACTCCAGGATAGTCAAAGCCTAGCAAAGGCTTGCCGTAGAGCAGATAATTCAGTAAATACTAGTTGATTTTAAATGACTCCTGGCTTTTTTCACTCACTACACTGCCATGAGCCATTCATTCTCCAGAAAAAACTATTTTGTTCATTAATTCCCAAAGTAAAAAATGCTGAAGATAAAATAATAACGGAATGTCCCTGCTAGATATTTTATAGTCTCATATTACTGTTTCTCATACAAATCTTTCTCATTTCTTATATCACTTAAAAGTCAAGATGTTTCAACATCCCAGTGATAAAAATGAGTATGGGTTTATCTACCCTCTACAAAAGATCAATGTGGAACAATCAGAGAAGGGAAATCCCAACAGACTCCTCTATGTTTTGTGGAAGGTCCAAAGTTCTTTGTTCATGACACTACTTTTTATCTTTTCCATGACAGGGGAGTTGGCAGAACTGTATGATGCGTGCTACAAATATATGTGAAACGACATGATGTTGCTCTTGGGCAACTAACATAAGCTAAGCCTTGTTCTCTATCTGGGGATTTAAAGTATGAACAGGATACAATTCCTTGTCCTTAAGGAACTCAGAGTCAAGTAAATCAGTTCATGCTGATGTTAGTTTTCATGTTTGTACTTATTAAAAGATTAACACTGACAGTCACCTATCTCCTAGGAATACAGAACTGGAGGAATGGAGGGCAGAGGAAGGAGTAAAGAGCAATAGGGTTACAAGTCTTTGTTTATTTCTTTTATTATTATTAGCTGCAGTGCAGTGTATGCGCCATAGCTGACCTTAAGGAAGGACTTGATTTGTGAGAATTTGCCATTTGTTTCTCACTGTTTCCCATTGCTGGTTGCCTAGTCATAGTCTGACTTTACTAAAGCCCAAGGGAAGTTAAGAAAGCATATTTCATTTCTCACTCCATTAACAGTAGGAAAGCTATGGGAAAGTAGATATAATAACACTTGCTGCCAAAAGTCTAAAAGATCATAAAACATGAGCATACCCAGGTGGGAGCTTCACACACGCATGATCACACCACAGATCAAGCATCATTTTGAATTGGAGATGTAATTTAATTAGGTTTGCTTAGTTCACAACAAATTTCACTGACACTATTTGCCTAGTTTTATGGCATTGAGGTCTAGAATGAGTGGCCTTTGTGTTGTATTCTCTCCTATGGTATTTTATGCGTTTAAGACAATGGAAACAGAATCTCAGAGAAGGAAGCATAGGGAAGGGCTTCAGTTGTTTACCGAATTCTGCAGTAATACCTGCTTACTATTGTAATTTTATCTTCAAAAATGTTATCTCCAGGGGCACCTGGGTGGCTCAGTTGGTTAAGCCTCTGACTTCAGCTTGGGTCATGATCCCAGAGTCCTGGGATCAAGCCCCTCCTCAGGCTCCTTGCTCGGTGGGGAGCCTGCTTCTCCCTCTCTCTCTGCCTGCCACTCCCCCTGCTTGTGCCTCCCCCCCCCCGCCCCGTCAAGTAAATAAATAAAATATTTAGAAAGAAAAAAAAAGAATATCTCCAAATAGAAAGATCAATGATGGAAAAATGGCCTCTGCTATCTATAGAGATGTTCACCGATTTGAACCACAGCCTTAAAGAGGTATTTCCTAATGCTTGCTTTCCTCTCTTTTCTTTCTTTTTCCCTTTTCTTTTTTTAAAATAAATGAAAAAAATGTCAAACCATTTTTAGAGCGAGAAGTACAAAGCGTATTGCTCTAGTGCCTGCTTTAGAGACAACTCCAGCTAAAATGCTATTACACTCACTGGTGAAGTGACATCCTTTGTCCCAGATTTCTGAACAGCCATTAAATTCTATGAGTACATGTGATTTTCTCCAACTCCCTACAGTACTCCAGTATTCCGGCTGCATGGGAAATTTTAAGAGGTGATGTTAACAGCTGCATAGGCCATGAAAGAATACCATACCCAACTACTACCTGTTTGAAATAAAAAACCACAACCCTTGAGATTTTCAGTACAAAGACAGTGCTTATAGGTTCTAGCTCTTAAAGTAAGGGGCTGGAGTTTAAGGGTGTCATATTAGAGTCAGCGTCTTGGTTTTCTCTCCATGAAATGCTAATAGGAAACACACTTCAAGATTGTAAGACAAAAGGTCCTTATCTATATTCGTCACTCTGTCCTCTCCTTTCCTCTTTCTCCCTCCTTTCCTGTTTGACAATATTTTCTATACAGATTGAAAATCAGTTTTGTTTTGTTTTCCTTAACTCAAGATCATTTACTTGATATTATTTCATGTGACTCTTCTCTTGATTTATATTGTAATAATTGTTATCTTTCTATCTTTACTCATCTGTTATTAAACTGTTTAGTTTACTTGTTTAACCTTTATTTTCCTGTTCATTTCCTTATATTTTATCCTTAGAATTTGAGATCTACTTATTTCTAACTTTAATTTTCTTTTTCTAATCTCCATTCTTCATCTTTGATTTTACCAACTTCTACAACCTGATGTTGCTACTAAGATTCATGTCAATTAGACTCTCTTTCCTTTGTAATTTGTTGTCTTTACAGAAACTTTAGGACTTTTCCCCTCATCCTTCATGCTTCAAAGTCTCTCTACCAAGTAGCCAGGAGTTTATGTATGTGCTCTGAATACATCCCACTCAGGATTTGGGGATTTTCACCACAACTTCATTTCTATAAATTTTCTATCTTTTCTTTACCTTCTCACCATTTTCTCCGTCTGACACTCATTGTGATAGATGTTAGAACTCCTAATACTCATCCGTGTCTCCACTTGTAAATATTTGCTTATCCCTTTTTGCCATGTGTCATTTTATGTCATTTCTCACATTTCCAGCTCATTAATTTCTTCTTCAACTGTTTTGTGTTGTTGTCCTGGAAATGGAGTCAGAGTTCAATGTTAATAATTAGACTATATTTCTTATATTCACATTCTCTAATCTTTGCCATTACTATTCTTGTTTCATAAATTCCTTATCTTATTCCTTGTTTCTGATCTTTGCTGGTAAGTCTTAGCACATAGGTGATATCTATTTTAATTCCCTGCACTGATATTTCTGTTAAGTATGCTCTTCTTTCTCCATGACCAGGCAGAGTATCCAGTGGTCTTTTGGACCTGGCTGTCTCTGTGCCACCAGGACATTTGCAGAAACAAGGGCAAGAGCTTTTCTTTCTACTTAAGTTTCCACTCACACGTCTCTGGCCCCAAAGCAGATATGTGACATATGCTGCCTGGTTGAAGAATGGGTGATGAGGGGCAGAGACCCAGAGCTTGACCTGATTGACTGCTCTACTGCAGAATCCCTGAGTAAATGTCCTGGCAGATGTCTGCTAGGACTCATCTGCTCCTGGCTTCTGCTCTTGGCAGCATAAAGAGCGCTCTCCCCAAACAAAAGGATTCCATTAGTCCACATGGACTAGAGGCTGGATCCTTCACTATATTCACATGAACTAAAGCACAGGATTTAAAAGTGATGGCTCTGGATCTATGAGTGGTGGATGCCAAAATGTAATTCTACTGCCGTGTGTGTGTGTATACAGATGCACACTAACACATTTGTTTATATCAAGAAAAAAATCCAACTTTTAAACAATCTTGAAAAGTAGAAGTGCATTTTGTTTTTTTATTGTATTTATTCATATTACTTAAATTTTTTACACACAGCTCTATTTTTTATTTTTTTAAAGATTATTCTTTATTATGTTTAATCAGCCAACATGACACATCATTAGTTTCTGATGTAGTGTTCAGTGATTCATTAGTTGTGTATCACACCCAGTGCTTATCACCACCCATGCCCTCCTTCATACCCATCACCCGGCTACCCCATCCCGCCACCCCCCTCCCTTCTGTAACCCTCAGTTTGTTTCCCAGAGTCCAGAGTCTCTCATGGTTTGTCTCCCTCTTTCATTTCTTTCCATTCAGTTTTCCCTCCCTTCTCCTATGGTCCTCCGTGCTATTCCTTATGTTCCTGCTCTCCTATTTAAATTTAAAATAATTATTAACACTGAAAAGAATTATAATTTTTGTAATGAATACATTTCTGAATACTCAAATCGACAAGCCAGCAGGAATCTGCACCTGAACTATCCCACTCTCATTTCCACTGGAATGCATTTTAAATGAATTACTCCTCAGTGTTATGCCATTGATTTTATTAAGAAAAATGTTCAAAAAATGTCTCTGTAAACTTTGTTGTTTTATTTATCCTATGAACATTATTAAGAAAACAAGTCACATTTTAACCCAGTATTTTATTTTTTTAAAATTTTTTTAAAGATTTTATTTATTTGAGAGAGAGAGAGCATGAAAGACAGAGAGCACCAGTGGGGGTAGGGGCAGAGGGAGAGGGAGAAGCAGACTCCCCGCTGAGCAGGGAGCGCGATGTGGGACTCCATCCCAGGACTTGGGATCATGACCTGAGCCAAAGGCAGACACTTAACCGACTGAGCCACCCAGGCGCCCTTAACTCAGTATTTTAGTACCAGGGATATCGTACAGGTCTCCTGAGCTGTAGCCTTGTTTATATCTTAATGAGTTTGAGATTCTTGCAACTAATTACACTTCCCCCTCCACAATGGCTGCTAAAAAGCTCTGAGCAAATAGCCAACCCACTTTTAGCAAGCAGACAGAATCCTGCAGCAAGCATTTGTTAAATTCTTTCACTCCCCACTTCAACTTGTTTTTCCATAATATTTTCCTTTTACCTCAATTTCCTCACTTATTTTTTATTTTGTATATTTTTATACATTGCCTGAAATCTTTTTTAAAACAAAGTAGGGTATAAATAACTGAAATGGTAAATATGCAAAGTGAACAGTGCCAGGACAAAGTGACATTTCCATTTATGACCTAAATATTACTAGTTTTACTTTGGCCCTAATACCCATAATTCTTTCATTTCCCCTCCATAGCCCTAGGGAAGTCGTTTATTCTTAATATACTGTTGAGTGTTTTAAGCATCCATGAGTGCTTTGAAAAGAAGATTGGTCAGGGAGGAGGCAAAATTTCATCACAATTTTCAATGGGTTCCCAGATGAGAAGTTTCCTCAGGAGGACCATACAGAGAAAAGGCTGTATTTATCACATGTTTAATAATAAACAATGTGGAGTTTTAAGTTGTCATTTGCATTTCCCATTAGTTCAATCCCAAACGAGCTCATCATCCATCTAAATCTATTAAATTAATTCTCTTTATGTTGTTGCTAATAAGTCCCACTGACATGCAGAAAAGTGTTAAAAGCCACATGAGTAAAAAGAAACTTGACTTTCATTTTATTATAAATACTCTGAAAGAGAAAAATCTAAAATATTCCTTTCAATCTCTTTCCTATTTCCATATTTCTGGCAAATATGTCACGATAAAGCTGTTCTTATTACACTACACTAGCTGAGCCTACAAAATCCCAAGGACCAAGAGGCAGAAAAAGAAAATGCTAATAAAACTAGGAATAGTCATGATCCCAAACCATAAAGTGTAAAGAGTATCTGCCAAAACCAGAGGGATGCCACAAACTAATATACACCTCTCCAGAGTCCCTGCAGGGAATGGAGTTCTCAACAAGTAGACGGCATAGCCCAGGCTCAGCAACCATTACTTACTTGCATCGATGAGTTCTGTAAGTGCCCAGTTCCACCCACACAGAATGCAAGGATAGAAAGGACCAAAGGAAAAACCATGTATACTTGCCACCTTTAATTCCTGAAACATAGCTTCCTAATTCAGCACTTAGAGTAGGAAGGAGGCAAAAAGTATAATCATATTTGCAGTAGATACCAGAGTCATTTAATAAGAGAACTAAATAAATACAAATTCACAATTTGGGAAATAATTGACAGGTAGCCCTTCATTGTCTGTTTGTCCAAGTGAAGGAGAACGTGCCCCAAAAGAAGACACAGCAGGTAAGTGAGAAACGTTTTAGAGATAATGCTCATGAACTGATGCTGGCGGTTGCCCTAGATCATGCTCCCTGTTTCTCTCTGAACATATTTTGAGTAAATAGCTTGCACATTCAAAAGAGTAATAGCCAAAAAGAAACTTGAACAGAACCTAAACACAAACACAAACAAACAAAGAAAGAAAGAAAGAAAGAGAAAAAGAGGGGGAAAGAAAAATATGTAGCAATTACGAATCAGATGAAGACTGCCTTTCTCAACCGCTATTTAGATCCTCTGCTGTATACTAGAGCCCAGAAAAGGAGAAACTACATCTCCCAGATGGACTTGCAGGCAGAGTTTCAATGTGATTTAGATTCCACTAATTAATGCCTGGCTTTGCTTGAAACTTGAATTCAAGAACTTAGAAAATGAGAAGAGAATCATGGAATGAAAATGCCCCTTTTCCTGCCGTGGGTCATAGCAGCTGCAACATGGTTCTGGAGCTAGCAACCATAGTCATAGCTTCCCAATTTGGGGGCAGTTTCCTAATCTTGACAGGAACACCAGCTACATTGGCAACCAGTTCTGCTCTGTGGTTTTGGGAACCATTTCTGGAAGTTCATCCAGAGCATGCTTCTTTAACCCTTTCAATATTTTTGTAACCTATATAATATGTTTATAGTAATTCTCTTTATTCAATAAGCCAGATTTTGCCCTCTGCAACTGAGTATCAAAAAATGGCAATTTAGGATTTTGTATCTGATCTAAATAATTTTCAGGAGAGAAAGGCCTCCTGCTAGAACCAAATGGTGGGACCAGGAAAATCCATGGTCTGCATTGGTAAATAGTTATTTAAATCATCACCTGTGATCACCTGCAATGAAGTGCCTTTTGGAGTCAATGCTTGACATCCCAAGTGCCTGCTACACAAAATATTATGATAAAAAAGAAGAATCTAAAGTTCATGAGACTGTCACTATTGTATTCTAACCACATTATTGAAGCCGATAAAAAAGGAAATAACCAGTTCAAGATTTTAAATTCCTAGCTCAAGTTATGATGAATATAAGTCAATTCTCAACCTCATCAGGTCTTTCTGGAAAATTTAGGACATTGATTGGGAAAGAGTGGTGGCTCAATGATTTGAATGGACACATTTGGGTACACTCACCTAACTTTGAGTACCCACAGATTCCTAAGTGCCACCCTGGTCAGCAGATGTTCCTCCCTCACCTGAGCAGGATACCTTTCAAGAGAACGACAAGTTTTGTCATGCTGTACTCGTTTTATCTTTCATTGCCACAAGATCAGTAACTAAAATCAAATCCAAACACGTCATCGTAAGGATGGTACAAAGTGTAATTTAGAATGTGAGCAGCTGGGGCGCCTGGGTGGCACAGCGGTTAAGCGTCTGCCTTCGGCTCAGGGCGTGATCCCGGCGTTATGGGATCGAGCCCCACATCAGGCTCCTCTGCTATGAGTCTGCTTCTTCCTCTCCCACTCCCCCTGCTTGTGTTCCCTCTCTCGCTGGCTGTCTCTATCTCTGTCAAATAAATAAACAAAATCTTAAAAAAAAAAAAAAAAAGAACATGAGCAGCTCACACACCAAAAGAATTAAAATATTTTGTTGTTATTTTTAGCCAGTGATTAACCAAAGGGACTATCATGGAAACAGATTCTAAGACCACTGGGGAAGGAACAAAATTATAGACCAGGATGAATTTATAGATTTGGATATCCCAAGATTTAAGAAAGTAAGAAATACTGGAGGGGGCGCCTGGGTGACACAGCGGTTAAGCGGCTGCCTTCGGCTCAGGGCGTGATCCCGGTGTTCTGGGATCGAGCCCCACATCAGGCTCCTCCGCTGTGAGCCTGCTTCTTCCTCTCCCACTCCCCCTGCTTGTGTTCCCTCTCTCGCTGGCTGTCTCTATCTCTGTCGAATAAATAAATAAAATCTTTAAAAAAAAAAAAAAAAAGAAAGTAAGAAATACTGGAATAGATGAATCAGGTATAACCATCTCCTGACTAGATCTCCTAAGAGGGCTCAGGGTATACTACCTACACCAAAGCACTGAGAAATATATTGTTTTAGTCAATATCCTGTCAAGGAAGACTGAAGAACCTTCCCTGTAAAGCTGTGTAGCTCCATAGTGGCTATCCTTCCAGATTGAAAGATGCTATTTAACCAGTCTCCCTGATTTCAATGAGCCAAAATAGGGCATCACTTGACCAGGAGGAGCAAGATGGGTAAGACAACCATGATAGACAGCAAGACCAGAGCAACTGTCAAAATGATTCGACCTGCAAACATCTTTGGTATAAGCTAACTGATGAAGGGCTGAGACATAGGAACAGAACTAAAGGTTCTACTTGATTTGTATAACACTAATAAAAACCTTCTACATCTGATGAACAGAGGCCTGTCTTGAGTCAACATAAAAGAGTTAAGGCTCCCCATCCAATTTCCAGGTCTGGGTCAGTAAACACACCCACAACCCCTGAGTGAAGATGAGACTAGGTAGATTTTAGGAGGACCTTGCAATAATACCACAAGTATAAATTTTCCTAGAAGATTTCTAGAAGCCTACTCTAAAGGGACTAGGGACATTTATCAGAATGTGATGGTTAATATTATGTGTCAACCTGACTAAGCTAAGAGATGTCCAGATGCAGGTAAAATATTTTTCCTGGGTGTGTCTCTGAGAGTGTTTCTGGAAGGTTTCACATTTGAATCAGTCAAATAAATAAAGAAGATCCACCCTCACCAATGTGGGCAGACATTATCCAACCTGTTAAGGGCACAAACAAAACCAAAAAAGGCAGAGAAAGGGTGAATTCTCCCACTCTTTTCTTGAGTTGGGACACCATCCATCTTCTCCTGCCCTTGGACACTAAAGCTGCTTTAGTGGTTCCCAGGCTTTCAAACTCTAGGACTTAGACCAGTGTATCCATGGTTCTCAGGCCTTCAGCTTCATAGTAGGAGTTACACCATCAGCAACCCTGGCTGTCAGGCCTTTGGACTTGAAATTGAATAATACCACTGGCTTTCCTGGTTCTCCAGCTTGCAGATAGCAGATTGTGGCATATCAGCCTCTATAATTGTGTGGACCAATTCCCATAACAAATATCCTCTTATCTATCTATCTATCTATCTATCTATCTATCTATCTATCATCTACCCACCCATCCATCCATCCATCCGTCCTATTGGTTCTGTTACTCTGGAAAACCCTAATACACAGGGTAACTGTGTGTTGAGAAAAGGAACTATCCATACCTTCTAATAATAATTGGATACTGATTCTGAGATGACATGAACCCCTGAGGGCCAGAACACCATTGGTCTAAGAATTAGAAAAGATGTACTAAGGGTAGAGTTATAACTGGAGCTTTGGCTCAATTTCATTTCAGCAGATGCTCAGTGAATCTAAAAACATGCTTTTGGTTAATACCTCAGTTCCAGAGTGCTCAGTTGGAATAAACATACTGTTACAGACAAAATCACAACATTGTCCCCTGAACTATAAAGTAAACGATATTACAATAGAAACAGCAAAACGAAAGCCTCAGGGGTAACTCCTTTTTACCAAAATAGTAAGTCAAAATCAATTCTTCACTTTTAAGAGGATTTCATACGTTAGTGCCTGCAATGAGTAATTGAAAAATACTAGAGTTGTAAATCCTCCTCCATCATCATTTAACTAGCCCATGTAGAAAACAAATTGGCCTTCGAAAAATCAATAGATTATTGTTAACCATGTGGTGACTGAATCATAGTTGCTGGTCCATATGTAGGCTCTTTAAAGGAACAGGGTAACTTGGCCCCTGTATGCCCCTGCAGCATATCTTGTATGCTCCAATTCTCTCTCTCTCTCTCTTTCTCTCTCTCTCTCTCTCTCTCTCTCTCTCTCTCACACACACACACACACATACACATAGACACACACACAAACATTTACCTTCAGCCAGCAGGAACAGAAGGTCAGCTTATCATTATTCCTCTATAACTCTTGGCTCTGTGCCAAGCGTTTAGTCTGTTAATACTTGTATCATCTCACCATTCCATAGGCCATCATGCTGATCCCCCATATGATGATGTAATGCTAATAGAATCTGGTAAGCAGGAAATATCAGGTACCATCCACGGTACTTACTAGCAGTAGGAATCCTAGACACATGAAGAGATAATTCCCAGGAGAACCTAATGTCCTTCCAACTCTTTGAAGTTTTAGAGAGTTCAAGACATTATCAAGATATCTCCCCCAAAGTGAAAGACAAGGTGCTATATTTTGCTTCCTAATCACAAAAATAGACACAACTTTTGGTGGCCTTTTTGCACTTTATAAAAAATATCTGGGTTGTTTCTTCCTTCAACTCATTAAATAAGTCATTTGTAAGGCTGCCCACTAAGTAGGAGCCAGATCACAATGATATTCCAGTTAACCCAGTCTGCAGTTCGAGCAGCTTTGTAACCCAGCAACTTGAGTGGGGATCCAGAGGATCTATTATTGATCCAAAGATCTTTGACACAACAGACTACTGCATGGACCCAACAGCAAGCCCTGACTAAAGATTCACAGACAGACCTCTAGGATTCCAGAGATATGCTATGCCATTTTTAGAAGATAAATGCGCCTCTTTTACAAAATGGTTGTTCTCTTGCTACCAGTCTCCTTGGTAGAGACTGAGACTTAACTCTGAAATACCAAGTAACATGAAATGTGACTATTCACCATGAACTGGATATTATCTAACCTAGAAAGCCATAAAGTTGGCATGTGAAAATGACATTTTTAAGACTGTACTCTAGGGGTGCCTAGGTGGCTCAGATGGTTAAGCGTCTATCTTCTGCTCGGGTCATGATCTCAGGCTCCTGGGATTGAGCCCCACATTGGGCTCCCTGCTCAGTGGGGGGTCTGCTTTTCCCTCTCCCTCTCCTGCTTGTGCTCTCTCTCTCTGTCTCTCTCTCTCAAATGAATAAATAAAGTCTTTTTAAAAAAATAAAAGACTGTACTGTAGCAGGATCCAGAGGCACAAGTAAGTAGTATGAACGTATGGCCCCTGCCTCTTCCTGCTGTGCTATCACTTCTTGCAGTAATACCACTTATGAACACCTAGGGATTTCTCCAGGGCCAGGTGACTGAGGAAGGAAAAATCTGAGGCTGGCTTGCATGATACACCACACCAGCCAAAGCAGTCTACTGAAGTATTAAACATTTTTTACTCACTCTCAAAGCAAAGAATATCACTGAAGACTCACACCAAAAATTCCAATAGAAGTAATGGAAAAACTGGGAAATTCCGTTGTTGTTCTCTGACAATAAGTGCTCTGCACAGTCTTTTTTTTTTTCTGCACAGAGTCTTGCGCATTAAAATAACAATTACTGAAATCAGGAAGTCATGTTAACAAAAGCTGCCGTAAATTTTTTTAAAGATAGTAAAAATGCTTTTACATTTTTTGTCACAATAGAAACTGTATAATTATCAATACCTTGATACATACATATTTGTGATCCATCTGGACATATGGGTTCAGATGGCTACAGGATGCACTGAAAGGGGCTAAGCTGAGGTGTGGGCCTATCAAGATCACAGAACCACAGAGACATGTGGTACTTGGAAATAGGTCCTGGAGAGGGTAGGAGTGAAATATGGTACTGAAAATAAACAGATGAGCTGAATATTTGTATATACAAAACAATCAACTCCCAACTTTGCCCTCTACCCCTCATACACATGCTTCCATATCACAGACACATACATATGACACACAAGTTTCTGTCCCCAGGCAAAGAATTAGACACAGCAATGTAAACTTTCAGAACAAAATCAGATTGGTATAAATTTCTTATTGATAACACTGGGTGCTAGAAGACATTTTCTGTTACTCAAAATTTATTTCTCATATTCCCTCCCTTATAAAGCTATGAGAATAAACAGTAGCAAAATGAAGATATAAACCAAAAATATGTTGGAATGAATCCAGAAAAGCAAGGAAGGAAGCGCTAAGTGCTGAAATGCCAGCTGTGTGGCAAGATTAGTAAGCAGTAAGTCTGGAGAGGAGCAAGGAGGTGGCGCTCCCAGAGTGGGGGATTTCCATGATATCATGAAGAGTCTTAAAATGAGAAGAGACTTCCACTGCAGCCTCCAATATGAAAGAGCTTGGAAGCTGTCACTCTCATCCTCCCCAGAGCAAAGTCGTACAAACTGCAAATCAATGACTTCTCTTAGATCACTCAGAGAATGGAGATTATAGGACAAACCACCACCTCGAAATCCAGAGAGACAGGCAAATACAGAGAATCACAGCTGAGACGTACACACCAGAAGCAGAAGCCACTGGAGCCACTAACTGGTAGAAACACATAAATGACAACCTCAGTGAATTGCTGGAGGCTGAATTGGGCTAGCTTGAGGGGCCCAGTCTTAGAAGATCCACCGCATTTTCATGGGTTTTACCTCCAGGAACTCCACAAGATTCTCACCTTGAAGATCGAAGAAAAATCCTCTCATGTTTTGAGCTAGAGGAGGTGGATGATTTCATTCTGGTGAAATATGCCCAGGGTACTTTCAATAACAACATCTTCCCTCCAGAGGAAATTACCAGGGATCTGAGGAAAAAGCAATTAGTCAACTCCAGGCCTCTCTAGCCTCCTTGTCTCACAAAAAAAGGCTAAGAAATGCTTCGAAAGGCCACAGCCAAGGGACTCAAGTCCATTAATAAAAATGAGATTTCGGAGCATCTGGGTGGCTCAGTCAGTTAAGCATCTGCCTTCAGCTCAGGTCATGACCTCAGGGTCCTGGGATCGAGCCCCACATTAGGCTCCCTCCTCAGTAGGGAGTCTGCTTCTCCCTCTCCCTCTGCTTCTCTCCCCTCTCTCAAATAAATAAATAAATAAATAAATAAATAAATAATATTAAAAAATTATATTCAATCAAATTAAGATTATGGAAGACTACTCTTCCCTATACCTTGCCACCCCATCAACAAGGCTTCAATATAATAACAGTGAATTATAACAGAGAGAGCTGCAAAACACAGATTCTATTTAAGAAGTTGTTCTTAGGGAAATCCAAAGAAAAAAATAAACCAGAGAAAACTGAAACCTCTGGCACTTCCTGCCACAGCAAACATTTAAACACAGCCAGCTCCTAACCAGATTAATATAAAACCTCACACTAAAGGCTTAATTGCCTTAGCTCCTAGTACCTGATATATCACGTGCACTTTCAACAAAATCATAAGGGATGGTAAGGAAAGAAGACACAGCAAGCATCAGACCTAGGCTTAGATGTGACACAGAATTTGGAATTATCAGATGTGGAGTTCAATATATTACGATTAATACGTTAAGGGCTCTAAAAGAAAAAACAGACAAATATAAGAACAGATGATTAATGTAAGTGGAGAGATGGCTCTCTAAGAAAATGCTAAAAATCAAAAACATCATAAGAGAAACAAAGAATGCCTTTGCAATACATGGATGGACTCATCAGTAGACTGGTGAGAGAACTGGTGACCTTAAAGATGTACCAAAAGAAACGTCCCAAACAAAAAGCAAACAGAAAAATGAGTGAAAAAAAAGTATATCCAGAATAGTATGTCCAAGAACTGTGGGACAATTACAAAAGTTGTAATAAACACATAATGATAGTACTAGGAGAAGAAATAGACAAAGAAACAGAAGAAATATTTGAAGTAATAATGAGTAAGAATGTTCCCAAACTAGTAACATACACTATAAACCACACACCCAGGAAACTCAGAAAACACCAAGCAGAATGAATACTAAAAAACACTTACTTCAAGGGATCTATATTCAAAGTACAGAAAACCAAGGACAAAGAGAAAATCTTGAAAGAAGCCAGAGCACAAAAACACTTAACCTATGGAACTGAAAGTACACTGTACACCTATAAATTCCCCTTCTTCAGTAAATTCTCTTAAGTGTTTCTGATTTTCTGTTTATATAGACTGGATGGTAAGGATGAGATCCACAGACCAGTATAGCCACCTCTTAACAAGTCCGTTGAGTATCTGTCTCTCTTGAGAATGTGCAGGAGATACTTCATGATTTGTTACCCTCATCTTTCAGGCTCAGTCAAGATACTAAGAAAACAGGAAAATTCCTATTGAATGTTCAGTTAACATATATATTAGATATATGTTTAATTTTTTCTTATACTTGCTATTATTATCTGATATTTATCCCCGTTCAGGCAGTGGCCAGTGTCTCCACATCTCCAAAAGAGGATATAGAGAAGAATCTACAGAATTAAAAAAAAAAAAAAAAAAAAAGTTAGCTTTTGGTGTTCAGTAGCAAAAACCCAAGCACAAAACAAAATTGTGGGAGAAGAAATGACCAGGTAGGGTCACAGTGCCAACGAAAGAAACAGAAAGAATGAAAAGGTGGGGTCTGGTACATAAACATGACTGTGCTCCAGACCCGATGCCCTTGGCTCTATTCAGTCTCCCAGGACTCAGAGATCATCAGGATAATGGAAGCGCCATAAAGAAATTAAGTTCAGGTACAAAAATTAAAGTTAGATATTTTCACAGCCAGGTATCTACTGATTTATATGGAAAATGTCTAGACGAACACCCAAGAAACTGTAAAGAGAGTTTATCTCTAGGGAGTAGAACAGGAAGTCAGTAGGGAGGAATAAGAACTACTTTTCTCTCAGAAACTTCTGAAATATTCATGTATTTTTGGAATTTCACTTATTTATTTAACACATTATAGGTTATTTTCATAAAAACAATTAACAGGGAACACAACCCCACACAAAAAATACATGCTAAGAAAATGATTTAATGCAAATTTTGCTCAGGTCTGTGAAGATGACATAAAAGAAAGTAAATGAGGATTTAGTAGGAAAGGAAAGCAATGGAGAAGGTAAGAAAGACCAGGAACCACAAAAAGAGAGTCAGCAATAAAGAAAAGGAAACATCGTCATCTTGTACAAACAGCGTGAGGTCAAGGGCCTCAATTAATGTGTCTCTGGCCACCATACTATTGGAAAACACGGAAAAACTGGTGTGCACCCCAAAGGAGACAAGCAGGCAAGTTAAGGAACTGGATGTATTGGCTGAGGAAAAAATGACACGCTGGTATTTAAGCAGGAGATCAGAAGCCTGATGAGGGACTGCAGCCACCAGCAAACAAGTGAAAGTTCCTCAAATGGCAAAATGATTATGCTTAATTTTTGCATCTAGAGCAAAGAATTAAAACTGAAGAGCTATTTAAAGAAAGCAGATTTATATTCTCTAGTGTTCCCTTAAAATTAGATACATTAATTAAAAACCAATCCTGGACGTCCCTACGAAGTAGAGTCAGAAGTGCTGTGAACTGTTGGGGCGCCTGGGTGGCACAGCGGTTAAGCGTCTGCCTTCGGCTCAGGGTGTGATCCCGGCGTTATGGGATCGAGCCCCACATCGGGCTCCTCTGCTATGAGCCTGCTTCTTCCTCTCCCACTCCCCCTGCTTATGTTCCCTCTCTCGCTGGCTGTCTCTATCTCTGTCGAATAAATAAATAAAATCTTTAAAAAAAAAAAAAAAAAGAAGTGCTGTGAACTGTTAATGCCTTTGCTTTGCTTTGGACTTAAACTAATGTCCTAAAAGCTAATTTGCATATTTAACTATTCACCTTCCCAAATATACCCATAATTGCCATTTAAAACACAAGACCTGATACAGCAGAAGTCATCCTAAATAAATCCAATTCTACATTAACACAAAATGATTTTCATAGAAGTTAAGTAGCATGACAAAGGCAATTCAATTGTGCCTGATTCCAACATTAGAAGTCTATGTTTTTTACTTCTAAGCATTGCCACCTTCCCACACATACTTTTCCTTGAAGATCACTAAACACAAAAATGATCCTGGGGCAGAAACACATTTAAGGACACTGGATCACTGAAATAATACTGAGTAATTCAAGATAAAATACATAAATATAAACTCGGCTGAAGAACCAGATATGAACCTGCTCTAAAGCCATGTGGAAAGTCTCCCTGATTCTATGCTATACCCACATACTAGGGCATCTCAAAGAAAGACACTTGTTTATGCAAAACAGTAGTCAGAGAATTTTCTCCCCCCTGAGGTTTAAGAGGGAAAGCCATCAAGCCATCAAGCCCACAGAACTGTAAGAGCACAGTCAAGTTCATTTTACATAAGCAAAAGCATAATTTTACCTGTGGCTTTGCAATAAATGGTAATTTATGGATTTATATATTTCAGTAAGGTATTACCATCCTATAATTTTTAAACCAAAAAGGTAAAACAAATTTGAGTTTTCATTACTGACTTTTACGTCCTAAGGAAGGATGACCAATGATTCTTACAAAAGTCCATCACATGATATTCACTTCTTAATTGTATGTCTGGTATAGCACGTGGATTTTATATTTAACAGGTGTTTCTCCAGACTTGGCTGGCTTGGAAAAATGTACAGATCTATGAGTAACTTTCTCAGTGACAATCAAAATAAAAAACCAATACTCCAAAGGTTAAAGCTTCAAAGAGAACCTTCAAATCACCCAAGAACCCTCTTTCTTCAAGAGGAATCCTAGGTGGGGCCTGGGCTGCATGAAGGACCCCAGTCTCTCATGGCCTCATCTTTTCGCCCCAGCCAGGGCAGGAAGCCAGGTTCTTTTACAAGATGTACAGCTTAGGATTCTCCAGCATTCCTTTGACAAATGGTTTGTGGTCACCATAAATTTCTACAGGTAGTTGACACAGAAGATTTAGAATTCCCACCATTAAAAACAGAAATCACTAATAACTTACATTTGGCCTTTTTTTACATGCCACTAAAAATACCAAATATTTTATTTTTAACCAATGACTATATTCTATTTGTGTATATATGATATATATATCATATATATACACACACACACATATATATATACACACACACATATATATGTTATATACACACACACATATATGTCATATATACACACACACACACATATATATATACACACACACACATATATATCTGAAACTTTATGCAACATTCAGTGCATAACTAACTGTAAGTAGGCCCATAACTAACCAACCAAAAATGTTTTCAAGGTATAAGCTTAAAGTATAACTTGAAAGAAAAGTGCTACTTATATTTAAGTTATATTCACCTGTCATCTCTGCAGGTGTTCTAGCTCCTAGTTTCACAGTGACCAAGTGTTGGCATGACTGCTTTTCACTAGTTTTCAAAAATTTCTCCCAAAAATGTGTGCATGCAGCAGACTTTTCCAAAGTTTGATGCTATCAAAGTGATTTATTTTAGAGGAAGTAAACAACTTAAAACCAGATATTAGACAATTGTGTTTTCTAAAGACTCTGGTTATCCTGCCATGAGAAACCGTTCACTTCTTAACTGGTAAGTACGTTTTTTAAAGGTTCCAGAGTCCCACTGATGCATGGCTCCCCTCTCCAACCTCTAATTACTAGTCACATCTTACAACAAGCATTTTAATCTAGCAACTTATTTCATCTTAGTAGTATAAATCATGCTTGGGTGTCTCCCCTGTTCTAACCAAAGTAGACTATATAGGTATTTTTCTTGAGTAGGAACTCTATGCATGCTGTTTTAAAGGAAAGCTGAAAATTTTGTCCACTAAAGTAACACAGTAGTTTTGTTTAATTAATTTTTAAAGGTTATTATGAACAGTGACATTAGCAAGGCAGATAAAGAAAGATCCAAGATGGGATATGTCAGTTCTATAAAACTCCTCATTTCACACTTACTCAATAAGCTTTTATTGAGTACCTGCTCTCTGCAATGTGCTTCTGTAGATGAACAGCAATAAACCAAACAGATATGAACTCTGGAGTTTACAATCCCAAAGGAGTGATGGATCATTTTTTTTTTTAAGTATACATACACAAACTCGCGGGAGGTGATATGAAGAAAATAACTGAATGCAATGGTAGAGAGCAGTAAGGGAGACCCTCTTGGAAAGGATGGTCCGTAAATTGTCTGTAAGGAGGTGACATCTGGGCCAATCCCCCTGGCATGGAAAGATGGTGGTCAAATAAGGACCATGTTCAGAGTCTCTCTAGCAGGACAAGGCTCTGAGGAGAAAAAGGAACTGAAAGGAACCTAGTGTGGCTGCCCAACACCACTCCTAGGCATATAGGCACACATCTTTTTCATCCTGAGTCTACCCTTTATAACATGGAGCAGCAACCCTAGCCTGGAACGGAGTCCTACGATTCTACGGGCCACCTGCTAAGAAGTGGTAGTAGGAGCTCCCTTTAAGTGGAAGTTTTAAATGCGGTGTAGTGGTGACATTGTAGAAAACATCCGCCAAGCCCTCAGGACATGTCAGGGAACTGTAATAATGATCCATCTGCGACTCATTTGTTGCCCCTTTCAAAGAGTAGACAAGTGACAAACTTGACTGATGGCTAGTTTCTGTTTGGCTTGGCTTGGTTTTTAAATCTTGCTCATTAGTAACAGAGTCTCACCAAAATGCTATGCTGAGGCAGGGGCCTGTGGCAGTTACTTGATGAAATGCAGCAACTGCCATTGAGATAAGAATCAAAACCACTACATAAAAGCCTTTAGAAAAACACATATGGATATGATAGCTGATGTTTTTCCAAAACACATGATACTGTTTTTTTTCATGAGTTAGTGTAGTTCCGGTTGGATTTAAAGAAGTTCAAAGCCACTTCCTTTTCTATTCCAGTGGATGGATAACTTCTATAAAGAACACCACCAGGGCATCTGTGCCTTATAACCCTCCTCTTTGGCACCACAAGCAAAGGCAGAAATAGGTACATGGAGCAATTTTTTTCAGGATCAATTTAACTTTTCTTTTTCAAGTAGAGATGCTTATTTGTAGTCTCACCGATGTATCCTCAAGAAAATGAGTAGGGAAAAGCTGATAAAACCGTAATGGCAATTATTACTGTGCAAATCTTGATGGTGATTCACCTAAGTGTAGAGTCCCCCAAGGCTAAAAAACTTTAGACTATGAGAAGGAGCTCAAAAAGCATTTGAGAAGTTGAGATCTGGAAACTGCTGCTTCTATTTTATTGAAGTCCTCAATGGCTATCCCAAGTCTTATCTTTGAATGTGAGCTGGATGAGCATATATTTATCTGAAAAGCAAATCAAGGGGCACCTGGGTGGCTCAGTTGGCTAAGCATCCTACTCTTGGTTTCGGCTCAGGTCATGATCTTGCAGTCATGAGATTGAGCCCCATGTCCAGGTCTGCATTCAGCGTGGAGTTGGCTTCAGATTCTCTCTCTCTCTTCCTCCTAGCTCTCTCTCTCTCTCAAATTAATTAATTAATAAAATCTTTAAAAAAAAGGAAGAAAAGAAAAAGTAAAGCAAATCAAATTCCATGGTTTTCTTTTCTTGTCCTTATCTGTAAAGGAGGGTAGAGTTGACACATGAAAATTAAAGCCTTCTCATAAATGAACATGTCTATTCACAAATGAGATTCTTCCAGCCATTATCTTCCACCCTGCTTATTGGTATTATTATTATCATTTATAACAAAGATGCCTGTCTATGGCTTTGATTGAAAAGGGCTTGCACATAGTATCCATCGGCAATAAAACCTCATGTGGTAATTAAGTCTACAGCCCATCAGCTCACATGAAAGGCTGAGGCTGTTCTAGGTGGTGGAAGGGAGGAACCTAGGACTCTAAAAGGAACTCACTACAATTCCTTCACTCCAGGAATATGCACCCCAGTTGGGCAGGTCCTGGTGCAAATAGGAGATAGGGAATTGGCAGGGAATACCACTTATTCATGGAAAGGGGAGCCAAACTAGAGCTGAAACTCTCAGCAGACTGGGCCATCCAGAGTGCAGTACAGGGGAGAGCAGCATCCAACTCTTCCATAAAACCACAGCCTGTGTTATAGCTCTTGGTTGCATTGTGCTTATGCAGAAATTGTCCTACAACTCTGGGGGAGAGGAAAACCAAATTGGGTCAGGGTGAGGGGAGAAAGCCACCAGCACAGGCCCTAGTAGGAGTATACATCAGATTGAGGAAATGCAGCACTGAATATAAGGAACTCTTCTATTCTCAGCTCTACCATTTCCTTGCTACGTGATTTTGAACAACATAATCCCACCTCTCAGTCTACATTCCCATGTCTGCAAACGGGGCATAAAAGTAAGGCCCATCTTTGGATGTTGTTTTTCTTTTTTCTTTTCTTTTAATTAAATGAGTTAGTGTGTATGAAGTCACTCTTTCGAACGTTGCTGTACAAAAACCTTGGTCACTATTTAGTAAATCCTTGGCATGTACCCAAACATACAGCTGAGTTTACACGTGCAATTTTCTAATTTAATCCTCACAAATATCTTAGGGGGTTTAGCCACTTAGAAATCAAGAAACTGAGGCACAGAGAGGTAAATCAACTTACTCAGAGACATACAATAAGCCATCTGTCTGACCCCAGCTCTCCTGTTCTTAACCACTATAATGTAACAACTCCATACAGCTAATTCCCAAGATGCTCATTATTAGCATTTCAGTAGCCAATATTCTCACTGATTTGCTTTCATTCAATAAAACAATAAACTGCATTGTTTATAAGAATAGTCTTTTTAAAAATGAAATCCAAAGGTATTTTTCTTTCAAGTGGGGAAAATACTTTTTTCTGAAAAGATTGTTTATCTAAAGGTTATTCACCATCCACAAATACTACCTCACTGTAATATCACAACAAATCTACAATGCAGGAGAGGAGTCTGGGTTTTGGAGATATTAAGTGGTATCAAGTAAATAGTAATACCAGCAATCATTTACCGACGCTCTACATTTAAGCAAGATTTCTGGTGCTTTAGGTTATATCTAATCCCCATGACAATACAAGCACTGTTGATCTCACTTTCAGAAATGTAGAAAGTCAGGAAATATTTGCCAAGGGCTCAAACCCTTAAATGATGAAGCTAGGTTCAAGTTCAGGTCTCTCTCACTCTTCAAGCTGTGCTTTTTCTAGTTCAACAAGCACTCACATAAATAGATACCTCCTTACGCTTTCTTAATTGTTCTTCCTTTCCCTGACTCAATTATCACCCAAATTCAAGCCTTTATCAAGCCTCGCTGAAGCATTAAAAATGCCTCTGGATTTGGTTCTCTCAAATGCACCCTACACACTGCCACCAGAGTTATATAAGTAACAGTGGTGCAAATTTGACTGTGACTGCTATTCTTAACATACTTCAACAAGTCCCTTCCAGTACATGCCAAAGCCCAATCTTCATTTGGCCAATGAGGCCCTCTGTAGCTGGCCCCACATCTCATATTTTACTTTCAAGTAGTACCAAACTGCCCAGGGTTCTCCAAGCATACCCTGTTGCTCATTTGGCACTGCCTTTATACTCTCTATGGATGAGTAATCTTCTGACCTTTCAGTCACCAACTTTTCCCCATCCCCCAAACCTGCCACACATGTTTACCTCTTAAGAATCATCCCAGACATCTCTAGAAATAGCTGCCTACCCTTTATTCCTCAAGCTGAAAAAGGAAGATCTCTGTCAAACTCACAGTGCTCTGCACATACTTCTCACACATTATATTGAAATGTCCTATGTATGTCTGCCTCTCTCTGGGACTATATCTTATTCAGCTTTGTTTCTCTGGGGCTTGGTAATGCTAGAAATTTAGTAAAGAATTTACTGAAATACACTTAACTGGCTTGCCAAAGTATAACATCTGAGAAACAGAAGAAGGAGGACCTTAACTTCTGGTTTTCTAAGGCTAGGTCCAGTACTCTGTTACATCCAGAAATAAACACATCTATGCAGTAGCGAATCACACTGCATAGACACAATCTTGAAATGGAGATTGGGGCAGAAGAACTAGATCAGGTGCCCACCAGGTGCCTAAAATTATTGTTATCTTGGAAGCAAATGACAGAGAAATATTTTTAGGCAACTTCTAAACTACTGGTATCAATATGTGGTAAATCTGTACCAATTTCTCGCATAGATCAGTATATTTATGAAGTGTCTATAACATGGCAGGTAAAGTTTGCATAAATGAAATATATTTATACCAACAACGACCTTTAGTAATTGCATAATTACTGCATTGCCTGGAACTATTTACAGACACTCAGTTATTAAATACAGATTCAGAAGCAAGGGAGGAAATCACAATTTTTCTGAGTAGGCTTTCAATCTAGAAGTAATTAAAGACTGACTTAAAAGACAAAACATGAAAGACCCTCCACAAACCAAAGAGTTAAGCATACATTAAATGAACGTTACATTTTACCTTAGAATTAGGAAAGTGAAAAATACTTTATCTACTGCCTGCATAAATACTAAATATTGAAAGAAATAATTTTAAATCAGCTCCTTCAGTCTGATATTGTCTCCTTGCTGGATTTCCAATTAAATAGTTTGCCCTATTAGGGGAAATGCCTTACTTTCCTTCATTAGAGTCCCTCTTTAGTCTTTCTTTTAAATATGAGTGCCTCTTGGATACTGCTCTTGGCTCTTTTCTTCTTTCTTTTGCACTCCCTGGGGATTTTATCAAGGAATTCCATTTTAACTGCAATTCCCAGAACTAGATTACTCCACTCCTACAACTCAATAGCAAAAATACAAATAAATTGAATTTTAAAATGGGGAAAGGACTTAAATAGACATTTCTCAAAAGAAGACATATAAATGGCCAACACGTATATGCAAAGGTGCTCAACATCACTAATTTTTAGGAAAATGCAAATCAAAACCACGTTCACCTGATACCTGTGAGGATGGCTATTACCGAAAATACAAAAAATAACAAATATTGGAGAGCTTGTGGAGAAACAGGCATCTTTGTACACTGTTGACAGGAATGTAAAATGGTGCAGCTGCTATGGAAAATAGTATGAAGATTTCTCAAAAAATTAAAAATTACCAAATGATCCAGCAATCTTGCTTCTATGTATATATCCAAAGAACTAAAATCAGGAGATTTAGCTTATATATAAATATCTGAAGAAATATTTATACTCCATGTTCACAGCAGCATTATTCACAATAGCCAAGCTATAGAAACAACTTAAATATCCATCAACAAATGAACAAGTTTAAAAAAATGTGGTATATAGACAAGGGAATATTATTCAGCTTTAAGACAGAAAGGAAATCCTGCCATATGCAATGACATGGATGAACCTGAAGACTATTATGCTAAGAGAAATAAGTCAGTCACAGAAGGACAAATACTGCATGAGTCCACTTACATGAGCCATCTAAAACAGTCAAACTTATAGAAGCAAAAAGCTGAATGGTGGTTGCCAAGAGCCGGGGGGAGAGGGGAATGGGGAACTGTTGTTCAACAAGTATAAAGTTTTGGTTATTCAAACTGAATAAGTTCTAGAGATCTGTTGTACAGCACAGTGCCTACAGTTAACAATACTGTATTATACCCTTAAAAATCTGTTAAGAGCATAGATCTCGTTAAGTGTTCTTACACAATTTTAAAAAAGGGAGAGAGAATCAGATTACTCCAAAGTTTATGACTTCAATCCATTTGTCACTCCCGGTTCTCCATACCCATGCAAATGCTTTCCAGATCAGAGAGAGGGATAAGGCACAGTGGGAAGATTCTGAGCTCACCTCATCCCAGAGACACACTGAAGCAACAGCCACATCTATACAACTAACTCTGAAAACAACCTGAAGACTGGCAGAACATATTTTCCACAGCTAGTCATAGAGAGAAGGCCACATTGAAAAGGGTAGGAGGGGTGGGGGCACAGTCTGGAACCAATCTGCTCCCCTGCCCCCAATTATGACCAACTACAAATGGGAGGGGTATCCCAAGCATGGAGGAACAAGACCCTGCCCTGGAGACCTGCACTGGGAAGAGTTCTCATAACATCTGGCCTTGAAAATCAGTGGGGCTTAACTCCAGGAGCTTTAAAAATCAATGGAGTTTAACTCTGGTTGAGCAGGAGGGTGATAAGAAACCAAGTCCTTCCCATTAAAAAAGTCAGCATGCTAAATAACTCGCCCAAGACACAGCACAGAAGCAGCAGTTTGAAAAGGACCTGAGGTATACATGAAGGAGACTTAATTGACTAATCTTAGAATGTGTACCAGAGGGACAGGGATCTACAAAAGATTTCTCTGGGAACAAAAGTGCTGTTGGGCACCCTTTTTCTTATCTCCCCCAGCTTAGAGGGAGCCTGATATTTGCAGGAGCCAGTTCTAACATTCTCCATTTACCTTGCTAGCACTGTGTGCCCCACCCCAGGGTTCCCCTGCAGACCACCCCACCCAACCCACCAACTTTGGCAGGCATCCTTCCAAAGCAGCTCCTACCCCACCACATCCAACAGGCAGCCCCAGCAGACCAGCACCATTTCAGAGTGACTCCTGCCCTGGATAACCCCACATACCAGCATGTACACAGTTCCTGCAATCAGGCCTCTTAGACGATTGTGCAGGGAGCAAGCCCTGCCCTTTGGTGTATCTGCAGCTGCATGCAAAGACTAACTGCAGACGGCTAGACTGAATGTCAACCCTGCCCACCAATGAGCCTGCAGTGGCTACATCTGAGCTTCTCAGAAGCTTGAGAGCAAACTCTGCCCAGTGCACCCACACCAGGCAAAGTGGGTTATTGTTGCTAGCTGGTCTAAAGGTAATCATAGCTCAGCCGCAATAGGAGGGTGCACACAGCCCACATAAAAGACACCTACAGAGCATTTGGTTTTGGTGACAAGGGAAGATTTATCTATAAAGCACCACAGGACATCCTCTACACAAGTCTACTACTTTCAAAACCATGAGATGTAGCTTACCTACCTAAAACATAGAAACAAACACAAAGCAGTAGACAAAATCGGGACATAGAGAAATATGTCCCAAATGAAAAAGTAAGAAAAACCACAGAAAAATAACTAAATGAAATGGAGATAAACAATCTACTTGATAAAGAGTTAAAAGTAATGGTTATAAAGATAGTCACTGAACTTAAGAAAAAAATGGATGAATTCAGTAAGAACTGCAACAAAGAGATAGAAAGTATAAAAAAGAACCAATCATTCATAGCTGAAGAATCCAATAACTGAAATAAAAAAATACACTAGAGGGAAGCAATAGCAAATTAGAAGGTGCAGAAAACGGCTCAGCAATATGGAAGACAGGCTAGAAAGCATCAAAGCTAAGCAACAAAAAGAAAAAAGAATAATGGGATGCCTGGGTTGCCCAGTTGGTTGAGTGTCTGCCTTCCCCTCGGGTCTAGATCTCAGGGTCCTAGGATCGAGTCTGGCATAGGGCTCCTTGTTCAGCAGGGAGCCTGCTTCTCCCTCTGCTCATGTGCTCCCTTGCTTTCTCTCTCTCTATCTCTCTGACAAATAAATAAATAAATAAAATCTTTTAAAAAATAAAAAATGAAAATAAGTTAAGAGAATTCTGTGACATTATCAAACATAGTAACATTTCATTATAAGAATATCAGAAAGAGAAGAGAGAAGGGGACGTAAAATTTACTTAAAGAAGTAATAGCTGAAAACTTCCCTAACCTGGGGAAGGAAACAGACATCCAGGTCCAGGAATACAGAGAGCCCCTAACAAGATGAACCTAAGGATGTCCACCCCAAGACACAATAATTAAACTGGCAAAGAGTAATGATAAAGAGAGAATCTTAAAAACAGCAAGAGAAAACAGCTATATACAAGAGAAATCCTGTCAGGTTATCAGCTGAGTTTTCAGCAGAAACTTTGCAGGTCAGAAGAAAATGGCATGATATATTCAGAGTGCTAAAAGGAAATCTACAACCATGAATACTCAGCAAAGTTATCATTCAGAACTGAAGGTGAGATAAAGAGTTCCCCAAAACAAACAAAAGTTAAAGGAGTTCATCACCACCAAACCAGCTTCACAAAAATATTAAAGGGACTTCCTTAAGTGGAAAGAAAAGGCAATAACTAGAAGTAAGAAAATTATGAAAGGAAAAAATTTCACAGATAAAAGCAAACATAGAGTAAAGATAGTAGATTGATTACTTACAAAGTCAGTATGGAGATTAAGACACAAAAGTAGTAGGTAACTACAAAAATTAGTCAAGGGATACACAAAATAAAAAGATATAAAATATCATATCACATATGTAAAATGTGGAGGGGAAGAGTAAAAATCGAGTGCTTTTAGAATGTGCTCAAACTTCAGCAATCATCAACTTAATACAGACTACTATTCCCATAGGATGCTATAAATAAACCCAAAGGTAACCACGTATCAAAAACCTATAATAGATATACAAAAAATAAAAAGGAAGATATCCAAGTGTAACACTAAAGTAAGTCATCAAAGGAAGAGAGCAAAAGAATAAGAAAAGAACAAAGATGAATGAAAAAAAAAAAAACCCAGAACGAAATTAACAAAACAGCAATAACCACATACCTCTATCATAATTTCCAATAAAAAGACACCACAGGGTGACTGAATGGATACAAGAACAAAACCCATCTATATGCCACCTAGAAAACATTCACTTCAGATCTAGACACATAGAGATGGAAAATGAAGAGCTGGGAAAACATATATCATACAAATAAAAGCAAAAAAAAAAAAAAAAGCCAGGGCAGTCATGAAGAATAGACTTTAAGACAAAGACTATAGCCAGAGACAAAAGGGGGCATTATATAATGATAAAGGGGTCAATCCAAAAAGAATAGATAACAATTGAAAATATCTATGAACTCAACATAGGAGCACCCAAATAACATAAAGCAAATACTGACATACATAAAGGGAGAAATTGACAGTAAATTAATAGTAGGGGACTTTAATACCCCCACTTACATCCATGGATAAATCATCCAGACAGAAAATCAACCTGGAAACAATGGCTTTGAATGACCAATAGACCTGATAGAACCAACAGGTACATACAGAGCATTCCATCTAAGAAACAGCAGAATATACATTTCTTTTCAAGTGCACATGGAACATTCTCCAAGACAGATCACATGTGAGTCCACAAAACAAGTCTCAATAAGTTTAAGAAGACTGAAATCATATCAAGAATCTTTTCCAACCACAATGGTCTAAAACTAGAAATCAATTTCAAAAAACAAATGGAACACAAACAAATGAGGGCTAAAAATCATGCTACTAAACAATCAATGGGTCAATGAAGAAGTCAAAGAGAAAATTTAAAAAGCACATGGAAACAAACTAAATTGAAAACAAAACGGTCCAAAATCTTTGGGACACAGCAAAAGCAGTTCTAAAAGAGAAGTTTATAGTGATACAGACCTACCTAAAGAAACTAGAAAAATCTCAGGTGAACATCTAACCTTACAACTAAAGGAACCAGAAAGAGAAGAACAAACAGAGCCTGAAGTTAGTAGAAGAAAGGAAATAATTAGGAAATAAATGAAAAAAAAGACTAAAATAACAGTAATAAATAATAATAAAATAGTTGAAAAAAAAGACTAAAAAAAGACTAAAATAACAGTAGAAAAGATCAATGAAACAAAGAGCTAGTTCTTTGAAAATATAAACAAAATTGATAAAATTTTAGCTAGATTCGTCAAGAAAAAAGGACTCAAATAAAATCAGAAATGAAGAACAGGAAAGAAAGAAAAGAGGAAAAATAACAACAAACATTACAGAAATATAAAAAATTATAAGAGAATACGATGTAAATTATATACTAACAAATTGGACAATCAAGAGGAAATGGATAAATTCCTAGAAACCTACAATCTTCCAAAACTGAATCAGGAAGAAATAGAAAATTTCAACAGACCAATTGCTAGCAATAAAATTGAGTCAGTAATGAAAAAACTCAAACAGAAGTCCAGGACCAGATGGCTTCATAGGTGAATTCTACCAAATATACAAAGAAGAGTTAATACCCAGTGTTCTCAAACTATTCCAAAAAATAGAAGAGAAAGGAAAACTATGAAATTCATTCTATGAGGCCAACATTACCCTGATACCAAAACCAAACAAAGACACCAGAAAAGAAAGAAAGAAAGAAAGAAAGAAAGAAAGAAAGAAAGAAAGAAAGAAAGAAAGAAAGAAAAGAAAAGAAAAGAAAAGAAAAGAGCAAGAACGAAAAGACAAGACAAGACAAGACAAAACTGTAAGCCAATATCCCTGATGAACATAGACTCAAAAATCCTCAAAAAAATTTGGGCCAACTGAATTCAACTATACATTAAAAGGATCATTCATCATGACCCAGTGGGATTTATTCTAGGGATGCAAGAATGGTTCAAAATTCACAAATCAATCAAGGTGATACATCACTACAAGAGGAAGGATAAAAGCCATATGATTATCCTAATAGATGCGGGGGAAAAAATCTGACAAAATACATCTGTTCATGATAAAAACTTTCAATAAAATGGGTTTAGAGGGAACATACCTCAACATAATAAAAGTCATATATGAAAAACTCACAGCTAATATACTCAATGGTGAAAAGCTCAGAGTATTTCCTCTAAGATCAGCGAGACAACAATGTCCACTCTCACCACTTTTATTCAATACAGAAGTCCTGGCTGCAGCAATCAAACAAGAAAAACAGACAAACAAAAATGCATTTGAATTGGTAAGGAAGAAGTTAAACTGTCACTATTTGCAGATAATGTGATACTATATATAGAAAACCCTAAAGACTCTACCAAGAAACTATTAGGATTAATAAATGAATTTACTAAAAGTTGCAGGATACAAAATTAATATAGGGAAATCAGTTGTATTTCTATACACTAATAACGAAGTAGAAGAAAGAAATTAAGAAAACAATCCCATTGACAATTGCACAAAAAAGAATAAAATATCTAAGAACACATTTAACCAAGGAAGTAGAAGACCTATACTCTGAAAACTATAAAACACAGATGAAAGAAACTAAAAATGAAACAAACGAATGGAAGGATATACCATGTTTATGGATTAGAAGAATTAATATTGTTAAAATGTCCATACTACCCAAAGCAATCCTATAGATTTAATACAATCACAATCAAAATACAAATAGTACTCTTCACAGAAGGCAAACAAATAATCCTAAAACTTGTATGGGACCACAAAAGACCCTAAATAGCCAAAGCAATCTTGAGAAAGAAGAGCAAAACTGGAAATACCCGTTTCTAGATAAACCACAAAGCTATAATAATCAAAATAATATCCTACTGGCACAAAAAATAGACACGTCAATCAACAGAACAGGACAGAAGGCCTAGAAATAAACCCACATTTATATGGTCAATTAATCTACGACAAAGGAAGCAAAATTTACAATTTTGTATAAATAATATACAACTATACAAAATATACAATATACAAAGTCTCTCAATAAATGGTGCTGGGAAAATTGGACAACAACATGCCAAAAGGAAAAAAAAAACAAGTGAAACTTAACCACTTTCTTACACCATCACAAAAACAGACTCAAAATGGATTAAAGACCTAAATTAAAGACCAAAATGTGAGACCCGAAACCATAAATCTCCTAAAACATGAGCAGCGATCTCTTGGAAATCAGCATTAGCAACATATTTATAATTATGATTATGTCTCCTCAGGCAAGGGAAACAGAAGCAAAAATGAACTAGTCAGACTACACCAAAATAAAAAGATTTTGCACAGCAAAGGAAACAATCAACAAAACAAAAAAGCAAGCCACTGAACAGGAGAAGATACTTGCAAATGATATATCCAATAAGGGTTAACATCCAAAATATATAAAGAACTTATACAACTCAATACCAAAAAAACAAAAAATCCAATGAAAAAAATAGGCAGAGGACCTGAATAGACATTTTTCCAAAGAAGACATACAGATGGCCAACAGACATGAAAAGATGCTCAATAATCATCAGGGAAATGCAAACCAAAACCACAATGAGCTATCACCTTACATCTGTTAGAATGGCTAAAATAAAAGAGACGAATAACAAGTTTTTGCAAGGACGTGAGAAAAAAGAACCTTTATACACTGTTGGTGGGAATGTAAATTGGTACAGCCACTGTTGGAAAATAGTATGGACATTCCTCAAAAAATTAAAATTAAATAAAAAATACAAATTAAAATTATAAATATATTTTTCAAATTCAAATTCAAAAAGATACATGCACCCTTATGTTTCCTGAAGCAACTTAAGTGTCCATCGATAGATAAATGGATATAGATGTGGTATTCACATAAACACACACACACACGCACACACACACACGCACACACACACACACACACACACACAGGGTACTATGAAATCACAAAAAAGGATGCAATAAGCCATCTGAGACAACACATGGATGGACCTAGATGGTGTTATGGTTAAGTAAAATAAGTCAGACCGAGAAAGACAAATACTATATGATTTCATTTGTAAGTGGTTTCTAAAAACAAACAAACGAACAAAACAAAACAAAAAAACACATAAACAAACTGAAAGCAGAATCAGACCTAGAAATGTTACCGGTGGAAGGGTCTGAGTTGTGTGAATGGAGGTCTCGGTCCCTGGATTCCCCACCAGATTTACATGGGGATCTGTCACTAGAATAAGGATACCCAGAAGGAAAGTAGCAAACACAGAGCAGTTTGTTAAATGAAGCAAAAGTATACTATAAAGGTGGGACAGGGAGCAGGTTGCAAGAGGTGGAACCGGCCCTACGTTGTTTTGAGATTGGGTATTTTTTGCAGCTCTCTGGGCTGAGAGGAGTTATAACATACAGTAGGGTGGTCTCTAGTGGAGGCTGCTTCCAATCATTTGGGGAAACCTCCCACAGGGTGGGAGGGGGATTTCTTGACCTTACAAAGCTTGTACCAGAACCCTCACGGCAGGCTTTGCAAGGGGTGGAGGCGGTGCCTAGGATGTACTATTAATGCAAATGTGTTATATTCAGTCCAGGGGTTACCCTGGGGCAGAGGTGGAAGAAGAGAGGGCATGCTCTGCACCTGCGGCTCTGCCCCAAGGTCTTGGAAGCCACAAGGTCAGGATGTCATGCCCCTGGGTCTTTGAATGTGTAGCTTATTTATCTCCATCCTTGCCTCCAGCTCCTGTCTCTATCATTCCCCTTCAAGGACTTGGGACTCTGCCTCAGGATGTTCCTTCCTCTGCTTATGTCTAGCTTCTTTCCACCTAATATAAATACACAGAACAAACTAATGGTTGCCAGAGGGGAGGAAAATGGGAGATTGGGCAAAATGAGTGAAGGGGAGTGGGAGATAGAAGCTTCCCGTTATGGAATAAATAAGTCATGGGAATAAAAGGCACACATGGTGACAGATGGCAGCTACAGTTGTGGTGAACATAGCTAAACTTGTCAAACCCCTATGCTGTACACCTGAAACTAACATTGTGTGTCAACTATACTCAAATTTAAAAAATAATAGTAATATTGTAATAATGTTGTATAGTGACAGATGGTAACTACCCTTACCTTGATGAGCACTGAATGACATAATAGAATTGTTAAATCACTACTTGTGCACCTGAAGTAACTGTAACACTGTATGTCAACTATACTTCAATATTTTTATAATGCCTTCCAGTCACACGCAGATGGATATATTATAAATTCCTTAGCCTCAACATATCTATTGAACCTCATGATCTGCACAAAACTTAGTCCTTATACACATTCCTTATACTGGTAAATGGCTCAACTCGGTTGCCATTCCAGCCTCCTCCTCCTCTCTCCCCTACATCCAATTTTACCATGACTATGTTAACTGTACATTACTTAATCTGGCTCCTCCTCTTCCACCCAGTTGTAAGTGCCTTAATTCAAACACCGTTTCTCTCTCACAGAGCATTGCAATAATCAATTTTCCAGCCTTTACTCTCTTCTAAAATCACTCCTTTTTTCTGCTGCCAGAGACAGACATATTTCCACATTGACAATCTGATCACATTACTCTCCTGATTGAAACATTTCTATATATATTCACCCACAGGAAAGAAAACCCAAAGATATCTCTTCTAATATGATTCTGGCTTACCTCTCCAGTCTCACCACCTACCCCCAACATCTTTAATTGCCTTTTTCCTTCAACCTTAAATGGCTCATTCTTCTATATATTTGCTTATATTATTGCCTCTGCAAAATTACTCTTCTCTTTTCTCCCTCCTTCACCTTCCATTTTTCTCCACTCCTTATATTTCCAGAAAAATTTACTCATCCTTCGAAATCAACTAAAGTTTAATCCTTTCTTGGAATCCTTCTGTGATTTTCCTAAGGCCTTCCTGCTCAAACTGTGATCACAGAAGCATCAGACTCTTCTGGAAGCTGGTTAGAAATGCAGAATCTCAGTTCCACCCCAAACCTACTCAGTTCCACTCCAGGTGGTTTTTACAGATGTTAAAGTTTAAGAAGCAGTATGCTAGATCAGAGCTACTCCCAACAGCACAGCCGCCTTAGCAGCACCTGGGAGCTTACTAGAAATACAAATTATAATCTGATAAAAGACTTAAATCCAGAATATATAAAGGGTTCTGAAAACTCAATGATAAACAGATGACCAAACTTTTTAATGGGCAAAAGATATGAACAAACATTTAAACAAAGAAAATATACAAATGGCAAATAAGCATGTGAACAGATGTTCAACCTAACTAGACACCCTGAGCTATCTCTATATAAACTGTCAGAATGTGAAAAATAAGAACAGCAAATCCTGACAATATTCAGTGTTGCTGGCAAGAATGTGGAGCAACTGGAACTCCATACGTTGCTGGTGGGAAAGCAAAATGGTGCACCCATTTTGAAAGGCAGTTTGTCAGTTTCTTATAAAGTTAAATATGCACTCAGCATATGGCCCAGCAACCCCACTGCTTAGCACTTACCCAAGTGAAATAAAAACAACGTTCAGACAAAAAAATTATAGATAAATGTTTATAGAAGCTTTATTCACGGTCTCTAAAAACTTAAACCAACCTAAATGTTCTTTAACTGGTGAGTGAATAAACCAAGTATATTCTATCCATATGGTGGAATACCACTCAGCAATAAAAAGAAATGAACTGTGGATATACACAAGACCACTTAGCAAATTTATTATGCTAAGTGAAAGAAACTAGATTCAAAAGGCTACATACTACATTATTGTATTAAATGACATTTCAGAAAAGGCAAAACTATCTAATGTAGAACAAATCAGTAGTTTCCAGGGCCTGGAGATATGGGTAGTGACTGACTACAAACGAACACGGAGGAATTTGACAGGATGACGGAATTATTCTATACCTTGTTTTTGGTGGTAGAGTGGTTATATGACTCCACTTTTGTCAAAATTCACAGAACTATACACTCACAAGTATAAATTTTAACATACATAAATTATGCATTAAAGCATAAAGATAAAGTAAAAAAATAGCATATATATATATATATCACATACATACTATATGTGATACCCACCTTAAGAAATATATGAATAAACTGTTGTTAAACTATGAAAATTGATATAGTTCTCTTTTTTACTTAACCATGCAATTCCATTCCACAGATTTTTACCCTAATAATATAATATTTTATACTTGGAAGCCCTTTTATTGATCATTTTACCATACTTTCCTATACCAAAAATATGTAAAAACATTTAAAGTTTGTTTTCTTTCTTATGACCAAAAGACTTTAAATAATTTAAAGTCTAAAGTCTCTTCTGGCTTTTGAGTTATCATTACAACTATTATTACTTCATAATTAATCAAAAGAACTTATATATATTACCAATTTTAGTAAGTAGTCATTAAATTTAAACACTTTATTAGAAGTATAACATCTTAATAAGCTGAATGGGGCTATTTTTTCCCAATTAGTTCAACTACTTATAAATAAGTAAACAGGATTATGAATGGATCCATGTCTATTTTTTCTTTTTATAATTAGAAATACTACATAAATTAACTCACACAAATAAGTAGATAGAAACAGAAGTGGTTTTGTTAGAACATTAACACCCATCTCTTTTAATTCTTCCAGTTTCATGACAAATAAAAAATCACATAATGATCTATTACGAAGGGGTTCTTTTCTTTTTTTTTTTAAGTAATCAGCTGAAAACTCACTTAGGTTCCCATTCAATTTTATGGAAAGCAAAAAATTAGAGCTGTTTGACATGCAAATGTATTTGTACTCATTACACTGAACTATAAATCTTATGTACCTTCTCCAAAACTCTTGTGCATCTCCTCCATTTACTGTCTTTGTCAGCATTTTACTTAAACAAAACCAATCCTCCACTTTCATCTTTGGATGAAACATCATACTTCAAGGCATGGGGCCTGGTTTCCTGAGTAGCCACCAAGATGCAACCAAGAAGTATGGCGGAGATACTCATGGAGGTAAACCTCGATCAAGGGGAAGAGCAGATGGGAGGGAGCCAAGGAGAAAATGTCCCCCTCCTTTCTCTCTTTCATATGGGCCACTCTGAGTTGAAGTTCCTCCAGGAAAATCCCAAATGCAGAGTGATTTGTGACTGCTGATGTCTCTTTGCAGTTCACTATGGTAACTAGTATAGCAACACATATTTATTTGCCTGCCTTCTTTTCCCTGACCTTCACTTAGGCTTGTAGCTCCCAAATAAAGTCTCCTATCGAGAACTGTACAAGGCTTGAGATTTCACCCCTGCTTGTGAGCTAACAAGTGAGCCTGCCACAGTTTCCCAGATGCTGAGACAGGACACAAGTCAGATGAAGGACTTTGTTACTCATAGTACAGCAGGCACTGTGCACTTTATGTTTATGTTGGCTCTCCTTGCCCATCAAGAAACCGGGGCAGCGGTGGTGGGGTGTGGATATTGTGTATACAGTAGATTTGTGTTACTGCTGAGAAACTCACAGCTTTAGAAACTCCCAATATTTTAAAGGGGCTGCTAGGAAACCTGTCCAACTTTTTTCCCACAGGGGCATATTATCTTTATTATCTTGGTCAGAAAAAAAAATCTGCACTCTGCTCCCAGAGTTGACACTATCCCTATCTTTCGAGGCTGTTTGCTACAAAAACATGTTTCAAAACAGAATCTTGGACAAGAGCTGCCACAGATGTACAGAAACACCATGGAGACTTGTCCCCCAACAAGTCTTTAATCTTTGCCTTCAAATCCACATTCTAAAGGACCAAGGCTAAGATAAACAATTATCAGAGTCATGCACTTTTTCAATTTTTGGACATTTCCCACATCTTCTGGATCCTCATTTCACCCTTTTACACTCTACGCAACGTTCTAGGAGGCTTTAATTGTGTTTAGCCAAGGAGAGGCACCATCATCAGATCTGAGGGTGGAGAGTGAGGTCAGAGTAGTTTTTTCCCCTGTACCCTCCCTGCTAGGTCACGGTGTCAGCTTCTTTCAGGTGGCAATTGGTCTGAAAGCTAGTATCTAATTTTATATTTTGATAATAAGACAGAAAATGTTTAACTTTTTTATCAAACAAGAATTTATGGTAATTACAATAAATCTTACATGACATGACTTAAAAATCAAATTTTAATTACTTTAGTGAACAAAATGCATTAAATCTGAAAGAAATCACATTGAAGTTTTATCCTGAGTTTTTTCCAATATATTTTGAAAATTTTGATATTTTTCAGAATAATCAAATTATATATATATATTTTTTTAAAGTTTTCCTACTCTATATTCTTTGGCTGATTTTGGGTGTTTTCAGGTACTAGAGAATAATATTGAGAAGAGTGGAAAAGGATTTCCATTATTTAAATAATGTAGAAAAGGCCATTTTAAGCATTTAAAATTTGTTACTGATGCTCTTTCTACTTTTTCCTCAATGGACTCTTCCTCAGATACCATCAATTTTTTGATAGTCAGGAGATGAAAGAAACAACATTGTTTAACTAAAAATTGTTATTATTCCTTTACCTTCTGTGCCACATATGTGAATTCACCACATTCGTAAGTACGAAAAGTGCCAGTTTCCACCCCAGGCTTTATCCTTAACAGAAATATGTATAAACTCAGAAAAGACTCAATGCCCTATAGGTTCATGGTACTGTGATTAATCATTGCATGAGGCTTCCCCTTTGTAAGGCACCCAGAAAGGTTTACCCTTCAGGTAATGCTCCTTAGTAAGTTATAAGATAAACGAGAAATTTGAATATCCTTTATAAAATGCAATTTGAGCTTTTGTGAATATAGGCTTATTTCCAAACAGATCAATTTTGGGGGAAAACTACATATGGAAATAAAGTATAAAGAAATTTATTGTCTTAAAATCATTCATGCTTAGTTTCTTGGAAAGACACATATCCCAGGTTGATGATCACAGCACTATAATATATCATACTGCCAAATATTGAAGAGTGTTAAAAGCTTATGAAAATCATGAGCTACTGATTCACAAAAGTTCAAAACTAACCAGTAAAAGGATAAAATCTATTTTTATTGTCCAATTATACTGTATTGAAAAATACAGTATAATTAACATAATGCTAAAAAAAAAAAAGTTGGGGGGGCAGCCCTAGGTAAATCCATATCATCCTACCATATTTATCAGGCTCGAAGTTCTTTTGGCCCTCCTTCAATCCCATACCTCTCTCTCCAGGTATCCATGTACCAAACAGCTTTACTTGTTGCAGCAACATACATTCCTAAATGGAGTGTGAATCCGTGAGCCCACTATCCGGATCTTTTCTAGGGTATATTCCCAACTTAGCCAACAAAATCTGATGGTGGTCGGGTTGTAGACCCCTCTTATTGTCTCTTTTATTTTTCTAGGCACTGAGAAAATGCATTAGAGAAAAACAAGAAAAGCTCCTCTTTTTGCCACCATGAAATACGAGCACCAACTATATTCAAAGCACTGAGAAAATCCTGCATTATTACTGGTTCTTTAAAATATGGTTGGTTTTTAACCTAGTTGCTTTATTGCACTAGGGAACTGTTTAGTGTAAGTTGGTATGTTTCAGAGGTTCCAAGTATAATTTTATAGTGCTTGATGAATAGGTTCCTCATTCGATTCTAAATCCGCACTTAAGATACACTGTAATCGTGCACCATTTAAAAACTTCTTCAATCCCTAATTAAGATACATTGCCACCAGGTGGCAGGGGAATACCTTCATTTCGTGAACTCAACTATTTGGCAAAAATTAGTACTGCTATTTTAATTATTTGCTTTTTATTGTAATATAGACTCAGTTGGAAACTAATATTAAAACGTGATATTAATAATTTTTAGCACTAACTGATATAAATTACTCTCCCTTTCCGTATCCTTATGGTATTTTGATTACGTATCTACTATGGCTCCAAACATCATGATTTCTAGTTCATTGATGGACCGAAGTATGGTCTCTGGGGTTTCTCAAGACCGTTTCAGAGGCTCCATTAAGTTAAGAATATTTTCTTAATAATGCTAAGACATTATTTGCCTTTTTCACTCTCATTTTTTCACAAGTGTACATACAATAGAGTTCTCCAGAGGTTACATGACATGGAATAAAATTTTGTTTCTGTTAAGGAAATGTCTTACTGTTGTATGTTTGTATTTGAAATTTTCACAGTTTCATTTTCTAATGTGGTAAATACTGATAGATGTAAGTTATACAAACAGACGTTCTTTGGGATCTTCAATAATTCTAGAGTCCAAAGGAGTCCTGATATCAAAATAACTTGAGAAAGTCCTACTCTAATTAATTAGTTTTAATTAAATGTTGACATATTTTTCTGTTTCTTCTGAGGACAGAGGTCCTGTCATATTTACCTCTAGATCCAACCCCATTAAAAACCTAACACTAACCATGCATACTAGATATTCAATAAAGATGTGCTGAAAACACTGATAGCTAGAAGATGTTACTAGAATGGAACAAGTATTAATGGAGACACATTTTTTAAGTTTACCCATTAAAACTAAATAATAAAATATTTGATTCAAATATAAGTCTTCATGTAAAAGCTGAAACCAATCATAATTTGGCCCCTTTCTCACTAGTCTTCCACTGTATTAACAAATATATTTGTCTTCTCTCCAAAAGACAAATTTTTAAAGACATTTTTCACACATTAAAATTTACTTGCCTATACATAACCTTAAAATGGCAAGTTTTGGTCCCAAAATATTTCTAAGTTTCCTCATGACATCCAGTTATAATAAAGTTCATGGATACCATAGATCTTTCTCAGATATCAGTTCTCAGCACTTTTTATTCTAAAATTCTAGTTTGTTACTTTTTTTGAAGTTAAGATTAGCAGTGGCACTTTGCTGGTAAATATGACTTTGATGCCCTGTAAATCATCTTTGATACCAACTCTTTTTATTAAGTTAGCATACCTTACCATGGAGCATCATATTCTAAACACTCTGTTTTCCCCCTATAAAAGTCATAAAGGTTTTTACAAAAAAACTTTGAACAGAACTGTTACAAACATTCTATCTCAGTTCTAATGACAATATATCAGAAACCATCAAAACTGAACAGGAAGCCATGCTTAATTATGCACTGAGGACATGAGATGTATTTAAAGTATTTGAAACACAAAGATACACAGTATACAACACAGTATCGTGAAATTGGAAATTGATCACTTAAAATGGTAATTGTATGAGATATGAAGAAAGAGCATGCTGAGAACAGCCTTTCAAACACAGGCAAATACAACTTCTTCGAGAAAAGCTGGGCTAAGAAATAGTTTAGCCAAAGAGAAATAGCCTTTCAAGGCCCCTTCCTCCTTTCAGGAGAGTTGGGGGATGACATACCACTTCTGACCACTGTCAGTACAAATCTTGATTAAAACTGTTGGCTAGTTTTACTCAATTCCTATATCTAAAATACTTAAAGGAATTCTTTCTTTACTTTATAAAATCCTGCGTTAAAACATCGATAGTGACTGGATCCAAGGTATAGAATGAAAAAACCATATAATAAAGTTTAATTGGGTATGATATGGATGGGCCAACACCTTATAAATAATATGTGATTCTGCCATTTCACTCAATATTTCAAGCTAACCAACAAGTTATACTCTTAACTTTAGGCAGGAGCTAGGAAAATGTTTCATAAGTCAAATAACATCTTTCATTTTTTATCCCCCAGGGGTTTTACTGTAAACTAACTTCCTCTGTATTCCACACTATTCATATCTCATATGAGACTTGTTATAATTTTTTAAATCAGTAATTAAAATAAATACCAAATATTCTTAGGTTATCCAACTGCAATTGTTCTAAGTTCCAGTTTTATTTAAAGATTATCCATAAACAATTCCTATAGCTTTTGAACTCTGTTATTAGTCGTGTAGAATTTAATGATCTTTCTTCCCATCCAATGTGTGCTGTAAATTCTTGCTGCAGCTGCTTATATGTAAGAAATGGGGCCTCTAGTTGTGCAGTACATGGCTTTCAATTTCTCTTTTTGTTCTACCTGCAGGCTCCCTACGTTTCTCTACAAGGTCTAATATAGTCCTTCTTTTCTGTGTTTGTTTCTGGAACCCCTCACATTTTTATTTGTCTATTTATTTATACTGTATCAGTGGGAAGGATGAAATAAACAAACTCTTACCTTTTTGGTGAGATTATCTTGCTAAATATTTGACATAAGAAAGACCCCCTCTCACCAATTTCACATGATATTGTGTTAAATTCAATTCCTATTAGTAATAAATTATGATTTCATGATGTTCTCTTAGTCAAAAATCCTCTCTCACCACTGACACCATTTTACGATCACTACAGTGTGGACAATACTTAGCCCTTTTTCATCCTGTCCCTTCTCAGTATGGAATCCATACTTCCAAAATGCACCTTTTTACATTTTTCAAAAATACTCATGTTTCCAATGGCAGCTTAAAGGGCTTTTAAAGAAACCTGAACTCTTGTCTAGTTCCATGGGTAATAACAACAAAACAGCGAAGTATATTGTCTGAAAATGGCCAAAGATTTTGTCGCTTTTACTTTAAACCTGTGAGATGTTCTTAGAAGTCACTGGGTATAATCTTTGTTTCCTGAGTAGAAGCAAATTTCCTGCACTAGGAGGCTGATTACAGGGTTCCCAGCTGGACTACTCATAAGCTCATTCAATGCCTATTTCTTTTCTCTCTGATATGAAAAAAATAAAGTGAAGACTTGACATATTTATTTAGGTTATTCATGGGAAAAAAAAAATTCTACTACTGACAATAAAGGGAAACTTAAGACTATATTAATTGATCAAGTTTTCTAACTGCTCTACTCCCCCTTTTATTTTTAATAATCCTCAAACTGTAGTGCCCCTCTAAGACACCCAAACTCACTCAAGAGCAGATCTGGGAGGTGGAGAATAAATCAGAGAGAGCCAGGCTAAGGCCAGATAGTCTTTATCTTGTCCATTCTCTTTCAACTATCCTATTGCTGTAGATTAATTCAGAATTCACATTTCCTAAAATCTCCCTTTCCTCCCTGGTTTAGCCCCCAAGCATCAGGAAACCACCCATGGTGTGATTTAGGGGGTGGCCCTACCATGAGAGTAACCAAGCCTAGCAGGGTCTCCCTGAGTGGCAAGAGGCATAGAATTGATTTGTCTGTAAGTGCTGACAAGCTTGAATAGCAGACAGCTGCCCTCTAATTACAAATCTCCCCTCATTCCTTCTCAGGGGATGTTATCAGCAAGTTACCAGAAGGATTAATGGTACAATTCAAAGAGACAAGATAAGAAAACAATCCAAAAGGACAAAACAACAAGCAATACATGATTTAAGGTAGATAAGCAATAAAGGCAGTTGATGACTTAATAGCATACATCTGTCTTTATAGTATAGAGGTTCTTTAAGGAGAAGAAAATAAATCATTCTAACAAAACAACACAACATATGAATTCACTTCATACAACTGATGATGATAATCACAAAGAGACTGATGATAAATGATGGTTAATATAGTTTAGGTACTTTTATCAAAGAGGTAAGGTATATTATCTATGTCCACAGACACAGAATTTTCTTTTTCCTCTCTTCATCTGTTTCTAAATTCATGAGCTTATCCATTCATTTGTTCAAAGAAATAAATAATGTATGCCTATTACATGCAAGATGCCAGGCCAGTTATTAAAAATAAAAATAGATCAAATAAAATGATCTTTATGAAAGCACATGGATAGTTTTAACATGTTATATATATGTATGATATTATTACCATTAATACAAAGAAGATTTATATGCTTTAACAAAATAAATTTTGGTCCTCTCCTGGGGCTTATATTAGCCCAGTTTGTAGCTCAAGGCAGACACTGACAGGCAGAAAGTCTCTGGAGTAAAGTTGCCATTAGGAGAGCCCTATGCTGAGATTTAAGCTAATAGTAACAAGAGGGAGAATCCCTATAGGCAAGAATGAAATACATGACTAGGCTAGGAATCTATGCCCAGCTGTGGTCTAAAGAGCAAGATCTAACAGAAGAGGCCAGAGTAGTGAGAATAGGTTGGTATGGATTACTACCGATCTGGGATTTGATCTTACCCTATTTACAAGCCAGTATATTTGCCTGAAACTATTTCATAAATACTGGTAGAAGATACAAGACTTGTGGGTCAGAAATAAAAGACTACTTCTCATGCACAGCAAGAGAGAAAACATTATTTCATTCCTCAAGGATGTTCCCTGAAAATAAAACCATAAGAAATGGTCCAGGTAAAGAATAATCATGGCCTTGCATTCTTGGTACACCCAACAAGATGTGAAGGAATGAATCATGAGGCATATCTTCCAACATAGAGCACATAAGGCAAATGTGTCAGATCTAAGTACAAAAAGAAAGGATACTAGAATTCTATTTATCTACTATCCGGCTAGTAGATTTACTGATGACTTAAAGCAATCATCTCTCAACCCAACCTGGATATTACAGTTGGAACATTTCAAAAATCCACATCCTAATGATTCTAATCATTATTTAATCAAATTGGTGTATCTTGTAGTTTGCCATGAGTATTTTTTAAAGGTTTATTTCTTTATTTTAAAGACAGAATGTAAGCATGTGAGAGTGGGGAGAAGGCCAAAGGGAGAGAATCTTAAAGCAGACTTCCAGCCAAATGCAGAGCCGGTTGGTTTCGGGGCTCCATCCCATGACCTATGAGATCATGACCTGAGCCAAAACCAAGAGTTGGACCCTCTCACACTTGTGTAAATAACTGAAGTCTTTATTAAATTCAAATTCTGATTTGACTTAAGTTTGAAGTGAATTCCCAGAATCTGCATTTCAAACAAGCTCCCAGATAATGCCAATGCTATTGGTACATAGACCACATTTTGAATAGAAAGGATCTGGGATTCCAGGCCCCATTTGAGACCCACTGAATCAGAATCTCTAGGAAGAGATCTGGGTCATGTCACCAAACACCCCAGATGATTCTTTTTAAGACAAGGAATAGCTACAATCTTGAAAAGTTGAATATAAGTAAAAATAATGCGATCGAACCTGAACTTCTCATTAACTTACATCTAATTCCACATAAATTTACCTTATGAGTCATGTTCAACTAGCAGTAACTTTAAAGCCCCAGCAGAAAGCTTATGAAGTGTAGCAGAATATGCTGCCCCCAAAGTATGCCACTTTGCCATAGGATTATTTGGAGCCAAAACAATTAAGAAGCAAATACAAGAAAAGCGCTCTTCCCTTTGCCTATTTGCCTAAAAGCAGAACATAAACTTCTCTTACTGGAAGGACAGTAAGTTAATCACTGAAGACAACTCTAGACCCTTATCAGCCGAAAGATAGCACCAAAGGAATCTATATACAACAAATCTTCTAAAACTAACCCTTACTTACCATTAGTTTCTCCAGGTGTTTGCCTCCTGACAATTTGCCACCCCTAGAAGCTCAAAGTCTGTTTCCTTTTTCTTGTCACTTCCCCAAAAATTTATCCTCCTCTTGTTAAGATGCTATACAAGCCCAAGTTCTAACCGCCCCTTTGAGTTACTCACTGTTAAGTGCCCCCTTGTGTATGCACAAAACACATGTCAATAAATTTGTTTGTTTTTCTCTTGTTAATCTGTCTTTTGCCAGTCTAATTTACAGGTCCCCAGTCAGGGAACCTAGGATGCATAGAAGAAAAGATTTTTCCCCTCCCCTACATTTGGAATGAGGGAAGTTAAATTCCTTGTGTGAGGTCATTCTGAATGGGGCCAACATAGAAGCCAGAATTTGAGCAGCTAAGATCCAGCCATAGAGAAAGCTGGTCACAAAAGAATTCTGTGAAAGTCCTAAATAAAAAGAGAATGTAGATTCCAACAACAAAAGCCAAATGCAAAGGCTTTTCAGATAGATGTTCATTAATGGAGGCAGGAGGAGATGTTGAAAGGACTCTAGCTGACAAGCCAAATAATCCAAGTGTGGGAGAAGAGGCTGGAAAACAGACCAGGGGAGAGGCACAAGCTGTTGTACTGTTAGCGTGGTTTCAGAAACATGAGGCCATACACTGGCAGACCAGAACAGCCTCCACCGAAGCTGTTTTGTTAATGTTGTTTTAAGCCTCAGAACTTCATCTGTCCCTATAAAATAAGGATCTGCCAGTAAATGCTTAAATGCTAAATTAATTTATAAAGCAAATATTTTTCTTTAAATATAAATTAACACTTCTAAGTTATATGTTTAATACATTTCCACCAAGTTGTGTTTCTTAAAACATATGACACTGAGTCCTAATATTTAAAAGAATAGCATGTTTAAGAGAAAAAAATAGGAAAGCAGAGAAAAAGTTATCTAAACTGCATTTTTATTATCGTGATATTTTACCATGGTTCTCTAATGCTCTCTTTTATATCATTTCTACCACATACTTTACTCATTGCTGTCAGTAAGTAAAAATATACACATGTTTAAGCTTTTAATCTAAAAAGAAGCTGAAACAAGTTTAAGGTGCTCTGACGTAGTACATAGGAGTCAAAACATACATTTAATCATCTCTGAAGAACTTCAGTATTAAATATATACTAAACATGCTTTACTCTCAAGAGGATTCATTTTCATGCTTGACATCACAAATCTTTATTAAAGCAGATAGCAAAAGATGAGGCTCAGAAGATGACTAAATCATGAAGTAGAGTTATCAGTAGAAACATGCCCTTTGGAGTGGCTATTTTTAGCAACTGGCTGACATCCATAAGTATGGAAGAAAAGTTCTGCCTTTGTAGATTCTACATGAGGATTAATAATCCAGATACAGTGTTTCTATTGTTTGCGAGAATTGAATAATCAACTGCCTCCTAACCATTTTTATTTTCCAAGTTTGCCTCATATATGGCTCTTTCCTCAAGGATAATATTCACTTCCCAACTTCAATCACCATTTCCACTCAGATGACCCTGAATCTACCCCTCATCCTAACCTTCTTTTAGAGCTTCAGACTCACATTCTCAGCTGTTTATTGACTGTTATTCCCTAGATTACTTATCTAAACCATAAATTCAGCTTATCCTAAACCAATTTAACAACTTTCTTCCCTAAAGGAGATCCTTCTCTGCTTTGCAGGTAACAGGAATTCCATTTTTCATACTTTCATGTTCACAACTGCTGAGTCATTTTCAACTCTTCTTTCTTCATTACTTAAATTCTGGCAGTCATCAAGTCAAAATTTTTCTTGTGTTCTCTCTCTCCACTGATCCTCCCTTCCTCCATCTTGTTTATGCCGTTATTATTTTTAACTGAAGTTTCATAACAGAAGAGGGAGAGGTTCTTCTCTTTTCCTGTCCATCCTGGGCACAGTTGATAGATGATTCTTCCTTATCTGCAGGTCTTAACTTTGTGGCTCTGAAACCTTTAAAGGCTCATCACTGCCCATCATATTAACATTTTCACCCTAGTATTCAAGATCCTTCTAATATACAGGCCTGGCACACATTCCCAATCTTATTTCCTACTACTTTCCCTCATGTTCCACACGTTCCAGTCAAACTTGGTTGCCTCTCTAATAGAACTTGTACTTTCTTCCTTCTAAGACCTCCTTTCCTTCCTGTCACTTAAAGACAGCTCAACATGGTAGAAAGAAGAGCTTCAAGCTTTGAACTTACTGCATTAAATCCCTACTCTTCAGGTGTGTAACTGTGGGTAAATTACTTAATTTTTCAAATCCTCTGCTTCATAGTCTGTAAAATGTATATGATTCTTACCTCACAGCTATAGTTTGAGCTTTAAATGAGATAATCCAGCAAAGGAGGTCAGTACATATCATTGCTCTTTCCTGTTCCTTCATGGAGACAAATCTCAGACATTGTATTCTCACTCCATTAAGCTTTCTTCTAACCCACATGTGCTCTCTGCCTTATTTTTTAGCAATTTATATGAGTCTTAGAGCACTAACTTTACTCTGTATTAAAATCATTTACCTAAAAAACAATCATTTACAAAATTATAGAATCTTTGATGTCAGTAATCTTGTTTTATCCATCTCTGGATCTCTGAGGCACTCCACATAGTGTCTTGAATCTAGTTTAGTAAATAACTGTGCAGTGGAACTGATTTGACTATCTCCAAGAAAAAACAAGATGCAAGAAAAAAGCCCCTAACTAATCCTGGGTCTGTCAGGGATAATCTACTAATAAGAGATGAGGCTGCAGAATGGAGACACCACATATTCAACTACAGAGAACAAGACTACATGCCTTCTTGCAGAATTCATTTCCAGTTATGGAAACATCAGAATAAACCTTAGGATCATGTCTCCATGAGGTCTCAGGAGAGTAATTGTTCTGTCCCATTTAAAGGATCCAATACCACTATAGGGAAGTAGACACCAAGAATTACAAACCCAGAGAGGTCATAGGGAAGGCCAACAGAGGTGATCTCACCAGATGATGCCAAAAGTGACTCATGACACAAATACTATAAACAAAATCAGCATAGACAGGCATGGGTCTATCAGGTTAGATACACTGTCATGCTATTTGTTACCATTCTATAAAATATCTCCCTTCATTTTTCTTATATTTTGCTATTATTTCAGATTTCATATGGATGAACATGCAGTATGCTGAAAGGCCATTTATTGCCTATATATCAGTTCCCCAATTCTTGTAAGGATGGCTTTGGTAAAGTCATTTTTATCTCATCAACTAGAATTTATTCACATACACTTTCAACACCTTAAGAAGCATGGAGGCTCAGTCAATTAAGCGTCCAGCTCTTGGTTGGTTTCAGCTCCGGTCATGATCTCAGCTCAGGTCATGATCTCAGGGTTGATTGATCAAGCCCTGCCTCAGCTCCATGCTCAGGGGGCAGTCTGCTTCTCTCCCTCTGACCCCCTCACCCCCCATTCCCCCACTCTCCACTCTCCCTATCTCTTTCTCTCTCTAAAATAAATAAGCAAATCTATTTTTTTTTTAAGATTTTATTTATTTTACACAGAGAGAGACAGCAAGAGAGGGAACACGAGCAGGGGGAGTGGGAAAGGGAGAAGCAGGCTTCCCGCTGAGCAGGGAGCCCGATGTGGGGCTCAATCCCAGGACCCTGGGATCATGACCTGAGCGAAAGGCAGATGCTTAACGACTGAGCCACCCAGGCGCCCCTAAAATAAATGAGTGAATCTTAAAAAAATATATATATATGGAAGTACCTTCTTCTTTGGTATCAATTCAAAGAAAAATATTCTGATATGTGTGCCCTTTGACCTGGAGATTACTGTGTTTTAATCTACATTGTCAATGATGCTATTTCAAGTGATTTTAATCAATAGCTACAGAAAACAACAAAAAGAAAAAAAATAAATGTGTAGAGAATTTCTTGAGGTTTATTCTTGAGGTTTATAGTTATTTCACTCTGGGAGATAAGAAAAGGAGAATAAATATCAGGTGTGTTCATAAACTGATTTAAAAAGTACCAACTTCGTGCTGGAGGTTGCTGACCTGACTGCCAGGATGTTTTGGTTCCAACAGTTTCTAAGCTTTGTTTCCCAATGAAACGAAGAGTACTAGCAACTAACTTGTAAAGAGCAGGACTGAGAGAAATAGAACTCCCTCTTTTAATGAAGCAGCCGCGGAGAAGCAGGCCTCCACTCTGAATTACAGAAGCAAAGGAGGACTCACCAAAGGAGGATCAAGGCCTGGTCAAAGACCCATGAAGTGCATGTCTTCCTCATTCAGAGAAAACAGCAAAACCACCTCACCCTTTGGCTTTTGCTGGACTAGAAATCCTTGGCAAGGATGCAACTGGAATCGCTAACACTGCATCTGTTACCAGCCACATCTATCCCAGTAGATTATACTTAACTCATGAAAATATCCTGTCCTCTGGCTAGTGGCGCAAAATCAGGGGAATCGGTGCTCTTTTATTTTTTTCTTCTTTTCATTGCACTGAATAGAGAGACACAGCCTTTTTTTTTTTTTTTACAGCCCAGTGGTAAATATTAATTTTTTTAAAAGATTTATTTTTATTCATTTTAGAGAGAGAGAGGTGGGAAAGGGCATAGAGAGGGAGAGAGAGTCTCAAGCAGACTCCCGACTGAGCACAGACCCCAATGTGGGGCTTGATTCAATCAAGACCTGAGCCGAAACCAAGAGTCAGACACTGAACTGAATACTCAAAATATTCATTTAAATGAGTTCATACAGGTGGATTAGGAAAGAGTGGCATAAACTAAATGCCACTAAGCTAAAGTTTCTACTTTAACTGCTTTAGCTAATTCAGTGGCCATGTTTAAAAATCCTTCACAATATACATCATGAATGAGTTAATTTTGACTAGAGCATTATTAGTTTTAGGGTTTGCTCTGAACAGTTTTATTAAAAGTCATTTTAAATAAGGGTAATAGAAATTTTAAAGAATTCTTAAATGGAAGCTTCAACTTTGTCTAGATGGCAGGTTAGTGTTCCTGTGATACGAGGATTAAAAGTTACTGCGGTGCCTAGGATGGTGCTTCACACGCAATGCTGCGCATCCGGTCTCAGTAACTGAGATAATCCAGATTGAGACTGACCTGAAGTTTAGTAAAACATGTAGCATATGCAGTTTTCTCCTAGATCAATGCTTCAAAAGAGAATAGAAGATCTATGTAACCTAAAGGAAAAGGGAAATTTGTTTTGCAACCCACACAGCAGATAAAAGAGTGATCCTCTGTTCTGTAGCTGCTATTTTTTGCCATATGCTTAAAGTATGTGATATTGTGAAATCATGATTGGAATGCCTTCTATTAAAAAAAAAAAATTCTCCTAAGGAGAGCTAAGGAAAACTCCCAAGAAGTGAAAAAAGCTGAAATCGGGACACCTGGCTGGCTCAGTCGGTTAAGCATCTGCCTTCAGCTCAGATCATGATCCTGGAGTCTTGGGATCGAGCCCTGCATCGGGCTCCATGCTCAGCAGGAAGCCTGCTTCTCCCTCTGCCCCCTCCCCTGCTTGTGTGCTCTCTCTCTCTCTCTGACAAATAAATAAAATCTTTTTTTTAAGAAAGCTGAAACCTTCAAATAAGAATGCACTGAGTAGTAGCTGGTCTCAGGATTTGTCATCACCCTTTTCGGTAAGTGAAAATACATAAATACGACAATTTTCCTTACCTGCCCGAACCTCCAGTGGCTCCCATTTACCCCAGGTAAAATTCCAAGTCCTGCTTATGACTTGCAGATCCTCCTAAGGCTGGCTCCTCCTCCTTGCCTGCGGCTGTCCGTCTACCTGCTCCCACCCCTTCCCTCTCTGCTAACAGCCACACTGAGCTCCTTTCCCAGCCTTGTGTTTTGTGCATACTCTTCTCCTTTTCCCTCTTTTCCACCTTCTTCATCTGGCTAAATTATGCTTACCTCCCATGTCTCCGTTTGAATGTCATCTTCTTGCAGCCTCCCACCCCCAGCTTGGGAGACCCTCATTGATGTTCTCATAGTGCCCATACTTCCCTCATCACACACTATTGTAATGGTGGGTTTGTTTTTCTTTGTCTGTTTTACTTGTCTGCATTTCCCATAACATTATATATAATTCAGTGGGGTCAAGAACCATGTCTGTGTTGCGTAATAGCATTCTTCAAACTAGAGTAGATGTATTCCTGGGTATACACAAAAAGTTTCCAAAAAACTCACGGGTAAAAGTAGTTTTAAGGGACTCTGCTACCAGACCTTCCACTTCCAGGTCTCCTTTCCCAAAACTGATCTGCCTGAAAACCTGCCAAAGGTCAAGGCATGAATGCCAGTCCTCATTTCTCACTCTCTTTTCAAAATCACCCTTTTTTCATTTCATGAAAGAAAAGCCTACCTCTCACTGATGCCAAATCTTAATATGGAGCATTTCATAAGATATAAAAACCATCAGGAAGGCAAATTCTTCAAAGCAAAAATTGAATAGTGTTACTGCAGCCTTCTTTAATTGAGTCACCATTAACCCACAGCAGGAGTTTACAGTTGTAAAAGATAAGCATCTTTTAGAAATTTCTGTTAATATAAAATGTTGGTGGGAACCTGTGCTATTTGGCCAATGTATTTAAATCAAATTTATTCTGGGAGTGACACTGTCACAGTGATGATCATTTTTATTCTGCCCACCAACTATTTTCTTTTTTCCCCCACATTTACTGAGATGTAATTGACAAATAAAAAATTTATATATTTAGGGTATACAATGTGATGATTTCATATACATACACATTGTGAAAGAATTACCACAATCAGGTTAATACACCCATCAGCTCACATAGTAACCTTTTGTATGTGTGTCTGTGTATATGTGTGTGAGTGTGGTGAGAATACAAAATCCTCTCTCACAGCAAATTTCAAGTAGACAGCATTTCTCTTTCTGTGTCTGGCTTATTTCACTTAGCATAATGTCCTCAAAGTTCATCCATATTGTTGCAAATGGTAGGATTTCCCTCCTTTTATGGATGAATAATATTCCATTGTGTATATGTACTTTTCTTTATCCATTATCCATCCATTAGTGGACACTTAGCTTGTTTCCACATCTTGGCTGTTGTGAATAGTGCTGCAATGAACATGAGAGTGCAACTATCTCTTAGATTTCATTTCCTTTGCATATATACCTAGAAGTGGAATTGCTGAATCAGATGGTAGTTCTAGCTTTAATTTTTTGAGGAATCACCATACTCTTTTCCATAACAGCTATACCCATCTGCCAACTTTTTTCTAAGAATTCATACTTTCGAGGTTTCTCTTTTTTTTAAGATTTTATTTATTTATTTGGCAGAGAGAGTGATTGAGAGAGAGAGAGAGAGAGAGAGAGAGGGAGAGAATGAGTGGGGGCAGAGGCAGAGGGAGAAGCCGACTCCCACTGAGCAGGGAGCCCGAAACGGGGATGTATCCCTGGGCCCCTGGATCATGACCTGAGCCAAAGGCAGACGCTTAACTAACTGAGCCACCCAGGCTTCCCAAAAATTCATACCTTTGAAAGAGAGCCCTGTGAAAGTGAAGCAAAAGGACCTTTGAAGAGAAATATTGAAGAAGGAAAACTTATTTCCAGGTTATAAACTCATCCATACATGACCCCACACAAAGACTCATCTCTGGTTCTCAAACTATTTATTTTCCTAATTAAGAATTAGAATACCCACATGAGATGCTTGTCATGAACATGAACATTAACACATTTATATGAGCTTATTCTTTTTTTTTAAGTTAATAAATCTGATTTAGATGACTGACTTGACATTTTCAATGAACTGAATAAACTAACTGGAACTCCAAGGACTCAGTGTGGGGGTGGGGCAAGGGGGAGGAATACACACACACACACACACACACACACACACACACACGGTATTGTCACTGCATACAAACATTTTAAAATTAACACACTCTACTATCAAAGTTGTATTGAAATTGACAGCACTTCAATTTTTTCAACCCTTTCTAAAACAAACCAAAATAGGGTGTGTCTAAGAAAAAAAGTAATACTATGACTGTCATTTGTTAACGCTTCAAAAGATCCTTTTTGTGTATTTCCCAAATATTGAGAAAATAAATGACTCTAAGATTAGGTAAAATTCTTTTGCAAATTCAAATCATTTCTTTTCAATGAAACTGAAAGAGGACTTGATGTCAGGCATCCATCAAATCCTCCCTTTTCTAGCTACACGTTTGTATGCAGCCAGATTTTCTTCACATATTTCAATCAAAACGATATACTGCAAAAGACTTAAATGCATACGCAGAATGGGAATCCATTTGCCGTTTCAAAGGAAGGCATGAGATTTGCAAATATGGAAAACAATGCCAATATTCTCACTATTTTTTGAACATATGTCCTTAAAAATATGTTACTTATGGTTATATGTAATGGGTTTATTACTTCTATTTTTAAATTAATAAGCAAATTTTTTAAATTTCTCAGTTACAATTTTTAATGCAGTAAATATTGATAAATAAACCCCACAGAAACTAAAGCTCTTTGGGGTCCTCAAAACTTTTTTTTCCAGCAAAGCAACATGCTTCTTTATTTCCCTTTCCCTTCCCCTAAATCTTCCTTCAGGATGGTGACGGGCTGGGAGGGCTCCCTCTGACTTGGGCCCTGGACACTCTTAGGAATTCCCAGGGCGGGAATGTTAGGTAGATTAGATGACTGCCACCCCGGCTTTATTCCTACTCCACCTTCTAGGAAATCACAAGCCCTTTCTGTCCCCCATTCCCAGCTAATGCTGCTATGGGAAGTTTGTTTTTGTTTTTGTTTTTAATTCCAAGTAGCCTTAAAAAGAGAGAGGGGGAGAGGGTCTGAGGGGGAAATCAGAGGGCTGCCCTGTTTAGGGAAGGGACCACTGGGAAAAAGGATCAAGCTAAAGCTCAGTAATGAGTGTGGCAGGGGAGGGGGGCCTACCCCAGTTCCCTGGGGCAGGCAGAGGGCTGGAGAAGAGATTCAGGGAGGGAAAGTGACCAGCAGGTCCTCCTGCTGCCTCTGCTGCCCCTGCCCATGAGGCTTCAATAATTTTTAAGAGTGTAAAAGGGTCCTGAGCTCAACAAGATTGAAAAATGCTGATCTATATAAATAAGAAAAAACTGATCCTTAAACCAGCCTCAATACAGCAATATATAATATTTATCATTCATAATTTAATAATTGAAAAAGTACCAGATCTATATATTTATTAAGATGTGCATTCCCAATGAAGTTTTTCTATGTTTAATAATAACTTATCAAACTTTATAATGTAATTATTTGACACTAATCAATTGTGTTACAACAATAATTATAATGCAACTTAATCCAGAGCAGAAACATTAACATTTCAAGCCTATTTTTAATAGACATATTCTTTTGGAGTAAAGTACATCAGGCTGATCAATAAAAGATTTTCAAGCAAAAACATATATTACATGGGATCAAATTATGTGGGGTAAATGGAATAGAATGATGTCTTTTAGGAGAAAAAAAACAATGTAAAAATTCTGACATTAAAGAAAAGCTCCTCAAATATGAAAACATCACAGTACTTCACTGTATTTCCAGAACCTAAAACATTGTGTGTTTATTATTCAATGAACAAGAGATATTTAGAAGAAACACAGAAAGAGAAACAAAACAGTGTAAGAACAGCACTAACCACTGTGTGTTTCAGTCTAGTCAAACAGAACAAAAGGTGTTAGAACGAACAATATAATTGAACCACAGAGGACTCTGTACCAGAGAGTTCCAGGTGACACTGGAGAACTAGGTGTAAAATGAACTCAAGTCCAAATGAAGAGTCCTAGAAATAAATCACATAAAACATTTAGAACTATGCCTAGTGTATGGCAAGTCCTCATAAATATTAGCCACCTTTATTTATGATTTTATGACATCATTATTATCAATGGCTTTAACCTATTTGGACTTCACCTAAGAATTCTCAGCACCTGGGGAATGCCCAAAAGATATTTTTGGGCTTCAGTCTTTAAGTGAACTTCCCTATGTCACTCGACTGCCCTCCTTCTTGACTCATACAACACCCACTTCTGTTTCTAACTTGAAAATTCTGGTCATTATGTAATTCTTACATAATTATATTTTCTTTTTCATAAGCTAATTATTGTCTTACCCCATAATTCTGTCACGCTTCTTATCCTATATATTCTCTCTGAGTTTGGGTTTCAACAATCCCTTTGGGTCATTTCCAAAATGTGCTTTCCAGCTTTAACCTGTCCTCACACTGTGAACCACATGTCCATTAACAGATGATGTGGATGCTCTTTATGGACAAAATGCATTCACCGTTTTGCCCTCCAGAATTTTCTCACTTTCCCTTGGCTATTTAAGCTAGTAGCACAGACATTTCATCAAATGGCATTGGCACTTCTGGCAGCCCACCAAAAGTAAAATTCTAGGGCATATCCATTGTTTCTCCTCTTCTGTCAGCATGATTTCCTCTTACCATAAAGTTCTTCTCATTTTACTTCTAAAGTAACTATTAATCCCATCCCCTCCCTCCCAACCCCTTCTTGCAGCCACTTCTTTTATTCTGGCTCCATAATCTCTCTCAACTGGACCACTGTTATGGCTTGTTCACTGATCTCCCCAGCCGTAACCTGCCCTCCTCAAATCTACCCTCCCCCACCATGTCTGTCTCCCTTAAATATCATTCGGTACCTTCTCATCTAGCAAAGGATCAAGTGTAATCCCTTTAACACCATGCACTAGGACTCCCATTTCCTCGCCTCTGTCTCTTCTAACACAATGCCATACTATGCTCTAAAAAGACAAAACTGCATGCAGTTTTCTAAACCTAACAATCTTTACTTTGTTTGATCCCTTGCCTGAAATGTTCTGCTCACACTTTTTATCTTATATAATTTGTATTCATTTATGTCAAGAAGACTTCGCTGGCCTTTTCAGTCTGGAGGCTAAGAGTCTTAACGTATAGTTCTAAATTATCTGTATAATATCTATATCTATATCTATATCTATATCTATATCTATATCTATATCTATATCTATATCTATAATCTTCCACTAGACTATGATCCCATTAGGACACAGATATTATCTTACACATCTGTTTGTTCTGACACCTTATCACAATGCTTTAGCTATAGTCACTTCACAATCAATGTTGAACTAAAGTTTTGGATAAATGCACACAATTCAGGGCCATATTTGGGTAAACAAACAAGTTGAAATGATTGCTCCTGGGGAAAGTGAAAATCTGTTTTAAATGAAGTTTCACTAAGAACCTAAAAGAGAAACACAAGAAGTAAAGAAGGAAAGTGCAAAGGTCTTTAAAGTAAGTTTGATAATCCTAAAATAATTCAAATCTAGTTATAGATTGTCTAGACATATTAATCTTTTCTATTTTAACTCTCTCAAGTTTCGATGCTAGTAGCATGTTCCCTACACAGAAAAACTAAATTATCTGGAGGTTTAGGATATGCCATCCTCTTTCCCACCTCTATAACTCTACCCATGCTGTTATTCATTGTATAAAATAACCATCCTGCTTTTCTTCACCAGGCTAACTCATACGCCTTCAGTCTCAGCTTATTTGTATGTCTAAAGAAAGACATCACAATAGTTAATGCAAAAAGCATTTCACAAAGCCATATGTATGGTTTGATTCTGTCTCGAGATATGTCTCTGTACATTCAATCCAAATGTATATTTTCTTACACAAAACTGTTCATGAAGGAAGGGTACAATATCTACCTCTAAGGAGTGGGATGGGAAAACTAGTTCAGGAAATCTTTACTTCACTTTCATAATGTTTGGAAAGAGTTCATATTTCACTTCTGGGAAGTGTGACGGACCTGTCCATATTGGATTAGATGCTCCTCCCTCCTGCTCCACAGCACCTGGGCAAACTCTAGTGACAGCAGCATCCCAGGGAGTTTCTGCAGTATGTTATTTGAGTATCTGTCCCACTATCCACAAGCTTTTTGAAAGTGAAATTTATTTCTATACTCCAAATTGAATACAGTACCTGACATATAATAGAAATTGAGTTTTCTATTCTAGAAATTCAACAAATATGAACAATTGAATTGAATTCTCCATGACTGTCAGCCCCCTCCGCGCCCCCCCCCCCCCCCCTGAGGAAGAGGACTAGTCAGTTTTGAGAGAAAAAAGTGCTCAAAGCTTTGGAACTTAGTTTTTTTAGGTACATCCTGAGATAAGAAATTGTCTGCCTTCAGTCAAATTTGCAAACAGCTTTCCAAAATTCAGGGGACTGGCTATTATATCCTTATCAAAAACACACCAATCCGTTGAAAATAGGTACTCAATTATTTGTACATGAATGTTCATAGCAGTACTATTCACAATGTCCAAAAGATGAACATGACTGAAATGTGGACACGTGGATATACAAACCGTGGTATATACATGCGATGGAATATGATTCAGCCATAAAAAAGTGAAATATTGATACATGCTACAACATAGATAAATCTCAAAAACATTATTCTAAGTGAAAGAAGCCAGACACAGACGCCCCATATTGTACGGCTCCATTCATATAAAATAGCTTGACTAGGTAAATCCACAAAAACAGAAAGCAGACTGGTGGTCACCAAAATCGGGGCAGGGGAGAATGAAAAGCAACTGCTTAATGTTACGGGGTTTATTATTCGCATGATAAAAATGTTCTGAAACTAGACAGAGGTGGTCGCTGCACAACACTGTGAAGGTACCAGTAGCCACTTAACTGTTCACTTCAACAAGGTTAGTTTTATGTTATGTGAATTTCACCTCAATAAAAAACAATACTTCTGATTAGAAGTAAGACAAAAATAGTTACATAGGGGTCAATTTTATAAATATTTCCCATCATAAACCAAGCTTTAAAGGGGAGAAAAATCAGCATGTGATATAAATCTTCTTCATTTATGGAAACCTAAATTTCCGTGACCATATTCTATTTTGTTCAAGTTTTAAAAGTTTGACAGAGATGACAAAACAGAAGAACAGAACTCTTGGAGACAAGGTCTGTATCAGTTAATTTTTGGTATGCCTAACTATGAGAGAGATTAGATGAATTTGCAAGGTTCATTTTCCACAGCTCTTAAATTTGTTTTTAAAAGCTAAACTTAGCTGAGCTCTTTCTCATAACAATCAGAATAATTCTTTTGTCATTATTAAATAATCTATCTCAATATGTGCCATAAATTTGAAACTGCAAAAATAGATGACTCAAGAATATGAGACTTAGATTCCTTGAGAATGATGTAATCAAATTTATTTAGATTCAGCTATTAATGTTATCCCAGATGGCACTGCCTTTGCTGTCATTTCCATGAGAAAATAGAAATGATTTTTCCACTTGGAAAATTTTAAGGATTTTTAGCACAAAATAGCATATGTATTTTGTTAATAATAATAAATGCTACCTCAATGACATAGAATAATAGATGTGACTCCTTATATGCTTAGCTTATGGTGAAAATTACTTAGGTTTAATAGAAGGTTGCACAGGAATACCCAGTACACAGTAAGGTGATATTAAAATGTATGATATCATTTCTAGGAAAATTATTAATATCCCAATGGAAATTGTCTAACTTATGGTTTCAGTTAAGGCAGTTCAACAAATGCTGACTTTCTGTTGTATGCTGAACATTGTAATAGGAGAGAAAAAGATAATAAAAATAGAATTACTACCTTTAAGAAACTTCCAATCTAATGAGAGCCACAGAATCCAAACAGTTGCAACTAGAGAGCTTTATGTATAATAAAGTACGGGCATGTTACAAAAGTAGTACAAGGAAGGCAGTAATGAATTCAGTTTGGAGACACTGAAAGGAATAGTATGTGAACTGGCCTTTATAGGACAAATAGGAGGTGGGGAAAGTGTTTCAAATGGCCTAGACCTATAAAACATCTTCAAGATGTCTTGTCATCTTCAAGAACGACAAACAATTTAATGCTGAAAGAAGAGGAGGGTATGGAGAGAAAAGAAAAAGAAGGGCAGAAGAAGGAAGATGGAAAAAGGAGTAAAAAAAAGAAGCTAAGAAGTAAGGAATAGAAGGAAATGAGGCTGGAGAAGTCGGCTGGGACCAGATTAAGAAGGATTTTTTTGAGCTGGAACCTCCTCTTTTAAGCATCAGGGAGTCACTGAAGTAACTCTGGAGAACGACATGGTCAGATTTGAGATTTGGAAAGGTCACTCCATTGACAACGTGGAAAAAGAAAAAATTGCATGGGTAAGTCTGAAATCAGGAATATCAAAAAGCAACCTATTTTAACAGTTCAGGTTGGAGATGAACAGTGCTTGAACTAAAACAAGTTCACTGATGATGCTGCAGAGCAGACTGCAGATCACTTGAGTGACCACCTGGGTATTGAAGGTGAGAGAAAAGAGGAAGCACTGGATAACTCAGAATGTTCTGGACTTTGGATAGCAGTGGTGGCATATCACTAATGCAGACAGCGAAAAGAAAAATGGAATAGTTTCAGAGTGGAGAAAGGGGAACCACATTGTTCAGCTTATGTTGACTAAGGGACTTATAAGACTTCCAAGCTAAAGGTACATATTTAGGATTACCTGTTTTTAAATTATACTCAGAAACAGATGACACTATCGAGGGAGAGAATATAATGAGAAGAAGACTAATAACCCTGGAAAAAAGCAAAGTTAATCATACTTCAAGTAAGGGGTGCTCTAAAGAAGACGTCACAGAAATGTGAAGAAATCCAGATTATGTTGTCAGGTAATTCGGAGAAGAAAATAGTTTAAAGGAAGAAATAATCTATTGATGGACATCTGGGCTCTTTTCATAGTTTAGCTATTGTGGACATTGCTGCTATAAACATTGGGGTACGGGTGTCCCTTCGGATCACTACATTTGTATCTTCGGGGTAAATACCCAGTAGTGCAATTGCTGGGTCGTAGAGTAGCTCTATTTCCAACTTTTTTTTTTTATGTTATGTTAGTCACCATACAGTACTTCATTAGTTTTTGATATAGTGTTCCATGCTTCATTGTTTGCATATAACACCCAGTGCTCATTGCAATACGTGCCCCGCTTAATATTTTCAACTTTTTGAGGAACCTCCATACTGTTTTCCAGAGTGGCTGCACCAGCTTGCATTCCCACCAACAGTGAGGAGGGTTCCCCTTTCTCCACATCCTCGCCAACGTCTGTAGTTTCCTGACTTGTTAATTTTAGCCATTCTGACTGGTGTGAGGTGGTATCTCATTGCGGTTTTGATTTGTATTTCCCTGATGCCAAGTGATAAGGAATATTCCACACACACTGGAATATTACGCAGCCATCAAAAAATTGAAATCCTGCCATTTGCAACGACATGGATGGAACTAGAGGGTATTACGCTAAGTGAAATAAGTCAATCAGAGAAAGACAATTATCATATGATTTCACTGATATGAGGAATTTAAGAAACAAGGCACAGGATCATAGGGGAAGAGAGGAAAAAAATGAAACAAGACAAAACCAGATAGGGAGACAAACCATAAGAGATTCTTAATCTCAGGAAATAAACTGAGAGTTGCTGGGGTGGGGGGGATACGGTGGCTGGGTGATGGACATTGGGGAGGGTATGGGTGCGGTGAGCTCTGTGTATTGTGTAAGACTGATGAACCACAGACCTGTAACCCTGAAACAAATAACATATTATATGTTAATTTAAAAAAAAGAAAAGAAAAATCAGAGTGAGTGGGAAGGTTAAGAAGACACAGCCACACCAGTTCCAGCCACGTGACCATGTCAATTCCCTAATTACAGTTTCATCTAAAATACAGGAATGTTGATATCAACCTATTCTACCAGGTTGCTGTAAAAACTACATGAGAATGTATGTAAAAATGAACAAAATCGAAATACTTATATAAATGTAATATATTACCATTATTCAGCAATACCCAAACTTTCAAACTCACTGTTACTTAAAGCTTATTTTGGATTTAAATGTTTGAAAAAGTGAAAAAAAAATTAATTAAAAAAATCCTAAAAAAAAAAAAGGAAGAAATAATCAACACTGTTAAATACCACAGAAAAACTGAGTAAAATAGTGACTGAAAAACATTCATTGGACTTGGCAATTGAGGTAAAAATAATATAGTGGTAATTTCAGTGGAATTGGGAAGTTGGAATTCAGATTTCAAATGGAGGGCAATATAACAAAGGTATTTTATTTTATTTTGTTATGTATTTATTATTTTATTTTATTCATTTTTTATGTTTTATTTGATAAAGATATTATTCCAGGAAGATGGTAGAGAAAGACAGAAATAAAAAATGCATTAGTCTGGGAAAGAAAAGTTTCAAAGAGTGTTTTAGGCTTCTTTTTAATGTCTGTTCATAGTCTTCCCTTTAAGAAAATAGAATCACTAGAAGTTTGGCCTCTAAAATTTTCCTGGTCACAGGAAAATTCACTACTAAAAATTTTGAAGTCATTTGAAACAGCAGAAATTTTAACATTTTAGGAAATCCTTGGCAACAGAGAAACAACCTTCTGAGAGCAGGGCATCATAATAATGTCAGATACTGGCATGAACAGCAAAAGAATGTCTTTCAGAGGTGCTACATATCAAGAAGCTATTGACACTGTGGGAGCAATAATGCATAGTGGGTAAGAATGGTTCTGGGGGCACCTGGCTGGCTCAGTGAGTTGACATCCAACTCATGTTATCGGCTCAGGTCATGATCTCCTGGGTGTGAGATGGAGCTCCACACTGGGTTCCATATTCAGCGGGGAGTCTGATTGAGATTCTCTCTCTCTCTCTCCCCTTCTGCCCCTTCCCCCACTCATGTGCTCTCTTTCTCTCTCTCTTAAATAAATAAATCTTTAAAAGAAAAAAAGGAATGGTTCTGGAATCCATCTATTCAGATTCAAGGCCTGGTTCTATCACTTTCTCTTTGACCATGCCAGAGTTACTTACATTGTCTTTGGTCTCAGTTTTCTCACCTGTGAAATGGAGACAAATAACTCAATCTACATAATCCAGTTCTTCAACAGTAAATGAGATAACATTTCTCTGGCTCTTAATGATAAGAATTATAATGCTGATTTGGTATATTTTGATAATGAAGATGATGATGTTGATTACACACAGTTTGTATAGCTCATATTTAGAGCTATGAAACTGGATGAGACCATGAAGGCAGTGAGTATAGATAGAAAAGAGATGAGGTCTAAAGACTGTTCCAGGGCTATAAGATATTAGGACATCGAGAAAAAACCATCAAAGGAGACTAAATTGGAGTAGCCAGTAAAGTAGGAGGAAAAGTAGGGAAAGCAGAGTCATGGAAGCAATGGAATTGTTTCAGGGAATGATCAGTTGAGTCAAATGATACTAATAAGTCAATAAAATGAAGACTGAGAATTGATCACTGGATTTAACAGGAAAAAAACACAGAAATCTTTGGTGACCTTGACAAGAGAGAATTGATGGACACAGTTATGTTAGCGCAGGTGTGTGACCTTGGTCATTTATGTGCAAGCCACTGAGGAGCGCAGATTTTTGTCCATTACTGCATATGATCCAAATAAGGAACATGAAATGTGGTTGATGTTTGCTGGGGGCTTCTGGGAAAGAAGTTTACATCTTCTTCTCAGATAGCTAATGGAAAGACAAACTTTCTGCCACTGGATGTGACCAAGAAGATCGCTATCCCTGGGAATTGTTGGCAGACATCTTACAATCTTGAGAAGGAATAGTTCTGCCACAGAAGGAATAGAAGCTAAGCAGAAACTAGTCACTGAAGACATAATTAATTATCCAGTTACCCAAAGTTCATTATATATCTTATTTTCCCCAAAGTTTGTTTGGCTCAAGATACTAGCAAATAAATACCATTTTTTATATAAGCCTTATATTTTTCTGTTATTTGCAAAAGAAATAGTCTTAACTGATAGTTCAATTTATCAAGGCTGAAATTGCATGAACTGGCTGAGGAGAAGGGCAGTGGTTACTGGAGGAATTCTGGACAATCAATAAAAATAACTCCTATCACAATCTGTACATGACCAAATTCTGACCTTTTTCATTTCTATTTCCCCATTTTAAAGACATTCTAACAATGTATAAAATTAATTTTTAAAAACTAGAATCTGTTTTAAGAGAATTCTGGGACAATAGTGATCAAATTTGAATGTCTTCTTTCCTATCCATTTCTGGCTTAAATATATCCGTCTACCTTGAGCCAAGCAGCAGTTGGTGGTGGTGAACCACTGAGTGTAAGTAAGATGTTGAGTTCTGAAAAGATCTTGGCAGAGGAGAAAATGTGGGGCCTTTTCCAACATGGGTGAGGCATGAGTTTGAAAGCCAAATTCAGAGACTCTCAACATTAAGTTTGCATTTGATGAATGCTGGGGATGGCTTCAAAGTTCTGTGTACACCAAGCGTCTAAGGATGAGTTGGTCCCTTGTGGGGGTTCTGAGTCTGACCCTTATGAAGCCCAAGGAGTATTACCGAGTAGGTTGAAACTTCCCTTTTTCTGAGGGCAGGAAGGTGTGATTAGAAAGAGGCAGGAAGGGGCGCCTGGGTGGCGCAGTCGTTAAGCATCTTCCTTCGGCTCAGGGCGTGATCCCAGAGTTATGGAATCGAGCCCCACATCAGGCTCCTCCGCTATGAGCCTGCTTCTTCCTCTCCCACTCCCCCTGCTTGTGTTCCCTCTCTCGCTGGCTGTCTCTATCTCTGTCAAATAAATAAATAAAATCTTTAAAAAAAAAGAAAAGAAAAGAAAGAGGCAGGAAGTTTCTCTCTGCTGTCTAGATAGTCTGGCTGTCTACCTTCTAAACAGTTCCCCAAGGAGTTAGGCAGGTGATGATTTGCCTCCCATCACTTATAGAACCTTGAAGATTTGTGCCTAGGTCTACATCCAGAAAAATAACCACCTGTTAGAATAACAACCTGAAAGTGAAAGATCAAAGAATATAGGTACCCAGTGAAATAGAGCTGCTGGGGAGATTTATGACAAGTTGGACCAAAAAACATGAACAGAGATTTAGTGGAGTACACACACACAATCTAAATATGCACTTAAGTCTAAATAGATATTGGTAGACTGTCTGGGAATGTGTTTTTAAAAGTACTAAATAAGAATTCTTGAAAGTCAAATCAGTTTAGAAGAAAAGTATTTAATTATCTCAGCAAAACCTAGAAGGTCAGGATGGTGGCAGGATGGGATTAGGGTGGAGAGACTGAGTAATAAAAACATTCCAAACCTCTCATCTGGTGGGATGAAACAAAGAAAAGAAGCAAGTGGAACTCTGCTAAAGGGTTCATCTTACTGGTGTAAGTGTAATGATAATTAGGAGGGATGCCTCCATGGGAAGAAAACTGTTCTCTCTTTTCACAATGTATATATACATCAAATCATCACACTGTACATTTTAAATATATCACAATTTTGTCAGTGGGAAAAAAACGGGAAAAAATGGAAGAAAGTAGGGAGAAACAGAGAGAAAACAAGAGTCTAGTGAAGTTTTTCATTTCTTCATCCTGCTGTGCCTCTTGGACTTCATCTTCTGTGAGTCAATATAGTTCCTTTAAATTTGGGTTGAAACAGATATATAGAGATAGAGATAGAGATAGAGATAGAGATAGAGATAGAGATAGAGATAGAGATGATAGAGATGATAGAGATGATAGAGATATATCTTGTTTTTAAACAGTAGCAGAGAAACGTGTGTCTGACTTTGAGCAGAAGAAGGGTACATAAAGTCCGATAAAAGGGAACAGAATGAATAGTAATTTGAATAAATCAGAGAAATAAGAATAAATTACAAAAATAATGTAAAATAAGAGAAAAATTAAGGAAAATAATCAAATAAATTAATCAATACTCTCAATGTCAATAGACCATACACTTCCATGAAAAGTCAGTCATACTGGATTAAAAAAGAAGAAACAAGTTAGAGAAAATTATTTAAAATAGTAATTAGAAAACTGAAAATAAAGGAATAGGTAAGAAATACAGGTAAAAGCAAGCAAAATTAAAAAGAGGAATAGCAAAGTTAATATGAGACAATATAGAACTTAAGGTATTGCCTTAAATTGGATGTACAGGGACAAGCGCTAAACTAGATAAGAAGGGAGGGCATACCATCATAAAAGGTACAAAAGAATGCACTGCATGACTGCACCAGTCAACACAGGTGCTAACCATATAAAACAAAAACTATTACAATGGGAGGATAACTTGACTAAAAATGCATTTAATAGTGTGAAATTTAAATATATCTCTTTTCAAATCAGAGACCTAGTAGGGAAAAAAAAGACATAGAAAAACTGAAGAGTATAAGAATTAAAAATACATAGCTTATATATCTTAATAGAGAATCGAATCTCTCTCCACACTCTATCTCAGCATAATCTTATTAGTAGGAGAAATGAGTATGTAGGAATGGCCCAGCACCTTTCTCTGGCAGCCTAAGGCAGGAGAAAGGGAACAGAGAGAGAAAGAGACAGGAGGGAGAAAAGGAGGAGGAGGAGGAGGAGGAGGACTAGGAGGAGGAAGGGAGGAAGAAAAAGAGAGGAAAGACGGTAAAGAACAAGAAGGAGACAGAGTAAGAGGATCAGGTAAGAGGGAGAGGGAGATGAAAGGAGGAGGGTTGAAATTCTGTCCCTGCCTCTTTATGGCCTCTGTGTAATGAGCACGTGGCACATTGAAATGAATGATTATGTTTTTAGAGTTTCAGAAGGTAATAGTATTTAGCATTGAGACAAATTTTTCTGCCTATTTATCACATGAAAACAAAGACCACACTGAAGTGATATACATAATGATACTTTATTTAGATTTTTTGGTTCTGCACAGTCATTAAATTCTTTTCCTGGAAAAGCTATTATTAACTGTGCTAATTGTAGTTCAGTGCAACAGCTCTCAATGGCTTGTCATGTTTGGAGGGTGTTTTTCAGTAAGGTTCCGAAAGCCCTAATTAATGGAAAAGACCAGGCTCTCACTGCTTCTTCTATATATGCTTAAAGTACAAAAAGATGCTTGATGAAACCATACTACCAAATGATCAAAATGGACTTTTTCCAATCAAACGAATGTGGTTTACACAACCACAAATCTAAGTAGGATAATACATGGGCTAAAATATTTATTATCTCTAAGAATATTATTAACTGCTTTCATCAGAATATCTAAATTCCTTTCTGCCCTCTCATCAAAAAGAAATAAGTAGCCTTGAATATTATACTATTTAAATTCCATTATATTTAGTTATTTAATTTTTCAGAAATTCTATTATGGAATTTTTCAAATATTTATAAGTTGAAAGAATTTCACAGTGAAGACCTATATACTCACCACCTAGATTCTAACATTAGTATCTTACCATCTTGTTTCATTCCATATCTATCCGTCCCTCTATTCATCCATTAATCACCTTGCTCTTTTTTTTATGCACTTCAAAGTAAATGGAAACATCTGTCTACTTTTTCTTAAGTACTACAGCAAACACTAGTGATTTGGTTTTTGACATGGACAAGATACATTTATGTTCACTGCAGTAAATAGTAAGATGCAGGGCATCTTGGCGCAGGCGCTAGGATGGTGGATATATGACTTTCTGCCCATGTCCAGACAATAAACAAGGCAATAGCTTGTTTATTCTTATTATTTATAACATCTCAAAGTTCTATGGGAAAATGAAAGCTACAGAGATTAATAATCCTGCATTTCTAAGAGGAAAGGCAATAAATTCATTTTTCTTTAGTGTTCTTTGTCTAAACCTATCACAGACGTCTATAAACACAAGCCAAATCCCCTGATTCGTCAATGAGGAAAACTAATGCTTAAGAATTTTGCTACTTCAGCAATAGAGAATATCATAAAGAAGAAACAAAAAGCACCTGAAACCTATAACTGTTCATATTTTGGTGACTATCCTTGCCCAAACATCTCCATTCATTTATTCATTCATTCAGCAAATAATTTTTGAGTGCCTAATATGTGCCACGTGACACAAAGCCTATGTCCTCAAGATGTTTATATTCTAGTCATATGCCCGATGACAAGAGATGAGCTAAAGAAAAACAAAGAAGGGTATTCATGTCAGAGAGTAAAGATGTTACTTGGGTTAGGGTCATCAGGAAAATCCTTCTTAAGGAAGTGACATTTATACAGAAGTGGGGAGGTAAGGGGAGGAAGATGGAGCCTACAAAGGGGACTGAGGTGACATGGCATTCAGGACATCTGAGAAACAGTGAGGACCAGTATGGCTGGAGTGTCCTGAGGGAAGGGGAGAGAATGACGTGAGATTAGAAAAGTTACAGAGGCCAGTTCCCACGCTGAGTGAGATGGAAAGCCTCAGGAGAGTACTGATCAGGACAGTGCTTCTCAGAGGACGATCACGATCCGACTTAGCTTTTCAAAGAACCACTCGGCTGCTATGCAGAGTGCTGTAAGAAGGCAAGCATGGAGAGAGAAATCAGAAAGAAGATTCTAGCAGAAATCCAAGGTGGGAGCTGATGATGCTTGGACTTGGGTGGGAGCAATGGAAATAGTATACACACATACACATACAGCCATATACTTCAATAATTTTACATGAACGGGACCAAGTATATGCTGAATGTGTTGTTCAAACTTTTCTTATGTACTCCTTCTTATTTTCTCGTTCCCGCAGTCCTCCATCCCACGCTCCATGCTCCTCCCTTCCAATAACTAATGTAAGAAGCCACCCATTTATGCCATCTTTCACATTTCTCTTCATTTTCATTAATCATACATGGAGGACTTTTGTTTAATGTCTTGCTTTACAAAAACTGAATCATATTCTCTTACTTTGTTGTGTGAATTGCTAATATTTTTGCTCACTTTTCTATTTGGTTATTTGTCTTTTTCTTCCTTTGTAGGCACATTATAGGTATTGACTCTTTTTGTGTTTTGTTTCTCAATTTATCATTTGTGGTTCTATGGTATTTTGTCATTCATTAAAAATATGTTGCATAATTAATAATGTCTAGCTATCTTACAGCTTTTGAGTTTCCTGGTTTTCTTTAAATCTTCTCCCATTAGCTATACATATATTCCAAATTCTCTTCTAAAATTTACTTTTTGTTTCTGATAATTATACTGTAAAATACAAGTCCAATCAATATCGGATTTAATTCCTTGTACAAATTCCATTTTGAATACCAGAATTTGTGTTTTGTTTGGTTCTTACTGTTTTTAAATTATGCTGTTCCAGAAAGTATGGATCCCTCCTTTATTACAGTTATCTGTATGCATGGCTCTTAAACAAAATGCAAGCCAAGCCCCTTGAGGGCAGATTTTTGTCATTTATCTTTATGTCCCCGTGCTGGTCCTGCGCTTGTTGGTCCTTGGTGCCATTCCTCATGCTCACCCCCTTCCACCCCATGAGATACTGGGGGAAAAAGGTTGATGCCTGCTGCCTGCATTTTCCCTGCTCCCTCCAGTTGGGTTCAATTAATAGGAGACACTAGGTTGAAGGGTGGGAGGAAGGGAGAAATTACACCATTCCTTCTCCTTCTCTGAGTCAGCCAGCATCTCTGGAGGCAGCTAACTCTCCTCTATGATCCCAGTTCCTTAACTCTGGCTCCCAAGCTCCTATATGATCACCTCCTCCCTTTGGAACTCCAGATGGGAATGGCTTCCTGGGGATGCTAATCTCTGCTAATCTCACTGTCCCTTCTTTGGTTTCTCTGCTTTCCCATCCTCTAAGTATACCAAATCCCTGCTTTCAATTTCCTATATTTTCTTGGTTCAACTCCGATACACTCTTCCACAGTATTTATCCTTGTGCCCTGACTAGAGGAAAAGCTAAAATAAATATTTTTTTAAGCAATGATTATCATGATGGCCTTCCACACTTCAGCACAATTAGTGGGAACTGTTCATTCTTACTTATTCAACACCACATGCAATATAATCGACCAAACGTTGACTGAGCATCGCTTAATCACCCTCCAAAAATACAGCATCCAGCTTTTCCCCATCACCACAATGATGGTACTATCCTCCGTTGGGGCCAAAGGCAGACCACCTCAAGATGGGCAACTTTGGCATGAAGATTACTATGAGTTAAAAAGCAATCAAAACTCAGTAGATCCAGGAAAAGTTCTTTATCTCCCTCACACCTGCCTAAAAATAGTTTAGATAGAGAACCTGCCCTAGGAAGAGCTACCACCGGAGCTAACTATGTTATACTAAAAACTAGATACGGTAGACAGGGAAGAAGGGAGCAGGGCCTGTTGATCAGAGTCCTCTATGGCCCAACGCTTCTGAGTGGCCCAGCAAATATCAGTTTACCAAACATTTATTCTTTTACATCGTCCTGTGAATTGCATACCTTCCCTTTGAAGTCCCAGACCCTTACCATATTTTTCTTAGTTCAGAATGACATATATAGCTCCTTTTGCCTGACTACCTTTGGAATTTCCAAGTCTGTGTGGATTCTCCATACACAGGAATTAAATCTGACTTTCTCCTCTTAATCTGTCTCAAAACAATTTGATTTAGTCTGCCTAGAAGGACATAGTAGGAGACAGGAAATTCTTGCTCCCCAATACCACATTAATAGATTCTGTACATTCTGGATTTAGTTCAAAATTTCTCTGCCCTTCATTGCCATTCAGCAATATCTTTTCACATATGATTCTATTAAACATATTGTTACTAAGATCTTTTCTCTCTAGGCCTCCATGCTCTCTATTATCCAAACTGAACTGTCAACATTATTAAGTGACTGGCAAGCATCCACTGAGAGTCCAATATCTGCCAAGCGCTATGCAAAGCAGAAGCTAGGGTCACCAAGAGATAGTCTTTCTGGGAACGCAGCAATTTGGCAATTATAATGCAACGTCATAAAAGATATTTTGGTAGGCAGGATTCTGGGATGGCTCCCTAGATCCCTTACCCCTGGTGGAAACACCCAGTATGATTCCTTCCCCTTATGTATGGGCAAAATTTGTGAATATGATGGGATAGTCACTTTCATGATTATCTAATGTTACATAAGCTCCTATCTTAGCAGACCTTCTGCTGGTTGAAGTACCAAACTGCCACGTTGTAGAGAGGGCCACATGGTAATGACCGGAGTTGAAAGTGGGTCCCAGCCCACAGCTACTAAAAAAACAGGAACCTCAGTTCTACAGCTACAAGGATATAAATTCTACCAACAACCTAAAGGAGACTGGGAGCCTAATTTTCCCTGGTCAAGCCTCCAGATGAAGACACAGCTGGCCAACATCCTGATCTTAGCCTTAGATCCTGGCAGAGTGTCCAGGATACCTGACCCACAAAAACTGGGGAAAAAAATTTTTTTGTGGTTTCAAGCTGCTACGTTGGTGGTAATCTGTTACATAGCAATTGAAAGAAAACAGATCTGACAGGGGTAAGCAGAGGATATTATTAGTACACACAGGGAAAGACCTAACCCAGCCTATGGACAGGGAGAACTTTTTAAGAAAGACCTAAAGTTTAGACCTGAAGACTGCATGGGTTAGTCTTTAGCCAACAACCTCCATTGTGCTAGGAAATATCTGTGTTTTTTCTTATTTTGCAACTCTTACCCCAGAAATTTTGCCATAAATATCCTACGTGCAGAGAACAGCTTCTTTGACTCAACAACAGGTCTTCCCCATCTGTCTCACAGAACAAGTGCTTCATCATCTCCAGGATGCTATCTTAGTCTCTACCCAAGATCCCATGCCTCACCCCCAACAGTGCATTTGTGTAACAACTGTGTGCACCTCTGTTCCTGGTATCACTGGCTACATAGTCTCTTCCTTGGCTTTCCCAAGGTTAGGGTCGTTCTGGTTTATGTTCTGTCTTGTTTTAGTTTGTTATCATATCATAACTGTTGACTGGATGCTTTATTTTCTTGTAAGCAAGGCTTACTGACATCCGAGCTAGTCAAAGAAAGAAGACTCTCTCACCCCGAGCCCCCAGACCACTGGGGAAGATTCAGATCTTCCTTTTACATGGAATATTTTTGCACAGTTTGGAGATATGAACAATGGGCTAGGAATTCATTTGTGTCTTTGTTACCAGTCAAGTTATGCACAGCTAAGCTTTTCTGAGTGCATATTACATGTCCAGCATTGTGTAAAATACTTTACATGGATTACCTTATCCCATGCTCACAGCAGACCTATAAACATATGTAGTAACATATTCTTCATTATACAAACAGGGAAACTAAAGCCTTGTAAGTAGCAAAGCAGGGATGCCAGCCTCAGCACTGCATGTCTACAGCCCAGGTTTTCAACCACTATCCCATGATGTTCCTTCAGGTCTCAACCTGGTCATTACTGCATCCAGGAAATCCTCCCTCACCGCAGAGGCAACCAAATAATGTTCAGCCTAGGAAGTTGTCCCCTCCTCAGAGGGTTTACATTCTGGCACAGAGCTGGGAACTGAATTGAGACTGCTTGGATTTTACCACAGTTCTGTCATTTATCAACTCCGTGATCTTAATCCCATAACCTCAATTACTTCATCTATAAAATGGGGTCAGTACTAACTATCTCATAGGTAGCCATGAGAATTAAATAAGATGATGCACATAAAGTGTTTATTCCCGGGACTGGCAGGTTGTAAGCACTCAGGGAAAATATGATTACTTTTATTCTGATCCTCAAGGGAACAAAAGCAGATACAAATATTTAAGATAATGCACTTCTTACTGGTTGAAAAAGCAAAATTCCTCTTGAGTCAAGCATTCCTTTCTATGCATTAAGATGATAAATGTCACATATGTTGAAAATTGAAATGTTCCTTTGAAACACTATCTTAAACATTATTTATTTATAATAACCAGAGGGAAGACAGACTATAAATGAGTATCTTTATCTTTGTGATTTTTAATGGTGAACATTAAATAACATTGTAAACTATGAAATATTTTAGTTGATTTCCAAATTCAAAATAACTCTGCAATAAGGTAAAGAGGATGGTGTTCAAGAGAGAGGCTCAAAGCAGCTGTAAACCATTTGGTTTACCAGAGAGGAGCCGTACATTCAGGACAGGAGGTCAAACTGGCTCTTTCATTATTTTCAATGCAGCTAATGAAAGGCCAACCTCAAAATGTTCAGAGCTCCAAGACTTTTCAGATAAACACTGGAAATGGTGAGTATAATTCATGCCTGAGACTGATTTACTGAAAAATACAGATGTGGAGAGAAATTTTTAGCATTTTAATCTTTCCTAAATATGGTCTCCTTGAAATACAGTGAAGGTCCCAGCTGCAAGCCAAGAGATGTGGGCTCCAATGCTGGCTCCTCCTTCACTAGCTGTGTGGCCTTGGCAAGCTGCACCATCTCGCTAGAATTAGCATCCTAATCTTTAAAAAAGAGAGGATGAGGAGCCCTGACTGCAGGACCCCACACACTTCCTCTAGCTTTAATATTCAGTGGACTAAATGACTTAGTATCTTTATTTATTTTTGGTATCTTTTAGTTTTAAAGTGGATGATCGCCTTTGAAAGCATACATTTTAGATAATAAAACATGGATTTAAGGCACCTTAGGCATCTTGATGGCCACTGGCTGGAGAAAAATAGACTGCAATTAGCAGCTGGAGCCAATACAAAATTAAATGACACAGCAAGAGTATTCAAATATTTTCCTAGGCATAGAAAATAGATCTTTCAGGGATTATCATTTTTAAAATCATAACTATTTCACAAAAGGTGCATGGTTAGTAAGCATGTGAAAAAATAAGGCACAGCATGTTATAAATAAAATGTATTTTACATGAAACCTCAATTATAGAAAGCAAAGCCTACTTATGAATCATTTTCAGACATTCAAGTTAGATTTTAATTCATAACAGCTCAAATTTCCAATGAACTTACATTTCAAAATATTATACGATTTTTAAAATAGGCTTCAATATAATTGTACTTCTAGAATTCATCTGGATATTCTTGCTTCAGAGAGCTGTGTAAGCCCGGAGAAACAGACTAACCCTTTATCGCTCAGTGTCGCATATGAAGTGGGAATACTAACAGCAACATTGTACACAGTCCCTCCAACCTTCCCAGATGAGGAATGTGTCCACTTAAACTAGACCAGAAGCTGGGATTGGACCCACTTGTCAATGGTCTAGAGGAAAGTCATTTCAAAACTGATGAAATGGCACTTCCCTTGGCGACTTGTGTGAATGTGACTGGCATCTTGCAAAATCTCTGATTCCTGATTTACGGATCCAGTTTTTGTTTTCTGTTGCTGTTATTGACAGTGTTACATCTCTTGTTTTATTTTTGTTTTGGTCTTTCCTCTCCCGGGAACTATCATGAGCAGATGTGTTAATTTGTAGGCATATTTTGAAACTGTATCTCTCTAATCACTTTCTTTCTGTCAAAAGATGATCTAATCTCTAAGTCAAACTATATTACAAACACCCAATCTTGTTCTGGTCCTGCTGATGAAATCAAACCCTTGAAATATGTATCAAATCCTCAAATCTGTCCTCTCTGCATTCCTCAAGATACATAAACTAAATTGCCAAACCTCTACCGGGAGAGCTGGTAAAAAAGAACAGGAGGAAGGTACCTCAACCAGTGAGAGGGTAAGCAAATCAGAGATAGTCCACACAAGGAGCACACACAGACACACGCACATGCGTACACACATGGATCCTTATCTGTGTTTTGACCAAATGCCACAGTTAGGAAATATTAGGAAATTTCATACAGGTTATGTCAAAGCATGGGATTACTATGAGCATAATTCTGCAGTTAACATTAGTAAATGGTAACTGTGTGTCTTCTAAGTGGTCTTGACAAAATTGATCTCTGAATGGAAGGAACTGCCTTCCAACATGGGTGATCTGCCCCTTTAGAGCTTCCACTTCGGTCGCTCCGGGAAGTCTAACCGTCATTTAATCAACCTTCAAGTACTCACTGAACAAGCTCTAACTAAACATTGTGATTTGAGTGCTGAGATTAGTGAGATATTGCTCCAGGGAAATTGATGTTTTGAGTGTTTCTAGGGCAACAGTTAATCTCTCCCAGCAGTAAGTCTGTTAGAAAATAAGGGGATGGGAGTATTGAAACCCTTTTAACTTAAAGGAAACACCATATCTGACGATTAAGGTCTATGAAATAGAGATGCAATCAAACATATGCTAACGATGCAAAGGAGCGAGCTGTTTAAGTAATGACACAGTTACTCAGAAGAGCAGAAATAGAGGAAATTCCACTTGATTAAATAGCTTTTTGTTTGGGTAATTTGGGTTTGGTTTGGTTTTGTATGTTACTTTCTGTGGTTTTTTGATAGAGTTTAACTATTGATCTGCCTAGAGATTTGGCTTCAGGAGAATCTAAAGGAATTGTATAGCCCTGATAGAAACAGAGAAGAGGCTAGGTGCAGAGCTGTAACATATTTAAGCAAATCCAAAGGAGAACAAAGACAACTATTTATTTGCCTTTTTTTTTCTGTTTCCTATGTATGATACCACCATTCTTCTTAGAATGACCTTTGTTCCCTATTATTTAATCTCCATTATTGTAAGCCCAGAAAACAGACATTCTTTAACAGAATATTCTCAAAATTATAGTATTGTTTTTCTCTTCTGAAGTCTGCAAAGGCTCAGCTCAGGAACTAACAGTTTCCTAGAAACGCGTGTCCTTTTTACACCTTTTCCTCTCGTTCATGGTGAGCAAGGGGTTGGGAAGTGCAAGACACAAGTAGTTTTGATGTTATATACCTTAAAGGGAGGAGGAAGGAAGTCTTTCCGTCTTTAGGAATCCTGCTGCATTATGCAAATAGGAGTAGAAAGGATAAAACTGTTACCAATTGACATAATATTTCACTAATTGATGATATCCAGAGAGAAGCAGAAATTCAAAAGGCTTTACAGAATAAAGAGGGATGCTACAGAAGGAAATCTGGGAAGAAAATTAAAGGGAACAAAATCACATACATAATCACATAACCTGTCACCCACCATATTAGTAATCTCCCTGGATGGGTAGTTTGTTTGTTTATTGTTTGTTTTGGTGGGAAGGGTTCAGATAGTAGAGAGATTATAGTTTTAAGTACCCATGATACTCAATTCAAGGAAAAAAGATAAGTTGATTTAACACTTGACACTTGTTCAAAGACAAGAAAAGTCCTCAAAGTTTGTATCCAGGAGAAAATAGAGGTTTAAAGGTCTCAGGGTAGGAGGAGTACTCACTAGTTTAGTGTACCAGCTTACCCTACCTTCTTTTTAACAAAAAGAAGTTTATGTTGAAGGTACATCATGATCTCCTAATATCCACCAAGAGGCAAAAGCTTTGTTTTTCTTCTTGTTTTCACCAAAGTAGCTACAGATAGGGAGGTGCTTTATTTTGTTTAATAGGGTAATCTGAAAAACAGCTCTCTAAAGAATCAGAGTTTAATCTCAATATACATAGAAACAAAAATGTAAGTGAATAGAAATTTCCAAACAGTACATTGTGTGACTGGTGAACTCTGTAAGATGTGTATCTGTTTTCTTTTTAAAACAAATGTGCTATTTTAACACCTACTCATCTGTCAATGTTTCCAACTAACAAACAGCCAATGCAGAAGGATTAGGAAGAACATAGGTTAATCATTTCCTTGGAGGTGGAAAGAAAAATTATCACTCACCGTGTGTTTAAAGGCGGCCCTTCTGCAGCCTCAAGTCCTTGGGGAAGGGAGACTCCCCAGTGCTTTACAAAACAAATTTTTAAAAAACCAATGCACTCCACTTGCTTTACTGTCTGAGTACCTCCTAAGCCCAGGAAAGAGAAGTGTCATTTTCTAAGTTTTCTCTGATCCAACCATTCTTTTTAGAACCGCCTTTCCTCTTCATTGTTCTAGGGCATCACCGTTATGCCTCTCCTGTATTTGAGCAAACAAGAATAGATGAAAGAGGACTAGGCAAGTTAAAAAATACAAGTCCTTTGGAAAAAAAAAAAAAAAAGAACACTCAGTAAAGATTATTTGATTATGTTCTTTGGTAAATCTACTTCTTGGCTATACCTAAAAAGGAAAAATCACACCCAAGGACCATGTTAGAATACATTTATTGTGAAAGCACTCTGTATCAGCTGCCAATTAAAAAAAAAAAAAAAAATCTCAAGCAGCAATGAATTTAGTTAACACTGACCTTCTGAGTCCCAAGCCTGAGCTGCTGAAAGGAATGAATAAAGTTAAGAAGCTCTTTCTTGTAACTTTTAATTCTGGCAGATTAAACAACTAAGTCTCTTTTCCCTAAATTATTAACATTTCCAGGTAGGGTGGGATTATTCAGAGGTTATTTTTCAAAAAATTCCCCAAACTCTGGCACAGGATTAGCAAAATCCCTCTAATGTTCTTTTCATTTAAAGAGTGGTGTTGAAGGAGAAAAAGAAAGATCGTTTTAGTTATACATTGGAAACAGTCTAGCTGAGAAGGAGCTTTCATAAGGATATTGGTTTTGGTGAAATAAATTGCACTGATGCACAGAAACTGATTTGAGGGAAAAAGGATACCAAAAAAGACACAATGAAAGAACATAAATTAAAAAGTAGTGCAAAGAAAAGGTTTAGTGACTGGCAATAAATCATTTATTCATGTCCATTTATTGATATTATACTTCCAACAACATGCTATAAGTAATACTAAAATCTTTATTTTTGAGGCACATTTATTTATCTCAAAGTCTTAAGGAACTTTTCACTCCATTTAATATACTTTTTCAGTATATTTGGTGTAAGATTTTAACTATAGCAAATATAGTAGAATTTTCCCATTCTTCTCCCTATTATGTATTCTACAGGTACTTGGGGGATCGTAAGACAGAGTATTTGAGGTTCCATGTCCATGTTAGATAACTGGTTTGACAAACTCATAAGTTCTAAAGATCATTTCATGGCTTGTACAAATTTGGTCTTGGCCAGCATGCTGGAGCTGACTCATTCTGCATTGTAAGAACTCATTATTAAACTTTCAGGAGGTTTTCAAGCCAACTGACATCCCAGTGGTAGTTTGAAACTGGCCACGTAGGAGTATTTATACCATGTTAACTGTCAAATACTATGAATCAGGACTTCCATAACATATCTCCAGAGCTAGGTAATGGACATTTACCAATTAGCACACCACTGGTCAGAGCTATTCTTTGACTTTTTCATAAAATGCCAAGGAAAATAAAACCTATTATGTAATATAACTTTGATCAAAAAGCCTTCTGAAACATTTTATGTTTATTTTTTCTATCAATAATTTCAAAATTTCAGGACTTGGTACTACTACTAAATTTAAAGAATATGGGCTAACCGAATCACATTAGACTAGGCTTATCTGTTTTTAAAGTTGGAAATGATGTCCTTCAAAGATATATGCTCACTTTATTCAGACACAGTAAGTTAGTGAGTTTCTCCACTCACTCCAGTCTCTTCCTGCTGTCCCACCTGTTCTGAGGATTTAGCTCTACTGATACAGCAATCTGGCATCCTAAGAATACATTTACCTTATGAGTAACTTTATATATGAAATATGTATACATATATATGTATATATAAAAAAATCAGAAGACAGTGGTCAAATCAATAGAAATCAGAGTAAACGCAAATGTAAAATATAAAAATCCCTGAGAAAGAGACAGCTTCCCAGGCCCAACATTATTTGGTGACAGTGGTGGCCAGGGAGGACTTCCAGGATAGAAGAAGAACCAGATTGAGCCCTAAAGAGACACCATGCTTCAGTAATTAAGACTTGAACTCTTGACAGTTCCTAATAGGCAACCAAAATATATTAGTATTGTGTGTACATCAGTCCATTAAAATTTCCTCCAACTAAACTGTCAGAGGAAAAACAAGGTTGTTCCATTCATTTCAGCTTCAGTTTCACATCTGGGCAAGGCACGATGCTGGTAAAGACAGCTCTTATTTTCCTGGTGAAAAATGGCCCCTGGGTCTCTGCATAATAAATATTTAGCACCTTTCTGGCAGTGTTCAGTTTACGCCAGATTGTTAAGTAAGAGAGTCATCTGTGTTCTAACGTGGTAAGGGTTCACAGTAAGGGGAGAGATTTTAAACTTTTCTTTTTTCCTGGGTTTGGCTCTTGCTTAGTATCCCTCAGGAAATGAGCTGTTCAGGGATGTGCTGCCACATCGCAATTCTGAAAGAAGATACCTTCAAACCACCAAAGTAAGCCTTCCTCTGTGGACAATTTAGCAGGCTGATTATAGCACATTTCATCACTGACCAACAGAACAGAAATAACTTCTAAAGCTCACGCCAGAAACATTTCTGACCAGTTTTCTCGAGCTTCAGCTTCACAGTTTCGTACTAATCACTTCAGCATTTTGCTGGTTAAACAACTCTGATATGAAATGCGAATCCCAGAAAGTGCCGTTTCATTCCAAACAGCTGGAAAATTGGTAATTCCTTTTGCTCTGCCACTTGTTATAGATTCAAAGGATTTTTCCAAATCCCCGCTATTTATTCCATTCAATAAACTGTCTTATTCCATGGTTTTTCAGAAACTTTAACCAGCAGTTCTAATGTCTCATTTTAAATAACTGCTTTAAACAAATATTCGAAGCTCACCGCCAGATTCAGACTTGAGCGCTCCAGAGCACTTGAGCTGCACTCTGTATAACACGTAAGAACCAAGTCTCCTAGGTCAGGCAGGGCAAGCCCTCCCGATCAGTGAACCTCTTCTCTGATTCACATCATCACTGCCACTTAGAATTTTTCTCTAAACTGTTTTTAAATAAATCAAGTACCTTTGTAAAATTGTATAATGGACATTATAACACTATTAATTTTCTTTGTTAAAATTCTACTTTACTGACTTTAACTCTGAAAAGTTAAATGACAAACAGCTTTTTCTTAAAATGTACCAGATACCAGAAACATTGCTGCTTTCCGTGCACCAGTGATACTCAAGGACTTGATCAATGTGTAATCATTTAAGAATCCATTAGGATAGGATATGAGCCGGTTGGTGTGAGAGCTGGCTGTGTCCACCACTTTTTATCATCTGTGAGGGCATTGGGTAAACGTCAGGTACCTGCTAATTTTCTGCTAAATTCTCTCTGTAGAGAACAGCGGGTGACCAAGAGGGAAGGAAATGCAAGGGTTCCCTGACCACGTGCCACTGACTGAAAAATTCGAGACCACGCATTATAACACTGGAACTTCAGAGTGTCCAAGTACAAGGTGGTCTAGTCCAGACTGAATCCTAATCAAGTGATCTCTGAGTGGGCCAAACAGAACCAGCCGTTTCTCTCCCTTTCCTAGGGATCGGAGAACTGGTGGTCTTGGAAAGCACTCCAGCTCTGGCTCTAGGTTTACCCCTCTTATCTACAGATCCATTTTTAAACTGATAGGAAATTCTGGGTAGACCATATATCTATATGAACTGCATATCTATATGATCATTCTCTGGATGTGTTTGGATGCTTCACTATGAAAAAGGCATCGCAGATCCCACATGGCCATCTGATTCCAGGTGGTTTCCCTGTTAGGTTCCAGGAATTTCAAGCAAAGGAAAAAGCCCTTCGCAGTTGGTCTTACCTTCCAATGCTGGCACATTCGTTCTAGGGGTCCCCACAGACCTAACCTACAGTAAGTCCAGCAGAATATTATATGACACACAGCCTTTCTTCATGTTGGCAGCAACAGTTTGGATACTGAGAATAAAGTTGTGGGTTTTTTTCCTCCTGTTGGATTTCGTGTTTTAACAGTAATCTGAAAATCACAACATTAACGTGTTTGTACTGCTTAGTCAATGGTAATAAGTTTGCAATGTCAGCATTTTGCCTCGCTTTTTATACTTAATATTCTTCTAGGATGTGCCTTTGAACTGAACAAAGAAGGATAATTCTTCCTGTTTTTCTATTTTCCTTCTTCATCTCCCTATCCTTTGGGCTGCTATTTTACAAAACACTCTAATTTACAAAAGAATGGTCTCTCATAAGTGATGAAGTACAAGAATTTTAAACCCCTTAATTACCATGTGTGTTTCAAATCTTACATCACTGAATTCTAATTTAGTGCTCAACATTCTAAATTAACATTCCAAGAAATTTTTTAAATCTAGCAACAACGCAAAATATCAAGTTAAAAATCAATCACAAGAAGACATAACTTTTCCACACAATTTAGGGTTTGTTTTTTTGTGTGTTCAGATGCAAGAACATTAGGGAAAGAATGTATGCCATTTTCAGGTCATGGCAGTTTTCACTGCGCAAGATACAATCAATTCAAAAGAATTAAAAAAAAAAAGAATTTTTAGCATTCTTTTCATTTCTTACCAGATTTTCATTTAGTGAAATATAGCATGGATATGAATATGTTAGCTTATGTCTAATTTTCCCCAAATTTATGCTATTATACTTTTAACTTACAGGCTAAAAGTGGAAAAAAGACTCACATTGTTTATATTTGCTTTCGCCTGACTAATGGCAGTTGTATCACAAGGCCCTGGCCAACGCTTGGGGAGAGCTGCCAAGTACACACAGACACGCCAAAAGTCACTAAAGATAAGCAAGTTACAATGCACGGTCTGTGGTGGCACCAGATACCTACATAAAATAATTCCTCAAAATAAAAGAAAATTCATTTAAGAGAATTACAGCTTGTTCTAATAAACTTTCCTCCAGTAACTGATATCTTTTTAGGAAATCCCATAAATATCCTGCTGGATATTCATGATTGTTTGGGCAGCTTTTCATATGAGGGCCATATGCCACAAGGAGACACAGTCTTGGTTCCCTTTGTCCCAAAGACAACCTGGTATCCTTGAATAATGCTTTGCTTTCAAATTCATGCTAAATGTTATTACATTAACCCAGTAATCAATTAAGCTATTTTTAAGAAATAATAGATTTTTTTTTTTTTTACAATAACCAGGCTTTAGTTGAATAGGCTGAGCTGCAGAAGTGTAGCTATACCTCCAATAACACGTGGATGAATTTAACCCAAAGGAGTTACAACCTAATACAATTAGATAAGATTGCACAGAGCTTATGGCAAAATATTTTCTGCCACTTTTACGTAGTTTGTTTTAAAATATATTAACTCAGTCTTTGGAATTTTAAAGATACTTTTGTTTCTTCTATAATACAATCAATTATATGTGTATTAATATAACCATCGTATTGGCACATACTTCCTAGACTCTTTCTAAGGTTAGGGTTATGGATTGAAATTATTGCTTTAACCACTTGAGTTGAGACAGCTCTACTTTCAGCACTTGAGTCAAAGGCAGCCATCCAACAGAGACACTGACTTAGCTTCAACGCCTGACTGACCCTGACTCACAAGTATCTCTGACTCTATCGCTCCTCCCACCCCATTGTTTCTGTTTAGTTCCAACCTTCATTATTTCTAACATGGCCCATGACAGTAGCTTCGTCTCTAGTCTCTGGGCCTGCAATTCACCCTCTACCCTCCAGGAATGTGGCCATTTGACATCTGTTCTTAAAGCTTTGGAAATTGTTCCATTGTCTATGGTCCCTAAAGTTCAAACTCTAATAAGTCAACCGATTTTCTGTTAAGGAAATCAATGATAAACCAATTTCTTCACAATCTGTCTCTAACTTAGCTCTTCGGCCTTATGTCTCCCTACTCATATGCCCTCCCAAATATCCTAAACTGTAATTTGTACCACAATGGCTAAAATATAGACTATGAAATCAGACTGTCTGGGTTCTAATCTCAATAGTACTACCTTCAAGATGTGTCAGCTGGAGACAAAGTACGTAATTTTTTGAAATTTCAGTTTTCCCATTTGCAGCATGGGGATCAAAAGGCTGTGGTTAATATTAAATGACACATACTAATAAAGAGTAGCTAGTAATAATCACAGCAAACAAACACTTAATTCATTCTTACACCCATGCTTTTACCCAAAGTTTTCTGGCTGATGTGTTCCTCCCACCTGGCATCCTTTCCACAATGAACTCCTATTTGTTCCTCAAAGCCTAGTTCAAATGGCAACTGCCTTTGAAAGCCTTCCTTTACCATTTTACTAGGGGAAAAGTAGCTTTCTCCACTGCATTACACTTACAGCATTTTGTGAATATTGCACTATTACAACCTGTGTCTTCATAAATCCACATATAAGCCTTCTCCCTATACTGTAAGATCTGCATGGAAAACAATAACATCTTTGCATCCGTATATTCTGTTATGGGTGAACTGTGCCCTCCCGAGAAAGGTATAGTAAAGTCCTAATACCCAGTACCTCAAAATGTGACCTTATTTAAAAACAGAGTTGTTGCAGATGTCATTAGTTAAGACAAGATCAAACTGGAGTAGAGTGGAGCCCTAATCCACTCTATATGAACAATGTCTTTATAAGACAACAGCAACGTGAAGACACAGAGTCACAGAGAAAAACACCATATGAAGCTAGAGGCAGAGACTGGAGTGATACATCTACAAGCCAAGAAGTGCCTATGAAGAGGCAAAGAAGGATTCTTCACCAGAGCCTTCAGAAGGAGTGTGGCCCTGCCAATACACTGAGTTCAGACTTCCAGCCTCCAGAACTGTGAGACAATGAATTTCTGTTGTTTTAAGGCACCAGTTTGTGGCACTTTGTTATAACAGCCCTAGGAAACCAACACATATTCCCAGATTCAGGAAAAAAAGCTAATATATTTGCGTTGAAGAAGCAAATGACTTTCACTTAATCATTTTGGACTTACATAGAAAAGTAGGAGTATATACAGATGCCTATATTAGAACATCCTAAGTTCTGGCTTTAAGAATCTCTAAGCATGCAATTTCATAATTGCGTGTCATATTCCAACTTCCTTCCCCACCTAAATATCTAAGATGATTGATTCTTAAGACTTAGAAAACATTGCCATATTCTTCCTTGCCCTGTACCGGCACTGACTGCTCATGAAGTGGAAACTATTATTATTCATCAAAGCAATGTATAAAAGTTTTTCAACAGATGATTCATTAAAAAATGACACAATTATTCATCTCTATATGATATCTGTAATCTAAGGCTATTGTGTCTGAGACTCAAGAAAAATGTTTTTCCAAAGCATTTTTATTTACAACATGTTTGCCCTTAGTCATCTACTAATTTATTATAATGTAGTTATGCTGATAGGTGTCTTACCTAGAAACATTCATTCACACAGAAATAACAGTGTAAAGACACAAAAAAGTAATCTTATATGGTAGGCCAGAATGAAGGTCTACTCTTTAGTAACTGTAGCTAAGAAAGAAAGGGGAAAAAATCTAGAAGAATTTGTAAAGAGAAATGTAATTTCAGTCACTGTGGTTAGAAGGGACATTTATTGTATAACTGAAAATTCCAAAGTATACAAGGAAGGCAGGATGCCATACTATTTGGTGCCTAAAATAACATGTTATTATAAAGTAAAGCAATTTCATTTTTTGGAGCATGGAAAATCCAAGACTATGAAAAAGCGTGCTTTCTGAGATCTCTGAGCCTTAACTTCAAGAACATGCAGTGAAGGTCTAAATCTATCATGAAAAAGAAAGCTCTGCCTTCTCTGAGTCAAACATCCAGTTTCTGACACCTCCATTTAACTTTGCCTCTATACAGATGTCTCGTCTTTTATGTTCAGATCTTCGAGCACAGGCCTTATAATGAAGGTTCCGCCAGGACAGTCACAGTCTGGTTCTCCAGCTTATGGAACTCCTATGAGTGTACACATTGAATCCAGTCATCTAATAATCCAACAGTCATTCAATAATCACGAGTTATGTCTTATCCTAGGCCCACCACTGATTTGCTGTTGGCAGCTTTGGGTAAGTTCTGTTTCTCTGAAGCTCAGTATTTTCATTTGTAAGCAAGGATAATGACGGTATCTGCTTCCTAGGATTTGTTGTGATAATTAAATAAGAGAAGGCTCATAGTGCTTCACATAGAGCCTGGCATACGATAATTACCCTATGAAAGGTAATTGCTATCTTTATCATCATTATTACTGGAATGTGTTATGGAACTAGTAAGCAAGCAGAGGGTAGGACTGTGCCTATTACTTAATGGACGCCCAACACTGACACCTGAGGCTAGTGAATAGTAAAGTAAATCTGGGTGCCAAATCCAGCCCGATGCCTGCTTCTGCAAATAAATGTTTATTGGAACACAGCTGCTCCTGTTCTTTTAAACATTGCCTGTGTCTGCTTTACCCAGAAGATGTACATAGTTGTAAAAAAGACTGGATAGGTTGCAGATTCTGAACTATTTGTTATTTAGCTCTTTAAAAAATAAGTTTGTTAAGCCTGCACTAGAGCCTTGCCACTTACTGTGTGGTCCTCAGCTCATTAGAAATGCAGACACTCAGGCTCCCTTGACCTACTGAATCAGAAACTACACATTTTCACGAAATCCCCAAATGGTTCACGTGCATCTTAAGGGTTAAGAAGCAGTGGTCTAGGCCAGGGGATAGCAAACTTTCTGTAAAGCATCAGACAGTAAATATTTAAACCTTTGTTTCAAGACTGTTGTACCTGTTCGACTCTGCTTTCCTAACTCAAAAGGAGCACAGAAAATATGTAAATAAATGGGCATGGTTCTATGCCAATAAAACCTGAAATTTCCATTTCATACCATTTTCACGTATTACAAAATATTCTTTTAATTTTCTTCAACCATTTAAAAATGTCGAAACCTTCCCTTAGCTTGGGGACGATACAAAAACAGGTAGCAGGTGGGATTAGGCCTGCAGATCAGAGTCAGCAGTCTTGATCTAGGCTAATGCCACATCACTGCTTAGCCAACACTTTGCCTCTCCCCCATACTCTCCCCAAGACTCTGAACACCTATTTATATTTTCTAACATATGTGACTTGAGAGAAGTTATCTTCTTACTTACCTTAACTCATCCTAGAAAACATTTCTGTCCCTCTTATGTAATTCTAACTTGTAATATAAAGTTCCTGTCAAATGATGTCATAGTGTACTACATCCCTTTCACTGGCAGAACAGAGCATAGCACAGAGAGGCTGAGCTAGGAAATTATAGGTAGGTAGACAGACAGATAGACAGCTAAGATACCTGCCTCCAAAGGAATAGGAAACTGATCACAATGAAAAACTCTTCGCCCCTAAATTCAAGCCAACCATACTGAGCATTTTTAAATATATAGTCAGGATTCCTGTCTATTTGATACACAATGTCCTCCTCTTTCGCCCTTCAAGTGGGCTGAAGCCCTTGGAAAGTAACATAGGAAGTCCCCACATCCTGCTTTTCCTTCTTCCAGAGGTTACTGGGTCGCAAGCAACCGAAAACGAACAGCCACAGAGGTTTCCCGCTCTGAGAAAAAAGAGCTTTGCCCCAGCCTCAGGGCCCTGGGCCATGCTGCTGTGGGAGAGAGATGGCTAGAGGAGGGGCTTCCCACCTGCCTTTTATTTAAGCCAGTATTCTTTGTTCCTGTTTATACTGAGATGATAAATCAGTTTCATAAAAGAAGCTTAGTTCATAGAAGCCTTTAATTTATGTTCAAAGTTTATTGCAGCTAAGCTCAATAAATGGGTAAATAAGAGGACTTTGTTGAGAAAACACAACATTAATAATTTAGGTTTAGCAATTTAAGAAACATGAAAGGACTCAAGATTCATCAGTAGCACAAACTATATGAACTATCCAAACAATCTCAGAGGAAACGTTTATATATACACATACCTTGACAATATATATATTTCACATATTTAATCTGAAAGAATATGTTAGAATAGATTCTGACTCCTGGTCTAGGCTACTGCCACATCTTGTTTGTTGTTGTTTAACCTTACTGACTCTGTTTTATCTTTCTACCATCATCCAATTTTCCCTCTCCTTTCTAAGATAATTCATTTTGTGGGACAGGCTGAGATAAAAACCTTTCTACATAATCTGATAAATCCTTTAATTGTAAATCATTCACTAATGAAGTATTTCCCCTAGTGTATTAATTAGGAAGATTTCAGCTACAAGAAACAGAAAATCCTGACCTAACTAGCTGACGTTTTATGAAATTTATCATTTCATATGAGAAATTCTTCAGTGACACAGCTTCAGGGTTGCTTAATTCAATACCTCAACATCATCAAGGATCTTTCCATTTATCTATAATGCATTAGGATGTGGACTTATCTTTAGGCCAACTACCTTATATTGTAATGGGACAAGGTACTATCCAGTAAAAAAAATACTATCTTTTGTGTCTCTTTTTAATTGTGACAAAGTTTTTCCCTAAGCCCCCAGAAGATTCCACCTCATAGCTCATTGATCAGAAATGCATCATACTTATCACTAAAATATGAACCACCAAGAAGAATGAGATTACTGTGATTGTGCTGAATGGGAAAATATGCAGCCAAGAATAATTTATTCAGCAAGCCTGTCATTCAGAATAGGAGAGATAAAGAGGCTCCCAGACAAACAAAACTAAAGGAGTTTGTGACCACTAAACCGGCCCTGCAAGAAATATTAAGAGGGACTCTTTGAATGCGGAAAAAAAGACCAAAAGCAACAAAGACTAGAAAGAAACAGAGAATATCAACAGAAACACCAATTTTACAGGTAACAGAATGCCACAAAATTCATATCTTTTAATAATCACTCTAAATGTAAATGGACTAAATGCTCCAATCAAAAGACACAGGGTATCAGATGCTTAAAAAATAAGATCCACCTACATGCTGCCTATGAGAGACTCGTTTTAGACCTAAAGACACCTGCAGATGGAAAGCTAGTGGATGGAGAACCATCTATCATGCTAATGGACATCAAAAGAAAGCCAGAGTAGCCATACTTATATCAGACAACCTAGATTTTAAAACAAAGAATATAATTAGAGATGAAAGGGGAATTATATCATAATTAAGGGATATATCCATCAAGAAGAGCTAACAATTGTTAAATATTTACGCCTCCAAATTGGAATCACCAAAATATAGAGGTCAATTAGTAACAAACATAAAGAAACTCATTGATAATAATACAATAATAGTAGGGAGTTTTAACACCCCCACTTACAGCAATAGATCACCTAAGCAGAAAATCAACAAGGAAACAATGGTTTTGAATGACACACTGGACTGGATGGACTTAACAGATATATTTTCAACATTTCATCCTAAAGCAGCAGAATCCACATTCTTTTCCAACCATTGGGCTATTACTAAGAATGAAATCTTGCCATTTGCAACAACATGGATGGAGCTAGATAGAGTATATTATGCTAAGCAAAATGTCACACACTCGCCTCTCTCTAATAAATAAATAAAATCTTAAAAAAAAGAAACTGTGGGGCGCCTGGGTGGCACAGCGGTTAAGCGTCTGCCTTCGGCTCAGGGCGTGATCCCGGCATTGTGGAATCGAGCCCCACATCAGGCTCCTCCACTATGAGCCTGCTTCTTCCTCTCCCCCTCCCCCTGCTTGTGTTCCCTCTCTCGCTGGCTGTCTCTATCTCTGTCAAATAAATAAATAAAATCTTTAAAAAAAAAAAAAAGAAACTGATTGATACTTGTTAATATATATCAGACCTAATTGTTTCAGAGACAGTTATTTATCTTACCTTCCTGTTATATGTTTTGTTCTTTTTTATGGAAATGTACTTATGCAGCCAGTAATTTAGGATGGGATTATCTCTAGTGGGCTTCACAAGCAGTTTTGTTGGACAGCTACTTTTTTTAAGTGTTTTGCTGCTAATAATATGACAGAGCTACTCTGTATCTCCCATGAGTGTTCTGAAGACACATTTAAACATTTCAACCTATGGGAATCTTAATTCCTCTGCAGAATATTGAAGGAAAAAAAGTTACTATTTGACCAAGAAAGACTAAGGCATTTAACTATGATCAGATATCTAGAAATAAAATAGCACATTCCATGAAGAAACCGAGAAATTACAACATAGATATGTCGTACATGGACAACTCAGAAATTTGGTATAAAAGAAGAGGAACATAAATGATGTTATTAAAGTAAGCTTATTAGAATAGGAAAATAACACCAATACCACATTAATTCTATTGGTTTTTCTTATATAGAACAGAGAAAAAACAAGTAAAGATAAAAATTGGTGGCATTAAATTTCTCCATTCTTTTTTTTTTTTTTTTAAGATTTTTATTCATTTGAGAGAGAGAGAGAGAGACAGCCAGTGAGATAGGGAACACAAGCAGGGGGAGTGGGAGAGGAAGAAGCAGGCTCCCAGCGGAGGAGCCTGATGTGGGGCTCGATCCCAGAACGCCGGGATCATGCCCTGAGCCGAAGGCAGACGCTCAACGACTGAGCCACCCAGGTGCCCCTAAATTTCTCCATTCTTTCCACTTAAGGGTAAGGTCTGGCTTGAGAATGTTCTGAGAATTTTCATTTATTTATTCATTCATTCATTCATTCATTCATCCATTTATTTAGTAGGCTCCATGCCCAGTGTGGAGCTCAATGTGGGGCTTGAACTCACAATCCTGAGATCAAGATCTGAGTTGGTATCAAGAGTTGGATACTTAACCTACTGAGTCACCAGGTGCCCCAAGAATGTTCTGAAAATTTAATGTATAGCTATTTCCCTTAAATCCAAGGTTTTTCCTTAATAAATTTTTAGAAAACTGTCTGCTCCTCAATAGTACTCAGAAAAGTTTATGAGAGGTAGTATCTTTTATGTATGGACAGATGTGTGCGTGTGCACATGTGTGTGCGTGTGTGTGTGTATATACTTGCACAAACTGTTTATAATGGAAACGTATCCAGAATAAGGATAAAATTACTGATTGGATTCTTAAATGATATAACTACTGCCTCAAAGTCTTGGAAAAACTGTTGGCTCAGAAGCTGCCAGGATTCTAAGAAATCAACCAGGAAGTCTACAAGTAAATGTGGGGAAGTTTCATTAAAAGTCCACTATCTAATCTTAAGGTGATTTGAGTACTTCTATAGGAGTTTTTGAAATTTTATCACATATCATTATGGTTCACAAAACACGTCATTTATACAAACAATAACCATTTAAGTCGAACTCTCCAAACTTTCAAGTTACCACTAGCTAAAGCAGTCAATTACTTACTTTGTTTTAATACATTGCTCTGGATTTTTCTTGGATGTGAAAGACTAGATACTGAGAAAGCAGCTAAAGACACAGCTAAGCTTCTGATCTTTATCTTTTCTCCCTAAAAGGCATTTAATAGTACTTAGCTGTTGCAGACAGAGATGATGTTGGTTTATGCATATTTTCATTTATATCAAGTGTTAAGACCTTGGAATCCAAAAGATCATTTTGGTTTTTCTAAAAACAAGGGAAAAGTAGGGCAAAGGCATTTCCCCCATATGTGCGCTTTACTCAGTTACTTTTGCCACTTCAGCTTTTTGGAATGGAAGGTGAGATCTCAATGAAGATCAGACCCTTATCTTACCCAGCTAACTTCTTTTTAATTCCAGTATAATCCCAGCATAATATCTAGCTCATTTCTTAAAGGCCCTTCCAGTCCTGTGTAATCTAGGATCCCCTGAAGACTTGCACAGACCCTGACCACAGCAAATTCAAATTGTATGATAACAAGACACCCTTCAGATAAATGTGACTTCTAGTCTATGTGACTTTTACTCAAAAACAAAATGCAGGGTATGGAATTTTCCAAGATCTCATTCTAAGACTTGTAGTATACACTATTAACCAATGTTCCACGTACCTTTATTTAAATCTTCTTAAATGAAAGAAAAGTTGAAACCTTCCCACCATCAATGTCAACTACCATCACAGGGCTACAGAGGAGCAGTCTCATGTGTTCACAAAGCACCTTACAGATCCCACAATCTTGAGCACTTCTTGTTCATGGGCCTCAGCCTCTTCTGTCCACAGAGATCACTGAAGAAGCAAATTCACTGATCAACATCAGTTTGTTGGTTTTAAGATAACATTATGTGGTATTGTAAAGAATATTTCACTAACATCATAAACTACTCATGTGGAATTCTAGAGAATACAAAATTGTATTGTCTTTATGATTCCAAATATCAATATGTGATAGAAAAAATAATAATAACAAAGATCTACATTGTGAAACATAAATCAAGACATACTCTCTTACTTTGTGTTTATTTCTGAAATTACTTCTATTCTACCTAGTTCTGGTACTTTAAGCCCAGGGGATGGGAGAAAAGGACAACCACTAAGCTATCTATCACTAAAGCAATATGAAGAACTTACTTATTTGTTGATAAGATTTCTAGAAGCTAAGAATAGAATCAAAACAGAAAATAAGTTTATTTAGAAATAGTTTATTTATGGACCAAGCAAAACTTGTTCCATATAAGCCCTATTTCAGTCATATTCATTGTTAAAATACACCCTTAGTTTACAATTACTCCTAAATTTCACTCTTCGCCTTAGTGGTATTTCCCCTTCTCTGTTCTCTGTCTCAACATGGTGGTCACTAATAAAGAGCTGAACCAAATTTGTAGGCTTCTCACGACCCAGGTCTTTTTCTCACTGACTTTGCCAGACATGGCTTCTGCTCCTTCTGTGACCCTCCTAGTTCCTGAGAGTGAGCCTGTCCCTTCAACCACCCCCCAATCCTCCACCTAATCCAAGTATCTTTCAATTCCTGAAACTCCTCTGACTGCCGCTCTTTTGAATACTCTGGAATCCAGTTTAGTTGTTTCTTGGACTGTTGTTGTTGTTTTTTTTAAATCATCCTGTCACTATGAGTTTTCTTTGTATTTGCCCACACCAATCTGACCTTCCCATCTACCCCACTTCCACCTGAGTGACTTTAAATGACAAAAGGGAAAATCCTGTTCCAGTTCTTTGAAATACAGCTATCAGAAAGAACGAATTCTCAACATTTGCTGCAACATGAACGGCACTGGAGGAGATAATGCTAAGTGAAATAAGTCAAGCAGAGAAAGACAACTATCGTATGATTTCTCTCATCTATGGAACATAAGAACTAGGATGATCAGTAGGGGAAGAAAGGGATAAAGAAAGGGGGGGTAATCAGAAGGGGGAATGAACCATGAGAGACTATGGACTATGAGAAACAAACCGAGGGCTACAGAGGGGAGGGGGTGGGGGAATGGGATAGACCGGTGATGGGTAGTAAGGAGGGCACGTATTGCATGGTGCACTGGGTGTTATACGCAACTAACGAATCATCGAGCCTTACATCGGAAACCGGGGATGTACTGCATGGTGACTAACATAATATAATAAAAAATCATTAAAAAAAAAAAAGGGAAAATCCTGAAAAAAGATCAAACTCAAAAAAGAATGAGGGAGCATTACCGACATTCTTACAGCTGAAGCCCATCCCTTGCACTTGTGACTATATTTGAGGGCATTGAAATGAAGGATAAAGTAGAAGGCACAGTTGTTTGGTGAAGCTCAGTAGTAATGACCAACTGGTGTTTTGCCAGAAATTCAGTTTTGCCTTCTATTCTCCTAAACACCATCAACATTTTTTTAACGTGATGGATTTGCTAAATTTATTCCATCTAAATAGGAATGTTTTATCTCAATTCCTTATTATAGCCTAAACTTTTAAAAGTCTTCTGCAAAAAACAAATCCCCATCATTGTACCTTTACCCACCTTCCCCAGAACATTCCATCACCAATTTTTATTAAAACCCTCTCACTGGGTGATTCAAAAACATGTCCGATTCCACCCCCACCCTCGCCCGGCCCAGGGGATGGCAGGGCTGGGATGCCAGACGTACCTTGGCCACCGGGCACTGGGCAGGTGAGGGTGGCAGGGACAGTGGGTCTGTGTGAGCCCAGGAGCTCAGATGGTGTCTGGAGGGAGCCGTCCTCTGTTGTGCAGCCACGAGAGACTGACGACGGTGGCCTCGGTCCAGAGCCGGCCGGCGTTAAGAGTAGGCAGTGCCCGCTGTTCTCGGGCAGGCGCCCATTCAGAGGGTTCCCTCCGCACTGCGCTTTCATTTCTGATACCCGCTGGAAACACTGGCCTCTCTCCCCACGGAGCCCTTGCTCCTTGGCCCGTGCGGGTGGGCGTCGGCGCCTGAGCCCTGCCGTCTGCCCGCGGCGGCTCCCGAGAGCCTCTCTGCCTGCGCACCTGCCGTCCGCCCCCGGAACTGGCCTACGCCAGTCTGATCCGGTTAAGGCCTGTCCCGGAGGAACCCAGGGATTCGGCAGCATCCCGCCAAGCCCCCAACCCCACTACCCGTTGACCCGCGGTAGAAAGCAAGCTTGAGCCAGACCCTTTCCTGCCAGGAACGAGAACCCTTCGCGTGTCTATACACACGTTTGCGTGGTGGAGGCCACGGCCCTAGACGTGAGATGTACTGTGCTGTTCCAAATGCAAGCCCCTCTCGCCATGGACGACCGCCCAGGGGAGAACGCTCTTCATACCCGCGTGTCTCCCCGCCAGGCTTTCCCTTCGTAACCCTCGATCCGGCCCTCCGCGACCCACTGCCATGCAGCGAGGGACAAGGGCCCAGCAGAAACGGGGTCTCTCCTCAGGAGAACTTGACACCCCCCACCTGCCCTGCCCTCGGAGAAGGGGCGTCCGCAAACAGCCAGGCCGCGCAGCCTCGCGGGCCGGGAGGGACGACGACGAGGCTAACTCCCCCACAGCCGGCCTTGCAGCCCGGCGCCCGAAGCCCGTGACACAGGAACAACTTTCTCATCCGAGGGACGAAACTATTTTTGGAGCCAGGAAAGAAAGACTTGGGGATACTTTCCTCTTCACTCAGGTCCTTAACAAGAACAGTAATTTTTAAATTATCACCATGTCCTTCAAATAGTATTACGCTGATTCCCATACATGAATTTTCCGTTTCCCTGTCTCATTCTCTAGGCCCAAATTTTCATACAGTTTAAGACGACATACTTTTTTTTGGTTGTTTTAAAAAAAAAAAAAAAACACCCCGATACATTACCATTGTTTCTGCAGACGCAGTGGATCCTATGGTAAGTGCGTGTTTAACTTTTTAAGAAATTGCCAAACTGTTCTACAAAGTAATTGCGGTGTTTTACGTTCTTACCAGAGATGTAGGAGAGTTCCAGTTTTCTCTACATCCTTGTCAGCAATTGGATTTGTCGGCGTTTGCAATGTGAGCCACTTTGATGGCTGTATAACCGCGGGTATTTTGTGGTGATTTTAGTTTGCATTTTCCTAATGATTGAAGATGTTGAGTATTTTTCCATGAGCTTGTTAGCCACAAAATGCCGCCTTTTATGAATTATCCAAATCCTATTTCTTTTGCTCATTTCTTAATTGAAATGCTGCTCTTCTTACTATTGTGTTATACAAGTTCTTTGTATATTTTGTGATTATCTGTATGGATCCACCTTTAGTCAGACGTATGTTTTGCAAATATTTTCTCCTATTTAGTGGCTTGCCTTTTCATTTTTAATAGTGTCTTTTGACAAGCAAAAGTTTGGGTTTTGGTGAAGTCCAAGTAACAAAATTTTCATTCATGGCTTATGATTATGTCTTGTCTAAGAAATCCTTGCCTAATTCAAGGTTATAAAGATTTTCTCCCATATTTTCTTTTAAAACATGTATAGTTTAGGGGCGCCTGGGTGGCACAGTGGTTAAGCGTCTGCCTTCGGCTCAGGGCGTGATCCTGGCGTTGTGGGATCGAGCCCCACATCAGGCTCCTCTGCTATGAGCCTGCTTCTTCCTCTCCCACTCCCCCTGCTTGTGTTCCCTCTCTCGCTGGCTGTCTCTATCTCTGTCGAATAAATAAATAAAATCTTTAAAAAAAAAAAAAAACATGTATAGTTTAACTTCTATGTTTAAGTATAGGAATTATTTCGAATTATTTTTGTGTGCGGTGTAATGAGAAGGCTGAGATCCATTTTTTGTGTGGTAGATATATCCAGTTATTCTAGCACAGTTTACTGAAAAAAAAGGCAGTCCTTTCCCCCACTAAATTTTTGACATCTTTGTTGAAAATAAATTAATTATATAATTGTTGGTCTATTTCTGTATTGTTGTTTCTGTTCCGTTTATCTGTGGATCTATTCTCTGCCATCCCTATACTGCCTTGGTCCTATAACTTTATAATCTTGAAATCAAATGGTATAAATTCTCCAACTTTATTATTTTTTTTAAAAAAATCACTTCCAAATATTAGGGGCGCCTGGGTGGCACAGCAGTTAAGCGTCTGCCTTCGGCTCAGGGCGTGATCCCGGCGTTATGGGATCGAGCCCCACATCAGGCTCCTCCGCTATGAGCCTGCTTCTTCCTCTCCCACTCCCCCTGCTTGTGTTCCCTCTCTCGCTGGCTGTCTCTCTCTCTGTCGAATGAATAAATAAATAAAATCTTTAAAAAAGAAAAAGAAAAAAAAAAGAAAATCCTGAAATTTAGTGTCTGACATATAATAGAATTGAATGTACATTCAGCTGTTAAAAAAAAAAAGTTAGCTGCCTTTGTTATTTAATCTCACAAATCCTCTGGAGTCCAAGTCCTTCTACTAGCAGAAAAAAATGAAATTGGCCAAATAAAACATAACTCAACTTCTTTTGATTTTAAAATATTTGGGGGGAAAAATCAGTCAATTAAATGTTAGTCACAACTGTTTCTCCCCTCTACAAAGTATTCTCTAACTTTCTTTCCTTTACAGCTGGCTTCTGGTCTATGCCAGCATGGTCGGTATAGGGAGGTCCACATGTTGTCTTCTGGAATTTTCCTTTCCTTCTCTCATGACTGGATAGCCCACAACAGTGCCTTTGGATGTGTGACTGGTCTGATCTTGTTCTATGGTGTCATGTCTGTTAATGCCTCTGGATCTTGTCATGTTCCCTCATCCTAACGTTCCCACAGTGAATCTTCCATTCTGCTGATTGTCTCAAATCTATGATCCTCGTTGGAGACCTAAGAGCCATCAGCTGATTTTCCTCATCATGCCATAGCATGCAGAATTCTTTGAGGCAGCCTTCCAACAGTTCCTCAGACATTGCTTTTCTGTCCGGTGACTGCATAGCAGCACCAACACAAGGCTGAATATAAGGCTTTGCTGGCACCTTCAGCACTTTCCCCACAACCTCTGTCTTGTTCCCTCCCTAAATCTGATTTGTGTACTCCCTTCAGTCTGGCATACTCACCAAGTCAAAATCTCCTTTGAAACTGGGGGCTGTGCCTAATTTTCTTTCTATCCATCTCCAAACTACAATATTTTACACATAGTTACTTCTTGGTCCCCTGAGCCTCTCTTTGGTGTTGCCACTATTCATATGCCACTTTGTGTATTAAACTACATGATCCCTCCACTGAAAAATGTAAATAAATTTTGAATTTTAAATTAATAAGCATTGGGAAACAGAAGGCATTTCTTTTCTTTCTTTTTTTCCATTTTATTTTCAAGGCCATATCCATCAACTCCACTACATTTTCTGGATAATACAAAGAAAGATAACAGGGATTTTGGAGTAGAAAGTGTATGCCTAACCCTACACACTGGCCCGTAAAACTCCTCAAATTGCATCTTGCAGCCACTATCAAAGGAGTTCATTGAAACAGCAATATTAATTTAATCACGTATGGTTTGAGTTTTTATGATGAAATGGTTCAGAGCAATATGTTTGGGTAAATTCTTAGTGTTTTATCTGAAAGTCCATTCTATAATAATAATAGGTAAGTACACATATTTTTTCCTAACGTCAAAGTACAATACCGAGATTTGGATAAGGCAAATCAATTATCTGAAGTCACCCAAGAAAACACAAAGTTTCAGGGAAAAGAGTTTCTTTTCACCTTATGAGTAGGAAATCCAAATCAACTGAATAAGTCAAGAAAAAAAAAAAATGCCATAGAGAGGTTCAGTTCCCATTTCATTTTCTATGCAGTGAACATTAGAATTTTCTTTAAAATTTTTAGAGAGATAAATGTCATCTATAAATATTAAAGAGATGATTTGAAGCACTTCTGATTTATATAATCAATTTTTAAATCGAAATTTTATCATAAAGCTAATTAAAAAAAAAGAGGAGACAGCAATAATAATAATAATAAAAAAGGATGAGTGAGACATTCTACAGTTTCTCAGTTGAAAGGAACAGCACTTCCTTTTCTCATGATACTAGAAGCTCCCTGGATAGTGGACCATATCTGATTAGAATGTATGTCCCTCCAGCAGAGCCGTTGTGTTACTTTTCCCAGCAGCTGATTGGGTCAATCTGTCTCAGGGCGCTCAGCTGACCACCAGGTTATTACATTCCCAAGACTGAAGACTCTCCCTTTTTTCCCAGCACTTAATGCATCATTCCTCTTTTTAGAATCTCAGGCTCCTTCCTCTGAGAAGTAATACAAAAAGACTGCTTAACTGTGGCTCTTTCAAAGTGGAGCATGACCAGATTTCTCCACTTTAATTCCTGGAGAGTAAATGTAAAAATACATTTAATGCCTGTTGTGACTATGACCTCCATTTGCTCAATTAAGAGAATGGGCATTTGAAATTTTTGCACTGAAAAAATAATTACTATATAGTTATTATATTTTAGCTTTATTTCAGGAGGACAAGAATTCCACTGGATTAAAAATTAACAGTAACATTAGGGAATAAAGGACTCATTAACCAGGAATTAGGTCACTAACCTAGTTTATTTCCTCCAATGCTATACATTCTACAGAAGAAAGACAATCTCCTCTAGCTTGCACAGAAATGAATGAAAGAATGTGTGATGTGGGATCATTTCTGTGGCTTACAACTCTGGAGGGTGGTGGTTGTAGCCTGTGGAGCCAAAGTGGAGAAATGAAGCTGAAAGTGCTTTGATGTCTAAATTCCATTGATAACCTTTAAGCAAAAATAACAGTAGAATGAGCTGTGGAAATAGTAGTGGAAGAGAGAGGATGTTTCAAGAAAAATATTCACACAATTGTTTAACACTGAGCTGATCAAACAAAATAAAATTGTGAGCCATTTTCTTCTAAGGAAGAAAATAGGATGTTTACATTCTTAACTTTTCCTTTCATCTGAGTCCAAGTATGAAGAATCTAAGAGTCTAAGGCTGGCTGGATCTTTCAGTAATTCTCCTTCAGAAACGCCTTCAGTAAGGAATGAAGAAAGCCGATGTCAGAGAAAGGAAGCTGTTTTAATGAGAATGGGGAAAGCTGAGGAGAAAGAGATGAGGATATGAAACAATGAATTCGCAAAGGGAAATACCTCCAAAAATCTAATTTTTTTCTCTGTGTTTCTTAACCAGGCATAAGCAGCAGAATTACTTAGGGAGCTTTTTCATTACACAGTTGCAAGATGCCACCCCAGGCTTTCTAAATCAGAAACCCTGAAAATGGGACATGGACCTGGATCTTTTTTAAAAGTTCCACCAGTGATTCTGAAGCACACTTCATCTTCAGAACATCTTAAGAACATCTTAAGAACTATAGGATTACTAGCCTGTAATCCACATTTCCTCCAGGCTTGGCCACTCTGTGCTTACAAAACCACAATAACAGCAATGGCTGAAAACTCATGGTCCTCCATGTGTAATAACATGGTCTCATCCACCTATTTCTGTAGTTCCCAAAAGCATAGCATGGGGTTGGGAAGAAATCCTCCCAGATTCTTTGGCTTCTCATCCCTTGTTGAGGTCTTGGCTAGTAGAACCACTTAAGAGTGGTACTTAACACTAGCTCCTTGCTCAGAGTGCTGACCCCTAACCTGGTTCTCCCAGAGTGCAAACCCTCAAGCCCGAGCAGCCTTTGCCATCTCAGAGCCAGACTGTGTTATGCCTAGACACAGTGAAGTGATATCCATGGCCCAGAAGCACAGGCTCAAGAAGTCTGAGACCCAATCTCAGGACTATAAAATGCTTCTCCGTCCCCCCATACCTCACCACCACATTAGTAAAGCCTATTTACAGCAGTTGCTTTTACTAGGTATATCATGTCCAACCATCAAGAAAAACTTGCAAGACACACCAAAAGACAACAAAATTTGAAGAGCTAGAGCAAGCATCACAACCAGACATGGCAGGAATATTGGAATTATCAGGCAAGGAAATTAAAACAACTATTAATATGCTAAAGGCTGTAATGGATAACATAGAAACCATAAGAACAGATGGGCAATGTAAGGATCAAATGGCAAGCCTAAGAAAGAACTCAAAATGCTAGAGATAAAAAACTCTACAACAAAAATGAAGAATGCCTTTGATGGGTTTATAAATCGACTGGACAAAGCTAAGGAAAGAATCTCTGAGCCTGAAGATATGATAATTGAATCTTCAAAAACCAAAAAGCAAAAAACAAAGACTGAAAAAAACAGAATCCCCAAAGACTGTGGGACAACTACAAAAGGTGTGTTATGTGTGTTGGAAATACCAGAAAGAGAAGAAAGGAAGAGAGAAACAGAAATATTGTAACAGTAATGACTGAGGATTTCCCCTAAATTAATGTCAGATGCCAAACCACAGGTCCATGAAGCTTAGAACACCAAGCAGGATAAATGCCAAAAAGAAAGGAAAGAAGGGAGGAAGAGAGGAAGGAAGGGAGGGAGGGAGGGAGGGAGGGAGGGAGGAAGGAAGGAAGGAAGGAAGGAAGGAAGGAAGGAAGGAAGGAAGGAAGGAAGGAAAAAAAATCTATATTTCACCAATATCATTTTGAAATTACAGAAATTTAAAAATAAAAATTTCTGAAAGAAGCCAGAGGGAAAAAACACCTTACTTGCAGAAAAACAAAGATAAGAATGACATCTGACTTCTCAGAAGCCATGCAAATGGGAAGAGAATAGAGCAAAATATTTACACTGTTGAGAGAAAATGATGTTCTTCCTTAACCTGTTCCTGCTTCATCACCTAGGTTTCTAAGCCACATGATAGGCGCTTCTGTGACAGTGAAAATGGATCCCTAAGAGTCTTCCCTGCAGCCCCTGTCTGCACAAGGCTCAGGCTCATTCTATGGGACCCATTAATAACAGACAGCACCCTGCCCACTCATTTCCCTTTCCGTATCTGTCTCCAGATGCCTTCCTCTTTGGAGACACTTTCTTACTATGTAAACTACTCCACCCAAATAGTCTCTGTGAGCTTTCAGCTGCGCATTTTCATCAAACACATGCCAAAATTTCAAATTCCAGTTTAGGTTCAGATGAGATCCCTATTACACTAGTAATTCTTCTATGATAATACCCTCTTCTCCCAACTTATGTAAAATCTAGCTATATCCAAGGAGATCATAAGATCTTTGGTCAAGTGAGTTGCTAAATACCAACCTCTATAGTTGCCCAGAAAATGCAAATGTACAGTATGCAAAATACAGAAACATCTGTATTTTTAAACCCAAAGCCCAAGTACCATTTGGATTGCCACATGGGTAAGGGAAATGGAAAGGGTGAGAGGGCATTTGGTAGAAAATGTATCCTCAGATGTCCAATCCTAAAAACTGCTTGAAGAAGTTGCCTGTACCATGTGAGCACTTTATGATCTCCTTCCTCCCTGCACTCCTGCTCTGCTCTCTCCTTCACCCCCACTTCCCAAGTCATCTTGTCAGGGCTTTGCATCTGTGCAAGTGACCCCACCATTCAGCCAGTTCTTTAAGCCAATAATTGATTGTCAAATTGGGGTCCTTCTTCTTCTTCCTCCCACCTCCCACATTGAATTTATCACTACATCCCATGGTTCTATCCTCTAAATTTCTACTGATTCTATTCTCCCCTTCTCTGCATCCCCACAGTCTCTAGTCTGGGCCAACATCGTAACTTGCTGAGACTAATGGGGTAAACCACAATTGACTTCTCACATCTAGTTTTGTTCCCTGGACATTTTTTTCCTATGATACAGAGTATTTTTTTTTTAAATATCTGTCCCCCCCCCCTTAGAAATCTTAAAATCTTCCTAAATTATCTGAATGCCAGGGCCTTCAACTATAAACTAAGGATAATGATTTCTGCACTGATGGTTAGAGAACATAAAATATGTGTATAGAGAATATGTATATAAAAAGCTTTATATGATATTTTGTTTGGCACATGTCAGAAGTTATTTGTTCTAAGGTAATTGAGGGCACTGGACTAAATGAAGAAACAAAAAATCCATTCTAGCTCTAAACCGTTATGATTGTATGTTACCAAAAGAAGCTGGATGAACCTAAATTTTAAACTTGATGCCACACTCTTTAGATATTCTATTGGTAATAAAATACTGAACCAGATGGACGTGGATATGCCTCATATTAGGCTATGTCAAAGGTGACAAAAATCACTCTTGTCTCCGTACTGCACGTTGTCAACCCCAGCTCTGTCATCTTTTTTTCTGCTGGGTCTTAGGTGGTCAACAGATTGCTCAGGCTACGGAGTCAAAAGACAGGAGGCAGTGCTTCAAACAAGTCAAGCCTTTAAACAAACTGAAATAAATTTAATATAAGCACCACTCATCTCCTCTTTGCCTCAAATGAGGGTGGAGACAGAAGAGTTTCCAAAGGTGGAAGTAATCATGTTTTTCAAGTTAACACAGAAGAAGAGAGAAAGGAACAATCAGAGAGAGGCCTAACAGATGGTCTTCTAAGAAAGGTAATACTTTTTAACGGAATTAAACAATTTAATTTAAGGAACCTCCCGGGTTCTCCTCCACAGGAATTTGAGGGTCAAAACACTGGGGAATGAGAAGTTTGTAGTATTTTCTCTGGTTCCTAGAACTGTCTCAGGTCTTCTGGACCTGTATATAGATAATAGCTGGAAAACAGGCTGGCTCCTAAGTGTGCAGTAACTGCCTAGGAGCCAGCCTAAGGAGTATGGTGTCCCTCAGCACTTTGAGATTCAAGTTGAAGATGTGAAACCTGTATAAGTGTGTATATAGCACTTTTTCTAGAGGCATAAATCTGTGTTCTAGTCTTTCTCTGATCCTCTTATCTAGATTCTAAACTCCTGCCCCATCATCCCGTTGTTGAAAGGAACTTCTCGGATCAATGACCCATCACATACTCAGTCATCCCTGAAATTCCTGCAGACGTGGGAATTGTGCCATTTCCTTTTTAATCTGTGGTAGATAAATATATCTTAATGAATGAAACATTAGTTTATTTGCTTAAGATAAATAAATGAATGAATGAGTTTGAGAACTCCCCACAAAGCAGGTTCTTACAGCCTGAATTGCAAAGTCTTCATCTACAAATTGTGGGTAGAATGCCTACCTTCTTGGTTGTTACAAGAAACTGAGAGTTAAAAATGAAAAACCTTATATTCTGCTTGGCACAGAGTCTGGAGTTATCTTTTCTTTCTTTTTTTTTTTTTTTAAAGATTTTATTTATTTATTTGACAGAGAGACAGCCAGCAAGAGAGGGAACACAAGCAGGGGGAGTGCGAGAGGAAGAAGCAGGCTCCCAGCGGAGGAGCCCTATGTGGGACTCGATCCCGGAACGCCGGGATCACGCCCTGAGCCCAAGGCAGACACTCAACGACTGCACTACCCAGGTGCCCCTGGAGTTATCTTTTCTTATAATAAAGTTCAGTGATATCCCAAATTTGGAAATTAAAATTTCAGGCATATCCCCAGAACAAGCATCATAAGGATTTTTCAAATACTCCATAGCTCATGATCCGAATATACATGTTTTAAAATGTCATATAATTGATGAGACCCATTAAACTTCCAAGGACATATTTGGCTTTCTATTATGAATTCCAATACTTGAAAACCTTGGGGGAAACTCTTCTGTAATAGGGTATGTCAAATACAAGCTCTGTTTTTGCTTATTTATACTAAATAGCCTCTAACCCCCAGTCCACTATGCTGCACAAGATTTATTTACAAAGTCTTTAGCCAGAGCTAGAGTTCCATGACTTCTGAGGATACATGAACTTCCCTCCAGTAAATTATCTGGGGTTGGTTTTTGTGATGTGACTTTGATTTCAACATATCTGTCCACTTATGTTTAGAAAATACATAGTTACGAACAATTTTTTGCCAGTTATGAGCAATATTTTCATTTTAGGGTATACTATGTAGAACAAAGACTAAATGTATTGAATACATTCCTGCATGGGTTATACATTAAATTTCTGGACAGTGACATGATCCTTACATCCTAAGCAAGGCAGAAAGTTATGTAATTTTCAAAATGTTTAGTGAGATCAGTTGACCCATATTTTGAAGAGCATTCAAATTTCTCCCCATGGAATAATATGAATCCCACATAAACCCACATTTATCTAATTTTCCTATCTTTTAAAATGTAGAATAAATCAGGGTCCTTTGCTAAGTAAATTACATGTTATTCTTCAAGATAATTGTCATGTGACTGTATTAGTTGGCTAACCTTATGTTCTCACTAAGATACATTATTATTTGAAACTGTTTTCATATGAAGTATGGAGAAAGAGATTCTAAAGTACAAACATCCTCATTAATATCTTCAGTATTTAATCAGATATTTTCAGACACTGGTAAAACTGAAAATGGTAAGTATATTTGAAAGCGACATTTAGTCTTAGAATTCATTTTGATACTATTTTTTGTACAGTATTTATAAAGTAATTTGCTAAATAAGATATTAATATACAAAATTTCATATAATGGAGAAGCTACTTCCTGCAGAAATCTGACTCAAGTATAGATTTAGTAATAAGCTAAAACATTGGTTTATCTTGAGACTACTGGGTGTGTGTAATGATAATGATATCCCCATAAGCTCCTGTAGAACATTTTATACTACTTAAAATGCTTTTACATACATTATCATTTATCATTTAATCACAAATAGTTACAAATGTCAATAAATTCTTTGGATTGGTCAAAATGCAGGAAAAAAACCTAAATTCATATTTCAAGTAACTTTTATTAGCATTTTGCTGCTAAATAAGTAAAGCATTTTACCAGAAGAAATAAATATAGGATTGGAGCAAATATGTCAGAAAAGTGGTTTCTTATTAACATATAAGAATGCCTATCCCACGACTATTATCAATCTTATTTATTTCACTCTTAAATATGTAATGGCATTATAACCTGAATGGGCTCAATTGGGGCACTGGCCAGACACCACAAAGCCTAGGGACTAGAGCCTGACATGTTAAAGCTAGGTTAGGAATTCAACAGGAAGGAGCCAAAATCCAGAAAGGAAATGGAGGGTACAAACCATTGTTCTTAAGCACAAGGAATCATAGCTGGGAAAACCAAGTATTACAAATAGAACCATAGCCTGGAACAAGGCTGCCCATGAGAGTGTGATCCAAGGGGCAACAAACAGGTGCAGCTGGAATTGGATGGGAGCATGTGGCAAGTCCTGGGATTACTGGGTATGGAATGTGGGTTGCATGACCTCATGGGTCAGCTGGTATGAGGCACAAGAGGTGGACCTTACTTAAAGGTACAAGCTGGGAAAGACAGATGAAACAGATCAAGTCTTGTTAGTATTAACTACATACCTGGTTATGATAACAGTTATTAAAATGTAATTCTACATGGAGATTTGTTTTCTTATCCAGATTGCTTTAGTAGGAGTAGTCATGCAATTGCCGACTTCTACTTATTTATTTGATATATTATTCAAACTAAATATTTAGGAATCCTATTCTGTAATTAACATTTATAAGTGATTAGAATGATTATTAAATATCTACCAAATTCCAAATAAAATTACTTATATGTCATTTTGAAGAGGATGAAGCTTAAATCCTTCATCCTGATAAAGAAGAATAAAAGTATATCATCCCTTGGACTAACATATGATAGATAATAAAAATTATGTGTTGATCGAATGTGAACTATTTCTGATTGGTTGCAATTTGGGGCACTATTAGGAAGTAAAAAAAAGTTACTGCAGTTCCATATAATTTTTTGTTGTCCTCTTCATCTATGTATGATTATATAATTCCAGCCAAGCCATTTACATGATTCTAAATTCTGGATCCAGGGTCTTTTGTCTAAAGACTGTACTTAATTGTCCCTCCTTTTGGTTTTCACAACAGTTGTTTCAGCCTCATGTTAGTTTTTGATTTACAATACATGCATTTTTTCTGAAAAATGTTCTGAGACACTTTTGTGTCTTGTGCAATTAGGGGAAATAATTCTCTACTAGAGGATGTTGCTTGATACAGGAAAAATAACATGGTAAAACAGCAACTCACAGGAAGATTTTCAAAATGTGTATCTATTGATTTAGCGAGAATTTGTTTGATTCACAAAATCAAACTCTGGGGCTAGTGGTGAGAAAAGAAACTAAAGAACACAGTAAAAGAACAGAAATATGTTAAGGCCTCAAGGGAAATTTCAGGAACAAAAGACAATTCCTAAGGACTTAAAAAAAATCAAAAGTTGTACTTTCCTGAAATTTGTCACTAACGTGTGCCGTGAATTAAATATTTGAAATTGCATAGATTTAACAATAACGTTAAAATTCCCACAACAATTACCAATATAAAGATCCATTTTCTTCTCCTCTTCTCCTGACTCCTACTCCGCACACAGTAGGAGGCTGACCTTCACTCTTCATTGGCACAGGAAGGGAAATGCGACATCACTCCGGAGGGTGACCTGACCAGGGCAGGAAACAGTTTTTCTGGGAACTGCACAGCATTTATAAGTCTCTTGGTAATTGCACGTTCAGTGTCTTGGTTCGCTTCTTGAGCTCCTGCTGCGCTATGCACTGCCAACCAGTGCGAACACAGGTTTTCCCTAGTGTCAGTGCAACCAGCAGTGTGTCTGCCGCAGGCACAAGAAATTGAGGGATGTGGTTGATATGGATTCATTTAAAGTTTGATTATCAGGACCCAGTTTGTGAGAGGGTTTAGGGAGCTAGATTTCTCTTCTGTGCCCAGAACAGTATGTCTTTGCACTCTGAGACGCTGCATGGTAAATATAATCGACATTTATGTGTATGTGCCTGGGTGTTTTCTGATATCCTGAGACTGCTGAAACACACACACACACACACACACACACACACACACACACTCACAGACACTTAGCAGCAAGGCAAAAAGACCAAGTGAGTTGTAATAAAACTTAGTTCAATCTTCAAAGTAGAGAGATGGCATCACCATCAATAAAAAAAATTGTTTGGAGTTAAGACTGCCTGAAACCTCACCCAGGCCAGAGGATTCTTTCCATCATGGCAGCTTTGGAGAGAATCAGGAAAAATCTCTTAGAGATTCTGGCTGCTTAATCCCAAGTGTCACCAGGGATAGTGGTATCAACAGTTAGCTGTCCTCTTTGCCTCACCCTCACCTGCTGCCCCCCCCCACACACACCCCTATACATATATTCTCTACAATCTTTACCTTCTGTTTTGAGGTCGGTGGTCCTACATTTCTCTTCCTTCTGCTCTTTCTTCAGACCAGAGACTCAAGATTTGTGCACATGTACACAGAAACACATAGGCAATCTCCTAAATATTCATTTGGCTAACAGTCCAGCAAATTCCAGTACTCTAAGGATTAACTAGTCACTTTATTTCTTTTGGAAGGCTCTGCTATAACCGAAGCCCAACATTTTGTTTATCTTCCACTGTTTATCTTCCAAGGAACATGCTCAGATACACTCATAATGACAAAGTACCTGCTGTGGAAATAACATTTTAAAATTGTGAAACTTGAAGACTTTTTTGGAGGAGCAAGGGTTATTATCTGATTTTTAAATTTTTGTGATTCTTCGTAGGAATGGACAAAATACAAGATTCTTAGAGAATTAAACAACTTTGAAGCAGTGTTTCTAGTCCCTCCTTAGTGTATAAAGTTAAGCAGATCTATCTTTATGTTAAATGGATATTTAAAACCTATAAATACAAGCAAATTTCATCTAAGTTAATTGTTTTGACCTGCTTCTCCTGCAACAACACTTTCTGGAGAACTGCTAACAAACGGTAAAGAAAGATTTGCATTTCAGAGGCCTTTATTTCCCCAATCATGCACTAGTGTGGGTTCTCATGAATAATGCAAAGATTCAGTGGCAGGAAGCCAAAGAGAAAAGAAAAGCAAAGATGGAGGTAACAAATGACTCCACAAACTATACCATTAATCCTTGAATGACTGAGAATTGATTATTAGTGAGCTCATTTTTTTGTTTCAGTTATTGACTAGAGAAGAACGGCTTTGCAGAGGATCATAAAGTATGGTCAAGGCCCTATTTTTTCCCTAAATGGATGGCAACTCTAGAAATATTTAAAGTAGTATGTTATCATTGACAAAAAAATTAAGATTTTAGTTCCTTCTCTAAATATATTTTCTTGAAAGCAAATTGGAAGTAAGGGAGCTAAGGAACTCGATTGCTTTCTCAATGGCTAGATTTTTGGCACTTATATGTAAACAAATAACTCTAATATGATGTTAAGTGCTATATTCACAATATGTGCTATGGGGGAACAGACAATAAATAATAACGGTAGCAATTAAGATATATAATCTTAGCCTTGACCCACATTTTATGCAATTAACATTCAATAAATATTTAGTGGGCACATTATTATATGTCAGACATTTACATTTTAACAATGCCAACTATTATCTCAAAATTTTTTAAAAACAAAGATTATTAAATAAATGGGGTTTAACAGAGACAGCCAATGATTTGCCTTGGGAACATGAGAGAGAGAAAGAATTCAGAGACCTGCCTGGAACCGGAAGTGTACTAGTAAATGTTTAACAACTGGCTCTCCAGGTTTAAAAAAAAAAACAAAGAGGAGGCGGTCTTATTTGTAACATTCATGAATTACTGTGAGGTAAGTAGGATTGCCTGTTTGATTTCAGGCTACATCCTGACATCACTGAATGCAGCATTGGGAAGAGATGCACACAACCCCTTCTCCTGATTCATTATGAACCCCTGTAGCCGTAATTGTTAGTACCCACCATACAATTTAAGACTGAGCGTCTATTTATGACTACGAGACACGCGGAATTGGGAGACTAAATAACTTTGCAGAATGACTCCTAAATGCACACGGATATATTTACCTATGCTCCCATTGTCTTCTCTTGGTTTTAGAGTGTCCACTCTCCTATGTTGTCTCGCTTTAGCCCTCTCTGCGTTGAGCACGATGTCTGCTACTACAGAGAGAAAACCGACTTCTGCTGTGAGAACTGGCGATAAGCTCGAGCTACTTCAGCAGCACGGTTTACCACTTTGTCACACAATATTGAAAAGTTGGGTACTCAACATGGAGATTTAATAAAATTAGTAAATATTTCTACTTCCTGGAGGAAATTCTTTTTTTTTTTTTTTTAAGATTTTTTTATTTATTTATTTGACAGAGAGAGACAGCCAGCGAGAGAGGGAACACAAGCAGGGGCAGTGGGAGAGGAAGAAGCAGGCTCATAGCGGAAGAGCCTGATGTGGGACTCGATCCCGTAATGCCAGGATCACCTGGAGGAAATTCTTAAATAAAACTTGGGATTTTTCATCAAGAATATGTTGAGATGAAAAATTCAGTAACTATAAGCCTTCACGGGAGCTGAATTTTCAGTTTACCCATTATTGCTTTGCACCATCAGTGCAAATGTGAAAACAACTTAAAGGGCAAATAATATCTTAGTGTTATTATGAAAATAACTTTTAACCTTGCAGGCCCTGTGAAGGGACCTCTGGGTGCCCTAGGGGTCCTTGGACAACACTTCGAGAGCTACCCACTGATCCAGAATCACAAATGTCTCTTGGTTTTGGTTATTGCAAGAGGCTCCCCTCATCCATTCTGGCCACTTTGTAACCCATTCACCAACAGTGAGCCAAAGTGGACTTGCAATAAGGCAATTCTAATCATGTCTCCTCCTACTCAGAACCCTTTTATGACTTCCCATTACTCTTATGATAAAATTAAAACCCTTACCAAGGCTGACAAAGCCCTCTGATTTGGTCTCTTACCTACTTCTGCAGACTCATTCCCGTTCTGTTCTCTTCAATCTATTTGCAACAGCCACACTAACTTCTTTCTGTTCCTCAAACACAGTAAATTCACTCTTGCCCCCAGGATCTTTGCACATGCTTTTCTTTGTACTTGTATTGCTTTCTCCATTCTCCATTTACTTGATTAACTTGACCCATCCTGCGGATGTCAACTTAAATCTCCCTCTAAGAGGCTTTCCCCACATGACCACCATTAGATCAGACCCTCCCATTATAAATTCTCACATTCTTGTAATTATATACTTAGTGTTGAACTGATTTTTGAGATCTGCCTCCTCCATGAGACTGTACCTGTTCTCATGGATGAGACTGTGTCTGTCATGCTTCCCACCATATCCCTAATACACAGAGTAAGGGCTTTGAATTCTGTCTGATTTTATTGAAGGGTGTCACCTATCATGAAAAAGAAGGAATTGGATGATTATCTACATTAAATGTCAATCTATCTGCTCCTTGGGCCTCAACTGAAGGAGCAACAAAACAATCCAACACCAACGTACCTCATTAAAAAAGAGTGCAAGCTGGAGGTGAAGAGAACACATCTCTCATTCCCTACAGGAATCAAATTGGAGCCAGACCAGTATGGCTGTACTCAAAATTGAAACTCGTCTCCAACAATGAGGGTCATGTTACATAGATAAATTTGTCATGTTTAAATTCCTCTTTCCTTTAATTTGATGTCTTTCCAAGAAAGTTCCTAAATTCTTCATATAAATATACTTTAGACAATCAGCAGTCATTCTACTACCTCATCCATTCCTCCATTTCCGTAAAAATGTTGACGTATGTACTAGCTCTGAGTCAAGTCTGTAGCTTCTTGACTTTCTGAAAAAATTATACTCACAACCTTAACACCACGGTAAGTCTTATCTCTAGAAAATACTGTGGCTCTCCTCCTATTAAAGAAAAATGTGCCAGAAATCAAGTAACTCCAGGAGGCTCAAAGTTCTTTAGAATCTGCCCAATATGGCATGCACATGTCTTATGCCCAGAGGAAAACCAGTAGGTGACTAGACACAGTAGTTTAAGAAGGTACCATTAGATGTTATAATTTTTAATATTTATTTTTTACTCAGTTCAAAATAAGCCACCAAAATGATTTAAGACTTCCTGAAATATTCCTGTAAATATTCTCTGTTAATTCTCCTTTAGAAGAAATTGATGTGTCTTACACAATGCAGTGTATGAACAATTCATAGTAAGTCATAAAACTCAGGATTGCTTGGTGATAAAAAAATTTTGGTTAAGTCACTAAATATTTTATTTATAATGTCTCAACTACATTTGGAAGCATGTGAGACATTGTTTCCTTTTCTATTTCCTGCAGTATTCCTCCCAAAGCTAGAGTTTGTTTTAAAAAGACAAAGATTAAACACTGCAGTGAATTATTTCTCTGCTTATGTGCAAACACCTCTTTCTTTTTGTTTGTCTTTGTGAATTTTTGAAATCTAATGTTTATTACATTGTGTTTAAAAAAGAGACAGGTTAAAATGCAGCTTGAAAAAGAGAGGATGGTAACTTTAAGAGATCTAATTACAGTGACCTACTGTAATTGGGTCAGCGAGAGGCTAGGAATGAACACATTTGTAATGGAAATAGGAACTTTTCTGGAACATTTAAATAGCTGATATTGTGCCATTGCCTTGGAAACCCACTTGGATGTAATCAGTCTTTTCTGTTGTTGTTGTTGTTAGGTTTGGGAAAGAAATCCCAGGTAGAAAAGTTCAAATAGGAGATTAATATCTAGAAGAGAGCTCATGGTTGTGTTGGAAACCTAGACATCAAGAGCCCCCTGATTGCTGAAAGAAAGGAAGCAATGGGAATCTCCACTCTGTAAGTGTGGAAGCATCACGGAAAAATTCTCTCCTCTGCAGCAGTTGAATGACATTGTTATTGGATGGCTTTACCTATATCCTCCTATGTTCGCTGTTTCTAATTTGTTTTTTTACTTTTTACTTTTTTACTATTTGACTATAGGCTAATCACCCAACTGATGAGTCACATAGGACTCTCTAATTCTATTATACCTCCTTTAAGGAAATTTTTACTTACCAAAAGTTGTAAGACTACATGATTCCTCTATGGTGTATTATAGATGACTTTCTTGATCTCATAAAAGCTGATTATGCAATTTGTGCATTATCCGTCTTCTAGCTTTTGCTTTCCTGTTTGCTTCCTTCAGTTTTTTTTTAAGATTTTATTTATTTATTTATTTATTTATTTATTTATTTATTTATTTATTTGACAGAGAGAAAGAGAAAGCACAAGCAGGGGGAGCGGCAGGCAGAGGGAGAGGGAGAAGCAGACTCCCCACTGAGCAGGGAGCCCGATGTGGGGCTCAATCCCAGGACCCTGGGATCATGACCTGAGCCGAAGGCAGACGCTTAACTGACTGAGCCACCCAAGCACCCTCTTACTTGCTTCCTTTAGGCATGCTTTTTCCAAGGCTAGTGCCTTCTCCAGAGCTTGAGCAAGAGGAAGGTAAGACTTCAAATTTAGGCCAGCCATGTTATTAGAGGAATGCTTGGAAGAGGTTATGGAAAATAAGAAATTGCTAGCAAAAGTATGTAACTTATCTATGAATATAATTGATTCATATTTAAAAAAATTGTCCCTGTCTTGGGACGTGTGGGTGGCTTAGTCAGTTGAGTGTCTGACTCTTGGTTTCGGCTCAGGTCATGATCTCAGGGTGATGGCATCGACCCCCCCCATCAGGCTCCAAGCTCAGTGTGGAGTTCACTTAAGAGATTCTCTCTCTCTCCCTCTTCCTTCTTCTCTGCCCTTCCCCCTGGTTATGCGTGCTCTCTCTCTCTCTCTCAAGTAAATAAATAAAATATTTTTAAAAATTCTCCCTGTCTTTAGAATACAACTGTCTGGTAGAATGGTTTTGTGATGATTGAAATGTGCTGTACCTGTGCTGTTTGATGTAGTTGCCACTTGTGCAGATGAGTAAAATAATTTTTTAAGACTTATTTATTTATTTTAGAGAGAGAGGGAGAGAAAGAGCGCTCAGGGGGAGGGAAGAGGGTGAAGTTTCGAGAATCTCAAGCCGACTCCCTGCCAAGCACTGAGCCCAAGGTGGGGCTCAATCCCACGACTCTGAGATCATGACCTAAGCCAAAATCAAAAGTGTGACCCTCAACTGCCTGAGCCACCTGGGCCCTCTGAGTAATTGAATTTTTAATTGTATTTCATTTTAATCGTTTTAAATTTAAATAGTCACATGTAGCTACTAGCTACATTTGCAGTGGGTAATGCAGCTCTTGAATATGCCTTTCAAGTAATCATGTTCAGCTATACGATATAATTTCATTAACTCCAAGACTACTAGTTTAGAAGCCATGATTATTTGACTTGGGTTGAATTAGTCTATCACACTGACTTCTTGAACTATGAAGAAATGAAGAAATGGCTGATGAAGAAATGACTGATAATCGGATTAAGATCAAAAGTTGCATAGGAGCAGAAACTTACTACAAGAACTAATTTAGAACCATTAAAACTATTTACAAATTAATAACAGATTTGTTAGATGATGAATTGCTTTTATTCCTCATTGATGTGAACCGATCTAAATGAACCCTTACATTTTATGTGTCAACTTCGTTGAGCTAAGAGATGCCCGGATAACTGGTAAAACTATTTCTGGGTGAGTCTGTGGGGGGTTTTCTAAAGAGGTTAGGATTTGAATTAGACTGAGTAAAGAGATCTGCCCTCACCAATGCAGGTAGATATCTTCCAATCCATTGAGGGCCTACATAGAACAAAAAGATGAAGGAAGGGCAAGTTCTCTTTCTCTCTTCTTGAGCTATGAGATCTAGCCTCTCCTGACCTCAGACATCGGAGTTTCTGGGTTTTGGACATTGCAGCTTTGGCACTTACACCATCAGCTCCCTTACTTCTCAGGCCTTCAGACTCAGACTGAATTATACCACAGGCTTTCCTGTCGCTTCAGGTTGCCGACTGCCGATCATAGGACTTCCTGGCCTCCATAACAGCGTGAGCCAATTCCTATAATAAATCTCCTCTTATATATATCCATATATAGCCCATTGTTTCTGTTTTTCTGGAGAACCTACCTAATAAAACTCTTTAGTATTTATACATTTAAGCATTTATTCAAACCATATGACAGACACTGGACTAATACAGAAGATTTTTTTTTAAAAAAACTTGCTGTGCGGAAGCCCATTTTTGCCCTAGAGATTAAATGTATACCTTTGACTTAGTAAATGTAATATTAATATATTTGACACCTTGAAGATATGCAAGGACGTTAAACCATTTAACATCCAAAAAAATTCACTTTTATTTTTAAACATGTCACCGGCACTTTATTTAATATATTTCATATTTCATACTTTTCACATAAATAATACTGAACCTTTCTCAGATGAGTACAAAATATGATGTTTTAATATTTTATCTAATTGTACTTTGTAGTGATTATTATTTAGACGATTATATTTCTCTAGTATAATACATTAGCATATGGTATAGTATAAATATACTTTACCATTTTAGGTAATACAAGTTATTTTAGGTAATAATAAGTTAAAAATGTTCCCAGTATTTAAACCATGATTTAGTTTTATGTATAGTGTATAGCACTAATATACTAATGTAAGTATAAATACTAATATAGGTACTATATTTCCCATAATAAATACTGTAAGTTTATATTTTCATAACCACAAGAATAGCCATAAGTATATGTACTAATATAAAGGTAAGTACTAATGGTTTCTTTTTCTAATTTCTTGCACTAGGTATTATTTTAACACCTGACATTAATATCATTAATAAAAATGATGACTTGATTTGCACATAATGAAAGGGACTTAATATGTTAGCCTTTCCAGATACATTCAGCATGGGCTATGGAGCCAGACTGCAAGACTGTTCAATTCCCAGCTCTCCCACATGGTAGAAATGCCTTTGAACAAGTCATTAAACTCGTCTGTGCTTCAGTTTCCTCCCTGGAAAAGTAGAAAATAATATTTGTCTCTTCATAGTGTCATTGTGAGAGTTACATAAAAAGATTCATGAAAATTGCAAAGAATATTGCAGGGTAAACTAAAGACATTTGTGACCCTGTGTCATTTACTGAGAGGAGATACTTGAGGAGGGGGAGATTGCCAATGTCAACGTATCATTGTAGTACCTCTTTTCACAGAAAACCCAACCAGAGTTTACATACTGGAAGATTTTTACTCCAGGTATCTAGGTTTGTAGATAAAAACTTCAGATATTTTCACTTCCTTAAGGAATGTTAATTTCCTTACCTTTTTCCTCGCAGTACAAGATTGGAAAATCCATACCCTTTTGTAATTTTTGTACTTTGTTTTGAAGAATATATTTTGGACATAGAGTTATTGCAAAAGATGTCCCCCATGTTGAAAACAAATGTATTTTTCTCCGAAGGACATGTGCATGAAATTTGAAAATGTGGGCTTTACTCTATCTGCCTCTAGAGCCAAAGAACGGATATATTAAAAATGGAAAAAACTCCTAAGAAGACTTTTCTATAATGAATACTGCCCTAGAAAAGATGTAATATTTGTGAAAGGCTCTCATCCAAAAGCATGATCAGAAATTTTCAAGTAAAGCATTGAATTAGATCTCTAAATGCCACCATGCACTGAGTAAACAGATTTAGCTGGCAATGCAAATCAAATTGGGAAAACTGAACATCTCAGTAATGCTGCCAATTTCTCAAGTCCCAAAGGTTGAGATCTTTGAATTCATGCTTAAGTTAGTAGTATAGTATATGAAATGTTCCGTGAGTTGAGTTGAAACCTTACCTTTGACGGTATGCACTTGTGATTCCATTCTCTAGTTGATTCCTCGACTGTATGTTTTGAGGAGAGTTGAAGGAAATAATTGGCTCCCAACTGGAGAGCTAAATAGAGAAATGTGGGCAGTAAACAAGTGTGCTTTTGAACCCCTATTTCTCTCTTTGTATTAGCTTTTTTTTTTTTTAAAGATTTATTTATTTATGGGGGTGGGGAAGGACAGAGAGAGAGAGAGAGAGAGAGAAACCCAAGCAGACTTCCCACTGAGCACAGAGACTGACTCAGGGCTCGATCCCAGGACTCCAAGACCTCGACCTGAGTGGAATCCAGGAGTCGGGCACTCAACAGATGGCGCCAGGCAGGCGTCCCTCTTTGTATCAGCTTTGAAACCATTAGTTTACAGAGGTATGAGAGCTCAAATACAGTAGACATTTATTTCCTACTCATGTTAAGTCCAAAATGGGAGTTCTTTTTTGACAGATGGTCTCCTTTGAGTAGAAATTCAGAGACCTAGAGTTCTTTCAGTGTTGGCTCCATTCTTTTCAACATGTTTCAGTATGGCCATGCTAGCTTACAACCAATCAAAAGGGGAAGGAATAAATAGCATCAGGTGGAAAGGTTTCCTGGGCCAGGCCTGAGAAAGAGACACACACACTTCCACACATACTCCACTGGCTGAAGCTCAGTCACATGCAAAGGAAGCTGGGAAATATAGCCCAAGATACGCCAGGGATGACAGGCAGCAGTGCCACACCCTTCTGGATAATCTCCAGCCTGCAGGCTCTATAGTTTCCTCTCCCTCTCCCCAGTCATGGTGCATTCCCAGCTGCCTCCGTCACCTCTATAATTGCTGGAGGAAAGTACTCTGATTAATTTATTCACAGTTACATGTCAGCCCTGGGTGTGCATTTTAAAGACAAGCCTAGAGAATGATTATTCACTCTGTAAAAGACACATGGAGGAGTTTTGTTGTTGTTTGTTCTGTTGTTTGTTTGTTTTTGTTTTGTGGGTGGTTTGGTAAAACAGGATCAAAGAGTACTTTAAGCATGAGCTCCTTAGTCCACAAATAAGGCAAACTCTAAAAGCAATCAATTTTCTGGAAAATGGAGGGGAGTATACAAATTAAGGAATAGATGTTATAAATAGCATCTACTCAATTCTGGTTTTTTCCTCATTTCTTTAGTTATTCACAGTGTGAAGTAGTGGCGGATTGGTGTCTTTACTGGTATTAGGTAAAAGATGCATCTTAACAATTCAGCAACAGAGACCATGTGTCTTAATTCCTATGCTGAATTAGCATGCATAAAAGATCTAATAGAAATCTCAAATGCAACACGTTCCAAAACTGAAAAGTTGACTTTCCTCGACAAACATGCTCCACAACACATCCTTTCCCTTCTCTGTTGATGCAGCCCTATCTGAACCCTTCCGCAGGACTACAACTTTCTCTCCTTCTCTCACTCATCTTATCCAAGCTTCCAGGAAATACTGTTGACTCTGTATTCAAAATGCTCAAATGTAAGTGCTTCTCCCTGTCTTCCCTGCTCGAGGTTCAAGCCCTGTCCTCTGTTGCCTTGATTACTGGGAAAGACCACTAACTAATTTCACTGCTTCTGCTTCTACCTCACATCATCACCATGACCACCTCCATGCTCTTCTACACACACACACACACACACACACACACACACACACACACACAATACCCTCGACCCATGGGGTAAGGGGAAGGGGCAAAAGGAAAAGCAGTGAAATTAGGAGGCTATTGCAGTAATGAAGGTTAGAGATAATAAATGCTCCTCCTACTCTCCCTCTCACTTAGCCTGATTCAACCATAATGACCTCCTTGCTGTTTTTGCACAAACTAGATATTCTCTTATCTTTCTCTCCAAAGTTGCCTCCTAAACAAGACTTATCCTGAGCGTCCTATTAAATATTCCAATGTGTTACCCATCCTCCTACCCAGAATTTCCAAGTCTTCTCAAACTGATTTCCCTTTTACTTTTTTTTAAATTGAAGTATAATTGATATATAACATTATATTAGTTTCAGGTGTGCCATGTAGTAATTTGATATTTGTATATATTCCAAAATACGTAAAGTAAAATATATACAATATATAAATAATGTAATAAAATAATATAAATATATGAAAATATAGAAATTAAAAACATACACATAAAATATGGCATATATAAATATATGAAATATATTTTTAAAATTTTAAATATAATAAAAAATATAAATATAAATAATATATTAAATATATTAAATAAAAATATAAAAATAAAACTACAAGAAATCTTGTTAACATCCATTACCTACGTAGTTACCAAAAACACTTTTTTGGTGATAAGTACTTTTAAGATCTACTTTCTTCACAACTGTCAAATATGCAAAACAATATTAACTATAGTCACCGTGATGTCCATTACATCCCCATGACTTATATACATTATAACTGGAAATTTGTACCTTTTGACAACCACTTTTATCCATTTTACTCAGCACTTACCCCCTGCCTGTGGCAACCACAAATCTGTTCTCTGTATCTATGAGCTCATTTCTGTTTATTGTTTGTTTATTTTAAAGACTTCACATACAAGGGATATCATATGGTATTCGTCTCTCTTTCTGAGTTATTTCACTTTGCAAAATGCCCTCAAGGCCCATCCATGTTATTGCAAATGGCAAGATTTCATTTTTTACGGCAAAATAATATTCCATTGTATCTGTCTATCCCATTTTCTTTTTTCATCCATTCAAACACTTATATTGTTTCCATGTCTTGGCTATCGTAAATAACGCTGCAGTGAACACTGGTGGTGCATACATCTTTTCAAATTAGTGTTTTCATTTTCTTCAGATAAATACTCAAGTGGAATTGCTAGGTCATATGGAAGTTTTATTTTTAAGTTTTTGAGGAAACTCCATACTGTTTTTTGTAGTGACTGTACTAATTTACATTGCCACCAAAAGTGTACAAGGGTTCCCTTTTCTCACATTCTCACCTATATTTGTTATTTCTTGTCTTTTTGATAGTAACCATTCTATCAGGTATGAGGTAATATCACATCGTGGTTTTGGTTTGCATTTCCATGATGATTAGTGACGTTGAGCATCTTTTCATGTACCCGTGGGCCACCTATATGTCTACTTTGGAAAAATGTCTATCCAACTGCTCTGCTCATTTTCCAATTGGATTGTTTCTGTTTTGCTATTGAGCTGTATAAGTTTTTTTAATATATTTTGAATATTAACCCCTTGTCAGATACATGATTTGTAAATATTATCTCCCACGCGGTACATTGCCTTTTCATTTTGTTGATGGTTTCCTTCTCTGTGTAGAAGCTTTTTCATTGATGTAATCCCACCTGTTTATTTTTGCTTTCATTGCCTTTGCTTTTGGTGTCAAATCCAAGAAGTCGTTGCTAAGCTGTCACAGAGCTTACCTGATTTTTCTTTTTTATGTAGTATATAATGCTCTCCAACATACTTCATAATTTGCATGAATTTTATATTCATTATTTGCCTGTCTTCCAGAACGTAAGCTCCATAAAAGCAGAGATTTCTTCTGTCATATTTTCCCATTGCTGTCTATCCAGTGCCTAGAAGAATACCTAGCACATAACAGACACTCTATAAATATTTATTGTATGTTGATTGAATTTTTCTAGATAGGAACATAATTTAAAAATTGAGGATCCTATAAGTTTCAAGCTTTTCTAAGTCACTACTACATGATAGAGTAGTTTAATCAGAATTCTTGGGACCAAATTTCTTAAGGTATGTCAGATGGAACATTAATCTCACAAAATACTCTTGCCAGATAAGCTTATAAATACCTCCATACCTCCCTCTTGGAAATTTGAAAAGTGTGTTAGTATATTATAGTCTCTGAGATAGTCTGCTGTACAGAAATCTGTTTAATTCTAATCCAGCATTTCCTAAATTTACTTAACGTACCTCTTTTTACTCATAGAGTAGCTATTAGCATCCCTATGGGGTGTTTGTTTATACCGGGAAACATTGTTCTAGACCAGTGGTTTAAACATAATAATATCCAAATGGGTTTTAACCCAGAAAAACAGTTTGGCTTAACAAAAGAAAATCCATATGCATCCCAATGTTCAGAGCAGCATTGTCCACAATAGCTAAATCATGGAAGGAACTGAGATGCCCTTCAACAGATGACTGGATTAAGAAGTTGTGGTCCATATATAAAATGGAATATTACTCAGCTATCAAAAAGAACGAGTTCTCAACATTTGCTGCAACGTGGACGACACTGGAGGAGATAATGCTAAGTGAAATAAGTCAAGCAGAGAAAGACAATTATCATATGATTTCTCTCATCTATGGAACATAAGAACTAGGAAGATCGGTAGGGGAAGAAAGGGATAAAGAAGGGGGGTAATCAGAAGGGGGAATGAAGCATGAGAGACTATGGACTCTGAGAAACAAACTGAGGGCTTCAGAGGGGAGGGGGGTGGGGAAATGGGATAGACTGGTGATGGGTAGTAAGGAGGGCACGTATTGCATGGTGCACTGGGTGTTATACGCAACTAATGAATCATCGAACTTAACATCAAAAAAAATCAATCATTGTAATATAGTATATTAACTACATTAAAAAGTCTCATTATCATCTCAATAGATGTGGACAAAGCATTTGACAAAATGCAAAATTCTTTCATGATAAAAAACACTCAACCAGGGGTGCCTAAGTGGCTCAGTCCATTAAGCGTCTGACTTTGGCTCAGGTCATGATCTCAGGGTCCTGGGATTGAGTCCTACATCAGGCTCCCTGCTCAGTGGGGAGTCTGCTTCTCCCTCTCCCTGCTGCCACACCCCCCCCCCCGCTCGTGCTCTATCTCTCTCTCTCAAATAAATAAATAAAATCTTAAAAAAAAAAAAAGCCACTCAGCCAATGAGGAAAAGAAACTTCTGCAACCTGATAATGACATCTACCCAAAAAAAAACAAACAAAACAACAACAACAACAAAAATAGCTTACATCATCAATGGTGAAAAACTGAAAGTTTTGCCCCTATGATCAGGAATCAGAAAAGAATATTAGCTCTCAATATATCTACAGAACATTAAACTACAGATACTAGCCAGGGCAGTTAGACAAGAAAAAAAATAGAAGCATCCAGATTGGAAAGGAAGAAGTAAAACCATCTCTATTTGCAGGTTACATGATTTTTATGTCAAACACACATATACTATTAGAGCTAATAAAATGAGTTCAGCACTGTTGCAGGATACAAAACCAGTATACAAAAATCAGTTATATTACTATACACTAAAAATGAGTAAACCAAAAATGAATCTATGACAATTCCATTGATAATAGAATCACAAAGAATAAAATACTAAGGAATAAATCTAACAAAATAAGTGCAATGTAAGTATACCGAAAACTACAGAACATCATTGAAATTTTAATCAATGAAGACCTAAATAAATGGAAAGACATGTTGGAATGGAAAGAATCAATGCTGTTAAGATGGAAATACTCCCCCACATTGATCTACAGATTCCACACAATCCCAATCAAAATACCAGTTGACATTTTTTTCAGAAATTGACAAGTTGATCCTAAAATTCATATGGAGACTCAAGGGACCCCTAAATAGCAAAAACAATCTTGAAAAAGAATAAAGCTAGAAAACATAATTCCCTATTTCAATACTACAAAGCTACAGTAATCAAGATGGTGTGGAACTAGCCTAAGGATAGACATATAGATAAAGGAAAAGAATTTTCACAGTGAATTAATGATGGAGATGAGATTCAAACCCAGATAAGACATGAAAATCTATGTTGGTTGTTTTTGTTGTTGTTGTTGTTGTTGTTGTTGTTGTTGTTGTTTTACTACCACCTAAGGTTTTTTGGTGGTGGTTCTCTATATTCTCCGCAATACCTACCCCAGGACCATGTGCTTAATAAACACTCAGTAGTAACCAGTGAATGAATAAATATGCTTCTGGTGATAACAGCTATCCTATAAGACAGTGAGTGGAATGTAAAGAAGGATAATTATATTTTTAAGTACAGCCCACCAGTGATTTGTAGCCAAAGAAAGAAATTAATAGCTGTAATTGTTGGGTGACCTGGGTGGCTCAGTTGGTTAAGCATCCAACTCTTGATCTCTGCTCAGGTCTTGATCTCAAGGTTATGAGTTCAAGTCCTGCACTGGAGACTACTTAAAAAAAAAAAAAAGCTGTAATTGTCTATGTTCTGAATAAAAACACAGATGGAGTTTCTCCACTCTAACATTCTTCATCCCTTCAGAATGGATTGGTAAGACTGTGAAGTTAAAAATTATCAGTCTGAAATATAAGATACTACCAAACTGAAGACCAAAACTCAAATTACAGTCATTAGGAGGCATTCACCTCCCAGTTCCACCTTTCCTGCCAACTTATTATTTTCAGTGAGATTAAGGTGTGTTAACTATATGGGAGGGTATATTTTACATATAAACTATACAGGTGGCTTTTCCTGGGAAGTCCCAGGAGGCACTGTAACCTTTAAGATCCTTGGAAATTCTTACTCTTGGAATACATTCACAAAACAAACAATCCTAAGAGTTTAAGGTCATCGGTGACTAATGTGCTCCCTCTCCTGCCTCTGCTGACACAGAGAAGAAAATGCTGTCACAGTCAAGTTCAGAGCCAATAGTGTTGGAGCACTAAGCCTGTTTCTAACAAATTTAGATTTGACCACTATTTTGTCTTCCTCCTGTCCTAGTGAAGTAGTCCACAAGAGCATGGCAAATTCTCTGGAAGCTGAGGGAATGCACACTGACCTATCTGCCTGCAGATCAGGTCGTTGGGTGTACTTGTGGCAGCTGCTTGACAACACAGGGGAAGGGTGTCCAGAGCAGATTGTGGGTGAACGCTAGGCCAAACTGCTCAACTTCTTATTAGTCTCCTTTTATAGACTTGAGAGCTAACCACAAGCAGTTGTGTGCTTTGATAAAAGTGCATCGTAGAAATGGAAATAAATGTCATATCTGGCACACGTTGTAGACTCATTTCTTTGGATGGTTGAGTATAAACAGATGTCTTTTATGGGGTGGTAATGCCTAGCAGGTATTTTTAAAGCATTTATCTTTTATCTTATAATATTATGTAAGTTCAGCTATTTTTAGGTAAAACAAATAACATCTAAATATCAGTACTTCATTGTCACTAACCCATAAAATCATCGATTAACTTGCTTCATTTTTAGAACCTAAATTTTCCTCTTATGAAAACAACAATAATAAAGATTGTCTTTCTATTCCTTTGTTAACAGGAAAGCTATTGCACAGATAACATAAAATATCACTTTGGTATGAATTTAGGCCTGAATGAGTGATGTGGGCCTGGGCTGGAAGAGTACAAGACCTTATAGGGTACCTTCTTGGGAGCTAAACTTAAAAGGCTAATTTATCTTCCTGCCCTTGTTTATCCTTTGCTCTGATTTTAATATCTATCTCTTTTAACTTGTTATATTATATATATATTTTTGTAACATACCTGCCTAAAACCCTTTTGGGAAAAAAATGAGGGTATAAATAATCAAATTTTAATGAAACTATATAATCTGCTGGGTTTTCTTGAGCACACACTGGGTAATTACGGAGATGATGAAACAAAGGAACAGTAAAAAATCCTAATGTTTAGAACACCGACTTGTTAACCACTTAAAATGTATAAATCATGGGGCGCCTGAGTGGCTCAGTCACTTAAGCATCTGGCTCTTGATTTTGGCTCAGGTCATGATCTCAGGTTCCTGGGGTGGAGCCCTGTGTTGGGCTCCAAGATCAGCAAGGAGTCTGCTTAAGATTCTCTCTCCTTCTTCCCCTCCCCCCACTCATGTGCACGTGCTCTCTCTCTCTCTCTCAAATAAATAAATCTTTTTAAAATGTATAATTATATACAGATAAACAAGGTTTGCCCTAATGTTTGGGACAAATTTTGGAATACAAAAACGCTGGAAGTAAAATTAAATATTTATTAGTAATACAATTTTATACTACATTCTAGGTGGCGGACACCAGTCTGGTTGTTTTGTATGTATGATGTGTGTTCTGTTGTTACCACTGTCGCCATTTTCCAAATGAGGAAACTGAGGATCAGAGTGGCTAAGGCACCCCAGTAATTGTGGCAGCCAGGATTTGAAGCCAGGTAGGCTGGGTATAGGCTCTATTATACCGTAATATAGCATTAGTTCTTGAGACAGCAGAAAACAGTTGTGTGACTAGGTCTGTGATTACGAATCCTAAAGGCTCAGTAGCATTATCTTGGGAAGGGAATGTGGGAGGTTAAAAACACGTTCTGATGTCTGGGCTCCACTCAAAAATCATCATGTATATTTTCTAAAAGCCCCACAGGTGATTCTCTTCTTGCCCCCAGGTTTAAAAACCACTGAAATAGATGAACCATCAACTTCACAAACTCAAGAGCAGCAAAGACTTGGAAGAGATATTCTATATTCTGAGTAGGTTCTTCCAAATCTGTGAACTATAGGAATGCTACAATGAGCACAGTGTCAAAGTGATAAAACAGAATAATCATGACCCAAAGAAACCACGCCGTATACAGGCCCTAAGCTGTTATTCTTCTTTCAACGAAAGACAGCATTTGCAACCATAGGGAGTTATTACCTATTTTCAAGAGAACACAGAAATATAAGTCCAGAGTCAGCAAAGGCAGATGGAACAGTACCTCCTTACAGCAGGCATCGATTATACTTTCCATGAACAGAAATGGGAAGAAGTTCCATTGTAAAAAAAGCCACCTACTCAGCTAAAAGTAGAGCCACATACTCCGTTTTCACCACATGAACAGGAATGTCCTTTTTAACTTATGTTTATGGTCAAAACAATGCAAAATATCTTAAACAACTTTAATTTGTGATAGATGATCACAGAGATTGAAGGCTGATTTATTCTGTGCTCAAAATAAGACTTTATTTGGAGGAGAGAGAACAAGAGTAAAGGAGCAAGAATGAGATGAAATGAAAGAGGCTTGGTAAAGTATGACCAAGTAATGAATTAAAACTAACATGTATTTTTCTTGAAAGGTTGAGTCAACATGGAGACACATGAGGCAGTGCCTTTTCATGTCAACCCTCTGAGCCTTTTCAATTATTTTAGTTCCTGGAGTTTCCCAGATGCACAAAGGATTTAGCAAATTATAAAGACCACATCTGTGAACTATTCGCTGGACTCCTCACTGTCTATTTCATTCACACAACACTGCTAGATACACTTGTGTTAGGTGCCAAGTTCCTGAAAAAAAAAAAAAAGGGTTGTCCTTTTCTCAATAATGGCTTAGATGCTTCAGATCTTTTATCGCATGATGGGGATGTAACAAAATAATACACGCCCTCAAAACCTGCCCATGCTTATTCTTGCACTAATATCAAATTTATTTGCTAATGAGGTGACTTAATAAAATAGTAGTTATAGTTCTCCACATACATTTTACTACAAGGTTCTTAACTTTAGGGAATAAACTGCTGTTTGTGCCCAGAAACTCACTCTTTCAGCTAATTTTTATCTTGACAGCCATGTAGTAAATAGTCCGTAGCTCTTAGATGGCTTATTTTTTTCTTTCTATCTCCTTGGGCTTTGTAATTTCATGGAGCTGTTTTGCAATCTGAAACTATAACTCCTGAAGAATCTGGAGAACTAACCCCGCATAAATTTGAATAAGCAAAAGGGACATCATTCTGTATAATCCTAAGGACTTTCATTTGTGAAGTATTATACTAAGTTGTTTGATGCTAACGGAGAAATCTACCAAACAATATAGAAAGTGATAACAACAACAACAACAAAAGGAATAATAATAATCTAGAATTACAATAATTGGGACAAGGTGTGGATTGACATTTTCCCCCGATATGACACAAGCAGTTCAAAAAAGTGGGCTAAACAGTAATACTCTGTATACGATTACAGAGCAAATAGTATTTAAAATAAATATTTCCTGGAATTGTTTATTTTTGAAGAAAGAGAGAGTACTCACACGTGCGCACATGAGCGGGAGGGGATGGTGCCAGGGAGGAACAGAGAGAGAATCTCAGGGAGGCTCTACGCTCAGGGCAGAGCCCAATGCAGGGCTCCATCCCACAACCCTGAGATTATGATCTGAGCTGAAATCAAGAGTCAGATGCTCAACTGACTGAGCCAGCCAGGCACCCCAAATATTTTCTGGCATTTTAAAGTAGCTGCTGACCTACAGGGTATGCTGCTGTGAGGGGAGCTGAAGGGTGTGTCTGAGAAGGGTCATGCGCAGAAGTCACCAGGGCTCATCTTTCTCCCTTAAACCGCACTCTGTAGTGTCTGAGTTTGCCAGGCAGACCTGGGGTCTTCATGGGGCTGGCAGGTGTCCGTGGAGTCAGCTTTGCAGAGGGCTCCACGGTCTTGATTTTGAGGCACAGTTACAGAACCCTGCCATTCTAACTCATTCCCAGCCGGGTTTTCTAATCCAGCGCTAACCAGCCATTAAAACACTGACTCTGATTTTTTTTTCTTTCAGTGTTTGTGTCCACTTTCTACCACTTAGAACTCAGAGAAGAGGAGTGATTCGTTGACTCGTAACTTTCAATGGCCACCTTAGGCAAAATGTTTTGCTTCCCTACATTTTTCAGATATAAAATGAGGAGATTGTTCAATACTAAAGTTCCCTCCAGCTATTTCATTTACATCTATTTCCTAGGTAACACATTTTTTTAAGCCAGATTCAACTGGTTATAATCAAAAGTAGCCAAATGTGCATTGCTTTAAAAACAAACACTAGAATTATATCCAGGTCTTCAACAGAAGTTTGTCCAAATTTGTGAGAATTTAAAATAGGGATTGAAAATACAAAATAAATTCTCATTTATACTATTTCTCTCTTTACCTTTAAGATAGTAGATCAAATATTTTCTTCCCATTAAAGGAATTTTATTAACAATATTATTTTCTTATCTCATTTAGGTATAGAGTTCATCTGGAATATTCGAAAGGAAAAAAAAGGTTATATGAAGATATGTGGATCTGATATGTATTCATAAAATAAAAATCCCACAGCCTATCGTGTCCAAAACTGGATTGCTGGGAATTGAAAACTCAAATAAAATTGCAGACACACCCCAAAATAATCCAATTAAAAATAGGCAGAAGACATGAGCACACATTTCTCCGAAGAAGATGCAGATGGCCAATAGACACATAAAGAGACGCTCAACATCGCTCATCATCAGGGAAATGGAAATCACAACTACAATGAGATACCACCTCACACCTGTCAGAATGGCTAAAATCAACAACACAAGAAACAAGTGTTGGTGAGAATGTAAAGAAAAAGAAACCCTCTTGCACTGTTGGTGGGAATGCAAACTCTGGATGACACTATGGAGGTTGCTCAACAAGTTAAAAATAGAACTACCCTATGATCCAGTAATCACACTACTCGGTGTTTATCCAAAGAACACAAAAACACTAATTGAAAGGAATACATGCACCCTGGTGTTTACAGCAGCAGCACCTGCAATAGCAAAATTATGGAAGCAGCCCAAGTGTCCATCAAGAGATGAATGGATAGAGAAGTGGTATATATATTGGAATGGTATATAATGGAATATTACTCGGCCATTAAAAAGAATGAAATCTTACCATTTGAAATGAACTGATGGAGCTAGAGAGTATGATGCTAAGTGAAATAAGTCAATCAGAGAAAGACAAATACCATATGATTTCACTCATATATGGAATTTTAGAAACAAAGCAAACGAATAAGGGAAAAAGAGAGAAAGAGAAAGACAAACCAAGAAACAGACTCTTACCTACAGAGAACACACTGATGGTTACCAGAAGGGAGGGGGCAGGAGGATGGGTGAAGTAGGTGAAGGGCATTAAGAGGACACTTATGATGAGCATTGGGTAATGTATAGAATTGTTGAATTTCTTTATTGTACACCTAAAACTAATTTAACACTGTATGTTAACTATACTGGAATTAAAATTTAAAATTTAATAAAAGAACAAACAACAATAACAACAACAAAAAACTCAAGTAAAATTGCAAACTATTCCGACAACATATTTTTGCCTAAAAAGGAAAAGATATAAAAGAGAAAATAGTTCATTTTTTGAACATCTAGATGTGTTAAATATTATATCAGAGACGTTTATACATCCATGTAATTGAATTCCTTTCAACAGCTTCGTGATGTAGACTTCTTATACTCCCATTTTTATAGAGAAGTCGATTAAGTCAGAGAGGCTGAATGTATGCTGAGCATACATTGTTAGTAAAATCTAGGGTTTGAATTCCTACCTGATGGCCTCAGAACCCAAGTGTTTTCCAGACCATTCCCACCATGTGCTGTCATGGGCTGCGGTGGGTGGTGGTGGACAGTGTGTGACGCAGTACCCAGAACACTATGGTGATACGGTGGTACTCCCCTTCTGTCAGGATAAACTCCCTCTATACTCTCACCTTTTTTTTTTTTTTTAAGATTTTATTTATTTATTTGACAGAGAGACCCAGCAAGAGAGGGAACACAAGCAGGGGGAGTGGGAGAGGAAGAAGCAGGCTCCCAGCTGAACAGGGAGCCCGATGCTGGGCTCGATCCCAGGACTCCAGGGTCACGCCTTGAGCCAAAGGCCAACGCTTAACTACTGAGCCCCCCAGGCGCCCCTATACTCGCACCTTCTGTGTTCTTTCTTTAAAGAGCATCTATTTCGTCATAAGCCTCACAACCCCAGGAAAAAAGTGTCCCATCATTCTTAGAAGACTGTTGTTTCCTTAAACGTTAGAAGGAATGAGGTCACACATCAGGCCCATGGCAGCTGCTCTTTGTTTAATGTTTGATAATGCATTTGTCTTAAGGTCAAATGGAATTATTACCAGAGCCCTACTGAAACATAAAAGGCAAATGGAAAAATGACAAAAAGCAAGGTTGGGTCAGAACTCCAAAAAAGATAATACTGCAGAGTGAATTTGATGTAAAAAAGGCAAAACCTGTGACCAAAAAGCAGTAATAAAAATGTACTTTACAAGTGTCATAAAAATTTGTTTAAAAAACAGATTTCAGTTATGCAAGGGAAAGGAATGAAATTAAGAAAAAATTTTCTTCTTTGCTATAAATATAGGGAGAAAAACTAGTAACAGATGACATTAAAAACACAGAGACTAAATAATTTTACTCTTTCATACATTTTACTTCTTACTGAAAAAATAACATGTATAATAAAGTATATGCATTAGCCTACATATACATAAATATACATCTCAGTGCATTTAAGTGAACACACACAGGTAACCAGCACCCAGGTCAAGAAATAATACATTTCCAGGATTCTGGAAGTTACCCTCATGCTCCTGCCAGTTGCTTCTCCCTCCCCTCAAAAGTATCTATCCTGACTTCTAACACTAGGTATCAGTTCTGTCTGTTTTTGACCTTGATATAAACAGAATCATACAATGTGTCCTTCCTTGTGTCTGACTTCTTTTGCTGGACATTATGTCTGAGATCTCACCCATATTGTTACAAGTAGCAATTGTGTATTCCTGTTCACTGCTGACTAGTATGTCATTGAATGAATAAAACAAAATTTATTTATCCATTTTATGTTTATAGATATTTGAGGTGTTCCTAGTTTTGACTATTATGGTGCTTAAGAATATGCATATTTATAGGGGCGCCTGGGTGGCACAGCGGTTAAGCGTCTGCCTTCGGCTCAGGGCGTGATCCCGGCGTTATGGGATCGAGCCCCACATCAGGCTCCTCCGCTATGAGCCTGCTTCTTCCTCTCCCACTCCCCGCTGCTTGTGTTCCCTCTCTCGCTGGCTGTCTCTATCTCTGTCGAATAAATAAATAAAATTAAAAAAAAAAGAATATGCATATTTATAAACATGCCTTTCTGTTGGCCATATATCTGTTACATATATACCTAGTAGTGAAATTGCTCACTCACTGGCTTTGCATTTGCTCAGTTTTGATATTTATTGCCCAAAGGTTGTCTAAAGTTGCTGTACTAATTAACCTTCCCAGTAACAGTATACAAGAGTTCCAGCTGCTCTAAGCATTCCTTGAGTTTGTATTGACAATCTTTTTCATTTTAGATTTTCTAGAGGGTGTGGAGTGCTATCTTATTGTGGTTTTAATTGTATTTCCCCGGTGACAAATGAGGTTGAAAACATTTTCATATGTTCCTGGCAATTTGGATATGCTTTTGTGTGAAGTGCCCTTGTAACTCTCTTGCAACATTTTCTAATATGTTTTCTATTTTTTTCTTATGATTTATTGGAATGTTTTTTAATGTGTATTCTGATTCTGAGTCCTCTGTTGGTTTATATGTTGCAAATACCTTCTATTTTGCGGCTTGTCTTTTTACTTCCTTAATATATTTTTAACAACAAAAGTGTTAAAATAGTATGATTTATTGATATGTCCCCTTATGGTTAATGTTTTCTGTATCCTGCTTAAGAAGACTTGCCCTCCTCCAAGTTCATGAAGACATTCTCCTGGGTTACCTGTAAATTTTATTGTTTCATCTTTCACATTTAGATCTCAACATCACTTCAAATTGATTTCTGTGTATGGTAGGAGTTTCCTTTGTCTTTTTGAAAACAAAATATCAATTATGGTCAATTATCTAGGACAAGAGATAGAAAGATAGGAAATAGCACTAAAATGAGAACATCTATTTCACTGCAGAGCGGTCTTAAAATACGATACGGTTTGAAGATGGGTTCCCTATTTACAAAAGAGATAGGCAGCTATCACTGTAGAGTCAGCAGCTTTCCTCTGAAAGGATAATAAGAAGAAATAGCGTGATGTTTTTGGACACTAGAGAATACAAAACGCCCAGTCATTTATTATGGCAAGGGAGTAGGCAACTTCTTATTCAGAATAGTTCAGTAGCCTCGACAGGGGCTTTGGAGTCAAAAAGAACGGGCTTACCTCTCAGTGATGCCCCATACCAGCTGTTCCTGCTGCAGCTACTTAACTCACGGTGGGCGTAAAGAGGGGAGGCAATTGGACACCATACATGTTTTGTTCGTCATTGTGTTTCCAACATTTAAGACAGCTTATGTCACATAGTAGGAACTTAATAATGACAGCCTTACACTACCATTATTAGTTACTTACACTCTAATTAGAATCGAGTTAGAGGCTTCACTGAGGAGGAGAAAGCAAGAGATCATGAGGTAACTTGGAAAACCAGAGACTATCTACTTTCACAATGTTGTCAAAGCAAGATTAGAGGAGACAGCTTCATGTTGACACCCAAGAAGAGAGTAGAACATCATCATTTTGCAATGTCCTTGAAAGGCCAGAAATAGAGTAACTAGCCTGCCTTTGAAAGCCCAAATAGTGCTGGAAAGACCAATTCAATTTCCTGATATATGGCAAAGCAATATTGATAAAGGGAAAACTTCACATGTAATCTCTTTAATCATCAGTAAGGCCTTTCATTTCATCTGACCAAACATTCCTGGGAATATCCCAGATTCTTGCTCCTCCAGTGCAGTCTTTGGCCCTGGACCAGGAGCAATATCACCCAGGAACTATTAGAAACAGACTTGGGCCCTTCCCCAGACCTACGGAGTCAGAACCTGCATTTTAGTAAAATCTCCAGGGGATTCTCGTGCACTTTAATTTTAAAAAGCGCTGGAGCAGAGAGATCAAGTACCTACTGATCTGATAACCCACATTAAAAAAATAAATTTAGGAATGGAAGCAAGGATAGAATGGTTAGGGGTGGGGGAGTCCAACTGAAGAAATGGCAACCATCCTATATAGGGCTCAATTTCTTTGCTAAGGTCACCCTGACTGCATGTCTTGGGAACTTGGCACTGCGTGTTCTCGACCAGGGTTATTAATCTTTCCACATATCCCAGTTTTTGTCTCTTTTTTCCTCCATCTCAAATAAAAATCATAATGATTAGATCCTACTTTTACTTTTGATTTCTATCTTGACTCAAAGAGGACTGCAAACAAACTGAAGGACGAAGGAAAGGAGGGAGGCAAGATGTCTGAAGGAAATTGCAGCTGACATAACTATCTTGATCTCTCACTCTGCATTAGTTCAGCCAAAAACCATCTCCTTCTCAACTTCTGACTTACAAGCCTAACCTCTCTGTCTATGCTTTCTAAGTCCTCCCTTTGAAAAGAAAAACCAGCATGAATGGATTGGGCTGCAGAGTCTCTAAAAAAGTTTTTTTGGTTTTTGTTGTTGTTGTTGTTGTTGTTGTTGTTGTTTTGTCAGTTGGTTTGTGGAAATAAACCCTGGTGAGTTAAATAAATGGAAGGGGTGGCCCCAATCACAGTAGTGGTTGGTTGACCTCAACAGTTTGGGAATTGCTAGATGGCTAAGTTCATTCTGTTAAATGCGTATCCCAAAGACTTACCATATATATTAAACTATCTTTGTTATAAAATGATTATAAAATAATCATAAGAGTAACAATCACAAATAGGTATTGTTTGATTAATATATACCAGGCACTGTGCTAAGTGTCGTAGATATATTCCTGCCTTTACATTTCTTAATAATATGCGTTAGGGCGCCCTTATATCAGTATTCATTTATTGAGTTGAAATATTAAGAGAAAGTAAAAGTCACTATAACACAAACTATTCACTAGTAAATTGACCACTTACAGAATGAATTGCACTCAAACGAACATCACTTCCGTTTAATGCCAAAATCCCAGTACAAGAGCCAAGTTTTTGTCCCTCAGTTTCTTGTTAATTGAGTCAAACATCAAGAAACACAGTGAAAACCAACAACAAATCATAATTGTAGATTTTGGAAAAGAGGCAGATTTCGTGAAGTTGATTAAAAAAAATATGTTGGAACACTGTTCAAATCACAGGCATGAACAAATGAGGACTTGGCAGAATTTAGAGTAGCTAACAACTGAAAAAGAAAATCAGCAAACTGTTGGCAGGTTATGTTTTTCAAAAAAGAATGATTTAAGTATCAGAAAATCTTGATCCTGCTTTAAAAGCCAAGTCTGAAGTGAAGATTGTCTATCATGCCATCATATAATTTTACCCCTCCAAAATTATGCCAAAATTAATACCTGCTTCATTCTGTATTTATGTTAAAAAATAGCTTATCTTGGGGCGCCTGGGTGGGTGGCTGAGCTGTTAAGCGTCTGCCTTTGGCTCAGGTCATGATCCCAGCGTTCTGGGATCGAGCTCCGCATCGAGCTCCCTGCCTAGTGGGAAGTCTGCTTCTCCTTCTCCCTCTCCGACTCCCCCTGCTTGTGTTCCCTCTCCCACTGCCTCTCTCTCTGTCAAATAAATAAATAAAATCTAAAAAAGTAAAATAAAATAAAAAATAGCTTATCTTTGCAATGTTAAACTATGAATTAAAATAAATTCATTATCAGATAGTTCAGCTTGAATGTTTAAAGATGAATTTGCAAACTTCTTATAATTTGCTATGAAATTTATGGTATTTGAAGTATATCCATTTTAAGTGGGTTTTTCTTCCAGTATCAATTCTGCACAGGTAAGGAGGCTCTTCTATTTTATTATTACCCATTTTCTATATAGGAAAACCGAGGCTTTACATGACTCTGTAACTTGACCAATAACACAGCCAGGCATCTAGTCTGCAACGTCCAGTCTCCGTCCTACAGGGCATTGCTACTAAAATTAGGATTCTAAAATCATTCTAATAAGAATTTGACCAATGAAGTCAACAAAATGGAGGAGAGGAACTTTAAATCCTCGACTTTTAAAGTTGTTGAATGTAATACGATGACATGATATAGAATAGGACCTACTAGTTTAGAATTCAATAAGAATTCATTATTTGGGGGTCAAGATGCTTCTTCTTCTTTAGAGAAAATGGATGCAATTGGCAATTAAAAGAAAACAATTCTAAAAAGATGGATGGATCATTCGGTTCAAAGCAAATTTGAAAGATTTGAAAACATCTGGAACCATAAAACCATGTCATCCAAGCCCAATGCTGCACTCTGTTCAAGTTTATGCACTGTGAGTATGTGATAAATTACACATTCAAATTGAAATAAATGCTGCGGTAACTGTGGGAACTCCCGATACACCTTCCATTTACAGACATCCCGGTAAGTCCCAGACTTTGCAGGTGTACATGCTAATACAGCAGTGGTATATTTCCTCACCATGTAAACGTCATGGTAAATGGGACATGTTCTGAGCTTCCATTTCTTTTAATTCCAGTTGCTAAAACACATGGCTTTGTCCATTCGTGCTCTTGAATTTGCCTCAAATTTTTAGTTAGATAAGCATTGTATTCTTGGGGAGGAGGAAGACAGGACAATCTTTTTATTGCCCACCCTCAGAGTTCCTAGTAGCATAAATTAAATGTAGTTTTATTAGAAGCATAAACAATAAAAACAAGAAATTTTACGGGTAAGAAATATATACTTAGGGGCGCCTGCGTGGCACAGCGGTTAGGCGTCTGCCTTCGGCTCAGGGCGTGATCCCGGCGTTGTGGGATCGAGCCCCACATCAGGCTCCTCTGCTATGAGCCTGCTTCTTCCTCTCCCTCCCCCTGCTTGTGTTCCCTCTCTCGCTGGCTGTCTCTCTCTGTCGAATAAATAAATAAAATCTTTAAAAAAAAAAAAGAAATATATACTTAAACAGGGGAAGTTAGCTGCTTACCAATATCAATCTTAAGAACCATTGAAAAATATTAATCCTCTTGTTAGGAAAAGTCAGTGTAACAAAGAAATTGAAAGCAAAATAAAATATTTTATATTCAAAATGCATGAAGAAGTAAAAATGAGACATGATCGCCCCTCATTGATGAGACACAGTTAAGGTAATGTAACTTTCAAACATTTATCATTATCAGTACGAATTATTCTTCTACGTAATTTGCTTTCCTTCCTTTTAAAAATCACTGTATATTAACAGACAGAAATATGGATGCTTATTATTTTTTACTTCTAGTTCAAAATAAAATAATCGTGCATAATTGGTAAGGTGAATTATGTGGTGATTAATGTTTAGTTGTGTCTGTTTGTGAGGGTGAAGTGACACTATTTAAGCTAAATGTTCAGCTCTGCACTCACATGAAAGTGAAGTTAAAATATTTCATCGGAGATATTTAAGGTAAGGTTGTATGGAATGGGTTGATTAGGCTATACACAGCTATATACATACATGGTAGCTTAAGGAAAAGTCAGAGAAGTCTTTGAGGAGATAACATTTTAGTGATAATAATAATAATAATGAAAATCACAGACACCGCACTAAGGATCCAGGGTGAATAAATTGTGAATGAATGAAGAAAGCATTAGTCAATGACTAACCTAAAGCCCCCAAACAAAATTGAGAAATACTTGAAGTGCATGAACACAAGATCATTGGATGAATATTTTATAAGCATGGAAAAAACAGAGCAACGAGCCCATGAGAATATATTTGGGTCATGTCAACAGAGGTCTCTCAATAACCCTAACACTGCAGAAAATGGCCTGTAGCATTTGGCCATATCTTATCAGCTTGGGAATCCATCTGGGCAAATCATTGTCACCATTTTTTGTAGAAGCTGGAATAATCCTCTCTTCAACTAGAGACTGGAGTGCTGGCTACAATCACAGTCACCTCATTTGTAAGACTCAACCAAAGGAATGTGTGCATAAAGGTACAAACAGCCACTGTAACAAATGTCACTCCACACTACTGCATGTTCAAACAAATTACCCGACTTCTAAAACCCACTATCTATGCTGAATATCCATCCCTATGTTGTGCCGCGGAAAGGAATTGTACTGCGTTTATAAAAAGTTTCAAGCAATACTAAGTTGAGTGGGTTACATGCAGACAAAACCAAAGTAATTGCTAGTTATCAGAAAAGAATAGTTAAGAAAAAAAATAAGAAGAAAAAAAAAGTCTAAAGAGTCACAAGGGGGACAAATGTGTTATCTTTTTCCTTAGCCCTGAACTGTCATATAATGCTTACATGTAGGATAGATAGGAGCTAGAAAGTATTTTTCCCTCAAAATCAACATGAGTCAAATTTTAATTAACAGCATCAGGGGATCTTATATTGCCAAAAAAAAAAGGGGGGGGGGACAGGAGAATCTTGGAAGTACGTTAGGAATAGGAAAATAATTTAAAATATGCAAAGTCCTACAAAACATTTTAGATAAGAAAAAAGGATAGTTCCATCCTCTGAGAGTCTTACCTCCCATTTATTTCAGAGTAATATAAAATGAAATATTTGTTTATTGGTTTTAAATCTTTATAATCCTTTTATGGGAAGACGATATCAAACCCTGTATAACTACAATGAGATACCACTTCATACCCACCAAGTGGACTATAATTAAAAAGATGAACAATGGCAAGTGTTGGCAAGGATGTAGAGAAATTGGAACTCTTATACATGGCTCATGGGAACAGGAAGTAGTGCCGTCACTCTGGAAGACGGTTTGGCAGTTCCTCAAAGAACAGAATTATATGACCCAGTAATTCTCTCCCTAACATTTACCCAAGAAAATTGAAAACATATGTCCACCCACACAAAAATCTGAACATGGATGTTCACAGAAGCATTATTCATAATAGTCAAAAAGTGGAAAACCCAAATATCCATCAATTGAAGAATGGATAAACGAAATATGGTATATCTATCCAATGGAATATTATTCAGTCATAAAGAGTAATAAAACATGCTACAACATGGATGAACTTTAAAAATATGGTGCTACATGAAAGAAGCCAGGCATAAAAAGCCACATATTACATAATTCCATTTATATTAAATGTCCAGAATAGGCAAAACTATAGAGGTGGAAAGCAGATTAGCTGACCTGGAAAGGGGGTAGGGATGGGAAGTAACTGCTAATGGGGGTCAGAATTTCTTTTGGGGATAATGAAAATGTTCTGGAATTGTAAATGTTCTGGAATCAGATAGTGGTGATGTTTATACAAGTTGGTAAATATATTAAAAACCACTGAATTATACACTTTAAAGGGGTGAATTTTGTGGTATGTGGGTTATATTTCAATATTAAAAAAATAAGTGTATATGTGAGTAACTCATATTAGGAAAATAGTTATGTTTTAGAAAAAAGAAGTTTTGTTTTATAAACTTCTGCAGTTTAAAAATATTCATCACATGATCAGGCATGTTAGCTGTTCCCTGCTCTTTACAAAAGATGAAATAAAAATTAAAAAACTGAAATTATAGGATTAATAATACACGGTCTCTGCCTGCATAGATTTCCCTGTACATTGAAGTAGAGAGACATACAGACAAATAATTACACTATATGAAATATATGGAAAAAATAAAGATATCTATACAAGGTATAATAACATGGAGGAAAGAAAACCTAATTATTGGTAGTGTCAAGACTTAAGGGGCTTCAAAGACAGTATAAATTGATCTGTTATTAATTAATTTATTTATTTATTTATTTATTTTAGAGAGAGAGCACGTGAGCAGGGGGTGGACTATAAGGAGGGGAAGAGGAAGAGGGAAAGAATCCCAAGCCAACTCTGCATTGAGCATGAGCCCCATGTGGGCTCAGTGTGGGGCTCGATCTCACTACCTTAAGATCATGACCTGAGCAGGAACCAACAGTCTGATGCTCAACCGACTGTGCCATCCAGGTGACCCAAGCTGATCTGAGTCCTGATGGAAGGTGTGCATTCACCAGATACAGAGGGTGTGGAAACATATGCAGAGACAAAGGTCAGAAAAACCATGCCCACTTCACAGATCTACAAGTCATTCTATTGGTCCAGAAATGTCAAGTCTTTGCAGAAGAGCTGATGCGGTTCACATGTTTTTTTGAATAAAAACAAGAGGAAAGACATTACAGCATGCTTTTATGCTGATGGGAATCATTTACTGCAGAAGAAGGGATGATGCAGAAGAGAGAAAGGATCCCGAGAGCCTCATGGAAGTGAAGGAGGAACGGTATCTGGCAGGCAAGTGAGGGGATAGGAGCCGTATTCCTGCAGGAAGAGATGAGGATGTGGGTCCAGATGTAGGAATGTTGATGGATTAGGTGGAATTTAATTTAATTTAATTTTGAAGATAAGAAAAAAAGAGAAATAACTTCCCAAGAACCAGGAAGCCAGCATAGTTAATTTAATTTCTGTCTAAAACTTAATGTGACATACGTTAAATGTTGGTCTAAATGGGATCTAGCATCATTACTTTAAAATAATACCGTTAGTCTTGTCAAGTAATTTGTCTCTTAGGAAGTGTAAGAATAAAATGGTATAAGTTTGAATACAGGAGGTCGTTGGTTTTTACATACCAAATACTGTGAAAGCAGTTACATTGGAATCTATGTAAAGGAAACTTTAACACAACCGGAAGATTTCTAGGGTCACTTGACTAGCTTAACATTAAACAGGAAACCATCAATAGCAATATTTACTTTAAGAATACATATCCAAATCAAACAAGCTCAAAGGGCTACATTTCCTTGCAAAATAAACAGAAAATGAATGGTCTAATAGCTGTCCTCCCAGTAATGGTACACTTGCACAGAACACTTTTGAAGAATTACAATTTATTTTACATAGGAGGCATTCAAAAATCCTTTGTCACCGAATACACGAAGGAATGAATACAACTTGAAGAAACAGTGAGGAGCTTTCTAGATCCTATGAATACTTGAGTTATTCTTCTATTCATGACTTATGTCCCCTCCTAGAACATTGCCTCTTTGGGACCTAAAGCAACAACAACAAAACAAAACAAGAAAGTTTTATAAGCTCTAAATCAGTTAGATTTTGTAGAAAAAATACTATACGGCTACATTTACTGAATTGCGTCAGGTTTTTATTGGTTATTGGAAAAAGGCTTGAGCAGGCAAGGTGAGAAAGATTTCCAAAGGCATTAGGAAATATTATTTTCTAAATGTAACACTCAATGAATGTTCGAGATGAAAAACATTATCACTATCTCCGTTTTGCAACTAGATTTTTTCTTTATAGTTAGTGATTAGGGTTTCTTTACTGTAAATAAAGCAGTTGGGATACTGTTTCAACTCTCAGTTCATTTTCCAGTCAGAAAATAGTTACTATATGATCAACTGGGGACAATACTGTGATGATATAGGAACAAATTCTGAGCAACGAAGCAGATATCCCACTACTCAATCAATTTTTTAAAAAACAATAGAAATACTGGGTTTTGCAAAATACATAAATACAAAACAAATGCAAAATACAATGAAGAAATCTCTCTGAGTCTCCGAAAGTCAATTCTCTAGCTTACATAAGAGCTGCGTTTGTTTTTACCCCTTTACTCCAAATAAATGTGCCTTAAATACTGGTTGGGAAGGAAAACAAGCAAACTTAAAAAATAATCTCTCTTTACAGGAAGAGTAAATGCTGTTTTTTTAAGTTTCTAATTTGATTATAGTCCATAAATAATCACTTAACAAATAAAACTATTTAAGATTTTTTTAATTTGAGCCTTATTTTATACTCAAGAGCATGTTTATTCAAGTCACCAGTATACTTTTGAAATTTGAGTCTGACTAAAATGATAATTCGTAAGTTGCTGATTATTCTTCCCGTCTAGGTCTTTAAACCAAATGGACATGTTATTCTAGGTTAATTGTTTGAGGTAGTCTCAATTTGAAACCCTACATTGATGGCTCTGTGATCATTTAAATTCAGAATGCTTTTGAAAAATTATGTACACTGCTATCATCTACTCACGTGTCCAACGTTCTTTTTCTGGTAAGAAGTACCGTTACAACTTGAAACAAACTGTAATGGCTCTGATTCTAGTAATTGTCTTTAAATGTGCCTAAAAAATAATTTATGGCTTTTTCTTAATTTGTTGGATTTTAAAAACCTGTTACTTTTTTTTTCTTCAAATCATTTCGCATGGTGTTAAAAATATGCAAAAGTTCCACAGCACTCCATACCTAAATTACATACCCGTCTTCGCTCCTCACTGTCCTCTGCAGGTAAATTATTACTTGGGTTTCTTGCTATCACAGGAAACGTATAATTTTACAAAACACACAACATACAGTGTCAGGGAACCGAAACTTGATGACTTCAGATGACCGGGCGCACTAGAATTGGCAAGTTTTTTAACGAATGGAGTCTTTAGGGGGCGTGTATATGGCTCTGCAGGCCTCTAAGTATAGACTGCTGGGTGTGCAAGAGTCTCATCATTTTGACCCCATGAGCAAGGACTGTCTTCTTTACTTCTTTTATTGACTCAAAAGCAGAATTACATTTATAGCAGAACTGTCAATGAGAATAAAATGTTGATGGTTTATAGGTTGGCATACTTTCAGCTGTAAATGACAGAAATCCAACTCAAACTTGTTAAACAATCAGATAGCCGCGGGCGCAACTAACTAGAAGAGAAGGAGGTGAGGCCTTCCAGGGAACAATCCTGCAGCACTAGGGCTCTCTTCCCGCTCTATTTAGAAGCTTCCTCGTCAGAGTACGAGCACAGCGGCAAAATCGCTGCGGAAGAATCCCGGTAATGTCTAGAGGAGCGCCACTCTGAGAATCTCTCTCATTGTGGCGATTGCTTCTTAGATGCCCCTTACGACACTCTGCTCACATGGACCGGATCACAGGCCATCTCTGGCGCCCGTGGCTTGTTCGAGGGATGGCATTAGCCTGAGATGGAACAGAGCCACCCCTCGAGTGAGTAGTGAGCTCAGGTTCTCCTGACGCCCATGGGACGTGTGAGGAAGGGGAAGACGCCTGAATAAGGTCTGGGTACTATTGGAAAGAAGAGAGAAATGAATGCTCGTGGGCAGCAGAAATGTCTATTTCAAATGGTGACAGGTGATCCTATGTAAAATATAGCCTTCCAAAAATCAAAAACAAAAGAAACGTTGAGAGGGATGTTTATTTTGTAGTTTTAGAATTATTCAGTTGGGAGACCTTGCAATCCTGTTTTTCAAATTCATGGTGTATTTTCAACCTTTTTGCCTAAAGGAGTTATATACCAGGTTGGTCATTCTGTAGCTACTATTTTTAAAATCAGGCTGTAACTTTGGAAATGGTACCAAACATTTTCTTCCCCATTTGTTACTGTGCATTTCAGATTATGTTTTTGCTAACCTTTCTTTCAACCAGACTTTAAGGAGCACTTCCCAATTTAAAGCACCATGCTAGGCGCTTCTTATCCATCTACGGTACGCTATTGGCATATGTATAGTTTAGGGACTTGGTGAAGGAGGTAAAGTTTATGGGGGATACACTGGGCTAGTTGCTGATAGGATTTGTTTGGAGTGATTAATTGAAACAAAATAAGAGACATGTAAACTGTTGTCATATTATAGCTTATATTTATATCCTGATTTTGTTGCTAGACTAAATGCATTCAAGCATCCTACTAACATTCATGCTTCACTTGCCACCTGGTTTAAGTATGATCTTAATTAATGCTTATGAAAGCAATAATATGGTTAGAGATCCATCTTTTATAGCCTGGAAGAAATTCCTGAAACCTATGAGCAAATTTCCTCATTTATAAAATAGAAATAAAATCTACTTCACTGAATTGTGGGAAGATTTAAATGAGATGAGCTATGTAAAATCATAACGTGTGATATAAAGTAGACCCTACACTGTTAAGCAACTTCTGGAAAGTGCCTGTTGATGGAATCTCCAAATTAAAGAAGCTGATGTTATAAGAAGATGAGGCATATAAATGCAATTCCTTTCATTTTATAGAATTGCAAGATTATTTGTTTGTTTTAAAATGAAGAACAAGAGTAAAGAATATAGAAATTGGGGGAAAAAAAAGAATATAGAAACTGGTGTAGTTTAGTTTCAGATTCCCAAAAATACATAAGAAGGAAACTAGAAATTTTTTTGCTTTTTAGTTTTCCAACAGAACACAAACATGTATATCCAGCATGATCAGCTCCACAAACCTAGGGAATAAACATTTATGCATATCTCTTATTTTGTTCCAATTAATCCAGTCAGTAAAAACAAAACTTATTAGCAGAGAGCCCACTACATTCCTCTAAACTTCACCCCCTTCTCCCCAGAGTTTCTTTATCCAGTGAGTTACTAAATAATGTGTGATTAGAGGGCAGTATGATCAAAGGCGTGATTTGAACATGAAACTCAAAACTTGCCATTCCCATGGCTTATCCTGAGTCTCTTCTATTTACTGCTGGGCCTCCTTAAAACTCAGGCATCAGGATACCCTTTATAGTTCTCTGCTTGAGTTCAAGGCTGTCCACCTTCTGAAGGACAAACTACCAGGTAGGTTAAACTACTTCAGTTGGGCACCCAGGTTGAGGCTGCCATGAGCTATAGTAAGTAACATGACTACCTCAGAACTTTTGCTGACTTTATATTTTTATCTTGGCTCACCCCTCAATAACCAAAAAAAAAAAAAAAAAAAAGTTTGATGAAGTCTAACTAGAGTACCTATTCCACTTAAGTATTTTAGACAGTCCTAACTCAGAAAATAGTCAACCATAAAACAATGAGAAGCAACATTTTCTGTTATCTAATGTATTTATTCATTTGTAACTTTAATGGAAAGTACCCACAATGTTGGGTTGAACTATATGAAATTGCCAACTTTTCCAATTTTTTAACCTACAAAATGGTAATTTCAGATGATACACCATAATATAAAGTCTGTTAATGGTGACATTCAAATTCCAGCAGCATTTACCTGAAGGGACAACTAGTGACCCCCCAAAACATACTCTTCACTCCCCACCACCTACAAGCAGCCATGTCTTGATATTGGATGTCTTCTGTTTGTCTGTCCAGGCCCATTCTCTACATTTCTCACCATCTCTCTACTCTGTGGTCCTGGGAGGCTGACCTGTATGAACTGGTCTGGCCATTTGGCATCCAGTTGGGTTAGATAAGCAGAAGATCAGAGGGCAGGAGGACTATGAGACAGGAGTTATTCACCCCCTTTCTACTCCACCAACTCATCCTTGGTATCTGCATTCCTTCCTAAAGGCCACAGCTCTTGTCAGACACTCTACAAATAGCTCCCCTCAGGGTTCTGGTAACTTCTCCCCTTCCTTCAGTCCTGGGAGAGATAAGGGCTCTCTGCTGTTGCTAGCCCTGGGGTTCTACACAATCCCCTATTTTTTATTTCTTTAAACACTCCTCACACTTTTACAATAATCCTTTACCCAGTTTGAGCTTGCCTTCTGCTTTCTTCAGAAAGGCTGGCTGAAACAAACAATCATTTAAGTTGGGTTTTCCAAAATAGTAACTCCCACACATGAAACCGTATTTCATTTATGGGTGGCATTTCCTCTCAGCACCCCTGGAACCAGATGGAGGGTGAATGGTATTCCAGGCTGCAGACTCAGCCAGGCCCATATGGGACTGAATGACTCCAGATGATTCCAACCCCAGCCTCCATGTCTTCCACCTGAGACTGCAGATAGGGGAGATTAGAGATGATGCTGGACCCCTCTGAATCCCCGACCCACAGAAACCGTAAGACATAAAAACCTATTGCTGTTCTAACCCATCGCATTTTGCGGTAATTTGTTACACAGCGACTGATAACTACTACACTTGTCCGCGCTGGTGTTTGTGCTCTCAGGAGCTCCCAGTCGGTTTCTCTTTCTCACTCTCCATCATCTCTGATGCCTGTGAGAAGAGGAGGCCCCAGCAATCACTGAGCCCAGTCACACAGTAGACTATCCGGGCGACTCATTTCTCCTGCTTTCTAAGCCCTTCCTGGCAAGACATAATAGTGTAACACAGTGGTAAAGAGCACACACTCTACAGCTGAACATCGTGGCTTCTAGTGCTAGTTCGGCCACTTACTAGCTGTGAGTCCTTGGACGGGTTATGTAACTTTGACATCCCCCGGTTTCTTCCTCTGTAAAATGGTGATAATAACACAGAGTTGATAGGGTTATTAGGGGGATTAAATGAGTCATTATTTGTGAAGGTCTTAGAAGAGTGTCTGGAGGGACGCGTAGGTGGCTCGGTTGGTGAAGCTTCTCTGCCTTTGGCTCAGGCCATGATCTCAGGGTTCTGGGATTGAGCCCCGAGTGGGGCTCCCTGCTCAGCAGGGAGTCTGTTTCTCCCTCTGGCCCTCCCACGTGCTTCTGTGTGCTGTCTCTCAAATAAATAAAATCTTAAAAAAAAAAAAAAAGAAAGAGTGCTTGGAATGTAGAAAGTATAATATATAAATGCTTGTTAAAGAAAACAATGCAGCGTGCTAGAGAACAACCACTTCCCTCACAAACAAAGCAAAAGGCTGAGTAAGACTTACTGAATCCAGAAAGCCTTAAGGATAGCCTTAAAAACTTAGGTTTTCTAAAGTATTTCATTAAGGGCAGCACACTAACTGCTTGATATAAGTACATAAACATACTGTTTCGCTAGGCCAATTTTTCTGTGGCTCTCTGAAGTATAATCCTGAACCGCCTTCCATAAACGGTAGCTTTCTCCCTGCTCCTCAATATGTCTTGAGACCTCTATAGCAGGCCTGGCACATGAGCTGAGATTCCAACAGGAAACAGACGACACCCTTCAACTGGATTATTCAGGAGAGTTTAATTAAACTAAGGACTATTTTTAAAAGGTGAGCAAGATTTGAGAAAGCCAAGAACAAAGGCTAGTAGAGCTAGCGATAGCAGGGAGCCGTTACCGCTTATAGACTAGAAGGCAGGAGTAGCTATATGGAGAGGGCTGCTTAAGAGACTCTGGCAGAGGAACACGGCCAACCAGTGAGGCCCAGCTGGGAGCTTACCAGGTGTCTGGTTATTTACTGCTGTGTAACAACACACCCCCAAACTTACTAGTGTAAAACAATAATTATGTATTATACTCACCATTTTGTGGGTCAGGAATCCTGGCAGGGCCTAGCAGAGATAGATTATTTTTGCTTCACAATGCCTGGAGCCTCAGCCTCGGCCGGGGTAGTTTGAACAGCTGGAAATGTCTGGAACAGCTCAATGGGGGTCAGATGTTTGGGGTCTCAGTTCTGCTATTGGCTGGGTTTCTTGATTCTTCACACGCTGTATCTGCTGGGGTTGCAATGTCCTCCAAGTTGGTGTCTTCACTCACGTCTCTGCCTGGAAAAGCGGGAACAGCTGGGCAATGGCTGGCATTGCTCTCTCTCTCCATGGGGTTTCTCCCCACAGCCCACTCCAGCAGGGCAATCTCATCAGATTCCTTTTTTTTTTTTTTCAAGGTTTTATTTATTTATTTGAAGGAGAGGGTGAGTGAGAGAGAGAGCATGAGTAGGGGGACGGGGAGAAGCAGACTCCCCTGTTGATCAGGGAGCCTGATATGGGGCTCAATCCCAGGACCCTGGATCGTGACCTGAGCAGAAGGCAGATCCTTAACCAACTGAACCACTGAGGCACCCCTGGGTTGTCAGATTTCTTACACTATATCTCAGAGCTCCAAGAGTGAATGCTCCAAGAGACCTGGGCAGAAGGAAGCTGCAAGCCTCCTTACAATGACCTAGCCTCGGAAGTCCCAAAATGTCACTGCCCTGCATTCAGTTGTTTAAGCAAATCACTTAAGCCAGTCCCAATGGAAGGGGAGAGGAGAATCACACTCCACCTTTCAGTGGGAGAAGTAGCAAAAAATTTGCCACCATGTTTAGTTCATCGTATCAGGTTGATAAAACTTCTGAGCTCGTTCTCCTCCCTCCCCGTATTTCTTACTGAAACAAGGCAACCACTAGCCAGAGGGCAAAGGAGCCTGTTGATGTAGTCTTTAGAGGTCGGCTTCCTGGGAACACAGTAGGACCTGCAGGGACAAACAGAAGATATTCAGTACGTCCAATGACTCTCCTACTGCTCGCTGCTTACTTCAAGGCTTTAAAGCGCTGTGCCAGAGTTATGCAGGGGTTTGTTTTTGAGAACACAGAAATGACCACGAGGACACAGAGAACGGTATAAACCCTCCGTACCTACATTTGCACTTCCCACTGTGGTACCTTTTACAGTTGCAGTTTTAATCAGTGTTCACATAGAGTTTTCACTTGAACTAGAATTTTATTTCAGGAATACATCCTCCATTCCTGGTCATCAATTTTTCAAAACCTACAAGAAAAATGACCTTACCTCTGGTTAGAATCCCCTCATCGAAATATTCTTGCAAGTGATTCTTCTACTAGGGCCGCTGGCAGCATGTCAGTATGTGCTGGTATGCTAAGGTTTGGGGTGTGGTGTGCTTATACCCCAAGAGTCTAGCACCATTAGACCTGTGCCTGTCCTTGTCCATCACGAAGTTTGCTTTTTTAAAAAAATTTTTGGTGGATAGAGGGTAGGGAATGGTAGAGTCTCAGGTGAAGGCCTTAAAAACCGTATCCTACATCCATTTTACGTTCTCATTTACCTCGGAAGGCAAATAGTCAGTATCTTCTTCAGCAAAGACTACTAAAGTAGCATTTGCCTTATATTTCTTCCAGAATCTTCTGCTAACCGTTGAATATCTGTCCAGTGATTTTCAAACATTTTGCAGTCTCATTTTAAACCAAGTCTCATCACAGTTTTCTGGATTCCCCAAACTGGAAAAAGCTTGTTTTGCCTAAACTAGCCACATATTTCTGATGACAGGTGATGTAGGTGCATTCATATCAGGACTCCATGACCGGCTGAAAAGAGAGAATTACAAAATGAATTAGTAACACCAAAGAGGGAGAGCTGATTTCACAGGATAGATTTTCAGTGAGTTTTAGATAACGTGCTGGATTTGGAGAAAGGAGTTTGATGGGAAGATGAAGCTAGAAGTCACTTCATATAGTTATTCTCTCAGTAAGAATTATTATAAGAGCTCAGATTGCCTGGTGTAAGAATTAGTAAGAGCTCAGAGTGCCTGTGTGGCTCAGTCGGTTAAGTGTCTGACTCTTGATTTCAGCCCAGGTCATGATCTCAGGGTCTATGGGATCAAGCCCCATGTCAGGCTCCCCACTTAACAGGGAGGCTGCTTGAGATTCTCTTTCTCCATCTCCCTCTGCTCCCACCCCCGGCTCTCTCTCACTCTCAAATAAATAAATAAATAAATCTTTTAAAAAAGAATTACTGAGCTCTATATACTGGGCACTGTAATTACTACTGTGTATTTCTTATATCACTTAACAGTCACAACACTATGTGGGCTGCTGTTACTTCTGTCGTAGATAAGGAAACTGAGGCATCGGAATAGTTGAGTAAATTGCCTGTGGTCACACAGCTAGCGAATGTAAAAGATGATACAAACTTCCAATCTAGAAAACAAAAATCAGTCCTATTACTTTATAATCATTTATCATTTTACCAAAAAAAAAATGTATTTCCCACCAGACCATAAGAGGAGTGACTTTTGGCTGTTTAAAATATACAAAGAAACAAATATCCTCTCATCATAGAATAAACAACCCCAAATATTGTCACTAGTGAAGAGACACCAAGAGACTAATGCAGACTCTGAGAGCCTTCCAAAGAGAAATTTACCAAAATGTTTTCAGCAATGGCAACACAGTTCATAAAAATATGTAGCTTTCCAAGATAACTACCGCAAAAAGAAAATCACTGGCATTGAGAAATTAGAGTTTTAAAACATTATTAAAATGTTTTTCCGATGCCTAGCCCTAATATAAAAGAAATTATGCAGGCCTGGCTCTCATGCTGAACAGCTTGTGCAAAGCTTCTAACTGATGCATCAGTGATTTCATCAGCAGAGAAGAATGAAAACAAATGAACTTGAAGGAATTGGGGCCTGTTCTATGGATGTAGATCCTTCTTTCTATTGATTTATTGACTAAGCGTCTTGGGACTGCTATTATTGAAAGACAACGTTTTCTGTGAGCATAGCTGGAAAATCTTATCCTGGAGCTTCTAGATTTGAATGGCTGCAAGTTAGTTCCTTCCAATATATTACTAATTTCCCTATAAGAAAAGAATGGGAAAATTGAATCACTGTGACTGTATCTGTAAAGAATGGACTGCTAGTTTAGTCTCTATTTCTATACAGCCTTTGTTTATTTAAAAAAATGTAGCATTTTCAAGGCATGGATCGAATCTGGCTTGATAATTAAATCACACTTTTCCTTACCTACCTGGGAAGAGGCGGGCTCCACAATGGTGTCTGCAAAAAGGCATGAGATTTTTAAAATGAGACTGTCCACATCAATTGAAAATTTTTTACCTATGATTTATATTTTATAACAAAGAGAAGCGATTCTCTAGACTAGAAATTCAAGATCAATAAATCTCTGTTTCTCTAGATTTTCTTTTAAAAATACACATTTTTGTTCCTTTAACTTTTAAAGAGTCTATTTTAAACGACCTACTTTTAAACTGGTTTTGAGTTAAGTGTGTCACACCTGGATGTAGTTGACTTAAAAGTGTTTCAGTCCTTGCTATTTCTTTCTAAACTAATTATTTTATTTTTAGTCATTCTGACTAGTGCAGGATATTTTCTCTAGAGAATGGAATCTCTTTTTTAGTAGGAAAGTGGATGAGAAGAGCATAGACGTGTTCTGGATCTGAGTGTTTGTGATATATGTTATGTTTCTGTGAGTGGTTAATATTATTTATCAATGAAAGCCACGTAATTGCTCTGTTTAACATACTCTCCATTTGCAGGTGAAAGGGCAGGGAGGAACCTGAGGAGTCCCGGAGGTCAATCTGTCTCTGAGTCAGGACTTCAAAGCATTATCAACAGACGGTTGTCCACCCCATTTGTAAAAGTCTCTAGGGAAAAATTCCACAGTTGTTTTTCATCATAAATCCATCTGCATCACATCCCACTGTCAGGAAAGTGTGTCTAGTATCTGTCCAAAATCCCTCCTGTTTTCATGGAAGTCCATTTCCTCTATGTGTGACCTTCGCTGATACAAAAAACAGCTGCTCACCATCTTCTATGCGATGTCTTTTCACATGGATCAGCCTTTGTGTGTCAAACTGAATTCTGGGCTGCCACAAGAGGCTTGAGCAGAAAACCCTATGTTTGATTTGGGAAAGAAAATGCTACGTACTGATCGGAATAATTGCACTGCTACACAGCTTTATTATTCATAAGCTGGCTCGGTCTTTGAAATGGAAAATTATGATCTAATTTAAATTCACGCATTTAAGATATTAGGCTGATCCCTGCTGTGTAACAGCTTGAAGCATGTACTCCAGCACTGTCCTCAGAAAACTATTTCACATGAGCCCAGGGCTGCTAAGAGTAAAAGGTGATTTTATTAAGTGTGATAAGACTTCCAAAGACCATGAAAAGAAATAACCCTTCCTCCAAGATCCATTGCTAACATATTTGCACACAATACACAAAAGTACTGCCAAAGTAATCTCAGAAAACGTTTTTTTCCCCAAATTGTCCCCACAAATACCTACCGGACACATGCTACATCACACTCACTATGCTTTATGACACAGTGTTATTCTAGAAGGATTCCTGAGGTGGCCTCCATGAGTTTTTCTCCTGGCGTTCACACCCTGTTGCGATTCTCCTGCCCTCATGTGAAGGCAGAACGTTGATTTGCTCCCAACAAACTGAATATGGCAAAGGTGATGGGATGTTTGCAATTATGTGCACGTGATTGCGTGGTTATGTACATAAGATTATCGTCCCATCTCGCTGGAGTCTCTCTCCCTTGTTAGCTCTGAGGAAGCAGGCAGTCATGTTGGGACAATGAAGGCTAGGAAACGAAGGTGGCTTCCTGAGGCAAACGGGGACTCCCCACCAACAGCCTGTTGGGGGCTCCAGCCAGAACTCAGCAAGAAAAAGAATCCCTCAATTCTACAACCACAGAGAACTGGATTCTGCCGACAGCCTGAGTGCACTGGGAAGCAGATCCTTCTCCCATCCACCCTCAGATGAGACTGCAACTCTGCTGACACCCGATTGCCTCGTGAGACCTCCCCCGAGCAGAAGACACAGTTTAGGGGAGCCTAGACGCCTTATTCAGAAAAACTGGGAGATTACAAATGTGCGTTGCTTCAAGCCATTAAAATTGTGGTAATATTGTTACAAAGTAGTAAATAAACTAGGTCCTCAGTCTTTGTCTTTCTTGACCTTGAATTCTCGGAAGCATACAGGCCAGTTATTTTGTACAAAGCGCCTCAGACTGGGTGTGTTTGTTTGGAAACCCCTCAATCTGATCCTCATGATTAGACTTAGATTCAGGAATAACACAGGAGTGATGTAGTGTCCTTCTCAGAATATCCTACTAAAAGGTGTGCATGCTTGGTTTGTCCTAATATAAGTGATACTAAATTGGTCACTTGGATAGAAATGTATCCACAATGTCTCTCTGCTGTAAAGATACTATTTCCCCATGATAACTAATAAAATACTTGTGAGGAGATACTTTAAGACTATGTAAATATCCCATTCATCCTCAAGCTCTCACTGATTAGTTTTAGCAACCGCTAATGATTCTCTTACTACATAATTCCTTTCGTGTTTATTAGTTAGCTTTCTACTGTAAGAAACATTCTCTTCTTTATTATTTACTTCTCTAGCGATTTATTTAAATCAGGGTAAAATTACAGTTTCTTAGTTTAGTCAGCTGTTAAAATTTACTATTACTGTATACTTTGATATTTAAATTGCACTAGATTTGTCCACTGGAAGCTCCCTGCAGATACATCCTCTGTCCTTCTGATATATTGCCATCATTTTAAGCCTTTCTAATTTTCTAGCAAAACAAGATTTTCCAAGCATATCTTATACTTTTTGTGTCCTAGACCTGGAATTTTTTCTCCAAAGACTTCTGATTCCTTTTAAAGTGAAGAACGGTATTTAGAAACCAAAATCTCGGTACTAAGTGTACTCATTGCTACTGAAATGTCATTGCTTCTTGTACCTCCCAGTGACAGAGCTGAAGTAGATACAGATATATATTCAACAAAATATGTATAAGACAAATATACTAAAAACTACATTACTGGGAGAAATTTTAAAAGAATGGAATAAATGGATAAATATACTATGTTCATGGATTATAGGACTCATTATTATTAAGTTGTCAATTATGAAAATGTCTTAATATCTTACAAGGCTGCAAATCTATATATTGGCTGGGATTGTGGTCACATCTGGGGCTCAAATGGAAAAATATCCACTTCTGTGCTCACACAGTTGTTAGCAGAATTTAGTTTCTTGTATTTGTAAGACAGAGGGATTCATTTTCTTGCTGACTGGAGCTCCTTGTAAGCTGTCAGCTGGAGGATACCCACAGCTCTTAGAAACTGCCTGCATTTCTTCATCATGTGGGATTTCTCCACATGATACAATCCACACCCACACACACCCCCACATATTTAATTTTTAACCTCCAATTCCATTTCAACACCACAATGTACCTTCTAGTCTTCCCTCTTCAATAACGAGAAACCTGGATCTCATTATAAGTGCAAATATATTAGTTTTCTCAAGCTTGGAATATACTGGAAGGTTGCAAGGGGGACAGAATATACTGTACAGTGTTTGAATTTAAAAAAAAGCAAGACAGGAAAGATTTCATGACTCTGATAATTCACATTCTTTTTTTTGGTAAAGGAATTTGATCATCATGGATTTATTTTTTTCTAGTTGTATGATCAAAACCTCAACAGTAGAGGTAGGTAAAGTCAAATCATGTAGGAGTTTGTAAGCCACATTAGAGAGTTTGGGTTTTATTCTAGTACAATGGGAATTGGAGGCCTTTCTGTTAGGCCTCCATGGCACATTTTTTGTTGTATATAGTATTAACAGCATTTTTAAAGTTATTTCCTAGTAATGTTTATTATTTACTCAATCTTCAACTCATTCTAAAACAAGATTGGAGATGTTTATTGCAATCCATACCAGTAAGTTAAAACATTAAACAATCAGCAAATAGGGATAAAGAATAAAACGAAGCTGGGACACAAGAGGTCAGTGTGAGGTCACCTGTAAGAACTTTAAAGTTACAGAGGTTTGTTACAAATTTTATCTGAGCTCTCTGGAGACTAGAAGGGTTTGAAATCACTCATTCCCCAGTCTCTTGTCATATACTCACTTCAAATAACAGGCCTGAAAATAGACAAGGCAAGAAACAACAATTGTTGGAGAGGATGTGGAGAAAGGGGATCCCTCCTACATTGTTGGTGGGAATGCAAGTTGGTACAGCCACTCTGGAAAACCGTGTGGAGGTCCCTTAAAAAGTTAAAAATTGAGCTACCCTATGATCCAGCCATTGCACTACTGGGTGTTTACCCCAAAGATACAGACGTAGTGAAGAGAAGGGCCATATGCACCCCAATGTTCATAGCAGCAATGTCCACAATAGCTAAATCGTGGAAGGAGCCGAGATGCCCTTCAACAGATGACTGGATTAAGAAGTTGTGGTCCATATATACAATGGAATATTACTCAGCAATCAGAAAGAATGAGTTCTCAACATTTTCTACAACATGGACGGCACTGGAGGAGATAATGCTTAGTGAAATAAGTCAAGCAGAGAAAGACAACTATCATATGATTTCTCTCATCTATGGAACATAAGAACTAGAATGATCAGTAGGGGAAGAAAGGGATAAAGAAAGGGGGGGTAATCAGAAGGGGGAATGAAACATGAGAGACTATGGACTATGAGAAACAAACTGAGGGCTACAGAGGGGAGGGGGGTGGGGGAATGGGATAGACCGGTGATGGGTAGTAAGGAGGGCACATATTGCATGGTGCACTGGGTGTTATACACAACTAATGAATCATCGAGCCTTACATCGAAAACCGGGGATGTACTGTATGGTGACTAACATAATATAATAAAAAATCATTATTAATAAATAATAGATTGCAAACAGTAGAATCTTTACAGTAGTTTGATGAAATGGGAAATAACCATGACAACCTTTTGTGTCACAGAGAGGTTTGCAGACTATCTTGGGTCAAAATAATTAAAGCATAGTCAAACTCAAAAAAAAAAAAAAAAAAAAAAAAAACAAATAACAGGCCTGTGCAGTAACCCCCAATCTACCATGTATGCCACCATACAGAATTCAGACTCCCTAATGGCAAAATCCTTGGATTGTTTTTCTTGCAGTAACTTTTCGGAAAACTTCCTGGTTTCTGATACTTTAACCCTTTCAGGTTAAGAGAAAAATGGACAGTTAGATAGTGTTTGTTTATTTAATCAAGGCAGCTAATTGAAGCAAACAATTCAAGCCAAAAATTCACTCCATTTTTTTGTAGGAAAGTATAGTTTTAAATTATAATTGACCTGCTGTTAGGAGAAATGCATGGATTTCCACAGGGAAAAACTGAGCACTGAGGACAAAGTCTCTAATTCACGAGCACTGTAATCATACACCAGGATCATAGTAACAAATTAGAGAGAACTCCCATTTTAAAATCTGATATAATTTATCCCACGTTATTTCACATTCTACTGCTTTGCTTACTTTTTATTGGTTTGTGGTTACTTGCATACATCAGTAAAGTTTCAGAAAAACTTTAATTATAGAAGGACAACTATTTAATGCAGGAAGGGTAAACCATTGCATTGGGGGATTGGAAGACATTTTTTAATGTTCTTATATGATCAATTTAATTATGCATTTCTATGTAGTAATACTCATCCTATGAGTAATGTCTTACATTCTTGCCAAGAATATTTTGAAAGGACTTTTTTAAAAGTATGTCAGCTGAATCGCTATGGGTATATCACTGCTAATGGTGTTGTTCACACGTTGTGAAACATACAACTCCAGATTTAATTCTGCCCCCAAATTAGGTCATTGAAAAATATCATATTAAAACTGCAAATTGCGGGACAAGGAGCTAGAGATGAGAACAAAGCAAAAGGAGACACCAATTCCTTTTTGTAAAGCATGATTGGGATAGGACAAAAAGGAGTAGGAAGGCTGAGCTCTTTGAAACGGATACTTTTTTGGTGGGGTGTGTGTTAATTCCATTTAAATATAAATGACTAATTAAACTTGGGCTAACCAGCCCGCTCTGCACTGTCCCCGGGGAGCGCCTGCGCTGTCAAGTTAACCTAATCGTACAGAAGTGCCCTTGTTTTCTGACTTCATACACAAACCATCATGATTAGTTCAGTTTACCTTTTCCTTTTCCCAGAAAATCTTGTTCCAGTCATGAAAAGGGAATGTTTGATGCAACGACGCCTAATTTATAATTATTTGTCGTTATTATTCACATATCAAGTACGGGAATGCCTTTGTTGGAAGTTACCCACCAGGACCCGCAAATCCGTGGCACACACCCCGGGCTGTCTGGGCTCCAAGGAAGGTTGATCCCTGCACCTTCCAGACCCAAGCCCTGGGTTGGAGGAAAGCGAGGCCAGACGGTCATTGTTCACTCAGGCCTGAGGAAAAGTTGCCAGGGTAGCAGCACCTCTTACTTTCGGTGGCAAGTTCCCCTAACTCCAGCTTTCCGGACCTGGGATGAGCGCACACATCGCGACTCTCCCTTTCTTACTGTGGGGCACTCTGCGAACACACCCACAGTCACCTCTGCGCGCTCCCCGGGAACCCGCTCAGCACACAGCGCACCCCAGCGGCGGCGTGGCCTCCTTCCAGCCGTGGCCACTTAGCTTCCGGAGAGCTCGCCAGTTGCCTCCGCCGCCGCCTTGGAATCTGGAGACCCGACAGACTGCGAGACCCGCTCTCCGCCGGACCCCAGGGAGGACGCGCGGCTGCTGCGCCTGCCCCACCCGCCACACCTGGGAGCGGTGAGGACCAGGAGAGGCGGGGCGCGGCCAGAGGCTGGCCGGGTGCTGGAGCAGCTTCGCCGAAAGCCAGCCGGACTGGAGCAAGGCGGAGGGGGAGGGTCTCGGGACAGAGTCTTGCTCCTCCGAGGGAGGGACCCCAGCTGGGGTGGAAAACAGCACAAACCAGCTGCAGAGACGCTGGGCGCGGATCATGGAGCGGGCCAGCCCCGGCCCCGGGGGGTCGCAGCTGCAGCGGGACCAGGATTCCGTGGAAGCGTGGCTGGACGATCACTGGGACTTTACCTTCTCTTACTTTGTTAGGAAAGCCACCAGGTAAGAAGAGGACCCCTGGAAGACCCACCCGGGGCGCTGAGAGTGACCTGGGGGCTCGTCTCTCTCCCCTTATTGAATTTTCCTCTTCCTTTACCATTAAACAACCTCTGTTCCCAGGCCCTTTGCTTTTGAAGTAGGTCTCTGGTCCTGTTAGGGTGTAGAGACCTCGACTTTATGGCCAGTACAGTCGAAAAGCCCAAGCGTGGGATTCGATCCAACTTGCTCACAAAGTTCAAATACAAAAATGTACATGCGGACCCCCCACAAACACACCCCGGCTGCCCTGGTATTCCCGGAGAGCAAGATTATTTACATACATCCGCGCTCACGGGCCTTCCCCAGCCCTTCTCTAGCCGCCTGGTCCCCCTAAATCTCCTTAGCGAAACCAAAACAGTTTTTGAGCCCCTTCCCTGCAGCTCCGGAAGCACCATTTCCAACTCGGTCCCAGCGGCTCCGCTCCTCCCCCGTCCCCCCTCGCCCCGGCCTTTGGCGGGGCGGGGAAGCCGGGGTAGGGGCGAGACCACGAGGAGCCCAAAGGCAGCAACATGCCGGAATCTTCCCAGAGTAAGTGCTGTCGCCTTTTGCCCCCTTCCAGTCCCTTGCTTGGCCCGGGCGCTTCCTTTCACTCTCTCTTGCTCCCAAGGCGGCGCCGCTGAAAGGGCTCCGCAGAGGGCTTGGCGGCGCGCACACAAAGGGCGCTTGGGAGGCGCGGCGGGAGCCGACAGCGGGGGGCTGACGGGTCCCGCGCGGCCCCAGCCGACCCCAGAGGCCAGCTCCTCCTGGTCGAGAGCCAAGCGCCGGGGCGGCCTCTGCGGAGGGCGGGGAGCAGGGAGCTTGTCCTTTGGGAGGCGGCTGCCCGGGGGGCAGTTGGGGCGCGCGTGGGAAACGCTCGCGGTAGAGTTGGGGAGGAATTGAGGCTGAAGCCGAAGAAGGAGGAGCTGGAGCGGAGAGTGCGAGGCGGGCGGATCTTCCCTGAGCCTGAGTTGGTGAGAAGCCCGGCGCGGGCAAGGCTCCTGCACGCGGACTCAGGCTGACTCCAGGACGCGCTTCTTTGGAGAAGGGTCCCGAACCCGCCGCCTCCAGGCAGCGGCCGTCGGCAGTTGGCGCTGGCTGCCTTGGCCGCCAGGAAAGCGCACTGAAGGCGGTGATGGTGGAGCGGCCGGCAGGGGCACGGCGCTGGGCTCCCACCCGCCGGCGCTCGGTCTCCGCTGTGCCGGGCGCTCCCCGCCAGGGGGCGGCGCAGCGCGGGGCGAGCGGGCGGCGGCGGGCGGCGGCGCGGTGGCGGGGTCGGTAAGGGAGCAGCAGGCTTCGAGTCACCGCCTCACCTGGGCACGTCGTCGCCCCCCGGCACCTCCTGGAGTCCAGAGTCTGCGGAGGCCGCATGGTCTGCACTTCGAACTTCTCATGTTTGCTATGTTGCCCTTTGGAGACAAAACAAGGTAGTCCCTTCAGCATCCCCCCCTTCCCACTTTCCCTTGGGGGCTCGGGGCTGGGTGCTGGTTGGTGGCGCCCGGGGCACGCCAGCGGGGGGATGCTTCATTGAAAATGAGCTGTCTATTTTTGTCTTCCTTTATTCTCTTACGGTGTATTACTTTGGGATCTTAGAAGGGGCTCTTTTTAAGGCTGTTTCTAATAACGAGTTTGTGTCAATTTCATCACTTTCGGGGGTTTTGGACAGAGGCGACAGCTTAGGGCAAATCTTATCTCTTCTGTTTAATTACTCCGCCCTCCTTTTAAAGTCCTCTCCCCCGCTTTGGCAGTCTTATTCAAAATCCTAAATCTGGAGCAACCGGAGGATAAACCCTGAAAAGAAAGTGATTGCTTTTCAAAGGACACTTTTCTGCGAGTTTGGGGTGAGGCACTAAAGCCATCTAGATCTGGAATTATTGATTGTTGTGGGCCCCCAGTTTTCAAAGGTCACCTGCTACTCTGAGGCCATCTGTCCTTAGTTTCCTTTCACCTTTGCACACTTCCACTTTTCTGTCCTCATTGAATGGAGAGTGGGCAGGAGAGCTGGGCTGATTTTGTTCAGTGTGTCAGGGTGTTCTGTGGAGGTGTTCTGTACGCAGGTTATTAGTAGTTGAAAGAAAAAAGTGATTTGTCTTACAAATCACCGTCAATGTCTTCTTCTTCCCCGCCCCCCCCCCTTTAAAGACAGAAACTTGGGATAGTTTGGTGATCGTTTTTAAGTAGTCATACATGAGAACACTTCACTCAGAGCTTGCCAGAACTTTGAAAGTGACATTTTATTGGAAGTTAAGTGGAAAGGGTTAAATTTAATTTTCTTTTCACATTACTTTTTCTCCCAAATAGCATTGGATTAAAATCCTCATTTCTCAAAGTTACATTGTTCAGTGTAAAATTTAGATCATCCGAAATTTTTATAAGACTATTTTTTAGTTATGGTTTTTATATTATAGTTGATGTTGACAGTAGGCTGACCACTTTATATGACATGTATGTGTGTGTGCGTATATTCTTATATCTTTATAAGAGTTTATGTTGAGTATAAGTTGGAAAACGAAAGTGTAAAATATTTAGGAGTAGTACAGGCCCTCATTAAGAGGTATAAAGTGCTGAAAGTTGTCAGTTTAGAGAATATAATCTAAGAGTTTGTGTGTAGTCAGAGGTTTCTGTTTGGGCTTATATTTGGTGGTATTAACTGGAAATTTAAGATTGAGAGATTAGACGGGAGTTGATTATAAAAATTCCAAACTTCTAAACCCAGTGATTCATATGGTTGTGGTAAAAACTTATTGGAGACATTTTAACTTTACAGCTAGGATTTTTTTAACTAGAAGCTGTTACTTCGCTTTTTTCCCTTTTGTTACACTTTGTAAGTGTAAAATGAGTACTGTATGTGATTCAGGACCCCATGAAACAGATAGTTCTGTAGAAACATTTAACATGTTTTAAAATTTAAAATAAATTTGGATTCACTTAGATTGGCCATCTGTGCCTGTAAACAGGCATGTTGATGGAACTATTTCTACATTATTTAATTTAATTGTTGTCTTTGGACATTCATGCATGCTTTTTTATCCTATCCCCAGACTGAAATGATCTGTACTGAGTAGTAGTCATTGAACAGAATGAAGGTTTCTGGCATTCCTAAATTCTCATTTAAATACCTGTGAATTTTGGTTGACATTGGAAGCAGTTCTGCTGCTATATTACATTGTTTCCTATAACTGTCTTCAAACACAGAGCAAGCACCTAGTTAAAAGCTACAAGCTTGGAGCATAGTTGCTTTTTAGTAATCACAGCCTGTTTATGTGAATTTGAGTGTCAGTTGAACAATTCATAACATAATCTATTGGCATAAAAATTAATTTGAGACTAGTAAACTACAACATATGGAAACTCCCACCCTCACTATTCTAGACAACTTTGCAGTTCTACCCGGCTGAGATACTGTGTTAATTAAGGGCTCTAATCTTCATGCATTTGCAAATGAAGGCTTCTGGGTGCTAATGCCACTTTAACAGCTGTTGTTATTCTTGACAGCATATTAAAATAATGTTACCTTTCATTAGTTACTAATCATTTCTGCCATTGTGGGCGATGTTTTAGATCATTTGGTATTGTAGTAAAGTCAACGTGATTGACTTTTTATTGCTTTGTTTTGTACTAGGCAAAAGCTTGAGAATATTTGGCATATAATGGAAATAGGAGTTACTAAGTGAGGACAAGTTTTTATGACTGCTTGGATCAAAGTCCAGAAACAGAAGTTTTACACTTCCATGTAGCTTTCTATGGTAGACTTTTTATTTCACACTGTGCCGCATTAGTTGACATTCTGGGTCCTGTGTTTGGGATTTTTCTTTTTTCTCTTCTCTTCTCTTCTCTTCTCTTCTCTTCTCTTCTCTTCTCTTCTCCTCTCTTCTCCTCTCTTCTCTTTTCTTTTCTTTCATAATTTTTTCTTATCTCTAAAACCTGTAACATTTTTATTTACAAGATATTTATATTAAAATCAGATGATAGATATAAAATAAATATTGCCATCCACTTTTAAAAAATACTGTTTCTGTAATTATATAGGAATATAATTTTCAATTTTCAGACAAATGATTTGTTAAGCATATTTTATTAAGCTGTCACTAGGGTTGAAGATAATAAAACCTTGTGGTTATTGACTCAGTCTGACTTTAATATTATTTATAATATTTTTATGATGGTAATTCTGATGCAGTAATGACCTTTTCTTTTTGTATTGTTTATAAACAGGGTTCATATGGCCAGCTTTAAGCTGCTTTTTTAGTGCCCTGAAAGTACTCATGTGTTTCAAATTCTTTCCTCCTAGAAGAAGCTGTAGGAGCCCCTAAAATGATGTTTCTCTCCCTTCTATCGCTAGTGTTCTCAAGGTTTCAAATTCAGATCCATTTTAGAGTCTGCAATGCAAGGTCATGATTCCTAAAAATGTGGTAGAATTAATGCAGTGGCAATTAGTCATAGATGAATATCTTGAAATAAATCTACTTGCTTAGCTAACAGAAACTAAGTAGGCATATAGTACAATTCAGTAGCTTTTTCTCAGATCTGTGGAAATAGCCAATATTTTCATAAGATCCATGTTTTCAACACTTCAAGGTGTACACTTTTTAGCATTTTGAATATGTCCTGCAACTAAATTTTCTTTTTAAGTCATTCCACCTAAATATTTAAATATTTAAAATATCTGAAACTGGCTTTTAAGTTTCATAGGTAAAGTTTGTACCTTCATCCTTATCTGATTACAGAGAATGTCTTTCTAAGATACCCCTCTTCCTTTAGATTTGAAACACAAATTAACTTAGAACTTTGCTTGAACTTCCTAATGCATTTTAATAATGCTCAGGAAAGATTTCTTCCGTAATTGAAAAGACTACACAGAACTGTTTGGTGTTTATTAGTTTATCCCCCAAACATTTTTCAACCTAATAATTTATTAAACCTGTAAACTGTTAATGTTGAGTTAAATTTGTTCCTTGTTCTCAGAGCTGATTGTAGGATGACAACCTCTTCCTAGGATGAAAGCCTTTGGTAAGGACTGCAGGGCAATTAAGTAAATCACTGAGTTGATTGATCGTGGAGGGTTGAAAAATGACTAATTTCTGAATTTAGGATGCAGGCTAGTTACTGACTTTGCAGGACTTCCTATGAAATTAGTTTAGCTGGACAGATGTAGATTCAGTTGACCATGTTTACAGCTGATGGATGTGGTCTTGGAGATATCTGTTATATCAGGTTCTCAGTAAAAAGTGCCTGTGAGCTACATACCTAGGAATAAATATTCAAGAAAGTCTTTCCAACATGAGTCATTCATTTGATATTTAGCTCTGTAATCATAATTACTGACTTGGTGTTTCCATTTAATTTGAATTACATATTATTTTTCATGATGTAAGTGCTGTATTCATTTTCTTTAACTGGTAGGAATTTATACTTATTGCTAACCAAATGTTTAAGGCAGGTAAAGCAAACTGAGTGTTAAGTTCTTAAGAATCATTTTGCTAGGGGCACCTGGGTGGCTCAGTAGGTTAAGCATCTGCCTTAAGCTCAGGTCATGATCCCACGGTCCTGGGTTCAGCCCTGCATCTGGCTCCCTGCTCTGTGGGGAGCCTGCTTCTCCCTTTCCCTCTGCCCCTCCCCCTGCTTGTGTGCAAGTGTGCGCACGCTCTCTGTCTCACTCAAATAAATAAAGTCTTTAATTTTGATAAGTATTCTAAAAAACTTTTAAAAAAGCTCTTAAGGATATCTATTTATTTATTTCCCTGGTTTGTAGTTTGTACTGAACATGCTTTTTAAAGTGTTATGTGCCATTATTAACTTCTGTATTCTTCAAGACTTTTCCCTTGATTGTGAATTTTAAAATCAACCTTTGTTGCAAATTATCTTCTCTGAATAATTTTATCAAATCTAAACTTGGGGGAAAAAGATTCCCCCCCAATATCATATGCCTGGTGATAACTATAAAAATAGCAATCATTATTTCTACTCTTTGTTGAATACATATGCCAAGGTTGTAAGAACAGATCCTGATCTTTTAAGCTGATGAAATATTTAAAACACACACACACAGAGGATTTTTAAATTTAGAGTAAGAGGGGATCATGTAATCCAGTGTTTTTCAGACTTAAGTAACGTTCCTCTGTTAAAGAAAGACATTCTTATTCATCTCTAGTATATTAGTTAGAAAGTGTTTTGTCATATAAACCCTACTTGAATTCATACAAAATTGACTTACATAATTAAGTGTTTGGTTTGGTTATGAAATTCAGCTGATCAAATATTGTCAAGGTTCTGCTTGTCTATATATCTATTTAATCTGGCCTTCCTTCAGTCCATCCATCTATCCTTTCTTCCTTCCATCCATCCATACAGCCATCCATTTTTTGGCCCTATGCTGTGTTGGCTTTTTCTGTATGCTTTCTTTATATGCTGGAAGCTTTTTCAGGGCAACTTTCTGTGGGTCTTAAAATTCTCATATTAGAGAAATACCTTGTTATTTGTGTCAGTCCTCTCAAAATTACTCTGGCGTTATTTGGGTCTTGTGCCTGGGTCACATGACCAATCACTGTGTCCGGAAGAATAGGGTTATCCAAGTACTTTGTTTGGGCAGGTAACCCATAATGTGAAATGTCTTTGGGGGGAGAGGGAATTCCCAAAAGAAAGTGATATAGACATACCCAGAAGTTCTAGATATCTACCATACCTAGTGTTGGACTTCCTTTTATTTAATGTTAGTTAAATGTGGAATTCTTAAGAGGAGGTATAATTTAATTATAATTACAGCATTTTTCCAATTGTAATACCAACATAAATTTACGTAACTATGAATAATAATGGTACATCTCCAGCCAGATGCAAATTGACAGCATTTATTAAATCAGCTTTGCAGAGTGAATATGGCCCCTATTGCCCAACAAAGTGTCTGGTGAGGTCAGCTCACCTTTGCTACAGTTGGCCTAATGATGATTCACTTCTCCCACTGGGTCTGCTCAGCCATCAAGCTTTTATTCCTGTAGCACAGCATACCAGCTTTTGCTTTGAAAGCATATTTGCATATTAAATTTGTCTCTCTTTTTTTTTTCTCTTTATCCTAGAACCACTGAGCTGTAGAGTGATTGTAAACACAAATATAAACCTGCTAAAATTACAGGACAGTGCTTGGTTTTAAGATGGTCATCCGAGTCTTTTAAAGTATACTTCTTTCACTTTTTTGTTTTGTTTTGTTTTAATTATCATCAGTGTGAAAATGCAAAATTAAGACATTTTCATAGAAAAATTACGGATCTTCAAAACATACTTGTTTGGGACTCTCAGGCCTTCTGATACCTCAGATTAAAAAATGCCAGTCTAGTGCGGTCTTCCCATATCTCACCTGCAAAGCAAATCAGTTTATGTATTTATAGCATAGATGTCAGTTATTATGTTTTCTTTCATATATAAGTAGATTTTCCCTTAAGGAACATTTTTCACACATGTGATTATGAATGCATGGAAAATTACAGAATATGTCTCTTTCGGCTCTCAGTCAAATTTGAATGTAAAACCATATGAAGCAATTCTGTATTTTATTTGTATTTGGTCCCAGTTAACTTCTGAGATGTTTTCATAGCTGGAGAAAACTTGGAAATACTAAATAACTTTAAGCAGAGCATTCATTTCCTTTCCATGCCAGATCCAGGAGAAGTCATCACTGTAACCTCAGAGTAGAGATTATTCGAGGCTATCACTTGGAAGTGCTCCGCATCTCCCCAGTTTCATTTAATAGCCTATTATAGTCATTTTTTTCTTCATCTAAACCAATGCTTCTCAAAAGGGATGCTATTGGGGGTGCCTGGGTGGCTCAGTTGGTTAAGTGTCCAGCTCTTGATTTCGGCTCAGGTCATGATCTCAGGGTCGTGAGATCGAGCCTGCGTCGGGCTCGGTCCTGGGCATGGAAACTGCTTAAGAGTCTCTCTCTCCCTCTCCCCGTCCCCCACCTCTCTCTCTTTCTCTCTCCCCCACCAAAAAAGGAAAAGTGGTGGGGATACTATTAGCATTCAGTGATGACCTTTTTATGTTGTTATGAGAAGCTGTTCAACACATTGCAGGATGTTTAACATGCCTGCGCCCCATGCGTTAAATGCCAGAGCACCCCCATCATTATGACCCACATTTCCAAGTGCCCCCAAGGGCATATTACTATATACATACTGCTTGTGTTCTAATACTAAAGATATAGTATTTTGAGCTGTTTAATATTGTTCTGAACTGTTTAATATTGATTTCTACTGACGGTGGTTAAGGGCCCTAGGTAGGAAAAATCTTAGCTTTAATCCTAGAACTATCTCTTTCAAAGAGTATGACCTTGGGTGCTTTACCTGCCTTCTCTGTAAAATGGACAGCATTTACTTCATAGTGTTCTTAAGAAATTTAAAAGAGATAATGCGTAGTTCCTTCTCTTTTTTAGAGCGAATTTCAGTAGTTTACTGTTTTACCTTGAGAATCATCAGTGCCTTAAATATAATAACAGATTCTGATAGTCATTCTTTTATTCTGGTAAGTGGGAATTAGAACAAATGAACAGTGATTTATTAGATTTTAAGAGATCTTATTTTTTACATGAAAATTAATGATTTGAATAGAACTATTTATGGTTTGTGTGAAGCTCTGGAAAGGGAATTGGAATGGGAGCCCAGACCTCCCTGTGTTGTCCCCAGCTTTGAGATTGGCCCAAATTAATAACCCTGGGCTTTAAAGTGGGAGGGCGTAGAGAATCAAGGCAGAGAAATTCATTAGTGAGTTTAAAAATCTCTTTCAATTCTAAGCATTCTTTTTTTTTTTTTTTAATTTATTTGAGAGAGAGAGAGAAAGAGAGCGTGCGCGAGCGTGCGCACACAAGCAGGGGGAGCTGCAGAGGGAGAGGGAGAAGCCGACTCCCTGCTGAGCAGGGAGCCCAACCTGGGCTGATCCCAGGACACCAGGATCTTGACCTCAGCCTCGGCCTAAGGCAGCTGTTTAACTGACTGAGCCACCCGGGCACCCCAGCTGGAAGCATTCTTGATTCTCACAAAGGGCACAGATTATCAGATTCTCAGATTGAATAGATTCCTTCTTTAACTACTTTCCAAAAATGAGTAGTGGATCCTCGTCAAATTATGCAAACCGTGTAACTAAAACTATAAAATTAGGATCTAAGAGCAGGAAAAATGTCTAACATTATATTTATTTTATGTGAGTTATTTTTGTATTTTTCCTACAGATAATTTTAGCAGATTTCCATATGAATTTTTAACCATCCCTTTCCAGACAGGAAATTAGTACACTTTTCCTAATTCTGGTTTTATTTTTTTATTTTTTTATTTTTTTTTAAAGATTTTATTTATTTATTTGACAGAGAGAGAGACAGCCAGCGAGAGAGGGAACACAAGCAGGGGGAGTGGGAGAGGAAGAAGCAGGCTCCAAGCAGAGGAGCCTGATGTGGGGCTCGATCCCAGAACTCCGGGATCACGCCCTGAGCGGAAGGCAGACGCTTAACGACTGAGCCACCCAGGCGTCCCTTAATTCTGGTTTTAAAGTGATTAATTCACACGACTTATGAAAAAGAGCACTGGAGAGAAAGAAAAAAGGGTGACATTTTAATAGTAAACTTAAAAACATGAGAATGCATTGTGTTTTGTGCATTACTCAGGGCCTGCAACTTTTTACTCCATTTTATCTGAGGCATCCTGCAAATCTCCCCAATGTTACTGCTGAAGGACTTGCTGCTTAGCTGACCTTGAAGCCCAGGCTTCAGGCTACTTAGAGAATTTCTTCAATTGAGCTTAGGGTAGGAACTAAAACAGACCAACTTTAGTCCCCAAATCTGTAGCAGAGTGTTAAAGTATTATTTTGTCTAGTATTAAAACCATTCTCCAGTTTAGAATTATGGTTATTATGAAATATTGCTGTGGTTTTCATTATAGGTAATTGGTTATATATTTTCTCACATTTGTTGACAGTTTTATTTTATCTTTGATATTTTGAAAAAAAAATCACCCCCAAATCTCTAAATTTATTTTTGCAAAAAAAATTAATTTTTAAGTAGTAATGGAAAAACAAGTTATGTTCTTGCATTTATTTTTCTAAACTCAATGTTCAGCTCTTTGTTTTTATATATTATTCAGAAAATTATGTCGTACGTAAGTGTAGTTATTAGTCTAGGGAGTCTTAATGTTTTTTCAGTTCTAATTTGAGAAAATACTAACATTAAACCAACTATTTTTTTCATAGAAGTGTTTCTATAAAGACGTTAGCGCTTTTAAACTAGGAGCTTAAGAAGAAGCAGTGGCTAACATCTAGTTATTCTGTATAGGCCCACTGAATAAATTATTTTTACTTTTACAAATATAAGCTATACAAAGTATAGCTTTTGAAGATATACTCCATTTAATAATGTTTGATTAACTTCAAAATATTAACTCTCGTATATTAAACACTGTATTAGACATAGGGTTTGGGTGTCCCGGACTCTATGCTGTCGCTTTATATGCATACTTTCCTTGAATTTTTTAAAAAGATTTATTTATTTATTTACTATAGAGAAAGAGAGAGAGAGAGGGTGTGGACGAGGGGGTGGGCAGAGGGAGGGAGGAGAGAAAGAATCCTCCAACAGATTCCCGGCTGAGCATGGAGCCCAACACAGGATTCAGTCGATCCCTGAGATCATGATCTGAGCCGAAATCAAGAGTCAGCTGCTTAACCTACTGAGCCACCCAGGCGCCCCTCCTTTAATTTTCTTAAGAACCCAAGGAAGGTTTATCATTATCACCCTTCATTCTATGGAGAGAGTGAATACCGTACCTAAGGTGTTACTGTTTGAACGAAGTACCTCTGGAGTGGAAGCCTAAGTCTGTCCCACCGAGTGCCCTTACCCACAGGCTCTACCAAGTTTAGTGTCAGCGGTAAAGGAAGCAAAGCAGGGCTCATAGATTTAATGTCATGTAGACTCTAACTCAGGAAAAGGTTCAGGTTTCTCCTAGGACCATTTAAAGTTACATGCGCATTACTAAATGATGTGCCTAGAGACTTTGCCCAAGTGGGTTTAGTTTCCATATATAATTTTAGAGTATAAAAAGTGGGAACTCTCCAATGACATTTTAAAATAGAATGGCTGAATATTTAGGTCCTAGGCCATCACAATTGTATTTTTAGTATTAGAACACAAATACCCTAAGTACAGTATATTTTCAAAGAATTTTTATCCTTTGATATATTATTTTAGGTAAGAGTACAAAACACATTAAACTTAGTCGCTCTACAATTAGGTTGCATCTAATTGTATTTTTAACTTATGAGAGTTCCTGTGTTTATATCACAATTTTACTTTGTCTCATAAATTTTTCTTCTTTTTTCCTCAGTTTTCTAGATGCTAAGAAATATTGTATAAAACCTAGACAGAGTGTTTTAATCATTTTTCACTTTTAAGACATCTGGAATATTAAATACATATTTTAAGGCAGTTCTGTCTTTTTCAAGATTCATTTTGTAAGATGAATGAGCACTTCAACTTTGGTAGAAAGTAAAGTTATTGCTGCATGGAGTCCTTATGGACCCAGATATCTGTGTGTGTGTCTTTTGCTAACCATATTTGAAATATTATGCAAGAGTTTACATCCCTCTGTCCTGCCAATACTTGTGCATTTCCTATTTAATATTTTTAGATGGCATTTGGAGGAAGCCGTGACATGTTTAGGTTAGTGGAAGATTTCTAGAACACAAACTGTCAATTGTAGTTTTCTTTCCTGTGATGGGTTTCTAATAATCTTGTGTGAAAATGAGAAATTGGAAAAGGAGGAAAAGTTTTATTCTTAATACCATATGTGCCTTACAGTTACCGATCATTTTTTTCAATGAGGAGTACTAATCAACTTACAGTATTTTTAGAAAGAAGGTGAAGTGCACTCAGTATACAAACTTAAATCTATTTAAATATCCATAAAAAAGGTATTACTAGGTTTGAACCATTAAATTAAATCATTTAAGTTAGTCGACTCTATCATTTTAAGAATGATACACGTTTCATATACTTAAAAAATACAAGTACACAGAGTTCTGCCACATTTATAATTTGGAGGAAATAAACTCTGTTACAACAATTGTAAAAAATGATTGTTCACCTTCTAAGCTTTCCCCCACCCCCAATTTTTTTGATTTTTTTCCTATTATTCACGAATGAATGAACTTGGTCATCCCTCTGTGCATTACTAAAGATGCAAAATGTCCAACTAGAAATATCCAACTCAGCCTCTTCTTGCAGCAGCTGCTAGAACCTGGCTTCCTGGCCTTTTGAGTTCATGGACTCATTTAATTTTGTAGGGCACTCCACCTACTTAACACCATTTCGAAGGGTACAGGGCTGGTCGTGTTATAAAGAACCTCAGTGAAATCCAAATGCGTTCAACATTATTCTGCATGACACTGGTTTTTAAATCCAATTGCCATTGCCTGAGCAGTTTGGGCAGTAAGAGTCTTCCTTAAAGTAGAACATTAAGATAATAAGCTTCTGATTGGATTCTTTAATATTTAAAAAGATTTGAAATTTCAAATTCAGGTCACATTTATGACAACTCATGGCACGTTTTTGACAACTGTCGTTCGGCTTTATTTCCTATCATCTAATTCCTGTCGGTCTCTTGGGCTCTTTCCTGGCTCAGCGTGGGAAGGGGTCCCGTTGTGAGCCCGAGCCGCGTCTAAGGTTGAGACCACGCGTGGTATTCACACTGCGTTACCTGAGAGGAGTAACTCCCAACATTGACTGTGCTACCCTCCAGGCTTTCTCTAGTTCTTTTAAGACATACTGTAAAAGTTAAAAACGAACAAACACGAAACGAAATTGAATTTACCCGTTTAAAAAGGGCGTATGATACAACTCATTTATGAGGTAAGAAATTCTTTGTGTCATAAAACAAGGAAGGATATAAGGGACCGGAGGATCATAAAACCCATTTTGGTAAGGAGAGGAGGACTGATGTGCATGGGATGTTAAACATCAGGATCTTGTCATCGAGCATAAATTTTTGGCACCCTTTTCACTGCATTTCCCTTGGCCGTGGCTTTACTTCAAGTGTCTAGGGCCTGTTAGCTTTCGTTAACAGCCTTGTAAAGGGAAATCAACTGAAAGACTTCAAGGGGGCCCCCCCTGCTTTTGATTGTTCCCAGCTTTGCCGGCAGTTAGCAAGGACAGGCTTATCCACGAAAGCAGAGTCGCTCAGTTATTAGTGCTTGTAGCACAGGGTCAGAACACCTTGCAGAACTTTCATCTCTCTCCTTCTTTTTACTCAGATGGTTAGGCTGCAACTTGTATAGAGTTTTGATGGCACTCTCATTGTTTTGGAGGAGGGGGAACTTCATGGGATTCTGTCAAGAATGGCATTCGGTAGTATGTGTTTGGCTGAGGGCTTTGAGTCGTCAGAATGCCGGTAGCCAGCCTGTTTCCAGACCGTGTTAGCCCGCTCAGCCTGTAGGTTTGCACACCACGAACACCTTTCCCCCCTCATCCTTTCTCTGATTCTCAGAACTTTATGAAGATGCGAACACCCACTGCTTCTCCCCCCAGCCCCGCACCTCCATTGGAATGAGTGCTAAGGGTACGGGAGATAGCAACATCTTCAATATATGGAGGAGATTTTGAAATGCTTTTACAAGCATTTTCTAATTTGACTCCTGTATCAGCCCTGCGCAGTGAGCGAAGGAGTAAGGAGGTCCTTCTCCCATTTAAAAAAGTGGAAGCGGAGGGGCAAAAAGACATTGAGTTCACTGACCTAATGATCACCATTGGCCTGTTGAGAAAGTAAGCCTTCGTTGTTGGGGCGGGGGCGGGGTCTTCGTGGCCTGTTAATACAGCTGCCCATGTTTACGACTGAAGACTTGACATCCAGAGAAGTTGTGGATACATATAAGACGTATGTGTAGTCTTATAGCTGGAACTGGCAGTACCTTCTGTTGGCCTGTCTGGTATTCTTGACTTTATACCCTGCTGAAGACAGCGCCTTGCACTTCATCAAGAAGTCAGAGCAGGTGGTATTTTCCCTGTTTTATAGAAGATGAAGTTGAAACTCAAAGGAGGAAAATGTTTGCAACTGGGCATACAATTCATTGGTAGTGAATGCTTAGATTAGATTAGAATTTAGGAATCCCCAAAACCTAGCCCCTTGATGCTTTGTAGTCCCAAGGATTTTTGGCAATTAATCAGTCTCTCTTTCATGAGTCAATTATAATTTGTTTTTTCTCCGTTAAATACATGGTGTGGCTTTGAGAGTAAAATGAAAGAACTTGGTTTAAAGAGGAATTTTATACTACAAATTATTAATCTATGCGCTTTCAAAAGGTTCGGTTAGTATGCACGGGATCACAGTGTGGTAGTCCTTTGTGCTCTTTTGATGATAAAATTAATGTTAGTGATTTGATAGCCTGGAACTCATCAGTATGCTGAAGAGAGCCTACCTTTTCTTTGATGTCTATCTGCCCACAATTTCAACTGGGGAAAAGAATATAGAATGAGTGGTGTGGTCAGAAGAAATACGGGATACCTAGTTAAATTTGACTTTCAGATACCATGTATACTTAAAAATTATTCATGTTTATCTGAAATTCAATTTTAACTGGGTGTTCTGTATTTTTATTTGCTAAATCTAGCAACCCTAAGAATGACTCTTCTCTTGAACACGTTCATTATACATTATTTTTCAGGGCATTGTTTGAGATTTATAAAACATGACCTGGTCTCAGAGAAGCAGACATGGGAGGATTCGGTCAGATTTCTTTGAGGAGACTATCCTTAAGGATCTTTATTCTCCAACTCCTTTGAGACAGTTTTTACCTCAGCGGCTTAATGTGCCATCTTTTTATGATCTGAGTGTAAAAAATTAAGTTAGAGAATGTGTTATTGTAAGTGATCTTATTCTCTCTATGCCTTGTATGCTTGAATTTGAGTTTGACTCTTTTCGGATGCAGCTAGAAGTCACAGAGTGCCTCCTTCATGATAAGCGTTGATGTTCTGGGAACATTTATATTCTTACAGGCCATAAGACTTGGAAAAGGAGACCTGGATTTGAGTCCTGATTTTGCTACTAAATAGGATATCTTTGGTTCAGCCATTTAATTTAGCTTCATAATTTAGAAAACAAGATTGTTAATGCCTGCCTTACCAGGTTTAAATAAAATGGTGCCCCCATTTTTTCCAGTATCATTCATGTAAGCACTTTTCAAAATCTCACAAAATCAAGGAAGAGAAGTGAAAATAGAGATCCTATCCTAGCCACAGGAGTGATTTGCCCAGTCAGAAGTACCATCTAGGTTTCTGGAATCCCATCTGGTACTTTTTACCCTTATATCTGACATGTTCACAGTTATCTTTTCCATCTTTATTCATTTGTATGCATTTACATTGAACTTCATATGATGGCAAAATCTAATATGTATATAAATTAACTCCTGAACACAACATAAACTTCAGTTTTGGAGGAGTAGTCACTGAGTGGTTTGCCTGGGGAGCTCAGGACTCTGGTGCCCAGCACAGTGCCTGACACACTCAGATCTTTACCTTAGGAGAATAATTCATTCTATTTTTTAAAAAAAAGGGTATTTAAACATGAATCCAATTAAAATGGGGAAAAAATCAGTGGAAAGGTTTTGATTGGAACTTTATCTTGAAAATGGAACCACAGATTATGAAAGTAAATTAATCTACTCAGCCATCAGAAAGGTTGAATACCCATCATTTGCGTCGACATGGATGGAACGGGAGAGGATTATGCTAAGTGAAATAAGTCAAGCAGAGAAAGACAATTATCATATGGTTTCACTTATAGGTGGAACAAAAGGAATAGCATGGAGGATATTAGGAGAAGGAAAGGAAAAATGAAGGGAGGGAAATCAGAGAGGGAGACGAACCATGAGAGACTATGGACTCCAGGAAACAAACCGAGGGTGTTAGAGGGGATGGGGGAGGGGGTGGGGGGTGGATTAGCCCAGTGATGGGTATTAAGGAGAGCATGTATTTCATGGAGCACTGGGTGTTATACGCAAACAATGAATCATGGAACACTACATCAAAAACTAATGAAGTACTGTATGGTGACTAACATAACATAATAAAAAAAAGAAATTAAAAAAAAAGGAGGCAAATTAATCTTGTCCTAGATTTAATAAAATTTAGATTATAATGAAAATCCCACGCTAAATTTTAGATAAACAATTTTTGTCAAAACTATTCCACAATCAATTAACTTTACTTCTTCATGTTTGACTTTTCCAGCAGGGTTAGAGTCTCTTCTTTTTCTTTTCAAAAAATCCTTTTTCAAATTAATATTTGAGGGCTTCATCAGTTTTTTCAAGGACATTTCATAATCTTGAATATAGTTATTTAAATAAAATTCCCTTTTCAGGTATCTGTTATGTCCTTATCCTTGTTGATTCTTTCTTGATTCGTTAGCTGGTCTTTAATTGGGCATAGCCCTTAATTGTCAGTGGCATTGTGTAATAATGTAATGTAATTATAAAAAAAATTGTAGGGTATTGTAATGGTTCTCCAACATTACTTTAATCTACTTCTAGAAATTCTTTTTTTTTTTTTTTTAAGATTTTATTTATTTATTTGACAGAGAGAGAGACAGCCAGTGAGAGAGGGAACACAAGCAGGGGGAGTGGGAGAGGAAGAAGCAGGCTCATAGCAGAGGAGCCTGATGTGGGGCTCAATCCCATAACGCCGGGATCACGCCCTGAGCCGAAGGCAGACACTTTAACCGCTGTGCCACCCAGGCGCCCCTACTTCTAGAAATTCTGTATCTTATATGAGAGTTTTGATTTACAGGTTATTTGTATAGAGACTGAAGTATTAAAAAATTATCAGGAGAGGATTGATAGTCTTAAGAGGAAAGGCCCACTTCAAATAGCTGCCCAGGTCACACACTGCAAAACTTCAAGGGATATCTGAAGAGACAGAAGTGTGAGAAATGATTTAATTTTATTTGTGGGTTGGTTCTTAAGTGATTGTTTTGATATTATGATAATGTATGTTTTCCTGAATATGCATATAACTACAGGGACTCAGATAATCAATAATGTGGTCATGAGAATCCCCTTCCCCCATGACTGGTGGTTAATAAAAATTGTTGATTGAATGAGTGAATGTACTAGATCTGCTTTTCTTGTATAATTTAATATTAAGTTCATCTCACCAAGAAAATAACTAGAAACAAAATACTTGTGAGACAATACAGTAATAAAAAACATATAACAAAGAATTTTTAAGCACTGGCTGTATTTAAGACATAGAGGAGGCCCTGCCGGTTATATGAGGGTAAATTAACCATAGTCAGTTGTAAGGCTTACATCCAAGAGGTGAAAAATATTAATAGTTAGACCACAGTGTTGATTTTCTGTAACAAATACACCAGCATTCAGATATTCTCTTTTGGTGTAGTTAATTTAGGAGCCTTACTTATTGATCCATTCACTTCCCTCAAGAATTATTTATTGTAGACAGACTATGAGACAGGCATTTTCGAAGACAGACAAGTAGCTCTGATGACGTTTACATCTGGCTAGAGGAGACAGGCAAGAAAACAACAGATTAACAAACAGGAAAAGTATCCAGCAATAAGAATTTAGATGCTGGGAGGTGAGAACATCACGTGTCAGAGGCCAGTCTGGGTGGCATGACCAGGGAAGACCTGTCTGAATGGAAGATGTAGAAGCTGTGATCAGCCAGACATATAGGTGAGGGGAGAACATTCTGGACTGGGGGCACTTAGAGCTTGGGGTGCTTGAGGAGCACCGGGGAGGCCAGCCTGGGCAAGTAGAACTATGGTAGGGGATTAAAAGAGTTTGGGCTTTGTTTTCTGATCATTGAGAAGCCAAGTAGGATAATTTTGATGTTAAGATATACTTTGTTTAAAGATCGCTTTGGCTGCTGTGGGGAGAATGGGTCAAAAGGGGGCAAGTATAATATGGAGAGACCAGTGGGGGGCTGTTAGCCATAGTGGACTTGGACCTGGATGTAATGCAAGAGGTAGAAATGAACAGATGGGGATGTAAGGTTTAAGGAGTGACATCGACAGGACTTGGTTTGGACGTGAGATTTGAAGGAAACAGAAATTTAGAGTAATTCCTAGATGTTGATTTGAGTAACTAGGGAGGTGATGGTTCTCTTTATTAATATGAGGAAAACTGGCAGGGAGTGAAATTGGAGTAAGATGATGGGTAGGCCATTAGGAATTCTGTTTTCACCATTTTAAGGTGTCTTAAGTTGTTTCGATATCCTATGGATTTGTCAGGTAGATATTTTGATTTAAAAAAAGTTGGTTACCATTTTCCAATAAGAAGATAAGAAATAAATTGGACTAAATTTTAGAATGGTAGCTGAAATAATTCAAACGCCTATTTTTATATTGATTTAACAATTTAAGTTACATGTGCCTATCTTTAAATCGCATAAAATATGTTAATTTAGACATAAATTACTTTTTTCCTATCTACATTTGACAAAACAATTTTATTCAGAAACTTCCTGTACATTTTTGACAGCTTCACATGCATTTTTGACATCAATGTCTTTGGCACTGCTACTGAAATTTTGGGGAGTTATGTAAGTGTTTCTTTTGAAATAAATCTTTGAAAGGCTTTTATAACTGTATCGAACACTTGAAATTCTGAAGTCGTCCTGGTAATATCTATTATTATTTTTTTTTAAACTATTCTAGACTGGTACTATTTCTGAGTAATAGATATTTACGAAATAATACATTGTTGTTCAAAACAAAATAATCAAGGGAATAACTCAAAAACAGAAGACGTAGTAGAGATTCAGAAATAAGGCAGTCTCTTCTTTTTCCCTTTGTATTCTTCTTTTTTCACTTAATGAATTGTGGAGATTATTCACAGCAGTACATACAACCGTTTTTCAATTGTATAAATGTATCATTATGTATTTAACCAGCCTTCCAGTGGTGGTACAGGGAGCTTGTTATCTTTGCTATAACAAATACTGCTACAGTATATATGCTGGCACTTTCTTTGCCACATGTGTAAAATCTCTGGAACAAAGGATAAATGCATTTTAAAATTTGTTAGATGTTGCCTGTTTACCTCCAATACAATGCCTTATGTCACAATATTTACTATAGCCAAAAAAATTGAAGAGTGTCTGTATACCAACACTCTCCAAAATAGTGCATTGTCAGACTTTTTTTTGTCCTAGCCTTTTAGGAAAATAATCAATATGTCATTGTAGAGTGGGGATTGCATTGCTTTTATTATGGGCAAATTCTTTTAAATATCGTCAGTGATAACAAGTTTTTGTCTTTTGAAGGTGAATTTGAGTTTTGGAGAAAGTCAGATCTTATGCATAAGAGATATTAAGGTAGCCGTTATTACTCTAGGGTTTTTTTTGTGTTTTTGTGGGGTTTTTTTGTTTTGTTTTGTTTTGGGTTTGTTAGTTTTGAGAGGAGGGCTAAGTGAAAAACAAGATCTAACTTTTAGAGAAACTAATATCCTATTTACCTTATGAATTTTCTTAGAAGTTAGTTTCAAAAGAAGAGCTCCAAAAATGTCTGAAGTAATGACACTATGAATTGGTATAAGATGACATTTTTTCCAGGGGTAATCATTGGAATTGAACAATCATCTTGATGTGTATGATCTGATTTTTGTTTTAAAAAAATCACCCACCATGAAGCCTTGAGCTCAAGTGGATTTCTTTAACAGAGAGGTACATTAAAAACAAATAATGTAAATTTTCTTGGACTACATTTTTAAAATTAGGTATCACTTACATTTTGATTTTCTTCCTTTATACCAGGAGTAGATAATCTAGAAGAACAGATAATTTTTACTATTATTGAACAAGCATTATTAGGATAATATTTATAGAAGTCTATAATCTTTCTACATACCACATCAAATTGTTTATATTTCCCCCCTTCTAAATCTAATCTGTATATAACAATATAGGTAAAATTAACTAAAATTAAGCATATTATTAGCTAGCCAAATTTAGATAAATATTTGTTTTAAATTTTCAAATATTTAACTTCAGAACAAGTTGTATGTTTTAGACAGGGAATTAGTTTTTATATTTATGTTTTCCTAAGACTGTTGTCAAATTTAGTGTCTTTTACGCTAATGCAGACTGCTTTTGAGAGAAGCAGACTTGATGCTTTATGCATTGTAAATCAGATACCTGAAAATCTATTTATTAAAATGTTCATTGAAGCAATTGTTCTTTTCAGTTTTTCAAAATAAAACTGTCTTAAATAAACCACTTTATTTTTATTTTCTAAAAAAAAACTGAATTATTGTCTAATCAGTTTGCCGTGAGAGAATTTTTAGCTGCTCTCAGGGATACCACCTTTCTTTCTTAAATGTTTAATATGTCTGCATTCTGTTCTGCAGAGAAATGGTCAATGCCTGGTTCGCTGAGAGAGTCCACACCATCCCTGTGTGCAAGGAAGGCGTCAGAGGCCACACAGAATCTTGCTCTTGCCCCTCGCAGCAGAGTCCCCGGGCAGATAGCAGTGCGCCTGGAACACCAACCAGGAAAATCTCTGCCTCCGAATTTGACCGGCCTCTTAGACCCATTGTTGTCAAGGATTCTGAGGGCACTGTGAGCTTCCTCGCTGACTCAGAAAAGAAGGAACAGATGCCTCTAACCCCCCGAAGGTTTGATAATGATGAAGGGGACCAGTGCTCAAGACTCTTGGAATTAGTGAAAGATATTTCTAGTCATTTGGATGTCACAGCCTTATGTCACAAAATTTTCTTGCATATTCATGGACTTATCTCCGCCGATCGCTATTCGCTGTTTCTGGTCTGTGAGGACAGCTCCAATGATAAGTTTCTTATCAGCCGCCTGTTTGATGTTGCAGAGGGTTCAACACTGGAGGAAGCTTCAAATAACTGTATCCGCTTAGAATGGAACAAAGGCATTGTGGGGCATGTGGCAGCACTTGGTGAGCCCTTGAATATCAAAGATGCTTATGAGGTAAATAGGGGATCATTGAGGGGGGGAGCAGGGTGAGGAGAGGGTGTGGAACAAGGGTGGAACATTGGACACCTGCTGTGAATGGTTGGGGGGCGAATAGGATCACTGAGATGTAGGAATTTGCATACTTACTTAAAACTGGTATGTATGGTCAGAACTTTCCCATCTTTTTTTAATTTATTTTTAGAAAGATATTATTTACTTATTTGAGAGAGACTGAACGTGAGCAGGGGGAAGGAGACGGGGCGGAGGGGGGCATAAGAGTCTCAAGCCGACTCTGTGCTGAGTACGGAGCTCCACTCAGGGCTCAATCTCATGACCCTGAGATCATGACCTGAGCCCAAACCAAGAGTCCGACCCTTAACCAACTGAACCACCCAGGCGCCCCAGAACTTTCCCATCTTTTAAATGAGTTTCTTTACTAGTGCTTGAGTCAAGAATATGGGTGATAGAGAAATCTCGTTGTTTTTCTCTTTCATGGTAATTTAACATAGCTCATTCACAGTTGTATTTTCTTCTCTTTTTACCCGCTGACTATACATATCCTTATCTGTTATCACAGAAACTAACAAGGATTTTACTGAGATTCTAAAATGCTAGGTCCAAAAACTGTCAAAAAACCAAAGCAGTAGTCTTTTTCCAAATTCATTTGTTCATTCATTCAAATTAATTATATTCATTTATTTGAAGTCCCATTGACACAGAAATCTGATTTTCTTTCTTTTCATCCTTTCTTTCATTTGTTTTGTTAAATAAATTTATGTCTTCATAAATGGGAATTGTTGGGGCGCCTGGGTGGCACAGCGGTTAAGCGTCTGCCTTCGGCTCAGGGCGTGATCCCGGCGTTATGGGATCAAGCCCCACATCAGGCTCCTCCGCTATGAGCCTGCTTCTTCCTCTCCCACTCCCCCTGCTTGTGTTCCCTCTCTTGCTGGCTGTCTCTATCTCTGTCGAATAAATAAAATCTTAAAAAAAAAAAATGGGAATTGTTGCCGTAAAATATTTCAGTGGAAAGATTTGGTATTCTTCCACTTTTGCTATAATTATATGTAGGTCTTTAATTATGGACTTAAAGATTACACCGTATGATTCTTCAGATTTCCCATTTAAAATGATCTTTTTTATTAATAGAATTTTGGTTTTTTTTTTTTTTTTTAAGATTTTATTTATTTATTTGACAGAGAGAGAATAGAGGGAACACAAGCAGGGGGAGTGGGAGAGGAAGAAGCAGGCTCTTAGTGGAGGAGCCTGATGTGGGGCTCGAACCCAGAACGCTGGGATCACGCCCTGAGCCGAAGGCAGATGCTTAACCGCTGCGCTACCCAGGCGCCCCAGAATTTTGGTTTTTAAACAAGGCATCTTAACCGAATGACACTTTGTTTATCAGGTTATTTTCTAGCACCTTGATAGAACAATTGTTCTAGCTACCTGCTATTTGGTACACTCTTAAATGTTCTGTGGTAATCCCAACTTGCAACTCCTCCACGTAAGTTGAGTGGTCATTGCTGTTTTATTCACCCCTGTATTCCTGATGCCTAATACAATGCCTGGCACATAGTCAAGTCTCTCATTTTTTTTTTTTAAGATTTTATTTATTTGAGAGAGGGAGACAGAGAGAGAGAGAGGGAATACAAGCAGGGGGAGTGGGAGAGGGAGAAGCAGGTTTCCCGCTGAGCAGGGAGCCCGATGCTGGATTCAATCCCAGGACCCTGGGTTCATGACCTGAGCCAAAGGCAGACGCTTAACAACTGAGCCACCCCAGTCAAGTCTTAATAAATATTGATTGAATAAAAATTATATAGTAGATAGGATAGATAAGTAGCATAGAAAGCAGATCATAATAAATGCCAAAGAAAATGTGGTAGGTTCAGGGAAGCAGGAGATGACATTACTTGGGAGCGGAGAAATGTTTCTTTGAGGAAGCAATGCTTGCTATGGACCCTGGAAAGTAGGTAAGATTTGCATAGATTGGTTTGTGTGCATGAGGAGGTCCAGATGTAAAGAGAAGTTGAAAGAAGCAACAGGGCTGGTACTCCATGTGGTGCTTGTATGGACATGTGTGGACAACAGCCAGTGTAGACATTGAGGAGCTATGAGGGCAGAGCCTGGAGGTTACTGGAGTCTTGAATGCCAGGCTGAGGGCTATGTATGCGGTCCAGAGCCATGAGGAATGATTGAGATGGTTTGAAGGGGGGGACTGGTATGATTTAGACTGATTTAGCAGGATGAATTGTACAGTGGTCATAAAATGAAAATACTAGACACTGGGAGGAGAGATTATTAATAGTGTGAGCAAGCGAGGACCTGAACCAGGGTACTGGCCTTAACGAGCAAAAGAAGGGACTGGATTTCCAGTGAAGAAGGGGTGTCTGGCAGGGGTGGCAGCTAACAGGCGATGGAAGTGAGGGGGAAGGAGGAGTTGAGGATGACTGAGGGTTTGAAGCTGGGTGAATAAATACGGTCACTAGAGAGGAATACTGTGATATGAGGAATACTGTGAAATCATGAGACACTTTTCAGAACGCACTCTACACAAGCGGTTTACTCCACTTTGATTCTCCTTGGAGCTATCTCCGTGACGCCTGTGAGCTCTGTAGTAACGTCACACCGTAGCAGACTACAAGAGGGGTATTAAGGACACAGCTGAAGGATTGCTGCCAAATTTGCAGAATTCCCTTCCTGTCTTAGGTGACAGCTGGGTTTCCGCTTTTCAATGGCACTATAGTCCCAAGTACAGTAGGACCATGAATATGCTTCAGCTTTGCTGAGAATGCTGAGAAAGCCTTCATTTGTCTGTGTGGTTCTGAGTTTCTGCAGCCCTGAGAATTTCTCCACTTAGATGCATTTTTGTTTAATATGCTTACCATTTTCAAAGTTTTGACAGCATAATTTTTGGTTCAGAGTTAGTAATGAGTTAATTCTTGTACTGCTGTCTAGAAGAGGCCCATGTCCTTGATTTGCAGTGCTTCCAGGGTGAGACCTCTTTGCTGTGGATTCTGCATGTTGCTCCTTCACCCTTGGCACCCTTGATCTGTGTTTATAGTGGCCTTAGCAGAAGTTATTCGTGTCCCAGGAATTTCACTCTGAAGGTGTGGAGTTGATCTGTGACAAACAGTTTACATTGGTGTTGATGGTGGAAGGCAGTTGGCTAATGGATAATTCATTATTCAGCCCCAGCCATAATTCGAAGAATCAAAATCGTGTCTCATAGCTTTTTGTGGAAGGAGTCACAATAGGAACGTGCATTCTGCTGTCTGAGTCCTACCTCTTTAAACATGCATCTGTAAAAATGACACCTTATAGCAGTATTTCTTAAAGCCTGTTTAACCACAGAACCCTTGAACAGTTGCAATGTAGCAATGGAAAACCACGAGGTGGCCATGAAATATAATCATGCTTGGACTGAAGCTAAAAATAGAAAAAATAGCCTCATAGATAAGTCAGCTGTAAGAAGTGGTCAACATTTGATTCACTTTTTAAACTTTGTGAACGAATGATATAAATCTGAGAATTCAGTTATTTTATTACTAACAATATAGCACATTCGTGTATTTAAAGTATAAAACAAGATCCACAAGTTAAACCAGGGATTCTCAATCAGACCACAAATACCAGTGAGAGTGTGTTTGCTGCCTATATATAGATGTTCAATCGCACAGCATCTCTTCCTGCATCAGCCCATCATTCATGTTACTTTCTTGAATGTGGCACAGCATTTATTGATGATAAGATATTAACACATAATAATCAGAACTGTATAAATGTGTTTGGTGTTCTCCTTATATATGAAAACTAGATACTATCCGGTATCTAGAATGGATTGTGTATTAGGGTTCTTCAGAGAAATATATGTGTGCGTGTGTATATTTATGTATAATATATATAATATGTAAATATATATATATGAGAAGAGGATTATTACAGAAATTAACTCACACGATTATGGAGGCATAGAAGTTCTACAGTCTGCCTGCTGCCTGCAAGCTGGACAACCAGGAAAGCTAGTGGTGTAATTCAGAGTCTGAAGGTCTGAGAATTGGGCAGCCAATGGTGTAAGTTTGATGTGGGTTTGAGTCCAAAAGCCTGAGAACCAGGAACTTCAATGGAGGCCAGGTGAGCAGAAGAAGGTGGATATTTCAGCTTTAGCAGAGGGAGTGAATTTGTCCTTCCTTTGCCTTTTTGTTCTGTTCAGGCCCTCAGTGATTTGGATGATGCCAACCTGCATTGGTGAAGATCTTTGCTCAGTTTATTGAATCAAATGGTAATCTCTTTGGAGACATCCTTAGACACATACCCAGAAATAATGTTTTACCAGCTATTTGGGGATTCCTTAGCTTAGTCAAGTTACACTTAAGATTGACCATCACGGATTGCCTTGAACACCTAGTTTCATTACGGAAGCCTTAGGATTCCCCAAGAAGTCCTGTCAAAGGATTTATATTGTCAAAACACTCCCCTTTCTCCCAAGTCAACTGGAATGCAAAACTTAGGCCTCTGTTCTGTGTCCAAAGGACAGCCACTCCATGTATACCATGATTTCAAGGGAGAAGACTTGCAGGCCTTTAGGGAAGGGTCTCATTGCCATTCATGCGGCCTTCACCATGTAGCTACTGTTCTTCCTGCCCTGATGACTTCGTTCCTCCTTTTGTATTCCTTATCTAGATAACTCAGTCTCTGTCATCTCTCATTTTGCACGTCTCAGTTTGTCAAGATGTGTTTCTAAAGAAATATGAGCTCTCTCAGATGAATTTCCTATGAATAAAATGAATTCCAAAATGAATTTTAGGAGAAAAAAGTAACACTAGCAGTTGTTTTAATCTTGATAAATCTACTAATCTGTCATGATCTAATTGTGCCCCATGGAACATAGTTTGGGAACTGCTATATCTCTCTTTGTTCAGTGGTCTAAAAATCTTTAGGGATTGTCTTAAAAATGCCACTCTGTGGAAGAAAACTAGCCTATAAATTGGCAAGACTACTATGTTGTTTTCTGTTATTTTTATTTTTATACAATTTTAAACTTAAGGAAAAGTTTTAAGAGTGGTATAAAAAACTTCTGTATATACTTTACCCAGAATCTCTAGTTGTTCGTGCTTTGCCCCATTTGCTTTATCATTTTCTTTTTCTATATGCAATGCATGTCAGTAATATGCGAATACTATTTTTCCTTCTTTTTTTTTTTTTTTAAAGATTTTATTTATTTTAGAGAGAGAGAGAGGGAGCAGGGGAAGGGACAGAGGCAGAGGGAGAGAGAGAATCTCAAGCAGACTCCATGCTGAGTGTGGAGCCTGATGAGGGGCTCAATCTCAAGACCCTGAGTTCATGACCTGAGCCAAAATCTTGAGTCTGTCACTCAACTGACTGAGCCACCCAGGTGTCCATATGCGTACTGTTTTTCTGAACCACTTAATAAGTTGGAAACATTTTTACTAAATATGTCAGTGAATATTTTCTAACAATATTCTTTTATACAATTATAATACATTTTTCAAAATCAGGAAATTTTATGATACAATGCTATTACCTATTAGTCCATAGTCAAATTTAGTCTTTTGTCCCATTAATGGTCTTTATGGTTATTTTTTCCTCTGATCAAGATCTAATCCTGAATTACATAATGCATAAGCTTGTCATGTCTCTTTAGTCTACTTTAAATTTGGAATAGTTTCTTGGTGTTCTTTATCTTTCTTGACATATTTTTGAGAGTACAGGCTAGTTGTTTTGTAGAATGGCTTTTTGAGGAGATTCAAGTTAGGTTACTTTGGGCAGAAATACCACAGATGTCAATGTTGAGACCTTGTCTGGTTTTCCAAACAACTGTAGGTCCTTTACTTCTACACCAGCTGGGTGTCCTACAATCCAGTTCAATTCTGATGCTAACTATTAGTAGCATCTAGTAACTACCTTCTGACACTATACTGTTACCAGTTAGCACAGACTTCACAATCTAAAGACTCAGTCCCGCTAGATTATCCCCAGTTCCCAGTTCAGATACCAGCCACAAACACGGTCCCCAGGCTACTCACATTTATCTCCACAGGTTCAATAATTTGCTAGAATGACTCACAGAACTCAAGGAAGCACTATATATTTATTATCTTAATTTTTAAAATTTATTTATTTTTGCAAGATAGAGCACGTGCCTGCATGAGCACAAGCGGGGGTGGGGGGTGAGGGAGGGACAGAAGGAGAAACAGACTCCCTGCTGAGCAAGGAGCCCATTGCAGGTCCTGATCCCAACACCCTGGGATCATGACCTGACCTGAAAGCAGACACTTAACCGACTGAGCCACCCAGGCCCCTAAGGAAGCACTATATTTACAATTACAGTTTTATTATAATTGATACAATTTAGGAACACCTAAATGGAAGAGATGCATTAGGGCAAAGAATGGGAGGTGGGGGAGACAGAAATTCCATGCCCTTTCCAGGGAGTGCACCACCATCCTAGACTTAGATATCTTCACCAACCCAGACACTCCTCCAAACGTCATTGTTCTGAGTTTCTTTTTAATCAAGGTTTCATTATGTAGGCATGATTGATTACATCTGTTGGCCATTAATGATTAATTTCAATCTCTACCCCCTTCTCCATTCTCTAGAGGTCAGGGGTAGGGCTCAAAGTTCTAACTCTCTAATAAGTTGTTTGGTTTTTCTGGTAGTCAGTCCCCATTTGGAAGCTGTCTGGGGCCCACTCCCCTATTACTCATCTCATTAGCATGAAGTCAAGTATGGTTGAAAGGGGCTTGCTATGACTATCAAAGACTTTCCTGTTTCTCATGGAATTACAAGGGTTTTAGGAGTGCTGTGCCAGGAACCTGGAAAAAAGACTAAATATATATTTTATTAAATACCCATAATATTCTCAGCATATGTTATCAGGAAGCATGTGAAGTTGATGCTGATGATGTTAATTCTGAAAACTTGGTTAGCAGTGTCCACTAGGTTTCTCCACTATGAAGTTACAATTTTCCTATTGTAATCAATAAATATCTTATGGTGAGATACTTTGATATTGTGTAAATATTCTATTCTTCATGAACCTACATTTACCAGTTTAAGTGTCCACTGATTTTCTAACTCCATCATACCGTCTATATTTTGTAGTTGGCATTCCATGGAAGAAGACTTTACCTTCTTGATTGATTGATTGATTGATTGATTCATTCATTCATTCATTCATTTATATCACTGTGGACTCATGGATTTTTATTTTGTGTAATGAGTTATGATCTGTTATTATCTTTATTTATTCAGATTCTCAAATTATATAAGATTGGTTAAGTTCCTGTGTCTTTTTCATATGTCATTGTCACTCTGGGCTTTCTCACTTCCTTGTGGTCTGAAAGTTCTAATTGGCTTAACAATATGTTCCATGCCCATCTTATACTTTCCCCCTCCTAGCCCTAGAATCATTCTTTTTCCCAAGGAACTCAGGTTCCTTTCATTGGAGGGAATGGTAACCAAGATAGAAACTAAGATGTGAGCACTAGACATATTTATTGCTTGTGGTATGTGTTTGCTATCAGTATGTCAGTAGACAGAGCTAGGAATAAAATATATAAATACACACATGCCTATATTTTATTTATTTTTTATCTACTTCCTATATTAATAACGATGAATCTTACTGATACCTCCAGTTTCAATCTAACACCTCAAAGTGCATTTTGTTTTTCTTCCTTCTTTTTCTATTGGGTTGTTCCTTCTCCAAAAATGAAGACCCAGGCTTCCTTATTCTTTACATATTTGTGCATATGTTCAAGCCAAGTTCCAAGCTCTTGAACCCTTTGTGCACATTCTGTTAGCTTTCCCTTCAGGCTGAACAATTTCCATTAGCACTTCTTGTAGTGTAGACCTGGTGGTGACAAATTCAGTTTTAGTTTATCTGAAAATGCCTTTATTTTGCCTGTATTCTTGAAAGATATTTTCGCTGGATAGACAATTCTCAGTTAATGGTAGTTTTCTTTCAACATTTTAAAAGAGTTTTCCTACATTTTTTGATCTTCCTTTTTCCCATAAGAAGTCCACTATCCTTTGTATTTTCCTCTTATAAGTTTCTTGCTATCTATCATTTTCATACTATATGGGTAAGTTCAAGGTTTTCACTAACTTCGGGAAAATTTTGGTCTGTGTCTTTATTTTTCCACTCTATTCTCTTTCTTCTCTTTGGCACTCTAATTATATATATGTTAAACTACTTGATATTGTCCCAAAAAACACCAAGACTCTGCTAACTTTTTACAGGGTTATTTTTCCCCTCTCAGTCTTTCCGATTAAATATTTTCTGTCAATCTGTCTTCGGGTTCACTGACCTTTTATTCTGTTGTTTCTAATGTGCTGTTAAGTCCATCAATGAACTTCTCATTTTAGACATTGTACTTTTCAGCCCTGGAGTTTCAATTTGGGTTTTTAAAAAAAATTTTTGTTCTTCGCGGTTTCCCATCTGTTCATTATTACCCTCATTTTCTTTTAAACCCTTAAGTACATTTATAATAGCTGCTTTAAAGTACCTGCCTGTTAATTCCACATCTGAATCATCTTGGGGTCATTTTCTATTGACTACTTTTTCTCCTCACTGTGGGTTGCAATTTCCTGTTTTCTTCACATATGTTGTGAGTTTTGATTGTATGCGGGACATTGTACAGGTTTTCTTGCAGGGCATTTGGATTTATACAGTCTTTCTTTAAAATTGGGCTGACGTTTTTTCTTCCAGGCAGCTCAATTACTGAAAGCTCTTTTTGGTCAGGCTTGGTGTTATCGTTCGGGTGAATTTTGAATTCGGTCTTAGGGAATGCCCCCCTCAAATCTAGGGAATGGTCCTTACTCCTAAGGACTGGCTTTTCTGTGTCTCAACTGAACGCCTGAAGTGGAATGGCTGAGCTGGAACTCCAGTGTCTACAGACCTTTCCCTAATTGGTATCACCATTCTGCTTTCAGCCTTCAACACGCAATTTTTAGCTGGTTCTCTTAGAGTCTTGCCCCATACATGTTTGAAGTGAACAGCCATTCAGTCTTCTGCCACTCCTTTTCTCTCTCCCCGTAATCCCCCAACATAGCTCTCTTATTAGGTACTTTGCCTTGCAGATTTTAGCCACCTGAGAAGCCCTGAATTCCTTTCAGTTCCATTTGGAACCATTTGGAACCATTGCTACACTTGGCAATTGCCTGCCTTCTTGCCAGCAGGAAAATGCCCCCAGGAAGAAAGCCAGAGTGGTTGTCCTGTGTATTTCCCTTTTTCGTGGTCTGTGGTTTAGTTGTCTCATATATTTGGTCTAGTCTTATAGTTTTCAGTAGGAGGGCAAGTGTGATACCAATTGCTTTATTTTAGCAAGCGGATATCCAAGGCTTATGTTTTTTTGGGTTTTTTTGTTTTTGTTTTTTTTAACACCGTCATGTTCTCGTAAACAGTGAAAGGAATAATCACAGTAATAGTACTGCTCCATTTTTTCTTTGGTGTTTCCTGGACCTAAAATGGTTAAAAGTTCTTTATGTGTATTGCCTTTGCACTGAGTGCATTGTTAGGAAAAGTCTTTGAGATGCCAGAATTCACCTACAGTGATTTTGAAGCGTACATTACTCCCACCTCCTTCAATGAAATGGAATCCAGGGCTGCTGTTGATTTTAAATTCCTAGTATGCCCCCCAAAGCTGTGAAAGCCCTATTAATTTCAGTTTGTTAAACTCTATTGCTTTAATTAGATAGTTAAGTCCTCGGGGCACCTGGGTGGCACAGCGGTTAAGCGTCTGCCTTTGGCTCAGGGCGTGATCCCAGCGTTATGGGATTGAGCCCCACATCAGGCTCCTCCGCTATGAGCCTGCTTCTTCCTCTCCCACTCCCCCTGCTTGTGTTCCCTCTCTCGCTGGCTGTCTCTATCTCTGTCAAATAGATAAATAAAATCTTTAAAAAAAAAAAAAGATAGTTAAGTCCTCTTCTTTATAAATTGGTCTTGTAATTCAAATATTCATTAACAAAATAATTTCTGAGGATGGGTTTTTATTCATATTTTGATTTTTAGCTTGTAGAATTATTCACTATATGAGTTATTAATTGTTTACTTCTTTAATTCATCAATATTCAGTGTCCTATCTTCCTTTTTAGTATGTTATTTAAGAACAATTTTTTAAAATATATTCGGCCAGCATTTTCTCTGTGTCTCAATATAACTTTGAGCATGTTTGCAAAAAAAAAAAGCAAAAATGCAGTAGTATTTATTTATAATATAAAATATTTATACTGATTTTCCACCATTTTATAACTTTTCGTTTGAAGTTGTCTTCAATGCTAAGTTTGGCTCTCCTGGGAAAATTGGCCTCATTTCTGATCCCAGTTGATGGAATCTACTGTAATCATTTTACTTCATTCACAGCTCTGGCTTTGCATGACTTTGGACTAATTAAAAAAATAAATAAATGACCTTCAAAGATGAGGGTTTTTCCAGTGTGGCTATTCCATATTCTCTGAAGGGAATTCCAAAAGCAGAGTTTTTAAAACAGTGTTGCTATTATTAGGTTGAGCATGTAACTTCCCAAGGCTTTTGCTTTGAGGGGACCAACACTCCTTCAAATGTTTATGTTCTGGTATGTTTGTTTCCATTCTAATCTTATCTCATATAGTAGTATCTGTCCGTTTCCTCTAGTACGTCTTCCTTCTTACCTACAGTGTTTGTTTTAAACTATAATAAGTTAAGAACAATCACATTTGATAACTGTGATATCATTTGTTAATGAATTTCTTCATTTATTTAACAAATGCTTTTGAGTTCTTGTGCTAGTATCGGGAATACAGCGAAGGACCAAAAAAAGCCCCTCCTAGAGTTTGCAACCTAACTTTAATCTTCCCAATCTAAAGTTCAAGGGAAGATAGCCTCTACCGTTCTTTCTTTAAACCACATTTAGAACCTTCACAACTCTCAGAAGTCCTTTGTGATTATTGGATGTGCATGGTGTCCTTTGTAAAAGGGAAAAGAAACACAAAGATTAAGGAGTTGTTTACAGTCTGATTGAGGCCATGCAGCTTTTTTATGCCCGCATACACACGAAAATATTTAAAATTCTTAGGAACACCTGGGTTAGAAGAACAGAATACTGAGGTAATATATAAACAACCATACGAGGGAAGTAAAGTCAGTGTTAGGTTGTTTTGGAGTGGATAGGTTTTATAAGGAAAAGCTTCAGAGCAGAGACGCTTTCCTTTGGATGGCACAGAAGAATCCGATAGTGCGACGGGAACAGGCGAATTGTGTTACAGACGCAGAGCTGCCACTTTTCCGTGAGTCTAAGGAATGCTGCCTAAGTTGGTTATTAATATTCTGAATTTCCTTTATTTCTGAACGTTTGTTTGAGTCTGTATTATTTTGTTTCTCATGAACACTAGCTACTAAAAGACATAAATTTATCTTTGTCAAAGATGATATGTCCTTACATGATTTGATGTCTTTCCAATGATGAAATTGTCATTCAGAGCAATAAGGTAAGTTGAAGGTTAGATTTTTCTAATCTTATAAATCAGAAAAATCAAATCAATCTTTGAACAGGTCAGTCATTAAATTGAATTTCTTTTTCCTTACTAGGATCCTCGGTTCAATGCAGAAGTTGACCAAATTACAGGCTACAGGACACAGAGTATTCTTTGTATGCCAATTAAGAATCATAGGGAAGAGGTAAGCCAATTTTCCATTTTATAAAGGTCATTTGGAAACATTTTCTTTTTGAAAAAAAAGTTTTACTTTGCATACTTGTGAAATAATACTATAGTGACAAGTTAACTGCAAAGTGCCTAAATGTTTTGCTTGTTTTTTCTTTTTTTTTTAGACTTTAGATAGGATTATTTAGACTTTAGATAGGGCTGAATCTTGATAGAGACTTTACTTTGACTTAGAAATAGATTTCACACATTTCCTTACTTCACCCCCTATCACCATCCCAAGACTTTTTTTTATCCCAAGATACATAGATGTGGTTGTGGCTGGTATCAATTTATTTCATATTATATTAGAAGTGTCTGAATAATGCTCATTTCCTAAATGGTTATTCAATGTGTTATTAGCTGATTTTGGGGGGGATTCAAAATGAAGTTTCGAAAACATGAAAATTGTAGTTAATTCCAAGTAAATTTCACTGTGAAGTTATAACAAGCAAATGAAATGTTTGGGCTCATATTTCACCTAACTAGAAGTTTGGATTCTGTTTGCAGTGAATTCCCTCTTCATTCACACTTATTTGAAAAAAAAAAAAAGTTAATAAATTATCAATCAAATTGCATGTTTCAGTTAAATGCTCTCAACTCTGGCTGCACATCACAAACAACTGAGGAACTTCTAAAATATTACCACTTAAATCTGAAACTCTAAGAACAGAGTGTACACACTGGTATATTTTTTTAAAGCTCTCCAGATAATTCTGAAGTGTAGCCAGGGTTGAAAATCCCTACTCTAAGTGAAAACACATAGATTGAAAGCGCCCATACCCGGGGATCTTAACCTTGGCTGCACATGTTGTAATCACCCGGGAAGTATTTAGAAATTTTAATGCCCAGGCTTCACTTTAAAACATAGTCTCTGGAGTCGGGACCCAAGCATCAGTATCTCAAAGCTCCCAGGTGATTACAACATGCAGCTAGGTTCGAGAACCACAGAACCACTGCCAGAGATTCTAGAAGCACTTGGAGGATTCTACTTGACTTACATTCACATTCGGACATCTTTCTTTTCTCTCCTCCATCCAGTCCTTTACAAAGTCCCATTGATTTTCTTCTGTTGAAGTTTTTCTCGCTTCAGTTCCTTTCCTTTCTTACCCACTGTCATAATTCAGATATTTAGTAACGCTTGGCCTTTTGAAATATTTTCGTCAGAGGTTTCTGTATTTGCAGCCAGTTTCCCTCCACTCCAGCCAGCTATATGCCCTGGAAATTTTCCTAAAACACAGCCTTCTAAACCAGTGTGCCTAAAACATTAATGTGCACATGAATCGCATGGGGATTTTGTAAAAATGCAGTTTCTGAATTCCATAGGTCTGGGTGGGACCTGGGATTGTTTTGTAACAAGCACCAAGTTGATGCTGACACCCGAGTCTGTGGATCACAATTTGACTGATAGGATCCTAAATGAGACCGTTCTCAGTAGTCTAAAATAAATTCTCAGTGCCTTAGAGTTACTACATGGTTCTTTAAGGGGAAAGTTAGAGTCAAAGTCATTAAAAATACCTGTAGTTAAAACATGATTATGAGATTAATGAATTCATTGGTTAGTTAATTAGGTGGATGAATAAGTAAAATAGAAAAGACCATCCATGGATAAATGATGAGGTTGCCAGATAAAGCAAATTAAAAGCATGCCCCGTGCAATATTTGGGACATAGTTATGCTAAAAATTATTTGTTACTCATCTGAAGTTAAATCTGACTAGCCTTCCCGTATTCTATCTGGTAACCTTAGTTATAAGCCAAAGGCTGTGATTCTGTGCACTTGACAGTGTTCAGCTTCCAGTTAGTTAAGTGTATGGTGAAATCGTGCCCCGAAAAACAGCCTCTTACTGGCCAAGAGACCCAGCCTGAATCATGCTCTGATTAAACTTCTCTTTCTAAACAGTGCAAACAGTCTTACCGACACTGGGGACTGGGGGAACCCATGAGAATGTGCAACAAAATCACCAGGGCGACGTGCGTGGGATTGCCCTTCTGTAAGAGAGTAACCGCAGGACATTTGTGTTTCTCTCTTTATGACAGCCTGTGAGGGTGATTTAAGTTAAACAAGCAACAACAACCCCAGCTGTTTTGAGGTATAATTTCACAGGATAAAATTCACCCATTTTAAGTGGACAGTGTGATGAATTCTGACAAATGTGCACATGGTCATGTAACCACCGCTGTAATCAGGATACAGAACATTTCTGTCGCTTCAGATATTTCCCTGTACCCCTAGCAGTCGACGTCTTCACCCTCCCTCAACCCCGGACCCCTACCAATCACCAGTCTGTTTCTGTCTCTATTGTTTTTGCCTTTTCTAGAATGTCATATAAATGAAAGCCTCCTGTATGTAGTCTTGTGTCTGGCCTCTTTTACTCAGGACCATGTTTGTGAGATTTGGCCATGTTGTTGCATGTGTCAGTAATGTGTTCCTTCTTACTGGCTAGTGATTTATTCCATGGTGTGAATATGCCAGTGTGACTTTTCATTCATTCTTCAGTGGATAGGCTCTTGAGTTGTTTCCAGTTTTATGAAACAAGCCACTGTTATGAAAGAAGCCACTGTCAGTGTTTGTGTACGGGTCTTTGTGTGGACATAATGCTTTCATTTCTCTTGGGTAAATATATAGGAGGGGAATTGCTAGGTCATATGGTAGATGTTTGTTTAATTTTATAAGAAACTTCAAAGTCTTTCCCAAAGTGTCTGCACCGTATGCATTCTTACCTGCAATATATGAGTTCCAGTTCCTTCATGTCCTTGGCAACATGTGGTATGATCAGTTTTTAAAACTTCTAGCTGTTTTAGTGGGAATGATTTGAATTTTTTTTTTTTATTTGAGAGAGAGAGAGAGCACGAGCGGGGGTGAGGTGCAGAGGGAGAGGGAGAAGCAGACTCCCCGCTGAGCAGGGAGACCGATGCAGAACTCGATCCAGGATCCTGGGATCATGACCTGTGCCAAAGGCAGATGCTTAACTAAGCCACCCAGGCGCCCCTGGATAAGTTGAATTTGATTACATGAATATATAACCCCACTCTCAGCCATGGACTGTCCACTCACTTCCAGATACGATTAAAGTGGGTCCAGCTGCAGGTCCCAGATTCCGATTGCCCAGAGCTCCGCCTAAGATTCCTGCTGGGCTCCTGAGCATCCTTGGTCCGCCTGCCTCCATGTTCCCGCATCCTCTCCTGCTGTCTCTGCTTTACCTCTAATGAGTAGATAGGAAGCCAGGGCTCTTCACTGGTCTCCACAAAAGTTCACTCACACCAGGCATTTCATGGGACAAAGAAGCCTTCAGTAACCTCACTGGAGACTTAGTCACGTCACTGAAGGGAGGGTTTCCAAACACCAATTTTTAAAGGCCTTGCTGACTCTCCCCATTCTCCACCTTCTCCCACCTGCTCCCTCCCCCCCAACATTTGTCACCACTCTGTTCAAAATTATTTCCTGTGAGTATTTTCTTCAGAGCAAAGGAATGAAGAGAAGCAGAAGAATAGACATACTCTGCTGTGGTTAACAAAAAGAAGAAAAGAAAAGAAAAGAAAAAAAAAGAAAGAAAGAAAGAAAGAAAAAAGAAAATTATTTGGCTGACAAAGAACGAAGGCCACCAAGAAGGTGCAATATACAACTTTCAGAATTATTTCTAAGTTACAGCTATGTAGACACACCCAGGGCAGTGTTTACTTTGGTAAGAAAAGAGTACATACAGAAGTACTCTTTTTCTCACAAACTTTTTGAGATTAAGATGAAGAGGCGTAAATAAGGCTTTTGGGAGCAGTTGCTAGGACTGCTCGCTCTGGGCTTGAATCTCGTCTTTACCACTTATTGATAAGTAGCCAGCATGGAATTGGTTAATCCCTTTGGTCCTCCGTTTCCTCATCTGCAAACTGGGTGTTATAAAAGGACCTACCTTGTTGTGAAGGACAGATGCATTCGTGTATGCTGAGGGTTTACCATAGTCCCGGCATGCTGAAAGTGATCAATAAATGTTATTTTTTAAAGGGAGACAGAGAACTAACAACTTTTATGAGAGATAAGGCACGATAAAATTATATGAAGAGGTCCTCAGCGCCATAGGATAACCAGCCATCTAGGCTCAAATGATAACCAGTGCAGTCCCTGACTTAACTGATCATTACCCTCTAACTTTCAATTTAAAAAGAAAAATACTTTTGCTCAGAAATGAAGCAGAATGGATTTGGTGCTTTCCCTTTGTGTTATTCCAACTGTATTGAGTAAGCCAATACCGAGTCCACCTAATTACCAGGGAACCTAAAATGAAGTGTGATTTATGAACAATCGGTAAATAGTTTATTTTACTGATTGTTTACAAAATGTCCTGGAACTTCTTAATGACCCCTTAAGACATAGGCACTGACTCTGGAAACCTGCTTGAATGCAGAAACTGAATATTGAATAGTACAGTCTGAACTATAACATAGTCCAGGAAATTGAGGAAGAGTTTTAAGATTCAGTGAAATATATAATCTCCTCATTTCCCTCCTCTTCCTGTGAAGTATTCCAACTGATTAAAATTTTTCAGGAGTCCTTTCATTAATGTTTTAATCTTAAGTGTAATAGATATAACAGTGCCTTTTTAGGAATGAGAATCACAGATATCATTAAACTTCTCCGGCAGAAATTTTTCAAAGAATCGTAGCGGGTAAGTTTTTACAATCTTTCCCTTTCCTGCTCCCTTCCAGGAGAATGGGGTTAATGGGCAAAGTGGGGGAAAAAAACCAGAGAAGCTTGAGGAGGCTAAAATAATTTATTTTGGAAAGGTCAAAGAGCTATTGGCTAGAGAAAAATAAATGAAGACAAGAAGAGGAAGGGTCAAGGGAGAGAAGAGAGCCAGCCCAGGCTGTATATGAGAGTGGTTTGAAGACGGTGGGGTAGGACCTTGGAAATAACTGCTGTCCCATGGAAACTATTCCAAGGGCCTGGCCTATTAATCCATTTCATCTTCCTAGCAGCTATAGGAGGTAGTCATTATTTGTTCCTACTTAACAAATGAGGAAACAGACGTGGAACATTTAGGGAATTCACCCAAAGTCACGTAACTAAAAACTGGCAAAGCTGAGATTCAAATCTAGGCAACTTCTAAATGAAAGAAGTCAGACGGAAAAAGACAGATCCCATCTGATTTCACGTATATGCAGAATCTAGAAAACAAAATAAACAAAAAAATCAGAAGTAAATACAGAGAACAAACTGGTAGTTGCCAGAAGGGAGGAAGGTGGGAACAGGCAAAACAGGTGAAGGGGATTAGGAGGTAGAAACTTCCAGTTATAAAATAAATAAGAAAGAGAGATGAAAAGTGTAGCATAGGGAATAGAGTCAGCAATATTGTAATAACTATGTATGGTGACAGATGGTAACTGCATTTACCGCGGTGAGCATTTCATAATGGATGTAGTTGTCAAATCACTATGTCATGCACCTGAAACTAATATTGTAAACCAATGATGTCGTTGACTGTTCAACCACAACAACACAACTAGGCAGTCTGGCTATACGATAGTAACATGGGAAGGAGGGTTTCTTAAAATTCTGCTGTGGTTGATGACTGCATCCACTCTCTTCCCCCGCAGTTAAATTTTTTGGGGGCTGAGGGAGGTGGGGGGAGGTACACTGAGGTATTTCGTGTGGCTCCATGCAGAGGCAAGACTTGAGGGTGAAAACAAGCAGACCTGGCTGTATTCTGATGACTTTTAACGATAAGTGTTTAAACCACTCTGCAGACAGACTTTAATTTTAAAAAATTAAAAAAAAAAAAGGCTAGAGAAAGAGGGATCAGAGTCACATCCTCTATAGTATCTTAAGAGGCATCTGTGCAGTGAACAGGAGGAAATTTCCACCAGGGATAAAAGAGTTACAGCAGCGTGTTTCATATTAACCTGGGCCAGTGTGCTCCAGAGAAGAACCATGTTGGGCACGTGAAGCATAATGAGAAAAACTGCAGCAAATGTATGAGTTTTTAGGGCTGCTGTCAAATTTCTTTCAAACTTAATGCTTGATTTTTGGGACTTGGGCACTTGGACCACTTTTTATTTTTGTCACTTGGCATTAGTTATTTTTATAATGAGACAGTTCTTTAATGTTTCGTAAAGAAGTGCGTGGAAATTCAACTCTTTCTAACTCAGGTGACCTATATCTGAAATACTGCCCTTCCCTGAGGTATTGCTCATTATGACACGGTAGGGATACGTGTTCTTTTGTATTTGTAGGCATTGCACCGTGAAGTAGAGGCATTATTGTGAAATAATGCAAGTTCTTTGAAAAGTTCTTATTGATATGAGCTGGAGATTATACCCAAAAATGCCTTTTTTAAAAAAGATTTTATTTACTTATTTGAGAGAGAGAGAGCATGAGCAGTCGGAGAGGCAGAGGCAGAGGGAGAAGCAGGCTCCCCGCTGAGCAGGGAGCCCAATGTGGGACTCAATCCCAGGACCCTGGGATCATGACCTGAGCCGAAGGCAGATGCTTAACTAACTGAGACACCCAGGCACCCCTGGGTGACATCCAATAATGTCTTTCAGGCTGGGCTGAAACACCTGTTTTCTCTTGGTTGCATGTCAACTCTAGTTACTAAATAGAAATCTAATTTGGAATCAGATATTTTCCTCCTCTTTTTTTTTTTTTTTTTTTATTTGACAGAGATAGAGACAGCCAGCGAGAGAGGGAACACAAGCAGGGGAAGTGGGAGAGGAAGAAGCAGGCTCACAGCAGAGGAGCCTGATGTGGGGCTCAATCCCATAACGCTGGGATTACGCCCTGAGCCGAAGGCAGACGCTTAACCGCTGTGCCACCCAGGCGCCCCTCCTCCTCTTTTTGTTTTAGCGTCTTGATTTTATCATGCTTCATGATGTACCCATAATCCTTCAATGGGGATATAAGTTATAATAGAGGATACATGATAACTTTTTTTCAGAGTGATGAAGGAGCATTTTAGCTAACTATCTAAATTTATCTTCTTTAAAAAAAAATGAAGATCTTAGGGCACCTGGGTGACTCGGTTAAGCATCTGACTCTTGATTTCGGGGTAGGTAATGATCTCAGTGTCATGAGATTGAGCCGTATGTCAAGGCTCCACACTCAGCTCAGAGTCTGCTTGAGATGCTCTCTCTCCCTACCCTTCTGCCCCTCCCCCAGCTTGCTCGTGTGCATACGGTGCACTCTTTCTCTAAAATAAATGAATCATTAAAAAACAAAACAAAATGAACCTGAAAATCTTTTAAAAACCTAATCTTTTGAGTTTTTATGAGATAAATACTTTGATGAATCAAAGAAATTTAATGCCTGCTAAAAATCACAAAATGAAGCTTTAGTGGAATCAGATGTGTAATTCCAGCCGCAATTTGCAAACATAAATTTTTCTAGAATTTAAGTTATATGACCTTATCTGCTTGTTTTAAAGTAATCTCATTTTTTCCCTCTGAAGGCTCTTGTTTGGACAAGTAACTATTAAATCACTGCAATACGTAGAACCCTGGTCTAGGCAGTGAGGATATTTAAAAAATGAAGCAAGGAACATATTTGCCGGAATTTTTTTTTCAATTTCTAGATGTAGATCTTGTATACCAGACATTAACTATCAGTACATGGTAACAAGACAAATGTTTAATGAGTTCATTATTCAACTCACCAATTCGAAGGAAAAGACTGGATTTTGGGAGCTAGAGAAATTAGAGAGGAAAGATGCAAGCTGTGGTCTCATTTGACAGATTCTTGCTGTTTATCCCACAGCCCGAAGGGAGGCACATACGTGCTTTACATGAGGGGGTGGAGACAGAGTAGATGCTTGCCAATGATCTCGTGCTTAACTTTGACAAGTAAGCTTGAAACAGATAAACACTATGGCTTTACGCATAATTCTTCAGTTCTAAGTCAGGCCGGATGAAAATACAGCTACAAAAAGAAGCAGAGTTTAATTGCAGACTGTCAGTTGATTTAGATCGATTTTAGTCTTAAAGAATTGGCTAGGTATGTGGTTTAAAACACAACCCAACAACTTATAAAGTGTTCATTGCACTTATTCCCCTGCGATATTCTTTCTCGTAGCTTTGTTTTTAGAAACAAAACAAAAGTACTCCGCAAAGTTTCCGTTTGTTCTGAGCTTGGTGTCATAATGGTGATGATCTCTTCTCTTTGCTTTTCCACATTGCTCTTTAAATAATAAACAAGTGTATTTACAAAGAAGATGGTAACCACTTTCCTAAGGAAAAAACATTTGTTAAGAGCAGCAGATGGAAAACACAGGGCTAATAGGTGAAATCCCTGAGGCAACGCTGCTGATCCAGGACTGCTTGAGGCTGACGGTTACATTCACCATAGACTGTATTTCCCCAAATCTTATTTTTAATGCTCAGAAAATTTGGTTCAGACTGAAGGTTATGTTTTATTCAATATGAAGTTTATCTTCATTGATACTTTCAGGATAACTATTCCAGCACTTGTTGGAATGCATTACATTTTTTAATGTAATCATTTATAAATTTAATTTTGAGAAGTTTTATACAGGCCCTAAATAATGAATATTAGAGTCTGGAACAAGTTGCAGAGAAGCATAAACAATTTCTTTGTAGGATATCTAACCCAGAATTATATAATTCTGTCCTTGGATGGATCTTTAATTATTAAATAATTTTCATTTTTTTCATGCATTCTTAAAGAGTTAAGGTGGTTGTCAATGACATTGCTACTCTCAATAGATACAGGTGCAAACATCTGTGTTCACTTACTAAGAGCTAAGTTACATAGGTAAAATGCTTTATGTAAACTGTTAAAGTACTCTGTATTCCTTCTTATATCCTCATCTAAAAATCTCTACTTATTTCTCTACTACCAGAGAGTGGAAATGAATGGTCCAGACTTAAGAAAAAAATTTTTTAAATTTTTTTTTATTATTATTAAAGAAGATTTAGAGAACAAAGAACAGGGGTGCCTGGGTGGCTCAGTCTGTTAAGCACCTGCCTTCAGCTCAGTTCATGATCCCAGGTCATGACGGAAACCTGAGATCGAGCCCGGGACCCCGGGATTAAGCCAATGTTTGGCTCCCTGCTCAGGGGGGAGCTGCTTATCTCTCTGCCCTTTCTCCCACCCCAAACTCAGACGCTTGCGCTCTCTCTCTCAAATAAATAAAGCCAAAAAAAAAGAGCAAGAGATGATCTTATAAAATTTTTTGAATCCTGTTTTTCTTTTTTGCATCACTTCATAGCAGTGAAATAAAGTCAAAGGAACCTGGAGTTAGAATTCCAGATCTGTTTGATTATTACATATTATTTCATGATCGTCAGTATTGTATTCGTGGTCTTTTTCAACATGACAAATTGCCATAAGCATAGTGATTTTGAACACCAGACGGTACGTTCTCTCACAGTTGGTGTGGTTAAGAAATTCAGGAGCCGCTTTCTGGCCCGAGTGGCTCTGCCCCAGGTTCCCTGCAGGAGGCAGCACTCGGGATCCAGGCAGGGGGGCTGACGCATGCTTGAGTACCCACTTCCCAGGGAGCTCACTCACGTGGTTGTTGGTAGGAGGCCTCAGCTCCTGGCCAAGTGGGCCTCTCCACAAGGCGCTCGGTTTCCTCACTGTGTGGCAGAGAGTGAGCAAGGAGGAAGCCCCCAGTGCCTTGTCTGACCGAACCTCCAGAGTTGGTCACCTTCAGTTGGTGGTGTTCGGTGCTTTAGAAGCCGGGCATCGAGGCCAGCCCAGGCTCGTGGGGGGGGGGGGGGGGGGGGGGGGCAGGGATTAGGCTCCACCTCTTGAAGAGAGAAGTATCGAAGAATTTGAGGAGGTATTCTGAAACCACCAGCAGCACTAGAAGTTCTTTGAGGCTTTATTCTCTTTCCTTAAAACTGGCCAGATGATAAGAGAGGAATTCTGCTCGTTAATTAAAATTATTATTTTTCACTCTTTCATGTATTAAAAAATGACATGAACTACTAGAAGCAACATAGGCTGGGTTTAAACAAAGGCGGAGGGTTGGTATGTATACTGTGCCCAGTTGGCAAGAGTTAAAGGGAAGAAAAGAAGCAGAAATTTTTTTAAAAAGGGAAGACTGAGGAGAAACGAGGAAGATGTCTGCTTCGTCGGCTGTGGCAAATGATTGAGGCGTTAAGAGCTTCTGAAATGTTATGTCACAAATGCTGGTCTACATGAGATCACTGTTTGCATGTAATTTAAATGTTTTGTTCCATAATATCCACAGCAAGCGCTCACTGGCATATCCTTATGATCTCTCTGCACCATTGTTTTCTACGTCCATTCATGGGTAAGAAGCAGAGGGAATGTGTGTAGTCCTTTGGCACAGTGTTTGAGTATAAGCTGGAAGGAGGGAAGAGCTGGAGACGAAGCTGTGCAGGCCGGCAGAGGCGAGATCATGAAGAGCCCTCCAGTGCCATGCAGAGGGGGTGTGGAATTTATTTTTTGTTCAGGAAATATTTACTATTGTTGCGATTCCCTAAAGTAAAACATGCAACAGAAAGTAATGGTTTGTGGGGATCAAAACAATTAGCTCTCTTTTTTGGCTGTGTTCTTTTACTGTTGAATACCTTCTCCTCTCTCCTCGAATCTCAGTGCTGCCTCCCCACCCCACTTTCAGCTGGTGGCCTTGCTTATGATTTCAGTGAAAACCATTAGAAGCATACTTCTGTCAGAGAACTTACTCTGTCTCCCTTTCCCGCCCCTGCATCTGAGTCCCTATACGCTGGTCTCCCTTGTACTTCTAGGGACAAACTGGCCATGAAATGGCAAAGGTCAGTCTCACACTTGTGTACTGGATCTCTTTCCATGTCACCTACTCAAAGCCACATCTTGGCAGGTCCCCTCCTGCCCCCCATGTGCAGGATCACCAACATTTCTCTCTCTACCACATGGGTTCATCAGCATACAAATATGCTGTTATTTCTCCCATCTTAAAAGCAAAACACCCACCAGACCACACATCTGCTTTCAGAGACCACCTCATTTCTCTGATTGCCATCAGAGCGGTCTTTGAAAAGAGTTGTCCCTTTTTCCATTTCCTGCCACTCTCCCCTGAATGTACTCCATCCAAGACTTGGCCCTCACACTCTGTGGAAACCGCTCTTGGCAGTGTCCTGTGACTTCCACAGGGAGCCAGTGATCACTCCTTAGTCTCACCTTGCCAGGCCTGTCAGCAGCATGGGACATTGTTGGTGATCAGTCACTCCTCCAGGACAGTGTTTTCCCCTACTTTCCAGGACCTCAGTGTCCCCAGTTCTCCTCCTGCCTCTGGCTGCCTCCCCACCCCATTGGCTGGTGCCCACTCCTCACAGCAGTGCTACGCGGCTTGGCCCTGGACCCTTGTCTCTCTTCTGACTGCATGCACTCCTTTAGTGATTTTATCTACCCTCATGGCTTTAGGTACCATTTAGATGCCAACTGGACTTATATTGCAAGTGAACTGTTTCTTCAATTTAGACTCTTCTTTTCAGCTGCTTACTTCTCTGCCTCTGTCTGTCTAACAGGCCTCTTGAACTTAACATATCGGACAGCAAGCTCTGGATCTTCCCTCCCATCAAACCTGCTCCGGGCTCACCCCTGCCACACTTCACAACTTCTCTCATTCCAGCTCTTCACACGAGATTCCGTGAAGCCATCTCCGCCTTCTTTCTTTCTCGCACAGGAGAGCTGTAATTCATTAGTAAACACTGTTGGCTTTCCCTTCACTCACTGCTGGCACTGTACCCCACCACCCTGGTTCAAGCCACGACTATGCAGCACCAGAGTTACTATAGTAACCCTCTAGCTAGTGTCCCTGCTTCAAGCCTTTACCTCCCTGTAGTCTATTCTGAACACGAATTTTAGAAAACTCGTTAGATCTCATTACTCCCCTGTTCAGAACTCTCTCCTACCACCTCATCCCATAGAAACATTCCCCGTGGTCTGGCTCCTGATGCCTCTCTGATCTCACCTCCTATCATTCCACCCCTATCCTCTCCGGCACACTGGCAGTCCTGCCGTTTCTCAGTACATCAGGTCAGCTCCAGCCCCAGAGCCTTTGCACTTGCTGTTGCCTCTGTCTAGAAGTGTCTCCCCCCACCCCGCTGGCCCTAGTTGTCCACATGGTTCACTCTCTCATCTCTCTTGGGCTTTTACTCAAATGACATCTCAGTGAGACTCTCTTTAGCCATCCTTATTGAATTTCGGCCATTACTTCCATCCCTGCTCTGTTTTCTCCATAATATGTAAGCATTTAATAACCATCTGGCACACTACATGTTAACTTACTGGAGTATTTATCTTTCTCCTCACTCGACTGTACACTCCATGAGAGCAAGGTGAGACAAGAATGCTTCACAGAGATGGTGATGTTTAAATTGCATTTATGGTATGCAGTCATCTAGTTTACCTAAGAACTTCTTTTGCAGAAGGTTTTCTTTGCCATCTTGAAGCATGGTATCCAAAATAGATTGACAAGTTAAGGGATCTTGAGTAGAAATTTAATCAAGACTGTATGTTAAATAGCAGTAGGACTGGGAGCTTCAGGCTGATATTGTAGAGATCGGTAATAATACTTTTTGTTGGTATTATCATCCCCATTTTATTTTATTTTTAAAGATTTTATTTATTTGAGAGAGAGAGCACAAGCGGGGAGGGGGAGGGATGGTGAGAGGGAGAAGCAGACTCCCTGCTGAGCAGGGATCATGACCTGAGCCGAAGGCAGACACTTAACCAACTGAGCCACCCAGGCCTCTCATCCCCATTTTAGGTGAGGAAATATGGACCTGGTCAGGTACAGGAAATTTCCCAATATTCTATATCTTCTAAGTGGCAGAGCTGGGATTTAGACCCACATCATCTTTATTCTAAGGCTGCATTTTTCTTACCGTGAAGTAATTACCTTCTTTCCTCTTTATTAACAGTTGTGCCTGAAAAGCTACCAACCAACTCTTTTACTATTTTAGTTTTTGAAAATGCGTATTATGGACTGGAATAATATAATAATAAAATACAGAGTGGCAAACAATGATTCCGAATACTGTTAATTTCTTTGTGTATTATCTGGCGCAGCTGTGTGGAGGAGGACATGCCTTTTTTTTTGCTGGTGACGCCTACAGTTCAGAGTTTTGCTAGTGAGACTGTCTGCCTCTGAGCTTTCATACAGGCTTACCTTCTCGGGCTCATCTTCCATTTGAAGGAGAGGACACTTAGAGGTAAAATTATGTTTTGGCCATGGTGACGTAATAGACTGTATTCTCTATGGGACGGATTTGCCGAATGTGCAAAAAGGTGATCAACGTGGGGCGCCTGGGTGGCGCAGTCGTTAAGCGTCTGCCTTCGGCTCAGGGCGTGATCCCGGCGTTCTGGGATCGAGCCCCACATCAGGCTCCTCCGCTGGGAGCCTGCTTCTTCCTCTCCCACTCCCCCTGCTTGTGTTCCCTCTCTCGCTGGCTGTCTCTGTTAAATAGTTGAATAAAATCTTAAAAAAAAAAAAAAAAAAGATGATCAGAGTGCACATGCCCGTTCTTCGCGCTGGATGTCTTGAGCTAAACCATACGCATAGCTGGCTTCCCGTGGCCAGGAGGGTTAGCGGGACCAGTACGGCCGACAGCGCTGACCTGAACACTCAGTTCGGTTCTAATGAAGATGTTCTCTCCAAAGCTTTGATGCCAGCTCTCGTTTGTAAATGAGATTCAGCCTACTTAGTGTTTTGACGCATGAAACTTGCCTTTTGCCACTTCTGCCGTTATTTCTCGTCTGTTTGTATTTAGTGCACACGACGGGCCTGCCACTTTACCCTGTAATTATTAGGAAGCTCTATGAGCGTGGTATCTGAGCAAGCTGTAGAGACGGGGACCTGTTATAAGTGCAGGCAGTGCTGGAACAGACTTGATCCTGGTTTAACAGAGTCCAAATCCAACAACACCATCCAGGGGTAAGCCTGGGCTTTGCAGGCCAGCACCTGGCAGAATGCAGAACACCGCCCTGAAAATAAATCTTAGTTATTAAATAGATCCAAGGCTCTGAAGTAATTTTTGGCAATGTCATGTGTAAAGGTGGGCACAAACAGTGCTAGGTTTATTCTGATACAAAGTACAGTTATATAATATATATTGAGTATATAGTATTTTTTGCTGCTTTGGACTTAGTTCCAATTAGGCAAAAGCCATTCGAAAGAGAGAGCTCTGAATTTGTAGCAAAAATGACTTAGTCTTGCGTGCTGGCTTACGATCGGCAATTCCTTGAGCAAGTTTCTTCACCCCTCTGTGCCTTAGGTGACTCATCTGTAAAGTTTCAACATGAAATGCAAACACACAGGGTGGTTTTAAAGGTCCTAGTGAGGCAAGGAATGTGACAGTGCCCACCACAGAGCTCTTCACCTAGTGAAGGTTCAGAAAAATGTCTCTTTCCTCCCTTTATAGAGTGCTGCAAGGCCAGACACATGGAGGAATGGAAAGTTAGATGACAGTAATTGCTGAGCATACCCTGCCGTGGGAAAGACGGCAGGCTCTTTTCTGCTGTGTAACCTTTGTGTCTCCGGCATGTTTTTAAAGGGCACAGAAGGAGACTTGGCATAATGGCCACGTTCCGCTCTGTCTCAGGACTGAATCCTCTGTATCCCGAGGGACAGAAAGGTCTAACAAGAAGGCACACGGTTCCTATGATTCTGGATTTAGGACCTTCACCTCATTGCTTAAAAGCTAGTGAGGCCGAGAGTTTAGTATTTGGCAGGGAAGAGGAATTTTTTTGTGTGCAAAGGGATGAGAATAAACACCGGGATCAAGAATTATGCCCAGCATCCCCTTGTCTGGAAGGAGCCCAGTCTCAGGTTGGCACCACTCCCGCTGGATGTTCCTAGGGCAGGACAGCTACTGACCCCCAGAGGCTGGATTTGTCCTGGCCCTAATCTGGAGAACATGCACCCTGCCTAAGAGCACAGAGCAATTGGTCAGAGCCTCTAACTGCTTCACTGTTACCAGGACAGCTGGGAACTCGGTACGTGGACCATCACTTGCATATGCCATCAGCAATTATGAATTTACTTTTAAGACTTTTGAATACTTTTTGAAAACTGAGTTAAACTTTATATACTGTGAAGCACACAGATCTTAATGTCCAATTTGATGAGTTTTGACAAATGTATGACAATCTGTATAATACCCCAGTTAAGATACCCACAACCTTTGGGCAACACACTTCTGATTTCTGTTACCGTACATTAATTCTGCTTTTTATGTTTTTGAAGATTCTACTTATTTTTGAGGGTACATTATATATCCCTGAAATAGAGGACCTTTTTATGTTGCGTAAGAGATTCTTGGATATAAAGATGTATCATAAGATTTTCGCTGCCATTTTGGGTTTGTCTTTGTTTCTTAAAAGTTATAATTTTGAAATTGTTCCATTCTTTTTGATAATAATATGCTTAACAGGGGTGCCTGGGTGGCTCAGTTGGTTAAGTCTCTGCCTTCAACTCGGGTGATAATCCTGGGGTCCTGGGATCGAGCCCTGCATTGGCTCCCTGCTGGGGAGTCTGCTTCTCCTTCTCCCTCTGCAGCTCCCCCTGCTTGTGCTCTCTCTCGCTGTCTCCTTCTCTGTCAAATAAATAAATAAAATCTTAAAAAATACATGCATTAACAAGATAAGCAGCTGTATGGGATTTGCATACAGCCTTTGGATGTGCTGGAAAATCCTTGGTCTTCATGATTCCTTTAAAGAATAATGTTTAAGAATCTGTGTTTTACACTAGTGCAGGTTTCACTTCCCCCCTGGGAGAATGTAGGCTTGGGATCAGACCTGCAGAGCACCTGTGTCTGCACATTCTTGGACTCCTGTTTAACTTTTCTGAATATCAGCGACCTCTGTGATGAGATGAGAATTGTGATACCTACCTGAAAGGGTTGCGCCAAAGGTTAAATGAATTAACAGATACAAAGCGCCCGTCATACAGTGAGCCCTTCCTTCTTCCTTTTTAAATGGCAAACTTTTTAGCATTATGAATTTTTTTGTGGCTGGGAATAGATTTATTAACTATCTTAGAGATATTGGCCATTAATCATGTATTTCTGATGCCACTTATCCTAGGGCGTTGCTGTTTACATCTTGCAATTTCCTCGAAGCTTCTCTTCAACTTGGCTGCCTCTTCCTAGCCTCCCAGGACGTGAAAATAAACTAAAAACATCCACTTCTCCTGTATTCATACTTGTGTTGTCTGTAACCTCGGAAGATCCATAAACACCACTTTGAGAGAAATAGTAGGCATAGTGGTACTTATACATACAAATGGATAAAATGTATCACAACCAAGTACAGTGAGTCTTCAAAAATCAACCCTTGATTCTCAAATTTATTAATAAAATCCAAACAACAACAAAATGGTCAAAATTGGCAAAAATACACATAGGCAACACAGAAGAAGAGAACCAGTATAGACAATAAAAATTAAAAAGCTGTTCATTCTCTCTGACAATCAAGAAGATGCAAATTAAAGCAACAGTGAGATACAGTTTTATGGCCATCAGAGGGATAAAGGTTTAAAAGCCTGATCATACTAGGTGCTGGTTAGAATGTAAGATTAACAAAAACTCTTAAGCATTGCTGGTAAAGGTGTAATTTCTGTAATCCCTCTGAAGATTTCCCCAAAGAAGCTCTTGCATATGTGTACAATGGAAATGTTCATCACATATGGTTTTATTCTAATAGCAAAAAATTGCAAACAATTCAAACATCCGTCATTTGGGGATTAGGTGAATAAAGTTTGGCACGAAATACATCATTATATATAAAATGAATGAGCCAGATCTATAGAAATTGATCAAAAAACAACATTGAATATAATAACGGGTTGCAAAATTAGGCATATTATGTCATTTTATTTGAGTCACCTTTCTGAAAGATGAAAGTTCTGTGTCTTGTTTATAGATTCATATATTTCTTAAGAATGCAATGCTAGCGGTTGACTCTGGGGAAGAAGGGGCAGGACGAAGAATGGGCCTGGAAGGAGAAAGTCCAATTTAATTTTCTTAATTTAATTGTAAAAAAGAAACATTCCCAAATATTAACACTTAGCAGTTCTTTATCAGTGGTTCTCAGAGTGTCTTTTGTCTCTGGACTGGCAGCTTGTGGCATCCTCTGAGAGCTCTGAGAAATACAGATACTCAGGCCCCAACCCAGATCTGCTGAATCCGAAACTGGGGGGGTGAGGCCCAACACACCGTGGTTAACAAGCCCCACACTGCCACTGTTCTAGATGACAGAGATAAGGATATTTACTATCTTATTCTCTGTGATTTTCCATATTTTTAAAATTAGATGTTAAAATGATCATTCTTAAGCTTTTCTTTCCCACTCTCCCAAAGTCCTTCTAGGCTCTTAAGTTCCAGCTCCCTAACAAAAGGCTTATTAAGAGCATAAACTTCTTACTGCCACATAAAGTTCTCAGATGTGGAGAGATCACTTGATATCAAGCAAATGGCAGAGAAAGAAAATGGGCAGATATAATTAACTATTATTCAAATGTGAATTGTCAAGTGAGTACATCACCCTAAAAAATATTTGATCCCTCTCTCACTTCTCCCATTAGCGTTGACAGCAAATATCTATCAAGCATTGAGTGCATTCAGGACAAAGCAAAGTACTAATGCTACAACGAGGCATAGACATAAATCATGTCCTTAGAACACAATCCAGTTGGAGAGCCAGGATGAGAGTAGAGGAAATGAGGTTAAAAATGAGAATACCTCATTGTGAAATGCATGGCATACCCGACTGCCCCACAGAATTTCAGAGGGGTTTGAAGGGAAGCTTTGAGTAGACTCAGCCTCAATAGAGAAAGAGGAAGGTAATATTTCAAGGAATGCTGTGAACAAGGTCATTGTAGCATTCTAATTCAGAGACCCATTGAAGTGATCTTCGTTCAAGTTGAGGATGTAGAATCGGTCATCAAATTTTATCCTGTAGATGGATGGAACATTAAAATGTTTGAGTAAAGAGGTAATTTGTATGTGCAAAGCAGTGTCCCAAGAAGATAAATTTTGCCTAAGTGTCAAAGGTCAACTGAAGGCAGAAAAACATTTAGCAATGAGATGTCAGGGCTTTCAAAGAAAGTGAGGATTTAAATGGTGAAACAAGATACAGTATGGGGTGAGGAAAGTGAAAAGGGAATGGAGAATGATTCTAACGGAATGTATTAGTTTCTTGTTGCCTTTGTAAAAGACTACCAGAAGTCTAATGGCTTAAAACAACACAGATGTATTATCTTATAGTTTTGGATGCCAGAGTCTAAAATAGTTCTCACTAGGCTAAAATCAGGGTGGCAGCAGGGCTGTGTTCCTATGTGAAGTCTCAAGGGAAGAATCTGTTCTCTTGCCTTTTCTAGCTTCTGTAGGCTGCCCACATCCGTTGGCCTGCAGCCCCTTCCTCTGTCTTCAAAACCTGCAGCAAAGCATCTTCAAATCTCTGGCTCTGACTCTTCTGCCTCCTCCTGCTTTCCCTCTTAAGGATTCTTGTGATTACAGTTGTACTAGCCCAGATGGTTCGGGATAATCTCCCCATCTCCCGATCCTTAAGTTAATTGCAAACGGAAAGTTCCCTTTTGCCATTTAAGGTAACATATTCACAGGTTCCAGGGATTAGGATGAGGACATCTTTGGGGGACATTATTTTGCCAACCACATGGACTATGGCCATACTTTGATAATTGCCTAGGATTTGGAAGAAAAGTGAGAGAGCCCTGATTGGTCATACCAACCCTGTGACTTACAGTTTGCTTACTTGTGAAATGGGAGGAGAAGGTGGTGTAGGGGTGGGATTCTCTTCCAAGCCTAACACTCTGACTAGAATATCAGGCCATGAGGACATGGAGTTCTATCTGTCTTGTTCACTATTGGGTCTTCATTGCCTAGAACAATGATACATGAGGGACTCAGTGTTTATTGAATACAATATTTTTTGTTGAATGAATGATCAAGTCATGGGAAAGTTTGAAAAGAGCACTTGGAAGACTTCTCCACTGGCTCCTGTATATATTAAATTCTCATTTTCTTGGCGAATAAGATTTCGGCTCAGTTGATAGGTAGAGACATTCCGCGGATGGAAGAGAAGGATACCTAAGATTTGCAGAGTCTGTTCTTTTCCTCCCTTGCTTTTAGCTTCCATGCTGAGTATCCCCTGGAATTGGCAATGAGGAAGTGTATTGAGATTGATGTATGGCCTCAGTAAGTGTCTGGGGCAGCTGCTAATTGAAGAAGAAATTGCTCACTGTGGCAATGATCAGTTGCCCCTGAATTGACCAGCTGTCACATTCCACACTGTTCACTCAGCAAGAGTCAAGTCTTGCCCTTTGCATTCCTAAAAGAACACTTGACCCTGTGAGGACATAATATCCATTTATGCTGTGGAAAGTACCAGTAAGATAGAAAACAGAAGCTTCTTTGTGCTTAAAAAAATAACATGGAGTACAGGCACTTGAGGGTCCAGGTAGCCAGCAGGTAGGCAGCGTGATTGGGCTCTCTGCTGCAGAGGCTAATACTTTAAGGGGCTTTGCCTCTCAGATAGGAGGTCTGACATATACTTGCCATCAGAGCTGCCTTTCAAAACTGACATTTAAAGACCCTAGGGTTAGCAGTTACTTTGCTTGAAGACAAAGAGCTAATTTGTTTAAAGGAGCAGTAGATTACAGAAGAAGGAAATCAACAGAAGGAGGGCAGAGGGTGCTAGTTTTGCTTAGGATCCTTGAAATTCAGAGAATTAACCTCTTGTTGGTCTTTTACTAAATTCTGTGACCTTGGACAAACACTATGCCTTTTCTCCTGGTTTTGCCTGTTGCTTTTATCAGTGCTGTCTTTAAAATGTCATCCATCTGGGGATAGAGGAACATGTACATATTGGATATATTTCCTTGGTCTAATAGCTCTCTCAGAAGAACTTGCCTATTTTTTTAAATACCAATTCTATTTCATTAATCATCTCTTCAACAAATTAATCTCTAATTTCTGAAATCTGTAAAATTATTAGAGAAATAATTGGTTACCAGGAAGAATGAAAAATCCACCATTGGAAGTCCTCATTCCATGACATTACCTAAAAGTAAATGTCTTGCTCTAACGTTAGGGGGAAAAATCCCAAATATAGTAAAGATCTGGTGTTCATGGGTTACAAAGTAGCCTTTAAAGCTTATAAACAAGACTTCTTGTCAGTTTGCCAGACTGTACAGATGCAGAAGAATGCCCCTCCACAATTCTGCAAAAAAGTAGATCAAATTTCACCAAAAACAATTTTACAAATTGCAGATGAGCTCAAGAAAGGGAAACCCCCCCAGGTGTCAGAAACGGAGGGGAACCCCAGATAAGAAACGTGAGCATGGAGTACTGGCCAGATGGGGTCAGGGAGATCTGAGATTCAGGAGGGAGATGAATGTCTGGGGATAGCATCTGCAGGCTAGGGAATGCATCCACTCTGTGGGAGTGGGGGGCGGGTCAAGAGGTGAAGCCTAGATGAATGATGGTTTCATTCATGAAACTGGACCTAGCAAACTCCAGCAACAGCCAGGAGAAGCCTCAAGGAAGCTTGCCTCCTGCCTGCTGCTGTAAGAGAAGAGGAGACACCTGTGAACCATAAGAGCACAAAACTGTGCCATACATAGGTATGGGGTTCAAATTCACACCCCCAGAATAGTGCCAAGACAAACAGGAAGTCACTGTGCATGGACCCTTCATGACTCAGGGAACATGGGACTCCTGTGGAAAACAGTCCCTGCTAAAGATGAACTTACAGGCAAAATTAAGTATGTTCAAAGAGATGAAGGACATCAGGTACTAGTATTTATAGGAGGAGGAGGGCGCCTGGGTGGCTCAGTTGGTTGAGCCTCTGACTCTTGATGTCAGATTATGATCTCAGGGTTGTGAGTTTGAGCCCTGCCTTATTCTCTGGACTCAACATGGAGTCTGCTTAAGATTCTCTCTCTTCCTCTGCCCTCCCTCCCCCCCCACCACTCCAGCTCACACTCTCTCTCTTGAAAAAAAAAAAAAGGAGGAGGAGGAGAAGGAGGAATAATCAGGCTTGAAAAATGAATTTAATAGAAATTCCGCGGGTGCCTGGGTGGCTCAGTTGGTTAAGCGTCTGCCTTCAGCTCAGGTCATGATCCCAGGGTTCTGGGATCGAGTCCCACATCGGGCTCCCTGCTCCACAGGGAGTCTGCTTCTCCCTCTCCTCCCACTCATTCTCTCAATCTCTCTCTCTCTCTTTCAAATAGTAAATAAATCAAATCTTAAAAAAAAAAAAAAAGAAAAATTCCAGGATGGAAAATTGTTATTGACCTGTGTGAACACTGTTGGTTTGGTTGAAAATTGTGAATAATGGCTGATATTTAGTATGGTTTCAAAGACATTGTTCTTTTAACCAGAGAGAAAACTTTTTAGCCCATAGTTAGAAAAACGCCTACCATATAAATGGTCCTGAGTGTCAAACACACAGATTGAAACCGAAGTTGAGCTTGGCATGCAACTTTTTATAATAAAGGGAGAGCTGAAGGCATCATCGCAGTCACCGAAGGAGCCTTGTTTGAAGTGCTCTTCTTAGATAAGTAGTTGCAGACCCACGGGGAACAGACCATGCTTTGGTTCTGCTCACTGATCCACCTCTAAAACATTCCCCCCCTTCTCCCAGCTCTCCCATCCCATGCCAGGCAGTCCGCAGATCACTGACTAGGTTAAGGGTATCTGTAGCCTGTAGCCTTGGACCACGGGGGCTCTGCCCTCATTCTCAAGAGACTCTAGTGATCTAAACTGACCATTGTGACCACTTTTACTAGTCTTGATTTCAGAAAAGACATAATGCAGCTGATTTTCCTCTTTTCTTTTAAGACTTGAAAATTAACTGTCCTCTCACTGTCAATTTGTGGTGATGTCATGATCGGCTAAAATGCTAATCCAGTTTGATTGGTGACCGTTTTAAAAACAACTCGTTTTTTGTGTCTTTATATTTTCGAATGAGCAGGAACTTTCTCTTTACTTTCTTCGCTTAGTACTTGCCCCACACACTCCACATGCACATAGTGCATCAATGTATACTTTTAAACTGTGTGATTATCTGAGAAGGTTTGCATCAGAGTCTTTTCATCTGTTTGTAAACTTATCTTTCTTAAAATGAAGCTTTAAAATGTAAGTCTTTCTTTTATAAAACCATTTATTAGGAGAAATAAAAACTCAAATGTTATCATTTCTGAGAAGCTGCTGCCTCTTTGACCCATGTATGCAGCCCCTTCTGTGCTCTTAGCAGCTGCGGACACCTGTGCCATCAAACTGATGTGTGCTTTAAGTGTATGTGTAGGTATCGCCTGTTCTGACTCTGAGCTTCTTCAGAGTAGTCTTTCTCCCCGTTTTTATCACTCCTCAGTACGTAGTGGGCACCTCAATATCTGTTGGGGAAATGAATGAACACTTGAAATAACCAAGTTATACTGGTACCACCCTATATCAGACCCTGGTGACCCTCAGGTGCCTCCTGTCACTTATACTCAAGTGAACATGGTTATCCGCAATCCAGACGTTTTTTACCTTAGACAAGTTTTTTTATGCATTTAGTCAGTGAGATTAGAGCATCTAGAAATCTGTTAGCCATTTTCAAGAGCTAAAGAGGGTACAAAAATAAAGGGAAAGTTGGACTAAGGACAACTAAAAAGGTACAGGATAATTGGAAAATTTGCTTTTTTTTTTTTTTTTTAAACATCCCTTTACTCTGCATGGGCCATGGAGGAAAGGTGTTGAGATGACCAGGAAACTACATCAGGCAAGACTCCATTTCCCCATCCTTTTCTGCTATCTTAGCAGGGAATTTTATATCCTATTCTTAGAGCCAAGGGACTTAGAAAGAGCTGAGAAAAAAAAAAAAAGGATGGGCCATATACACAAAGCCAATGACTTTATATTCCTAAAGTGTAACCAGTTAGGGGATAATAGCTTATCCCACTGATGTTAAATCACAGAAGGAGGGAGAGAGTAGACTTTATAAGAGGAAAGAGGAAAAAAGTTAAGTTTTGAAGGCCTTTAAAACACAAAATAACCCAACTGAAGTTGGAACTAAACAGGTAAGTAACACACGGAAAGATGAGAAAGTTCTTCCACTGTTCCTAAACCTTTTGTGGAAATTCAAAACCTATTCCCAGAGTTTTAGTTCAGTCTTCTCAAGATATAGTTTATCTTTGATCCATTTGAAGTAAGACTCAGCCTGCTAATTCCTGTGTCGGTTTTTCAAGAAAACCTTCTCTCCCAAAAACAAATCTATTGAAGGTAAAATAATTTTTAAGGTCAGAGGCTTCAAGAGAAGTTGGACTACCCCCACAACATTAGGAATTATTTTTCACCCTAATTGGCCACTGGGTCCTGTTTCATTTTTAGTAAAAGAGCATTTTTAGCCCATTTGAAATACTAAATTTAAAGCCAATATAAAATATTTATCATATATTTAATTTGAATGTGATAGAAATTGATGGTTTATTTTGTATCCAAAAACCTTGAAAAATATTCATTTAAAATGTGGTTGCGAATAACTTTTCTCACAATGCAGGGTGAAATCACAGAACCAAAAATAGTGGGACCCAAGAAATTGGCAACATTTGAATTCTTGGGAGCAAAAAAGGATGTATGACAGAGAGCTAGTTCAAATGCTTAGGGATTTTGTTTTGGTTTCGTAGCTTATTGTTATTTTAAAGCACAATAGAAATTCCTTTATAAACACATGTTGGTGAATTTATACCAATAATTATAGCCAATGAAACTACCACTTTTTTCTCCTAATCCAGGTTGTTGGTGTAGCCCAGGCCATCAACAAGAAATCGGGAAATGGTGGGACATTCACTGAAAAAGATGAAAAGGTACCAAAACTTGTGTCTGACATGACGTCCATTTAGGAAGATGTATTTTCTTTATAGTGTATAGACCTCTAGAATTAGCTGTAGCTGAAATTGTTGATTGGAAAAACCATTATGCTTTAAAATGATCTGAAATGTTCAAAAGTATCTTTTGCTAAATACATCACTGCTAAATACAGTGCTGACAAGTAGTAGTGGGAGTCAGTCCTCAGAAGTCCCCCAACTCCCTCCTCACTGTGCCGCCAAGCCTCCCCAGGGCTGTGTGCATGTTGGGGCCATCCGGAGGGTGACACGGTCTTTTAACTATCCCATTTACCTTTCATCACTGAAATTCATAATTCATAAAGAAATTCAACCCTGAGTAAAAACCCCCAAAACATTGCTCCATGTTCAGCACTCCAGGTTGGCTAAAAATTGGAGGCAACTCCTCCTAGTGAAGCAAATTTCAGAATGTTTTATAAGCTTTGCACTCAGACAGTGGGGCGCCAAGGTGTGGATTCAGGCTGGGTGATGTGAATTTAGCTTCAGAAAGAGCAGCAGTCAGCATCATTTTATTACTCTTCTCATCCAGCTCGGAAGGAATACATCCCCTACCCCACATCGACATGCTTTTCATGTAAGGGCGGAAGCCCCTAAACCTGGTTATAACTTCATTCTGTCAGTAGGTTTTATTATTTCTCTTCTTGAATATGTAATTATATGTATATCATGGAGCCCAATGAATTCTTCTTATTCAAGCCTGTTGCTATTTAAGTCACTCCCCTGAAAATTAGTAGGAGCTTTTGGAAGCCATTCAAACAAGACAGAGTTATTTTTGTCTCCGTGGTGTAGGCTGTATTGGCACTTGTGTGGGTCCCCATGTCTTAACTGCTTCAGAACATAGCAAAGTACCTTTTTAAATCAGTGTTCTAGACATCTCGACTCCTATTCTGTTAATGACACCTGAGAATATTTGGTGGGGAGCATGGTTCTAGATTGGCTTTTTATTTGATCATTTGTTTGTAGCCCACTAATGTAAACCCCTGTTGAAAGATTTCCCTTTCAGGCTGTATCATCTCTTGGCAAAAAAACTCTATGATTGTGAATAAAGTTTGCCATGGAAAGACCTATTTTAATCAATAATTAATATAATTGCGAGCGTTTCACCTTAGAATAGTATAATGAGGACGACAGATCCATGTTAAAACATATTTAAGCTAATATTTTATACAACTTTATATGAGACCATTGCCAATATTCTCAAGTGTGTTAGCTTTCGTTTGCCCCAGTAATGAGTTACAGGCTATTTATATAGCCTCAGCACAGATCCAACTCTTAATATCATTCAGAGACTACACCAAGTTTTGCATAGCGTGAATTTCGATTTCCGGTGTTAGAAAGAGATCTGTGTCCTACTCCCTTCCCTCTTCTCCTTGTTCACTTGTAACGAATGTATGACTTTAGGAGACTGTGTTCATGCTTGCCATCTACTTGGTGTGCTAGTTAGCTAACGCTTGCTTTGCATCCGTTCTCAATTTCGTGCAGAGTTAACACGTACCCTTTGGCTTTCTAATATTTATTTCAACTGTAAACATTTTTGGGTGCCTTTTGTGTTTCATGCAATATAACAAGACTGTTCTGTAGACAGTTCTTAATTTGGCTGTTGTCTTACCTATTTCCTAGGACTTTGCTGCTTATTTGGCATTTTGTGGTATTGTTCTTCATAATGCTCAACTCTATGAGACGTCACTGCTGGAGAACAAGAGAAATCAGGCAAGTCGGATTACTAAAGAGAGAGTATAGAAATTGTTTCTTGTTAAATTTTTATCCAAGTAATATATGTCTATGATTAAAAAATCCAGTTAATATTTTAGCTGTATCTTTTAATAATTATTTCCATTTTCTATTTTCCTTGCTCTGTTACTTTAACACTGTTAGACAATATTCATTAACTTAACAGATGTGGATTTATTTGATTTATACCACTCTTTACTTGCCATTATCCTCATCCTACCAATATCATTATGTCTGTTTTAAGTTACTGAATGGACTGCATTTGTCATATTAAATAAGGCTTTTAGTTCTTGCTCTATCAACTAGAGACATCATCTCATGATTCCATGCCTTGTAAAATGAGGATTTTAGCATGCCTCATCTCTCCTTCCCCACTGCCGCTCCTTACCTCTACTTTTCCCATCTGGACTTTTCCTGTTGCCCATGACAATTTTATATATATATATATATATATATATATATATATATAGTTCTACAACCATGGTTAGCTTTTAGTAAGCTTTGTCTAGTTTAATTCTAAAGTGTGATTTAAAATAAAGTGTTTATAAGTACCATAATATGTAAATGTTGTTCATATTACATTTGTTATACAACTTTTAGTTTTTCCTCATGTTTCTGAATTCTGTTGTTTTTTTTTTCCCCCTTCAACTATTTGCTCTGGTGTAGCCTCGTGTCATTGGGTTTTTCCCCAAACTCCCCATTATTTAGGCATTCTGTTGAGTTCTTTTTCTTGAAGGTCTCCAAATTGAGGTTCTCTTTTGTTTCTCTTCCAAACTAAGCTGTTTCTCCCCGTGCCTGCTGCACAGGTGTCAACATAGAATTTTCTTTCACTGCTTTCTCAGGAGGACTCCACTGGTTATCCACTGGATCCCATAACTCCTTCTTTCTCAGTTTATGTCCTTATTTTATTGTAGCACATTCTCAAATAATTACTTGAGAAAGCATATTGATCAGGTAGGTTCTCTGAGTCCTTGCATAGTATGAAAATGCCTATTGTACCATCCTACCACTTTGCCTGGGTATAAAATTCCAAATTGAAAAATCAGTTTCTCAGAATTTAGAGTGGTGCTTTGTCTTCTGACTAGCATCCATTGTTGTTATGATTCTTGGGTCTGGGTAGATGTTTTCTTCTGTTTTGTTTTTTGCTTTTGTCCGTAAACTTTTCAGATCCTTTCTCTCTCTGCTTTTATAACTTCATTTTATAGTATGACTCTTTTTTTCATTCATCTTGCTGGTACCTGGTCATCCCTTTCCATCTGGAGACTTAAGCCCTGCCTTTTTATATAATTCTTTTTCATTATTTCTTTGATAATCCCTCTCTCCCACCCTCCATTTTCTCTTTCTAGAACTTGTGCTATTAAGATATCGGATCTTCCATTCCCTTTGACTGCCGTATCTTCCTACCTGTTCTCCAGCTCCGTTCTCGCCACCCATTAATCCGGTCCCCGTCTCTACAAGCACAGCTGCAAGCCCGTCCCTTTCTTCCTGCAGTCCATCACAGCCCAAGCTGCCTAAAGACACATAGGGCTTCTGAGGTTCTTTCTCCACTCGACTCTGCCATGTCATCTCCAGCTCTCCTCTTTACGCTCTAGATTCTCTCTTAAAACTTGATCAAAACGCAGTCTGCTTCTCTCTTAATTCAGTTGTTTTTGGCGGAAATATTTCCCTTCCCCACTTTCATCTGAATGATTCCTTCTTATCTCTCAGGCCTCAGCTAGGAGGGTGTCTCCTCTGGTCCGTTTTCTGTGATACCCTTTCTTCCTCCTCATCACACAAATATTTTTGAATTCTGTGGAATTCAAAAGAAAGTGAAATTACCAGGAAAAACACAAAAGGAGCTCTTAAAACTTTGTTTTGGGTGATATTTACTGTGCTCTGTGAAAATGCTGATAAATGTTGATCTTAGAAGTTGGGAACAACAGCAATGTCAGTGTATTTTATGCATCAGACGCTGTTCAGAATGCTTTATGAATGTTTGCTTCTTTAGTCCTCACGATAGTCCTGCGATTTGGTATTAGTTGTACTGTTATCCCCATTTCTAAGGAGCTGGTCCTATATCACAAAGCTCGCAGAAAGGAAAGGCAGGATTAAAAACGGATGATGCTGGTTTTAGAGTCTGTGATTGTGACCACTGTACTGACATCAGTACAGAAGCTCTGTTAGTAAATAGAGACTTACATATTTAATACCTGAATGCAAATTTGCTGGTAACGTGTTAGATTATAAATAAACAACTTATAAACTATATAAATGATTGTATTGCTTTAATAATTACAAATAATTATTAAGTAATAAGTTCTAAATTTTCCTCTCTAGGTGCTGCTTGACCTTGCTAGCTTAATTTTTGAAGAACAACAATCATTAGAAGTAATTCTAAAGAAAATAGCTGCCACTATTATCTCTTTCATGCAGGTGCAGAAATGCACCATTTTCATAGTGGATGAAGATTGCTCCGTGAGTACAGAGTATGACTTTTTAATTTTTAGAAAGACAGAAGTTATATTCCTTAAAGCGCTGCTTTTAAACCTCATGTTAGCCTCAGATCTCTCTGAATCCCCGACTGTATACAGTTGTTTATGCAAAACCAATCAGTGTATGAGCTGTTCTGGTTGAAAGGGGGCAGAGGTGAGGTTGGAGGATGCCTTCACCTTTGCATCCCTCCCTAAGTGGTTACCTTGGGAATGTCCTGTGTGCTGTTTTTGTCTGCAGTACCTTGACGGAGTAATACCTTGTCATTACAGTATGCAGAGCTGTTGTGGTCAGGAATAGTGGTGCCCTGGTTGCCAAGAATAAATAAACCCCCATTCTGAATGGGTTGGGTATAACATTTTCTTTTATCAGAAATTGTTTAGAAACCAATAGAGGCAGTATTATTGAAGGTGCCTATTAGTCCTTAATCCTTTACCAACAATGGAAAACCACAAACTTAAACCACACACTGTTTTAATTGGTGGATTTCAGTCCATTGATGTGTAACATAAAGAAACCCATGTGTGTGGAAAGATGGAGTGTTCTCATTGAGTGCTGGTTCCTTCTGGACAGGCCAGTTGAGGTTGCGGTTAGTATCAGAGCTCCTAGCCGAAGGCAGTTTTCCTTTATGCAGTTTCTTTCCCTTTTTAACCTATGAACCACTGTTCCTGGGATATTTCTTTTTGATGTTATTGTTTATTTTCTTTTTTCTTTAGACCCTGAGAATAGGCTCTTCCTTGATGGGTTAGGAAAGAGAGTGGGGATCACCACCACTTGTGTGGTCAGCTGTAATTCATATATGATATTCGAATTGATGGGTTTTTGGGAAGTAGAATAATAAAAGATACATAATACATTAAAATTTTAAAAATTGTTTTCAATAGTAAGACCGTTAGTATGTGACTCAACCTTATCTCCGTCATTTTCTGTGTGTGTACGCGTCTCATTCTCATTAACTGGATATCAAATGAGACTATACCGTGCTATAAGGTAATCAGTATTCTTATAGTTATTATTTCATATTTTCAATCGGTTGTAAAGTCCCTAATATGGAGATGATTACGAGTAGCTATCCTTTTAAAGTTCAGGTCAGAATTCATTAGCGTAGTAAATCAATTTACAATTTTTGCTCTGTGACCTGTTCTTTAGCATTTAATTTTTGAAAGTTATATGTAAGGCACTCCTTTTTTAGACAACTTAAATATCACTTTAATTAGCATTCGGGTCATGCTTTTACTAGTTGACATCTATCACAGCAGCGGCTGACTTGGGCCATTGGTGCTTCGAAGTACAGCTCAGCAATATGCCCATCGATATATTGTGCTCACTTTTTAACAACTTAGTTTGTTAGGTTTAGGAATCAAGTGACTTGATGTTCATTTATATTTTAACTTTTTGATTAAAATTATTTCAACGACATGAGCAAAAATCCAAATGTAAGCGAGAAAAATACAGTCCTCTGTTCTTCCCTCCCCAAATTAAACTAGTATCATTGTTTTATTTCTGTGTTTCCCTCCAATTCTTTATTCAGTTGTAAATACAGCATGGGTATGAATATGTATTCTGGTTTTTAATGTGATTTCCAAAGTACTTCTCTATGTTGCTAAAATCTTCACAATTATTTCCATTAAATATTCATAAAATATTACTGAATTGCATGTCTTTAAAAAGATCTAACAACAGCTATCGGTGTATGCATAAAAGCTAAAACATGAGGATTTTGAATAAATACGGAGAAAGTTTGAAGCTGACATATTCATTAACACCTGCTAGAAAAACAAAACCCAAGTAATACGCAAATGAGCATTTTTGCCAGTGAATATCAGAAACATTGAGAACATGGCTGACTTGAGGCTGTCAGGCAGTGAGTAACTTGTGTCAGTTTAGTCTGAGAATAAGTTCAAAAAAATATCACAAGTATTGATGTCTCCCGTCAGTTCCACCGACTTGCATGCGTGTGACTAGATAGATATCATTACAGTGTCAAACTTACTTCTCAGTCTTTGTTGTCGCTCTGTTTTCAGGATTCTTTTTCTAGTGTGTTTCACATGGAGTGTGAGGAATTGGAAAAATCGCCAGATACTTTAACAAGGTAAAATAACTCACTCTCTGTCTTTATCACAAGTAAGCTGACCCTTGAACAACATGATTGGAGCTGTGTGGGTTCACTGAGAGATGGGTTTTTTTGGATAAATATAGTACATTATTATGGATGTATTTTCTCTTCCTTAAATGATTTTCTTAGTAACATTTTCTTTTCTCTAGCCTACTTTATTGTAAGAATACAGTATATAATTCATATAGCATACAGAATATATGTCTGTGGACTGAACATGTTATCGGTAAGGCTTCTGGTCAACAGTAGGCTATTGGTTAAGTTTTGGGGGAGTCAAAAGTTGGATGTGGATTTTTGACTATGTGGGGTGTTGGCACTCCTAACCCCCACATTGTTTAAGCCAGTATATGTAATGCTGGCTAAAGGGTTATTTCATGACCTGTTTAATTTAAGACATAGAAGCTACAGGCTGCTTCTTCCGACGTTCAATAATTTTATTTGTGAAAATACTTTAGTATTTGATGACAGAGTTCCAGGGTTTTTTCCCCTACAGTTGACCTATAGGAGAATTCCTAATGTAGTGAATGGTGTCCAAATTAGGATAGGCCTGGGTATGTTATTTTTGTGAACTGGCTCACTTAAGATCCGTAAGTCTGTATTGCAGTTTTATGTTTCGTTGAATATTGGACCGTCACTGGAAATTTGATAGGCTTCTGAACAAACTTCTCTTTGAGTCTGCTGTGATTTAGAATCAGCCATGGGGATTTAATTAATAATAGAAGGAAGCTTATGATCCCAGTCACACCAATATATATACCCAATGGCTAGAATCAAACCAGATCTCTATTGCAGTTCATTTCTTTATGGTGTTTTTTGTAACTCAAAAATTTGTATTAATTTTTTGTTGTTAATTATCACTTAGATAATAGAAAGTATTGATATGATTGAGGTTAGACATATCATTGCCCCAATTTTCTTTGTGCTTTTTGAAGAACTTTGAAAAGGATTTAGAGTAAACTACCAAATGTTCTTTCTCAGATTCCCTTTTCACCCTTAGCAAGAAACTGGTGTTGTTTGCTTAAGTGATAGGATATTCTAAAGAAGGCAAGTCTGCCAGGATAAAGTGGCAGGAATTCTTGGGTCTAGTGCTGTTTATCATAATTTTCATTGTTCATTTGTTTCAAATTATTACACTTCCTAAAATCACTTGTCTCAAATTATTTTATCCCTGATTATTGATGTTATATCTAAAAGCTTCATATGATCATGGAAATAGGGCATTGTCTTAACTTTACTATTTGATATTAAAGTTTCATTTTTTTTTCACTACAGTTGACCTATTGGAACATTCTTTCATTTAGTGGGTGGTGTTGCAATTAGTACAGTCCTCAGTGGTGGTGGTGCTTTAAAAATAACCTCTGTCCAGGGGCGCCTGGGTAATGTGGTGTTAGGCGTCTGCCTTTAGCTCAGGGCGTGATCCCGGCGTTTCAGGATCGAGTCCCACATCAGGCTCCTCCGCTGGGAGCCTGCTTCTGCCTCTCCCACTCCCCTGCTGTGTTCCCTCTCTCGCTGGCTATCACATAAATAAATAAAATCTTAAAAAATAAAAATAAAAAATAAAAAAAATAAAAATAACCTCTGTCCAAATCTAAGCTATAGAGCATCCTGTAAGATAACTGGCCTGGTCTTTTAAAAAAATCAATGTCATTTGAACAAAATGGAAGGAAGAACTGTCTTGGACACAACAGGCAAACGCAATGCATAAATCTTGGTTGGATTCTCATTAAAACAACTACCAATGAACAGTTTTTGAGAACAATTGGAAATCTTAATATGGATTGGGTAGCAGATAGTTGATGGGGAACTACTGTTACTTTTCTTTGGAAATAGGAAGATACTGTGGTTAGTAGGAAACTTTTTATTTTTAGGAGATTCATGCTTGTGTATTTAAGGATGAAATATTAGGATGTCTGCACCTTACTTTAAAATGGTTCAGCCAAAGATAACTAAGTAAATATATCTAAATTTCATGTATTTAAACAAATAAGTATATTCACACAAACATATGTAGATAAAACAAATAGGTAAAAATTGTTGAATCTAAAGTAGGATATTCATTTTACTTTCCACTTTCTTGTATATTTCAAAATGTTCATAAGAAATTAGAAGAAAGTGTTTGTAATAAAAAATTGGAAACAAAATGAAAATCATCTCTTAGATCATGTAAAGCAGAATTGCAAAGCACAATTGCCTGAGTTTACAGCTACCTTCAAGAACAGAATACTGAAGTGCACAGCCTGGTTTTGCTCGAACCCTCTTAAGACGGACCCCAGGATCAGTGTGAGGTCTGCAGACCTGTCTTCCATCCTCTTCTTCTTCCCCTCGTCCTCTCTCATGTGCCCTAGCCTCTTATGTCTTCCCTCAACCAGATGGAGGTAGTGTTGACCACGGTGACTTAACGTTTAATTGGTTAAGTGATTCTGTGTAAATCAAGACTCATTACTTCTAGACTATATTTCAACAGTCTGATACAATGAAATACATTTTCTCTGATTAAAAGAATTTGAGGAATTAGCAAAGGTGCAGTTGTAACTTGGGGGCAGATGGGGAATTCATTTGACTCTGGCACACCTGACTTAGGCCTTTTTTGCTGATGTGGGCCTGGTGTGCGTAGTCAAAAGTAGATAAACCATGTTATCGCTAGAGATTTTTTTCTACCTGGAGTTTTTCGTTCACAAAGTTAAAATTGAGTAGCTGACCCCTGCTTCCCTCTCGGCATTGCTGGTCATGACAAGTATCTGTCCCATTTCCATGTGTATTCTTTTCTGAGCCCCTCTGTGTGCCATTGTATTTTCTGGCATATTGGACATTTAGTTTTAGTTTGTATCGAGTCCTTTTTGAATATGTGATAAACCCATGTCCTGGTGAGTATGTGTGTATCCGCTTTAAATGCTGGTGTCTCCTGCCTACGTGAGTAATTAAGTTTCTTATTCCTAGGAAGAACATTAGTATAATTTTGATTTTATGATGCTATGACATTTTTGTTGCTTTTTATAAAGAATGTTTTAGAAAGCTTCTAGATAAGACACCTGCAAATATTTGAGTCTTTTACTTTTCAGATTGCATAATGAATTGCTACATGTATAAATATAGACATATATATTTAATGTGTTTACATATATCCATAGATATGATACTATATATTAAAAGTATAAAATGATGAAATAATATATGATATAAATGATATGAAAATAACATATATGACATAAATGATATAAAATGACCATATATGGAATTTGAGAAACAAATGAACAAACAAAATAGAAAAGAGACAAACCAGAAAACAGATTCTTAAATACAGAGAATAAATTGCTGGTTGCCAGAGGGGAGGTGGGTGAGGGGATGGGTGAAATAGATAAGAGGGATTAGAAGTGCACTTATATTAGTGAGCACTGAGAAGCTTATGGAATTGTTGAATCATTATATTGTACACCTGAAACTAATATAATATCATATTATACTTGAATTAAAAAAGTAAGATCAAGAAAAAGTATAAAATGATGAGTTATCTAGATTTAACTTTGAATATATGTACAGCAGCATAAGTCTGTATAATTACATTTTATGTATTGGCATTTTGATTTTATTACAAATTCAGCCTGGTCCTCTAATATCTAACGGTAGCTAAACAAGCCCATTTGGTATGATAGTGACCTCTACTGGTAAATATGCATTTAAAAAAATGTAGTCTTGATTTATTTCTGATGAATACCGTGTTCCCTCTCTGTAGACAAAATGGAAGGTATTTTTCCATTTATTTTTTTAATCACTCCAAGATAGTCTTAGTATAAAGATATTTTTATAAAGGATAAATAGGTCAGTATGATTACCTTAAAAGAGAGTAATTTAATGGATCATTTTAACTGATTCATTAACTAATTTTACAGTATTGAAAAGTATTCACTAATGCCTTGTATCAGCTAAACATTTTAAAGTTAGCCTTTATACTAATGATACAATAAAAGGCCTTTAATTGATGTAAATATTTTTATTATTTTAATAAAAATTAGATATTAGGCCTAATTTTGCCACACGTCTGAATTAAAAATGATGTGTAGTGACTTCAGCATTTTGACAAAGGACTAAACTGATATTGACACTTCACCAGCAGACTCTTTATTACATTGCTAAAATGGTTTATTGATAGAATTCAGGACTCTCCGATGCTCATTCTTAAACACTTTGCCAATCCAAACACTCTCCCACGAGATGAAATGCTAGGCAATTTTATGATGTCAGCAGTAAGCAAATCGTTCTTTTAGACCAGTCATTTCAGTTGAAAAGCATGGCTCATTTGGTATTTGTCCAACCAACCCACTAATTATCCTTTATAAATCAAAATAACACATTGAAGACAGATTTGCAATGTTAAGTGTAAAACTAAAAAATAAATATTCAGGGTGAACATTATCCTTGATCATCAGAATCATATTGTCAGGGAGATAAAGCACAGAAAGGCGTTGGGGACTTGGGTTGCCTATAAATTTCAGAAGGGAAGCTAGCTCATTTCCAGATGGTAAGAGGTTTTGGAATTTCTGTGCTTCAATTCATAAGAGCCACCCAATTAGAAGGAAAAAAATGACATTTTACTGCTGTTATTCCATGTCAGTTAACTTGATGTTAATTTATAAATGCATGTTTTTATCATAAAATGACAAATGCATAGAATTAATTCCTTAAGCTCACTTTCTTGGAAAATGTATACTGGTAACACTGTAAAAAGTAGTAAAAAGGTTTTTTACTACTTTAAAAAACTACATACTGAGTAGAAAAAAGAGTGTAGCCTCTGAAGTCAGACTGATTGAAATTTAAGTTCCACCACTTGCTAGCTGTGGGGCATTTTGTAAATGAATTAACCTCCCGAAGCCTCAATTTCTTCATCTGTAAAACGGGGATACTGAGAGCAGGATTGTAGTAAGGACTAAATGAGATCATGCACACAAAATGCTCCAGAAAATTTCTGGCACGTAGTAAGCACTCAGTCAGTGTTGGCTGTTATTTCCATGTCTCTGATGTGTTTTTTTCTGTCTTTGTTTACATAGCCTGCAGTGATTCCATTTAGTTCTAAAGCACACAAGTGTCCCAGTGAGCCCCAGCGCCATGTCCCTGTCTTCCCAAGGATATACTCATATACATCCCGCTGATAGCCACTGTGCAAAAAGTCCAAGTCCTCCAAGAAGCAAATGCCAAGACTGAATTAAATGTGCAAGAAATGTATTAGGGGAAATCCCCCGTGAGGATAAAAGGGGACAGAGCTAGGAGACCTCTGGACCCCCACACAAGTCTGACCTAGAGAGAAAAGAGGGAATAGCAGGGGAGTGGCGGGATGGGCCAAAGAGGTGCAGGGCAGCGGGAGCCACAGGCTTGCAGTTAGGGAGTGAGTAAGTCATGTGGATGAAAGGTCCAGCGTAGGGAGTGTAGTCACTGGTACTTAGTAGCGCCTCTGGTGACAGACGGTAGCTACGCTGGTGGTGAGCACAGCATAGCATACAGAGGGGCTGAGTCCTATGTTGTACACCTGAGACTAGTGTTAACATTGTGTGTCAACTACACTCAGAGGGAGCGAGAGCGAGAGAGTGCAGGCGGGTGAAGAAGGGAGTGTTTTGTAGACGTGTCCTGGACAGCTGCGCAGTTTTGAGGAAAATCTGGCAAGACTTCTGGGCAGTCCTCTAGCCGGTCCCCTGTCGGAAGAATTCCAGGTTTCGCAGAAATGGGCCTGCCTTCATATGCCTGCTGGGCTCAGTCTTCATCTAGAAGCAGCAGCGGGGGGCGTGGCCCCAGTGCCTCAGTGGTCCCGGGATCTAGGGCACACCTGCCAGAGACATCGGTCACTTATGCTTCCTGCAGCTGGAGCTCTGAGAGGCACATGCTTAAGGCCACCGTAATACTCCTGCTGTTTTAAAAATGAGATCCCTGTTCTTTGCATTGTTCTTTCAGAGTAATCCACTATCTGCCCTCGCCTAACATCTTCAGCCTGAAACCATCACTTTATTCCTAACGGTCTAACTATTTCATGCTTCCCAAATACCCATAGATAGAACTCTTACATTTCGGAGACATGTTTTATGCTGAGGTTTTCTTTTTCCTGCTGGAACACCCTCCCTTTCATCCCTGATGTGTTTCTCCACATTCTTAAATCTTAATCCAGCCTTTACACATTTCTCTAATGCTGCCTCTTCCCTAACCCACTCCATGTGGGTCTTACCCGTCGATCTTCTCCACTTGTGTGGTGCTTGCATTTTACCAACTGCATTAGCTAGAATTAGGCTTGACTGCAAATCATAAAAGCCCCAAACGAAAGTAGCTTAAATAAACCAGGAGGCAGTATAATTACTCTCTCCTCTAAAAGCCCAGAGGTCAGCAGCCCAGGTGCTGCAGCTGTGCTCCGCAAAGGCCTCGGGGCCCCAGGCACCTTGGGGCTTTCTACTCCCCTTCTGTAGGCTATGGCCCTTGCCTTCGGTGTCAGGGATGCAGCTCCTCTCATCATATCCATGTTTTAAATGGGGGTAAGGGTGGGGGGCGCGGGTGGCCAGTAAAAGAAAAGGCAGCATGCACCAGCTTTCTCGTACCTGAGGTTTCTAGAAGCAGCCATATTTCTTCTTGCATCTATTGACTAGAACTTACATGATGCCAAACCACTAGGGTGGCTGGGCAACTAGCGTTTCTTCTGGGCGGCTGTGTGTCCAGGTAAAGAGGAACAGAGGAGAGTTATGGAGGGACAGCCTCTGCCATTGGACTCTACCCAAACAGGACGTGCAACCGAACGGATTCGCGGTGCTGTGTCCTGGCCTCTGCTCGATTGTAAGAGCCTGTGACAGCTACTGACCTGCATCTGCTTGTCTCCCATTTGACACTAAGGGTGCCTCTCATGGAGCTGGCACTCAATCTGTGTCTATTGAGTGTGGGAACTAAGAATTCACCAGTATTTCTTAGAGAGTAAGAAACAAAATGGTATCACGTAACTTAATAAATCTTAATACTCGTTTTTCATTAAAGTCACCGTTAGGAAAAATGAAAATTTTCAGGAAATTAAGAAAAAAGAATTTGATTTCTATTGATTGAAAAGTAATTTAAATTACTTCTCCTTCTCTATGTGAATGCCTGTAGGTCTGATCTTAGGATCTCTGGCAAGTCGCTTAACTATTTTGGGTTTCATCTGGCTCCCACTGTTAACATAATGATGGTGATAAGAATAATAAAAGTCATTAATAGTGTTGTTCTTATTTTAAAAAAGATTTGGACAGGGGCATCTTCTTTCTCCTCATAACCACCATTTCATTTTTCTTGTTTTTATTAAAACTTATTTTCTTTTTCCTGAGACTTTAGCTATCTATGAATAGTTTTAAAAATTGTTTTATTAGGGGCGCCTGGGTGGCTCAGTCGTTAAGCGTCTGCCTTCGGCTCAGGGCGTGATCCCGGCGTTCTGGGATCGAGCCCCACATCAGGCTCCTCCGCTAGGAGCCTGCTTCTTCCTCTCCCACTCCCCCTGCTTGTGTTCCCTCTCTCGCTGGCTCTCTCTCTCTCTCTGTCAAATAAATAAATAAATAAAATCTTTAAAAAAAAATTGTTTTATTAACCTAAATCCCGCACTTGTCTCATACCCTTTTCTTGGGATGCCGCCCAGATAATGTGTGAAAGCGGAGCCACGTCCCTTTGATTTGTTGGGTCATCCGCACACCTTCACGGATGATTAGTGTCATCTCAGGAAATGTCCATTCTGGAATTTATCTGCTCCTATGTGACTATCACCGTTTGCTTTTTATTCTTTTTCACTTATATACAATACTGGGCACGGGGTCAGATTTCACCCAATTTGACCAAATTACACTGAAACTAAAATGTGCAGCGAAGAAAGGACAGGCTGAAATATCTTGGCCAGGAACGAGGCCACAGACTTCCAGAGTCTCGGTGGAATCAGTACCGCTCAAGAGCGCCGTCCCAGGAGGCAGTTTGGTCAGGTGGGGGAGGAAGGTTGGAAGATAGGGAAAATATTGCAACTTGGAGAACTTAGAACAAGTGGACATTTTTCCTGAGGCATGTATTTTATTTTGAAATATCTCTCACTATTAGCCTCTCCTTTTTCTTCAGTTAGTGATATTACAATCAAGATAGGCATAGCCTTATAATTTGAGTAATTTCCACAACCTGACACTCTTTGCCCAATTCATCCCCATCACTAGGGACCATGTAAAGTTTCCTGATGTAAAAACATGTTCTATCTTGTTTTCCCAGCTGCGGCCCTGGCATTGTGCTTATGTACCCTCTGACATCCGATTAATCTTTAATATTCAGCCTTTCAAGCAAGAAACAGGGAAAAAACTGGGGAAAATATTGTAAGCTCAAGAAAGTTTTTTGAAAAAGATACATTTTTTCATTTAAAAAAGCATCATAAAGTATCTCAAAGCAGAAAAAAGAAGAGGGAAAAAGCTTAATAAAATTCTTCCAGGCATGCTTGATTTTCCCCTCGGTTTGAAATGTGTAAATGATTATTGTGGTGGATAAAGTAAATAATCGAGGAAGTAAAACAGGCACTAGACCCTAGTCATTCTATAATCTGATGAAAAAAGAAGACATGAGGGAAAACTCATACAGATTTTACACAAATGGCACAAAAATCAACATGCCCATTAATAGTGGTAGTAGCATTACTTAACTGCATCTTAAAACTTGTTTTAGACAGCTGAAAAACTGGGGGTCTTTGTCTTTTCAAAACATTTAAATTATAGTAACTACAGAGTTACAACTCATCATATTTAAAGTACATTTTCCAATAAAGATTCACACTTTACCCTATAATTTAAGACTAATGTGTATCTCTTATTATCATTTACTGAACTTCGTTTTGCCCATGTTTTTTCACTGCACAGAAAGAACTCATGTCTGTTTTTTCCACAGGGAACGTGATGCAAACAGAATCAACTACATGTATGCTCAGTATGTCAAAAATACTATGGAACCACTTAACATCCCAGATGTCAGTAAGGACAAAAGATTTCCCTGGACAGTAAGTAAACCAGTTGTAAACTTGGAGCCCAAACACTGTTTTCCCATCAGATCCATCCTTCTAGGGACTCCTCAGCTGAAGGCCTGGCCGAGAACTGGCTATATTTCAGAGTGAACTGTGCTTTCCCCGATCTGAGGAAGGAAAATAAAATAGCTCGTAACATCTGTTGAGGGGTGGTCAGCTGTACTCGAGTATTTTTCCTTGTACTTTTCAGCTTTATAAGGTGTAATAATGAGTTATCATAAGCTAATTTTGAGGAAATGTAGCTATGACCTACTTAATGTCAATGACGTTCCTCACCTAGTGTTGCAGGAGTTCTTGAGTTTATCCTCAAAAACTAAGTGCCACACGGCTTGAACTTCTATAACTGGTAATCTACTGCCGTGAGTAGCTCTGTGGAGAAAGGAGTACGTTTTCTTTGACCGCGAAGTTACAAAGATCAGTTTCTCAGGCATTGAAAACTTTGAATGCTAGTGTTTTCTCTCATCTCTGGAAAAGCATTGCACTTTGAGGCAGCTTCCTTGATTTGGTTATTTGAGTATCTAGAAGACCTCTTTAGAACTTGAGCAATATGGGCAATAGAAACAGTGGCAGTCCTAAAGAAAGACAAGTTTGCAGCTTGTGGTATCCGAGGTAGGGTAATGCTTTAAGGATCCTGCCCGTCTTGTTAAATTATTGAGACATCTTCTATACCAGTATAGTAAATAATTGCATAAATAGTTTGCTCAATATTACCAAAAGCTGCTTGGAAAGTTTAGAATGAAAAAAAAAAAAAGAAATATATAGGATATTTATTACTTTTAATAATGTAAAGACTAATTGCTGCATATTGTGTTAATGTGAACTTCATTATAATTTGTACATTTTCTGCATTCTGACGTTATCTCTAGCTAATAAAAGATGAATGAATATGTTAGTGGTTTCAGATGTCTGATCCAGCTTACATAGCACCTAGTGGGCAAATCAGTCTCTTCATAATTTGTACCTGCTTTGTTTTATTTTTGTTTTTGTTTAGAATGAAAACACAGGAAATGTCAACCAGCAATGCATTAGAAGTTTGCTTTGTACGCCTATAAAAAATGGGAAGAAGAATAAAGTGATAGGTAAAGCTTTTTACTACCCTCTAATCTGCACTTATTAAAGAAAAAAATGTATTCCCAGAAACTTCTTTCCTTCAAGTGTAATTTTGGGAAATAAAATGTGTCAAAAAAGATAAAAATTGAAATAATAAAAGAATTTTGAAATAATTTCATATTGATAAATGTTAACAGGCATTGTTAAATATCTTAACTATAATGTATCTTAGTGATTATTATAATGCTTTTCAACAGGATTTTTGTTGAAGAATGATGTGTTGCAAAGTTTGTAGACTGAGAGACATCAAGTTGATAATGTGCCTTGTTTTGAAGAGTCTAATTTCTTCTGATTTTTTTAAATACAGGGTTTACATTTTAGATTATATTCATTCTTTCAAAAATATTTATTGAACACTCCAGTGTTCTAGTGATCTGGAATAAATTGGTGAGCAAAGTGGAAATCCCCACCCTCAGGGAGCTTACATTCTTATATTAAGGTAATAGAAAAACGTCTACTTCAGAAATGTTGGGAGAATGCATCCTCAGGAAATATGGAATGGTGTTAACCTGTTATGGACATATTTGTTTCTTGGCGTTGCAGGTTATGGTAAGAGTAGTACAGAAAGTACGAGGTTTTATATGCCAGTCATGCATGATTGACCTGTGAAAGTAGTCTGAACTGTTAACATTGTCCCGAGAACTTGGAAATAAAGGGAATATGAGGACCTTCTAAAGGCTAAACTTTTATATAGAAACCCTAATGAAGTGAGGCTTAGAAATATAAATTTACCTTAAGAAGTCTGAGTAGTTTCCAGGTTGCAGGGCTTAACTGTAACTTTATCGAAGGAGGAGATCAGTCAGAAAGGCAGGGAAGGGAGGTATTATAATGAAATAGAAAATAGAAAAAAAAAGGCAAATATTGAAAATACGTATTGAGGCTCTGTTCAGGGGTCAGGGAATCTTTGCCCCTCAAGTGAAGACAGATGTAGTTAAGTTGTATCAGTGTGGGTAGAGTGTTCTGACCATGTGGTGAGACCAGTGCTTAGGGGGCAGTGGGTGGAGCAGGTTGTCGCGGTCGACTATTCTAGTAGCTTTGCTGGTGTGCTTCCTTCCTGTGAGATGCATGACCGGGGTATGCCATTAAGCATCCCACCAATCTGACTTCCCTTGTTCTGATTATATTTTCCCAAGGTAGCTTAACTCCTAGGAGGAGAATGTATTATTCATGTACTCAAAAATACATTGATAGCTTTGACAGTTGTTTCTTCTGAGAAATCTGTGAACTGGACTTGAGGCAGTGGGCTGGAGTTTCAGGTGCTCCTGTTCCCTGGGACGGATCTGTTTCGTGCTATCCGTGACTATTCTGGTGTTAGCTAGCAGTCTTGTGAACTCAGTGACTGTGACTCTACCCCAGAGAGATGGCTCTGTCTTCAGCCATGGTCATCTAGTTTCTAAGCCTACAAGGCAAGGAGTCAGATCCTGACCCTGGTGAATTGCCTCGTAAAGTCCCTCAGAAACCAGCCTGGCGACTCTTGGCCCAGCTCTTTGGTCACCTGCACTCTTCACAGCTCTCAGAAGAGTAGAGGCTGACAAATACATGGTGTGGGGGTTTTCTTTTCAAGATCATCACCCATCGATTTGCTAACATAAGCAAAAAGGAAACTGACCTGGGTGCCTTACAATATGATCCCAAGGAAATGTTATGTTATAAAATTTTATTTGCTAGGGAATGCAAGGTGAAAACTACATTAGAAATATACATTATAAATATATTTTTAATGCTTTTTGATATAAGCATGAGGACTTACTACAAAGCTGCCTCTCACCTTTGAAAATGTGAAATGAAATTCCAGAAGGAGATACATTCTTCCCTCATGAGATTTCATAAGGAGGACTGAGTTGCCCCTTGCCACATCAGGTCACATCTTTGCTTTTCCTCAGCAGGATCGCTTTGGAATAATAATGGGGAATGGGGAGTTGCTGGAGGAAGTTATATATCAGGTTTTGTCATCACTTGAATACGAGCTGGTTCAGTGAAGTGCAAACAGCCCCAGGTGGGGAGTGGACTCCCGGTGTCCATTTGGCTCCACTCTTCCTTTAACCCTTTAAAACATTATGAGCACCTGACTCATCTCTGCAGAGGTGAGCTAAATAACCTTTCAGATCTGCTCAAAATTCATATGCTATGACCCTGTCGTGTTTCCTTCAAGTGAGCAGGAAAAAAAAACTCATTGAAGTAATCAGACTCGGCCTGCATCTCGCGTCACCCTACTTGATAACAGAGCCAAAAGTAAGCAAATGTTATTTTCGGAGAGGAAAAATTCCCTATTAATAAAAAGAAAGGGAAAAAATGGGGGTTGGGGGGGCTCACGTTGATTCCAAGTACAAGAAGAAACCTCTCCAGAGCTCCCTGCTCTTTAAAAGTGTGACAAAACAGAAAATTTGAATTCTCGCCTGTGTTCTGTGTCCACAGATGCAGCGTGGAAAACGTCATGGCTGTAGATAATTTTTCTTACATAGCACAGGCCAGATTCGTCTGTTATGTAATTCTAATAGAGAATCCCCATGGAGTTACATGCAGAAAGGCAGACAGACCCATGTGTTTTTTGTAATCTTCCTTCCCCCTCCCATTTTTCCATTACTGACATTTAGATGAAATTATAGACATTAGACCAGTATGGGGCCTGTTGTATTCCCCGAGGTATTGTTTCATATCAAATGTTTTCTTAGTGCTCTGGCTAATACAGAGTGTTTCCAGAGTTTTGCTTCCAATGCCGTTAAGGAAATATTTTTCTCATTCAACATTCATTTATTTTAACCAATTATTTCCCCTATTTATTAGGCTAAATATGCCTTTTTCCCAAATCGTATTTACTAGAAATTCTTATTCTGATTTTCCATGCCAATTTCAGGACAGAATTTGAAGAGATTAGTCCCATTCCCAACCAAAACAAAAAACAACAAAACGTTGAGAACATCTCCACTTTAAATAACTTATATTTTCTTCTCTTAGTTAACAAAAAAGTATAACAAAAATTATGGTGTTATATCACACATTGCTTGACAGTGAAGTATGAGAAATATGTACATCGGACTCTTGAACAATATTGAGGTGAGGTGCACTGACACCCCCCATGCAGTCTAAAATCCATGTATGACTTTTAAATCCTCCAGAACCTAACTGCTAGTAGCCTACAGTTGACTGAAAATCTTCCCAGTAACAGAAACAATTGATTAACACTTATTTTCTATGTTATATATATTATGTATTGCTTTCTTACAATAAAGTAAGCTAGAGAAAAGAAAATGTTACTAAGAAAATCATAAGGAGAAAATACACTTACAGTACTGTACTGTATTTATTTTTAAAAATCCACATTTACAGTACTGTACTATATTTATAAAAAAAAATCCACACGTAAGCGAACCCTCGTAGTTCTAATCCATGTTGTTCATGGCTCGACTGTATTTCTCACTGAATGTATGTTCTAAATTGACTACTGTCCTAATTTGCTGCTCATCTATGTGTTGCAATTTGATTTTAAGACATAGATAAATATTCTAAAATTATAGGTTTAAATTTGACCCTACTTCACTTTTTCATATTAAATGTTGCCATTTGGCAATATCACTAACTGCTCATTTGTTTATAAAAATACTTGCTAGGATGTTCTAACGCAAGCGTAATTAAACCGCAGTCATCCGTGGTACACATTGCTTATAATGCTGAAAGTACCTGGTTTTTTTCCCCAGAGAATTGTAAATGATGCTTAGTTATAGCAGGCTCCAGGCAATAAGACCGTAGGGGCAATAATAACTGGAAGAAAATGAGAAAAAAATAAAATTAGGGAAGTAAGGTTAAAATTATAAAAGTGAAAATATATAGAATAAAAATAAATATAAACCATGAGAGACTCTTAACTTTAGGAAACAAACTGAGGGTTGCTGGAGGGGAGGGGGCTGGGGCGGATGGGGTAACTGGATGATGGACATTAAGGAGGGCATGTGATGTAATGAGCACTGGGTATTATATAAGACTGATGAATCAATGACCTCTACCTCTGAAACCAATAATACCTTATATGTTAATTAATTGAATTTAAGTAAAAAATAATTTAAAAAGAAAAAAAGAATTACAGTTTCAAGAACTGATTAAAAAAATAGTAAGAAAAACTTCACAGTAGTATTGGAAAACAGAAGCTTACCTATACTAGACTAGAAATAATGAGGGGATTTCTGTAAGATATGAGGTATATACCATTCGTAAAAACACATTTTACATAAAATGGGCAATATTTGAATAGAGATGAATATTAATATCAGAGAAAGTCTAATTTAAGGTAAAAACAATGTAAAGGGATGCTTTGCTCTGATGAAAGTTAAAATCCACTAAGAAAGTATAATTGTCATAAATGCTTCTAATAAACTAACATCATTGATATATAAAAGCCAAAGCTATTAAAAACACAGGGAGAAATGGACAAACTGGTAGTCATAGTGGGAGTCTTTGGTGCACATCTCAGAGGGTTAAAGGTTAAAAGTACAGGAAAAATTAAGGGAACATTAGAATTAATTAATATAAAAAATGAAGTGGATTTAATTAGCAACTACAGATTTATGTTTATATTTCATAATTTACAAATTCAAACTCCTGTCAAATATCCATCAGAAACTTACAAAAATTGATGATATACGCACATACAACACAAACCAGTCATTTCTGAATTAAGAAAAAATAAAATTAATGGAAGCATTCAACTGTGAAGACATTAGAAAAACAGCACCTCTCTTTCTCACCTTCTATGCTGCCACCCAATAAATGAATAAATTGAAAGCAGAGAAAAGCAATTGAAATTACAAGTTTATGAAATGGGGAAGGGATAGTGAAGAAAAGATAATGAGAGAACACAATAACAATAAACTGGCAACACAGGTAAAGAGGATAATAAAAAATACACAAGTGGGAATGAGAAAAGAAATGTAATTATAGATAGAGAAGAAATTTTAAAAGATGTTAGGAAGTACAGTATACCAAAAAGGTAATACATTTTGATGAAATGGAGAAATTCCATAAAAATTGGTAATAACCATGGGGCACCTGAGTGGCACAGCGGTTAGGCATCTGCCTTCGGCTCAGGGCGTGATCCCGGAGTTACGGGATCGAGCCCCACGTCAGGCTCCTCCACTGGGAGCCTACTTCTTCCTCTCCCACTCCCCCTGCTGTGTTCCCTCTCTCGCTGGCTGTCTCTATCTCTGTTAAATAAATAAATAAATAAAATCTTTAAAAAAAAATTGGTAATAACCAATACTAATTCAAGTTTTAAATTTTTCATAGAAGTAATTGAGAAAGTTATTTTTAAAGTCATTAAAATAAAAAACAAAAACAAAAAAATTATTGCCCAAAGGAAATTCTAACCAAAGCAATCAGAGGGGAGGAGATGAAACAATGTAAGATACAGAAAAAGAAAAGGCAAAATTAAAAAAAACTTCCAGATGATAAGATTATGAGGTGGAAAGCCCAGTCGAATCAGCTGAAAATACATCTCTACAGAGAGTTCTAAAAGTTCCTGGTTATCAGATTATTAAAAAGAATTAACTTTAATTTATGCCAAGACAAATTTATTTGAAAATAATAACAGAAAAAAATCCCATTTATAATAGTAGCAAAGAATAAATGTAGCCCAGAAATATGTAGCATCTTTATGAGGAAAACTATAATATTCTCCTAACTTAAAAATCTTTAATAAGTGAAGGGACATAACATTTCCCAATGATAAGAACCTATTCTGTAAGATTTATATCAATTTTAATACATATCCTCATAAGAGTTTTTTTCAGAGGGAAGGGTAATTCCTGACCAACATTTATAAAACTCATCTGGAAGAATCACATATGAAAAGAATCAGAGTTGATTGATAGAGATTTGCTCTGTCAGAAATTAAAATAATCCTGTAAAAGTAACATAATTAAAAGTATCATATGTGGATGAGCCTGGGGGACTCAGTCGGTTAATTAAGCATCTGCCTTCGGCTCAGGTCATGATCCCAGGGTCCTAGGATCAAGTCCCACATCGGGCTCCCTGCTCAGCAGGGAGTTTTCTTCTCCCTCTCCTGCTGCTCCCCCTGCTTGTGCTCTTTTGCTCTCTCTGCCAAATAAATAAAATATTTTTATAAAAAAAGTATCATATGTGTGCCAGAAAGGATGGAAAGATGGATGGAATACAATAGAAAGTCTAAATGCAGATCCAAGTCTAGTACATATGTGTATTAATGTTATTGTATATAATAGTTCATTGTTTCTTTTTTTTTAAGATTTTATTTATTTATTTGATAGAGAGAGAGACAGTGAGAGAGGGAACACAAGCAGGGGGAGTGGGAGAGGAAGAAGCAGGCTCTGAGCGGAGGAGCCTGATGCGGAACTCGATCCCAGGGATCCAGGATCACGCTCTGAGCCAAAGGCAGACACTTAACGACTGAGCCACGCAGGCGCCCCAATAGCTCATTGTTTCTAAGATGACCTTAGAAATTGGTGGAAAGGGGCGCCTGGGTGGCACAGTGGTTAAGCGTCTGCCTTCGGCTCAGGGCGTGATCCTGGTGTTATGGGATCGAGCCCCACATCAGGCTCCTCTGCTATGAGCCTGCTTCTTCCTCTCCCACTCCCCCTGCTTGTGTTCCCTCTCTCGCTGGCTGTCTCTATCTCTGTCAAATAAATAAATAAAATCTTTAAAAAAAAAAAAAAGAAATTGGTGGAAAGACTTCACTTTCTGTACTTCCAAGAAAGAAAAAAATGATTTCAATTAAACTATGACAAGCAGTTGATTAGGATGCAAACTGATTTCAAAAATATTAAAATGTGAAAAATTACCTAGTAAAAAAAAGTATGACTTTAGTATTTAAGGTGTCAATTCAAATCATTGGAAAAGGGATAGCTATTCAAGTATTTTAAAAATCTAGTAACAACTTGGGGAAAAATATTAAGTTGAATTAAAAAATTAAATGTGGGGGCGCCTGGGTGGCACAGCGGTTAAGCGGATGCCTTCAGCTCAGGGCGTGATCCCGGCATTCTGGGATCGAGTCCCACATCAGGCTCTTCCGCTATGAGCCTGCTTCTTCCTCTCCCACTCCCCCTGCTTGTGTTCCCTCTCTCGCTGGCTGTCTCTCTCTGTCGAATAAATAAATAAAATCTTTAAAAAAAAAAATTAAATGTGATACAATGAATCTATAAAAGTACTAGGGGAAAATACAGGTTCATATATAATCTTAAAATGGGGACGCTTCTCTTAAAAGCAAGACGCTGTACAACAGAAAACCTCAAATTAAGATAACTGACAAATGACAAGTGCAAAAAAAAGTATTCGCAAGATTGGTGATCAGGGCTGGTCTTACGTATTAGCAAGACAGGATGCTGGTGTCGGAGTCCACACTGTATGGTAGCGAGTACATGAGACCACAAACAGGATCTGAGAGCTTACTTACCCCCTGCTCTGGCAAAAAGCCAGGGGGAAACTGTGGTTGGTAACAACGTCTGATCCCTGGAATTACAGAAAAGGAAGCATAATTGGGTGATTTGAGAAGCCATCCAGTCCCTTCAGCGTAATTGCTAGAGATGCCGTAGGTGGCGGCGTAGCTCTCAGAGCTGCTGTGATGACCACACGAAGCTACGTCAGTGCGAGTACTTGGTGTGCTCCCCTAATACTCAGTGACACTGATACTTTACTGACTGCTCGCTCTTGGTTTTCGCCTAATGCTTTTGAGTATTTTCTTCTATGATTGTATATATTAATTGATTGTTGCTGAGTGGTTTCGTTTTATTTTGGGTTCTGCATTAAATACTTTGTTTTTATAGAGAAGTGATTCTGATTTTATGTGGATTGCTGGTAGATGTGGCATCTCAAGTGCGTTTTAAAGTTCATTATTGCACTCTTATTCACTCTTGCAGTAATTAATGAAGTTCTGAAAACCCTTCTGTAAATGTGTCCAGGCTTTATATTTTCTCCTGTTTGTTTGTTATAAACCTTCTTCTTCATAGCTTTTTTTTTTTTAACTTGGGTATTTTTGTTTGATAGACTATAGAGAAATCAGCAGGATGATCGTGAATGCTATAGAAGTATGACTGTCCATTCTGCTTTCAAAGGAGCATTAAATTATATGCTTAAATGGATAATTAGTCTTCACCCCTTTTCCTTGCACTGAGCTTAGCTCTGTCTACACATACGTATCTAGATTGGTGGATTGTAATGCCAGCACGCTTCAGCTGTTCTGCTCTGAGCTATGGTTGTGACAGCCAACTCCTGGTATTGGTACATTTCACGTTCATTTCGATACCTTTGAATTCCAGAGGTATTCAGTAATATTTCTTAATGCACATTCAGTGACTTTTGCCTAAGGCCTAGATTGGAGCGGACGTGCAGGAGAGGTACTTAGTGAGGTCAGAAGCCCAGGAGCCTGCCTGACAGCCACGTCTCAGCCCCTTCCAGTTGCCTTTTCCTTTCCGGACGTACAGTAATTATTATGAAGTGTTAAAAAGAAAAATCTTGTTTATGAAAAGTGGCCATCAGAGAGGAGACAACTTCAGTCAAAATTAAAGGTGATTACATTTGTGATGTGAGGATTAAGGCATGAAACACGTGACTCTCAAGAAAATGTGATTTGGGTGCTAGCCAGGTCCAAGAGCAGCAGTTCCACGTGTGTAATTTGGTGATTCACGAAGGCTGGGGGACAGAACCCCTGTGTTGTACCATATACATGGGACTTGTGCTTTTAAGATCATGCCGATTGCCATTGAATTATGGTTTTTCTGGCAGTGTCCAAATTCATTATGTTTCGTTTAAAGTATTTCTTGATAATGGAATTAAGTGTTAGAGAAGTAATCCGTACGGTACTAATCCAGATAGATGAGGATGTCTTTCCTGTCTAACGTAGAAAACCTCCCACAAACAAACAACAATGAGCAGAAATGAGAGCGCGGTTAATTTGTAGGGTTAAAAATAAATTGCACATCGATGGCGATAAAGGGACTTAAAGTGCAAGCATGTATCACTGTGGACCCCATGAAATCCTTTTGTGCTCTGGGAAAAATAAGAGATAACAGACTGTAGTCTTCATGGGAAAGTAGTTTGGGTCAGAGCCGCAGTCCTGCATTCTTTCATTAGCTCAGTAAACATTTTTCGAGTTCCTGCTATAGACCAGGCATTTTGCTAGCTGAGACAGTGGAACTGATAAAATAAAATCTCTAGGCCCAAGATACGTACAGCCTAGAAAGAGAGACAGAAATAAAATCCGCCATGATACACTGAGCTATCATTTTTTTTTCTCTCCAAATTTTTATGTAAATTCTAGTTAGTTCACATATAGTGTGAGCATTGGTTTCAGGAGTGGAATTTAGTGAAAGGAGCCGATCGGAGAAGGACACATACCGAGTGATCATCTTAAGGGCAAAGATAAGAGAAGTGCCAGCTTCAGCTGGGCGGTGGGCTGCCTCCAGGAGCTATGGTGAAGGAAATTGAGGTGTCCACTGCTCACAGGAAAGAGCCTGGGGGGAGCAGTGGAGGCCGGTGGAAAAGCACAGGCCAAGGTGTGAGCAAGGGAGATATAGTCAGGGGACTGCCAGCAGTGACCGGAAGGAGGTACAAGGGCACAGAGCAGCAGCACGTGGGCAACTGTGGCCTTGGGGACTGGCCCGAGCTGGGGTTTGAATTTTGGATCTAAGCATAATGACTTGACCTTTCTGGGACTCAGTTTTTCCATCTGTAAAATGGGGAGGGTCACCCCTACCTCACAGCGTAGATCAGAAGGCCTAGAGATCACGTGTGTCCTGAAGATTTTAGCACAATACCTGCCCCTCAGTGGGCACACGACGGAACTCTGTCATTATATATTTAGAGACAGAAGAAATAAAGATTTAACAACACTTATTAAACCCAGAGGTAGGAGGTCACCAAACCCTTCAAAGAGAGGCCACTAGGCTCAGAATCCTGTGGAACTAGTTCAGTAAGGATTTATCATAATGTTGATGTAAGTTTCCATTTATATTGACTGTATGTTTGACCTTCTAAGAGAAGCCAGGATTTAGGAGGTTAGTTCTGCTTTTCTTTCTAAACAGTCATTTTTATTTGCAGTATCAAAAGCTGTCTGCAAATAGGATTCTCCTGGATGCAGAGGTGCTTATTTGAAATTTGAGGCTGTCTATGTGAACTATCTGTTCTCTGCATCCTATTTTGTATGTAATTGTGTTTTTTAACTTCTGGTTTCTCAGTCAGGAAAGGCAGTCTGTGTGACCCAAAATTCTGATGTGCATCAAAATTGTTCTCTTGGCAAGTATACAAAAATCCAATTAGTCTCCAAAGGACAGATTGTCTTTGGGGACTCAAGTGATCTAAAACTTGTGACCGAGTCTGGAAGAAAATAGTACTCTAGGATTTTTTTTTGAACACAGGCAACATACATTTAGGACTGTGTGAAACCAAGTTCTCATGTAAATTAATTCAGTTTACTTCTCTAGCTTATATTTGTGAGGATCTGTTTGCCTCTTTGGAGATTCCAAGCATACCTAAGAGGAAAGTATAAGACAATCTTTGGGGGGTGTGTGTTAAAGTCAATAAAAACTATAATAATTAATAATATTTACTCAAATTTCTTGGATTGTTACAGGGGTTTGTCAACTTGTTAATAAGATGGAGGAGAATACTGGCAAGGTTAAGCCTTTCAACCGAAATGACGAACAGTTTCTGGAGGCTTTTGTCATCTTTTGTGGCTTGGGGATCCAGAACACACAGATGTATGAAGCAGTGGAGAGAGCCATGGCCAAGCAAATGGTCACACTGGAGGTGGGCTGGCGCGTGCGGGTCCCTCTCGGTCTCTGTGGCCACACACTCAGCTTCTGCCCTTTCCCCCGGAACCATTTGTGGGGTCACTGTCTCCTCAGAGAATCAGACTGAATCCTTAGTTCCTCATTTAAACAGTTAAGGAAACTGAGACCCAGAATATTGTAGAAACTTATCAAAGGTCATATGACCAAACCAGAACTCGGGCTGGTTGTCCCTTTATTCCTTTGACCTTAAGAATCCAGTCACAGAGACGTCTGCTGTCACTGCAACCTGTCCCTTTTCCACTGCCTGAGCCTCCCCATCTTCTTGTGAACAGTTGTAGTCACGCATCTTAAAAAGACAAAAACAGAAACCCTAAATGACAGATTGAAGGATCCCACTTCTGAAAATCCTGACTCCTAAGTCTTGGGTAGAGGCTGGGGATCTATGTTATTCCAGAGCACCCCCCCCCCAAGTGATTCTGAATGTGCAGGCAGCTCATGAACCACTGACTTGGACACTGACTTCAGGCTCCCTCCCACGTGGGACTACCAGCCCTTTCCAGATGAATTCTGCAAACTGCCTGAAAGTGTTCCCTTTGTATAACACAGAAATTTCTTACATTAGTTTAGGGAAATAGACTTCAGAGGGACAAATGTCTCTACTTATTCACACACTGGTGTGAAATATATTTGAGTGCCTCCTCTTATTTAGTTGATTGAGATCAGTGGGTATCAGTGTTTGGATTATGGTAACTTTTCCTCCAGTCCTCTAAAAAAATACATAGCTCGAAAGATATGCATTGTAAGTAAAAATTTACTAGTAACCAAGATGGTATATTTTACTTTCTGAAATGAATATGTAACACGAATAGCATTGCCATAGTATCATGTAAGAGATCTGGATTATAAGCCAGTGGAAATATTTTCCAAATACACACAAACGTATGTATATGTACATGTACATATATACACACGAATATATGCATATGTGTACATATGCACACACATACCTGAAGTTACATTTATACAGTATATGTGCACTTGCAGTTTCACACATGTATATACATGTGTAGACATGTATGTGTGTTTATATAATTTTTAATCAAATTTTTAATAGTTTCCATGGCTTTGTACTGAATTGAATCTAAGCCAGTTATCAATTAGAAATTATCTCTTTTTGTAAAACTTTTTATCATGGAAAATTGCAGGCATATACAGAAGTGGAGAGAATAGCTTAGTGAGCACCCATGTACTCATTAGCCATCTTTAATAATTATTGACCCATGGCCGATCTCATTCCTGCATATGCTTGCTTGCTTCTCTGCACTCTTCTTCCGCTTTCATCCATTGATTATTTTGACGCAAATCCCAGACGTTATATAATTTAGTTCAAAATCTTTGAACATTTTCCTGGTTGAGATTTATTTTTACACTGTAGTTTTACTTTAGTTAAATATATGAGTAATTAGGCTTTTACTTAGCATACATCTATTTTTTTTTCAATTCACTATGGGAAGTCCTGTCTATGCTCACAAGTTTAACCTTGAGAAAGATTTTCCTGTCCTTATGAGGCACTGGATAAAAGCCAGGGACACAAACTCCTCAGGTTTTCTTATGATGGTGAATTATTTTGACCTGGAAGCCATGATCATTAGCGTGACAATAAAACAACAATGATAGTAATAGCAAACCTTTATCAAATGCGCTTGCTCTGTGTCCTAATGCTCACAGGTACAGACATACCTCGTTTTATGGTGCTTTGCCTTTTCGCCCATCAGAGATACTGCATTTTTCACACACTGACGGTCTGTGGCGACCCTATGTTGAGCAAGTCTGTCGGCATCATTTTGCCAACAGCATTTGCTCACTTCGTGTCTCTGTGTTGCATTTTGGTAATTCTCACAGTAGTTCAAGCTTTTTCATTATTATTATGTTTGTTGTGGTGTTCTGTGATAGTGATTAGGACATGTTGGAAGTTCAGGTGATGGGTTACATTTTTTTTTAAGCAATGAAGTATTTTTTAAATAAGGTATTACATTGGTTTTTTTAGACATAATGCTATTGCACACTTAACATACTAGAGTATAGTGTCAACTAACTTTTACGTGCACTGGGAAACCAAAAAATTCATTTGACTCACTCTATTACAATATTGGCTTTATTGCAGTGGTCTGGAAACAAACTCGCAGTATCTCTGAGGTATGCCTGTATTAACAAAATTAATCCTTACGACCCTATGAGTAAGGTGCTATTTTTTTCAGTGAGACAAAATCTCTTTTTTTAAAAAAATTTAGAATGGCATGTTATTCTGGTGTTCATTCATCTGTGTTGCGTTGCAATTCTTTATATTAGACTAGTGCATGGCCACAGTCTTCGCTTTCCTCAACAAACTAGCTCTGTGGTCCCAACAGTGATCCATTAGCCACCATGACCCATTGATTTCATGTGAGCAGAAGACAGCAGCTCCCAGTTTCCTGGGGTTTCCTAGTGCTTAATGGTTCAAATACAAAGACATATCCAGTATAGCGTGGTATTATAAATGTTCTGAATCACAAGATAAGAGACATATATGCCATTTTAGATTTTGAATTGTTTAAAGTTTTAAAGACTGGTTCAAGGAAAACTAGTTCAGGCTGCTCAATTACTCGATTCCCCACTTAAAATCTGGAAATGGCTTACCTTCTTATCAATCATGCTAAAATCTTTGGGGGTTTTAGTAAATCTAGGTTGTCTCTGTCAAAAATGAACTTTCAAAAAAATTTTTTTAAGTATGGTAGACATTTTAAATATGACCACTCCCTCTGTTCAAAAGAATGTCGAAAATATTATCCCATTACCCTGAAGTTATTACTTTCGAAATTGGGAATTAATGATTCTTACATTAAGGTATAAGAAAATAGTAAGCCTGTCTTTTTAACATTACAGGGTAACAGAAAGCATACTAGAGTAGGAGTTGAAAGCAGGGTCCCAGGTCTCCCTGTCCTCTCACTAAGTATGGGGTTGCCGCCAAGTCATGAGAATGCCTGTGCCTCAGTGTCCTCAGATGTTAATGGAGGGATTTATAGGCCAGTGCTACGCTTCTCAGCTCTTGACCTAGGAGTGGAAAGAGATCCCTGAATCTGTATGACATTACATTCCAGCCATGCAATTTTTCTTTATGAAATTCTACACTGGTCATTGGCCTCATCTGCAGGCCACTTCTAGACTGCTTTCTTTCCAAATATCAACGTTAAACGTTAAAATGTCAGTGTATGCAAAGATTTTTTTCTTAATTCTGTACACAGGTAAAATTAAAAGTCACTATTATTTTTTAAAAAGCAGTACAAAAAGAAAAAAAGCAGTGCAAAATAAATTTTCTGCCCAGTTTGAGCAGGTAGCATGGCTGATTAATAATGTGCTCTTTGTATCAGTGGTGTCAGGATAAAGTGACAAGACGTTCTCTGAATATAGGGAGTGTAATATAACTTTTTGTCTTCCAAAACACGCAATTGAATCGAAATCTGGGATTTTTCTCTCTGTTCAAGAAAGCAGGAAACATGATTTGACGTTCTCAGACGTCTAGTTCTGTCTCTAGGAAGTTTTAGCAGAATCTCAAGCTTGAGGCTGTCAGAGTGCCTTCGGTAGTCCTCTCTCGGATAACCTGTTTTCCTTTGTTTCCTGCCCTGTAGGTTCTGTCCTATCATGCTTCAGCAGCAGAGGAGGAAACAAGAGAGCTCCAGTCCTTAGCGGTAATTCTCCTCTGTCTTTGTAAAAGTGACTGAGTGCTGACATCTAAGTAATACATAAACATGGTTCTCTTAGGATAACTGCTTATAAGAGCAATGGTCCCGTTGAATTAAATGTGGTAAATATTTAGATGGACATTTGTAAAAATATTTAATCAATTCTACTTTCTTGTAGGGCCACAAAGTCACTGATGATACAAAGCAAAAGACAATATACTGACTTAATATGATTCTGATTTTTTTTCCCAGTAATGTTACATCTTTCTTAGCCCCAAACTAAACTTACATTTCATTTCCTGGGGAAATGTGGACAGGTGACCACGAGGTGGTGGCTTGGTTGGGGTAATGACAACAAAGATTTTGTAGTTTGTTGCCGATAACCTGCTCGGCATTATCAGACTTGAGAGTGATTTTAATGTCTGACCATATGGCTTATGGAATGTTATTTGAAATTTTCAAATAAGGTCAGTTCCTGAATTCTCATTACATTTTTTATTTAGTATGGTAAGAGAAAAAAACGTACTGATATGTAAGTAGAATGTTAAATGTTCTAGGTCTTGGTTGAGATTAATGAAAATTTGAGGCACTTACACATTGACAACAAAGGCAAGTGGCCTTCTGAGTTGAAAGTTACTTGGGACAACATGGAGAAGGTCTACATGAAATGTGACGAGTCTGTAAAGAATGAGAAGGGTGTGAACAGATGATTGAGGTTCTCTTTCATTGTCGTCGTCATCATAGCTGGCCACATGCCAGCCCTCTGTGGCTTATGTACATTTCCTTATGTAATCTGTACAGCTGTGTTATGAAGGCCACCCTGAAGCTAGAGAAGCCAAGTGACTTGCTCAAGGTCACGCTGGCAGAAAGTGGGGAAGCCAGGATACAAACTCATATGGTCTAGTTCCAGCACTCACACACAGACCGAGTGCTGTCTGTTATGAGCTGTTAGGGAGAGAGAAGATTAAAGATGACTGAAATGCTTTGACCTTCATAAGTCAAAGAATGATGGTGCCATTAACTGACGAAAGTGGAAATATTAAGAAGGGAAACTGGTAGATTTGACTTAAAACATGGTAAGTGTGAGGGGCTGGTGGACCCACCAGATGGACGTCTTCAACAGTCAGTGGAGGCAGGACTAGAGTGGGGAGGAGGGGCTGAACCAGAGGTGGTGATTTGGAGGTCCTGCCATAGGGTTTGGGGGAGTCCCATGGGAGTGGAGCAGTTGGGAGAGGGTATGGAGGACTGAGAGCAAAACTCTTGGGAAACTGGGTTTTGATGGAAGGAGTAGGAAAAGATCCCAGAGGAGTGAGGTGGAGAAGTGGTAGGTAAGCAGGAAGGAAGATTTAGGATGGGGCAGTGGCACAGAAGGCAAAGGGACCAGTTTCAAAGAGGAAGGAGGGCCCATCAGTGGTAGGAAGGTTCAGAAATAGGACTGAGAAAAGACTGCTGGACTCTGTGATCATGTGATTGTTGAGAAAGTGGCTTTAGGTGTAAAACTGCCAGAGGTAAGAGTGAATGGTGACAAAATGGAGGAAATGAATCATAGCCTAGTTTTAAAAGGTAAGTTTTGTGTAAAAGGGAGTGGAGAAGTAGTTATAAAGGGTGTTGGCTGAACAGTGTGAAGTGTTTTGTTTTGGTTGCTTTGTCGTTGTGTGCGGGGATTGCTCACAAGCTGGAGAACCAGCATGCTCTTGGACAGAGGGCGAAGGCAGGGGAGCGAGTGAGTATAAGGCAGGGAAGAAATCTAGGTAGACCTTGGAGCAGCCCAGGCATTGAGCGAGACAAGAGGGAAGGGATGATAATAATAATAGTAATAATAATAGCTACATTTATTGAGCACTCACCATATACCTGGCATCTGTGAAGTTCTTTCGTGTGTCAACTAAGTGTGTTTAGTCCGCAGCAACCCCATGAAGTCAGTACCCCTTAGCATTTGGAATTTGAGGAATTTGAGGTTGAGAGGATCTCAGGATCTCCTGGGTGATGGTGGTGCCAGTACTAAATCCAGGCAGCCCACATCCAGAGCCCACACCCCGTTGCACAGCGCTGGAGAGGCAATGAGCTGGAAGGAAGGAAGGATGAGAACTTACAGACGTTCTCAATTAAATCAGTGAGTCGGAAGTGGAGTCATTTGCCAAGAACAGTTTAAGGAACTTGAGGTGATTTTTCCTGAAAGGTTAAGCTTCTTCTTTTGGGGTTAGCCTTATTCGGAGGCTATGTGGGCTGTATTTATTTTGTTGACGATGGTATTCGAAGGAATGAGCAGTTTTTCAATTATTTACAAAGGTTTATAGGTTTTAAATATCTTTCACATCAGGCTTAATTGGCCCGTTTGTCTAATCTGCCCGGAATGATGAAGGTTTGAACTGAAGGCATACTGTGAGTGGGAAATTATCACATGGAAAGATACATCTTGAAGAGCTTGCAGGCACCGCGGGAGTATTAAATTAGTTCTAAAATGAGGCCAAGGTTACACTCTGCCATGTGTTGTTTTAGATAAATAAAAACTAGCAAATAGAGCCATGTCGAAAGGTAAGGCTAGAAAAGTCACTTAGGTTATTAAACTTTGCTTTTCCCTTTGAAAATAGCAGTCCTTCAGAAAAATTTGAAAGTCATTTTCTCAATTATTTTTATAATTTTAACAAGAGAAAAACCCTTCGGAGTAACTGAAAATTGCCATATTGCAGTATTGTTCAAAACCATCTGTTGTTTCATTTGGAAAATCGATTTCTGGCAGCTGCATTGAGAAATTTAGGGTTATAAGCTTGTAGGTCAAGTACTTTATTTAAATTGGTTGAAATTCAGCAACTGAATTCAGTGCTGGTTTTCTAGCAACCTAATAAAAATTCCTTTACAGCCCCACCTGCACAGGTGTCTGCATTATCCAGTGACTACCAAAGTTGCTGCCTTTGTCATATATCTGATGATTTATCTCCATTCAAAACCTAAAGTAAATAGAAAAGTTGTCTACTGTATTCTTAACTTTTATTTTTACAAATTAGTTCTTGAGTTAAGTAATATACTTCAGGATGCTAAATATTTATGCCTATGTCCAGAAAAGTTCTCTAATTACAACAGAAGTATAACAAAGTTGATAGGAAACTCAGAACCCTTATTTTTTTCCCTTGTTTTACTTGAGTTTTTAATCTAATTTCTCTTGACTTAAAATTGGGGATAGCAGAAATAGGGCCTTCAGCTAAGCCTTCTACCATATCCCATTTAACGGTCTTTAATCACAAGTTGTTCACATAAATATAAATGGACCCCAGCTACCTGGTTATGGTTATTAGAAAATTATTAGTTAAGATAATCAGAAAGTAATCAATATTTATTTCCACTAACTGAATATTTGATTGACTGATGGCCTTTTCTGCTTTCCTCTCTCATTAGAGGGGCAGTAAATAAATATGTATTAGAGTTTAGTTTGTTTTTTTTTAAGATTTTATTTATTTATTCGACAGAGATAGAGACAGCCAGCGAGAGAGGGAACACAAGCAGGGGTAGTGGGAGAGGAAGAAGCAGGCTCACAGCGGAGGAGCCCAATGTGGGGCTCGATCCCATAACGCCGGGATCACGCCCTGAGCCGAAGGCAGATGCCCAACCGCTGTGCCACCCAGGCGCCCCTAGAGTTTAGTTTTTTTTAAATAAGCTTCTCAGTTTTATCGTGGAGTCGGTGCTTTTCAGTTCAGTCCGTAGAGCTTCTCCTTTATGGCGATTTCTGTAATCACGCGTAATGTATCTAAAAGCAAACAGACCCTTTTGTATCCTAAAAGGTGTTTGGCATCAAACTAGTGAAAGAGGAAGAAGCTGACCTCTTAGGCAGGATTTGCTAGGACAGAATTTATTTCATCTTGACCTTAATCTTGCAGAGCCAGAAACTTCACATGAACTCTCTTGACCAGGCATGTGCGTTCCTGCTGCAGGTGACAGCAGGAAAGGGCAGAGCCAGCTCCCTGACCCAGATCTCTGATGCCTCAGTCAGCGTCAGAGGGTCGATCCAGTTCCTTGTGTCAAGGTGATCATCACGTTCCCTCACTTTTGTGGAAAATCTGTATGTGGTTAGTCAAGTTATAAATAGAAAATTCTGAGCCGATACTAACAAAGAAGAGTTGACGTTATGATCTCGATACCCAGTGTCACTGAACTATAGTAACCTAGGGCAACCAGTTAGGCGCCCTCTTCCTCAAACAGGTGCTAGAATTACCCTGAAGCCATCTTGGTCCTTTGGACTTCCTGTACACCATGGGTCGATACATTCATTTTTATAGGTGTCTGTACCATTAACTGGGCTATATCTTTTCCACATTGGCAAGACTTACTAGATTCTGTTTGATTCTTCCTGCTTTCCTTTGGCAAGCTGATCTTATCTTTTCTGCTTTGATTTTCCTGGTGGATTACTTCCAACGGTAATCTTAGCTCCAAAGTATCGTGGCGCCGTTCTTGAACTGCTTATATACCAACTAGCTGTTAACCAGATCTGCGTTTATTATTCTTAACTGCAGTCATACATTTACCTTGAAGGTTTTACTTATACGCGTATATCCATTTTGTCAGAATCTTGACATTGTCATGCGCCATCTTTACGTGGTTTGAAAACTGCGTGCTCATTATTTGTTACATTCTGTGCCTCTTTGCTATTGAGGTTTAAAAGAGTACGTTTATATAATGTTAGAAAGAAGGAAAAATCTTAAAACGTGTTGATGTAGTTATTAAAGAAAATATGCTAATCTGGTCCTGCTGTGCCTTATTCACGTCTTTATTCTCTGTAAGATTTGGTTCTTTGAATATTCACCTCCCTTTGTATAAGTAGATTTCTTTCTCCTATGCATTTGGATTCACTTCCCTCTTAGAGAAAGATAAATTCTAACAGGCTTGTAGGTGGTGTGGATTCTTTTCTTTAAGAACATATTTTCTGTGCATGTTAAAAGTAGGGAAGAGAGGCATTAGACTTCTATAAAGTATAATGCGACGGCTGTCAGACGGCTTTATTCAAAGACCTGGAAACCAAACTGCTCTGCTCGTGTAAAATGGTGCCCCCCCCCCAGTTGGGGGGTAGGGATCAGGGACTGATAGGCGGAGCTTAAAACCCCTGAGTGAGGTTGCCTCCTTGTTGCTCCCAATAAACTCATCAGATATCTTACATTAATTTTATCCCTGAAAATAATTTCCTTGAAGAATGGATCATTGAGGAAAATCTCTTTTCCTCCTAATATTTATATGAATAAACATCAGGAGTAATGTAACAAAATGCCTTTATAAAGCACGGAGGCAAATTGGAAGAATTTGACTTTTATGGAAGACCAAGTTCAGTATCTGCTCTTCTATTCAAACTTATTTTAATAAATAACTTTCTGAATAAGGAGCCTTTTCTTAACAGTTGGCTATTAGGAGTCGTTTTCATAATTTTTATTTTTGCTCTTGAGATTTGATACTTCAGACCCAAGGCAGGTAGAATGCCTTTGATAGCAGTGTGACCTTTTTTGTATAAAAATTATACAGTTGAGCGAATTGTGTAGCCATGTAGCCACATGTCTTTATTTTCTTCTGAGGTTACCAGAGACTTTGCCACAGGCTAAATATAAACCTTTTTCATGAGGCATCCACCAAAAATAAGAAACTCAATAATTTTTAAATGATTCTTTTATTTACCTTACCCAAGTGTATTATTTTTCCATGGACACATGCTTTTTGGGCTTCAAGGAGACTATACACTTTACAAATAGTTTATTTCCTATAAAGTTTTATTTTTCTATTAAGTAAACAAAGAGGTACCCTCTACACTTGTGTGAAAGCCTTCATAATAAGAAATAGTTGAATAAAAAAAAGTCTGTCATTTGTCTTATGTAAGGCACTGATAATGCTCAGGATATATTCTCTTTGACTTTAGAAAAATATGTGACTATATTAGCCAGTGTTCTCCAGAGAAACAGAACCAGGAGGTGAGAGATTTATTCTGAGGAATTGGCTCACACAATTAATGGGGGCTGAGAAATCCAGCAGTCTGTTGTCTGTAAGGCTGGAGACCCAGGAAAACCAGTTGTATAATTCAGTTTGAGTCTAACGGCCCTGAGGACAGAGTAGCTGATGAGAAGATGAGATGAGATACCCCAAATCCATAGGAAGCAAAAAGGGGTGCATTCCTCCTTCCTCCATCTTTTGTTCTATTCAGGCCCTAAACTGGAAACCCATACTGGGAAGGGCAGTCTACTGAGCCCACTAATTCAATGCTAATCTCATCCAGAAATACTTTCACAGACGTACCCAGAAATAATGTTTAATTTGGGCACCTTCTGTCCAGTCAAATTGAGACAAAAAATTAACCATCACAAGTGACTAAAAAAAGTAGTTAAATGTGTACTTACATTCTCTATCATTGTGTTGTATGGGTCATGTGCAAACTACTAACATACTTGTGCCATTGCTCTTTAAAAACTCTGTATTTCAATTATGTGTGTATCTTCTCCACCAGCCTGCTCTTGAGCCATCATCATCATCATCATCACCAAATTTAGTGATCGCTTAACAAGAACCTGGGTTACATATCTTGTCAAATGATCGAGTGAATCAATCAATCAGTTGATTCTGGAAAATTTAACTTTTAGAGAGCCTATACTCTAGCATGAAATAACACAACTCAAGCTTCTTCAATATTCAACCAGATTTTGCATTCTTTATTCCTTAAAATGATTATGAAGTTAGAAATAATTTATTAGTTGATGAAATAGATAAAGCCGCATGGGTCTGGAGAAGAGCTAACTTCAACTTCCAGCTCCGTGATCTCAGGCAAATCAGTGACTTCTTTGTGTGTCAGTTTCTTTATCTATAAAAAGAGGATAATAAAAGAATTTACCTCGCGGAGTTGTAGTGACTGGAGTTCCTGGTACATGTGTCCCCAGTATTAGTTATTGTTAGCAGTGCTGACAGTGGGAGGAAAATCAGTTCTCAGAATCTAGTAGTAGCAGCAAGATCTTGATGTGTCCTGTCATGTTCCATGTCTTTTTGCCTGAGCCATTCTAATAATGTGCACTTCAAGGATGTATACCCTCATTTTTTTTTTAATTAGTCTAAGTGGAACAGGTAGGTGGAAAATCTGGAAGACAAAAGGACCCTGTGTCGTTAAGAACAAAAGTAAACCTTTGTTTATAAGGTTTAACCAGTTCTCTACTTGAGGGGAGTAATCTAGAAGTGACCATTTTAGGTAACTTCTTGCCAGAGTTGCTAAAATGTGGATTTGGGCCATTGCTTTCCCATCCTGAGTTTCCAGTGTTCTTGGAAGTGAATGAATCAACTTCAGTGAGACTTAAGACAAACTGAAGCTGATTTTTTTAAATTACAGTAATGAAATATTTATTTTGCAGATGAAAGGGATTCAACATATATTTAGAATTTCTTAAAGCAAATAACATTAATAATTGATCTATAGGGTAAGAAAGCATATATCTGTTGTTTCTGACACAACATGGTTCATTATTAATGTTAACATTTGTATTATAACTCTTTGCCAAATTAAATTAAATTTAATATTATGGAGAACTAGTTAGATGCTTGATGATCACAAAAAGATTTCATTTATGCGCTTATATTTACCTCCTACTCTATGTGAGCGTTATATTAGATGCCCCACATGACAGTAAATAATAAGTCTCTACCCTCTTAGAGCTTGAATAGTGAAGGACTATATACAATATGTACAATAATTATACAATATTATATGACTATAGCCAGAAACAAAAAGCTGTAACTTTGAAGTGTACAGCATTGTGAAATTATATAATATAGAGGCATTCTAGAAGGAATGGTCTGGGACGTGTGTAGTGTTTCATGTAAGAGATGTGGCAAGTCTGTGATTTCATCCTACACTGTAATTCAGCAACATGCATCTAGGTTTTGGCTACATTAATGCTTCAAGAAATCAGATGTTTGGATTTACAGTCGAGATCCAGAGCTCACTGCCTTCCGTAGAGACAGCAGAACTACAACTACATGTCAAACAACTATGTCTGAGAACGGCTTGAAGATTAGCAGAACTAAGACTTGACGGAACTAAAGCTATAAAGAGAAAGTCACATCAAGACAACCAGGGGCAGCAGAGATGCAGTTGCCTCAGGAGCCTCAGCCCCAGCAAGGCAGCCCACACGGGGAGGCTATCACGATGGCCAAGGCGCTCTCTGAGCAAGAAGGGGTCCAACCTGCACATCTGGCTCTCTGACCCAGGAAACCTGCCCTGGGAAGATGAGCTCCCATAACATCTGGCTTTGCAAACCGGTGGGGCTTAAGTTCAGGAGAGCCAGAGGACAGTAGGAAACCAAGATTCTGCTCTTAATTAAAGGGCATGTGCACAGTCTCACTTGCTCTGAGTCCCAGAGTGGAGGCAACAGTTTGAAAAGTGCCTGGGTTACATGTGAATGAGATTCATTAACTAATTTAATTGACTAAATTTGGGGCATGGAACTAATTTGGGGATCTGTTGGAACTTTCTCTAGGGATAGAAGTACTGGTGGATGCCATTTTTTTCCACTCCCGTTTACCTTGCTGCCCTGAGTAGTTGCCTTACCTAGCAGGTGCCATTTCTGACACTCTCCATCTGAAGTGCTAGCACCGCTTGCCCTGCCCTGGTAGTTCCCTGCAGACTTGCCCCACGCAGTCCACCCACCCTGGCCTGTGCTCCTCCCAAGTGGCTCTACCCCGCCACACCTGATGGGAGGCCCCAGTGACAATGGCACTGCCCCAGGTAACCTCACCCTACCACAACCAGTGGGTGGTCCTCCACCCTGCCGTACCCAAAGGGGATGGGTGATCAGAGGAGTTTGCACTACAGGGTCCCACAGGACACCTACATAAAGCCACTCCTTCAAGACATGGAGACATAACTGATCTACCTAATCCATAGAAGCAAACAGAGAGTCGGGCAAAATGAAGAGGCGGAAGAATGTGTTCCAAATGAAAGAACAAGATAAAACCACAAAAAAGAAATAAATGAAGTGGAGATAAACAATCTACCAGGTAAAGAGTTCAAAGAAATGGTCATAAAAATGCTTATTGATCTTGGGAGAAGAATGGACGAATACAATGAGAACCTCAACAAAGAGAAAATACAAAAGAGAGCCAATCAGCTGAAAGAATACAATAACTGAAATTAAAAATACACTAGAGGTTATCAACAGCAGATTAATTGACATAGAAGAACAGATCAACTTCTTTAAGACAGGGGGTTGGAAATCACCCAATGAGAGCAAAAAGAAAAGAGAATTTTTAAAAATGAGGATTGTTTAAGGGACAACATCAAGCATACTAATACTCATGTAGGAGTCCCAGAAGGAGAAGAGAGAGAGAAAGGGACAGAAAACCTGTTTGAAGAAATAATGCATAGAAACTTTCCTAACCTGGTGAAGGAAGAAAACATCCAACTCCAGGAAGTACAGAGAGCCCCAAAAATATGAACTCAAAGATACCCACACCAAGACACATTATAATCAAAGTGTCAAAAGTTAAAGATAAAGAGATCATCTTAAAAGCAGCAAGAGAAAAACAACTAGTTATATATACAAGGGAGCCCCTATAAAACTGTCAGCTGATAGTTCAGCAGAAACTTTATAGGCCAGAAGAGAGTGGTACGGTATATTCAAACTAAAGGAAGACACGAAACCAAGAATACTCGACCTGGCAAGGTTATCCGTTCAGAATTGAAGGAGAGATAAGGAGTTTCCCCAACAAGCAAAAGCTAAAGGAGTTTATCACCATAAGCTGGCCTTACAAGAAATGTTAAAGGTACTTCATTAAATAGAAAAGGAAAGGTCGGGGCGCCTGGGTGGCACAGCAGTTAAGCTCTGCCTTCGGCTCAGGGCGTGATCCCGGCGTTCCGGGATCGAGCCCCACATCAGGCTCCTCCGCTATGAGCCTGCTTCTTCCTCTCCCACTCCCCCTGCTTGTGTTCCCTCTCTCGCTGGCTGTCTCTGTCAAATAAATAAATAAAATCTTTAAAAAAAAAAAAAGAAAAGAAAAGGAAAGGTCATAATTAGCAATAAGGCAATTATTAAAGAAAAAAATCTCACTGGTATAGGTAAACATACAGTAAAGGTACTGGGTCAACCACTTATATAACTATTACGGAGGTTAAAAGACAAAAGTAATAAAATCATCTACATCTACAATAACTAGTCAAAGGATACACAAAATACGTGTAAAATATGAGGTCAAAAACAAAACATGTGGTAGTGGAGTAAAAATTTAATGTTTTAGAATGTGCTTGAACTTTAGTGACCATCAACTTAATAGAGACTGGTATATACCTAGGATGTTGTATATGAAAAGAAAAATAAAGAAAAGGTATCCAAATTGGAAAGGGAAAAGTAAAACTCAGTATTTGCAGATGACATGATACTATATACAGAAAAGTCTAAAAACTCCATCAAAAAAATTTTAGAACTAAATGAATGCAGTAGTCATAGGATACAAAATTAATATACAGAAATCTGCGGCATTTCTATACATTAATAACAAACTACTAGAAAGAGAAATTAAGAAAACGATTCCATTTACAATTACGTCAAAAAGAATAAATACCTAGGAATAAATTTAACCAAAGACATAAAAGACTTGTTCTCTGAAAACTGTAAAACATTGATGAAAGAAAGTGAAAGCACCAATAAATAGAAAAATCTACCTGTGCTTATGGATTAGAAGAATCAATATTGTTAAAATGTCCATTAATACCAAAGCAATTTGTAGATTCAGTGCCATCCCTATCAAAATACCAAGGCCATTTTTCACAGAACTCAAACAACTAAGACTAAAATTTGCACAGGACCACAAAAGACCCCGAATATCCAAAGCAATCTTGAGAAGGAAGAACAAAGCTGGAGGAATCACACTCCCTGGTTTCGAACTGTACTACGAAGCTAGGTAATCAAAACACTATGGTACTAGCACAAAACAGACACAGAGACCCGTGCAGCTGAATAGAGAGCCCAGAAATAAGCCGGTGCTTATAGGGTCAATTAATCTTCAACAAAGGAAGTAAGAATACACAGTGGTAAAAAGACACTCTCTCGGTAAATGGTGTTGAGAAAACTGGACAGCTACGTGGGAAAGAATGAAACTGGACCGCTTTCATACACTATATACAAAAATAACCTCAAAATGAATTAAAGACTTAAATGTAATAGTGAAAACCGTAAAATTCTTAGAAGAAAACAGAGGCAGTAAACTCTTTGAGATCCATCTTAGCGAAATTGTTTTGGATCGGTCTCATCAGGCAGGGGCAACAAAAGCAAAAATAAACAAATGAGACTATATCAAACAAGAAAGGTTTTACATAACAAAGGAAGCCAAGACAAAAAGGCAACCTACTGAATGGAAGAATATATTTGCAAATGACTTCTCTCTAGCTGCGAAAGTCCTACATGGCATCTTCTTCCAATAGATGTGCTTCGTCTACATTGAAAATCTGTAGTTTGGTGTAGACCTCTTCATGAATGATCTGGGCTCGATCTTCTGGAGAACTTGCTGCAGCTTCTGCATCAGCTGTTGCTGCCTCACCTTGGACTTTTACGTCATGGAGATGGCTTCTTTCCTGAAACCTCATGAATCGACCTCTGCTAGCTTCAGACTTTTCTGCAGCTTCCTCTCCTCTCTCAGCCCTCAGAGAATTGAGGAGAGTGAGGGCCCTGCTCTGGATTAAGTTTTGGCTTAAGGGAATGTTGTGGCTGATTTGATCTTCTATCCAGACCACTAAAACTTCCTCCATATCAGTAATAAGTCTGTTTCACTTTCTTATCATTTGGATTCACTGGAGTAGCACCTTTAATATCCTTCAAGGACTTCTCCTTTGCATTCACAACTTGGCTAACTGTTTTGTGTCAGAGGTCTAGCTTCCAGCCTGTCTTGGGTTTCAACATGCCTTACTAAACTTAATCATATCTACCTTTTGATTTAAAGTGAGAGGTGTACAACTCTTCCTTCATTCGGACACTTAGAGGCCATTGCAGGATTACTGATTGGCCTGTGTTTCCGGGAATAGGGAGGCCTGAGGAGAGGGAGAGAGATGGTGGAACAGCGGGTCAGTGGAGCTGCAGAACACACACAACGTTTACCGTCTTACATGGACACGGTTGTGGTGCCCCAAAATAATTACAGTGGCAACATCAAAGATCACTTATCACAGATCACCATAACAAATATAATAATAAGGAAAAAGTTTAATATATTGTGACATAGAGACACAAAGTAAGCAAATGCTGTTGGAAAATGGTGCTAATAGACTTCTTGATGCAGGATTACCATAAATCTTCAATTGGTTTAAAAAGCAAAAACAACGACGTCTGCAAAGCGCAGTAAAACAAAGTATACTTGTACCTCACTGAAGAAACCAGAATCAGTCTGGAACCCTAGCTGCGAGGGAGTCAGAGAAATATCTTTTTGAGCTTCCTAGACTCTTCAGAAAATGAAGGCTCAGCAGGAAGTTGATGGGGATGCTAATGGAGCCTTGTTATAGTATCTACCAAAGGGATACCCCAGTGAATGTGTCCCTGGTGCAGCTGGGAAAGATAAGAACTAGCCAAGTGAAAACTTGGGGGCTGCATTCAAGGCAGAGGAGAAACAGCTAAAGAGGCATGGAAGTGAGAAAGAGAACCTAAAAAACAAATGCCAAAAGTATCAACCTCCTCCCAAAGCCTCCCCCACAAAAATACAAATGACAATTTCAGGAAACTCAGATTATCATTTAGAGCGTTAACGCAGTAAGTAGGGATGCTACCACTTACCCAGGCTAATCCTCCTCTACGGTCACACGGAGGCTTTGGTCCTCTATTTAGCCAGGAGTTGTGGACTATCCCTTCTCTTGTGTGTGAGGAAGCCCAACAGCGACATGAATGTGGAATCAGGAGTGAAAAACACAACAGAACTGTAACAGCTAGGGTGCACCCACCCGTTTCCCTTCACCGAGGAGAGGGTCAGAGACGGAGATTGGGAGATCGAGCCCCGTACAGGCAAGTCCTCTGAGAGTCAGATGCCACCGACAGCGTGGATTTCGTTCCAAAGTGAGAAGGCAATAAGAGGACCTGGAGTCCTGTGGCCAGAGAGAGAAATATACCACAAATTCAGAATATTAAACCTTAGAGACACTCTAACCCAACCCCCTCATTTTACAGGTGAGAAAATAAGAGAGGTTGAACATCTTGTTGAGGGTGATAAATTCAGGGGAATGTCGGGACTAGAACCCTTCATAGCAAACATACCTTTTTCTTTTTTTAAGATTTTATTTATTTATTTATTTATTTATTTATTTATTTATTTATGAGAGCGAGCAGCTGGGAGGGGTGAGGGGGAGGGAGAGCAACGACGACAAGCAGATTCCTTGCTCAGTGTGGAGCCCCACATGGGGCTCGATCTCATGACCCTGAGATCGTGACCTGAGCCAAAGTCAAGAGTCGTCTACTTAAAAGGCTGAGCCACCCAGGTGCCCCACAAATATACCTTTTACCACGTGCTTCACTTTGCTTTAAAGTTACTCTTTTTATGATCCTTATCTAATGCTGAAACGTAAATGTGGTAGTTAATCTAGCTAATTGTGATCAATGTAATAGTTGGTTTTGAGTTAAGAATGCTAAGAAATTAAAATATTTTAGAAACTCTGAATACTGTGGTGGGGGAGGAAACACAGAACACTGCTTCCTTTAACCCAATCCAGTCCTACTCCCAGGGGTCTGTTTAGTTCCACCCTTAGTGAATTTCATTTCCGGAGTCGGTTGTGTTTAAAAAAATTTTGCAAAAATGGTGAAAAGGGGCCAAAGCATTAGAAATAAAGGGTCATTAAAAAAGGTGACTTAAATGAAGAATTTCCTCTAAAGTGTCATGGAAGCTAAATAGTTTCTTCATTAGTTTGAGTGGCAGATCCAATTACAGAACTCAGAAGCAAAATGAGATTACGCTACTGACCTGTTTGCCAGATTGAATCTTTAATCCACTGAGCTTCGTGTACTTTTTTTTTTATTTATTTTTTGAGAGAGAGAGAGGGCTGGGGGGGACAAGCGGGGAGGAGGGTCAGAGAGATAGAGAGGGAGAAGCAGACTCTCCGCTGAGCAGGGAGCCCGATGTGGGACTCGATCCCAGGACCCTGAGACCACAACCCGAGCCGAAGGCAGACACTTACGTGTCCTTTTTGCATTCCGTATTTGGTTAATCGGACACAAATCAAACTCCCAACTCTAGAAGAGCTTAAGTATATTTGAATTAAGCAATAAAATACCTAAACACTGTTGCCTGAGGACTCACAAGCATTATGCTCTCTCGTGGGGGAATGAGCGGTGTTCTGTGGGATTCAATGGTATCATAGTTGAATTGGATCATTCAACCATAATACATACGCACCTGTATAGCGCCTTATTGCTTTACAAAAATCTTTAAAAGTATGTTATTTCTGTCAGTCTTCAGTGCCACCATGCAGTAAGTTATATTATCCCCTGAAGAAAAAAGTCACTTTACAAATTCTGGCAAAACAAACTGTCTCTTGAAGCAGCTGTGAAAATCCAGAATTATATAAACATAACCTATCCCGGCAATACCGCAAACTTTATTCTCTGCCCCGAGTCACCTGTAGACCATTTTGTTTTATGAAATGGTAAGAATTACAGGCAATACGTTTTATTTAAAATCACCTCTATCCCAAGCCCTTTCAAGACACACAGAAAGTTGAATTGTCTCGCCGTGGTCGAAGAGGCAGTTGACAAGGGCTGTAAATGACCTGTGGCTTGCTCACGGCTGGCTGGCAATCCGTTCCAAGAATTCTGAACTTCTGTGTCACTGAGCACAAAGTTCCAAAGGAAAATATTTGCGCGTCCCCCCCGGGTCAGTGCGGAAAGGCTGAGTCGGGGCGCGGGGTGACTGAACACGCACAAGGAAAGACTGTTTTCTCTCCGTGGAGAGGTTAGGAATTCGAGTGTCAAGGAGAGAGACGCAAGCTGTGTTGGCCGTCTTCATCCCGTAGTGTCTAAAATATCCTTTGTGGAAGGAAAGAAAGAAAACTTTTTCCTAAGAATAACGATGCCCTAAGGAAAAAAAACATCTGTTCTCTTGTCGAGTGCAGCCCGTGTAAGGGAAGCAGCTGCAATCTGCTTTGAGTTACAAGGTGGGCTCATTCCCACCTCCGCACCGCGGGGTTGCACTGCACTGTACTGCCGCCAGCTCTGATGTCCGATGCTGCTGTCAACAATGGAGCCCTTTATCCAAACATGTTAAATCCTCCTCTCTTCCCATTTCAGCCCACGCAGCAGCCTGTGGGACTATCCTAACAGAATGCGTATTTTCTCGTGAATGTGGGGCCCGGGGAAAGAGTCTTAGTCTGGACTATGGAGAGGGTGACGCTAATTTAAAGTTTAAACGTGTCCGATAGATGTAAGTACAATGTGAAGATCAAGAGAGCAGGAGAGTGGGCAAGCGCCCCAAGACTCGTAGGGGAAAGCCGGGGATTGCTCCGTAAGATTTTATTACTTTGGACTCTTTTGGTTTGGAAACGATGGAGGTAAAGCAGAATAGTGATATCCTAGACACTCCTAGGAAAACTAAGGGGTTTGGAGGGAGTCAAGGAAAAGACACTGAAGGGAAGGAGCCGGGTTCAGATTTCCTAATTTGTCTTCCCTCTGCCTGGCACCAAGTTAAAGCCTCTTTTCATCAGGTGAATCGCAGCCCAATATGGCTAAAGTACTTAAAGCGCTGGCAGGGAAAATGGTCAAGGGGGAAAGGGGTGGGGGTTCCTGCAAGTTCCGATGCCCACCGGGCCCGGCAAGAAGTCTAAGAGAGAAGTCTGACAGTTCTGTGCCACCCGACGGGGCCAGGCGCCTTGGCCTTGGCCAGGGTTGCTTCATGAGAATTGGGGCTCCAAGTGGCCTGATTTCTCAAAAGCCAGAAATCCTTTTTTTTTTTTTTTTTTTTTTTGATGTCGTTGTTAAAATCTCCCAGTTTTAAATGTTATAACAGATTGGAATGCACTTGCCAGGTCTGCTAGTTTTCCAACCCAGGTTCGTGGGCTTCACCCTCCTTGGTGGTTTTGGGACCCTAAAACTGGAACTTATGACTCATATTAAGTGAAGGGAATAAGATTTTCCCCTCTCACTATTTAACAAATGTTCATGTTGACAGTTATCAAAGCTGTATCCATCAGTATTCACGATGGATACAGGGATGTGTAAGATACAGTCCTGCCTATAGATCCCAGGGGACTTAGGAGACGGATAAACAGGAAGTTACATTACAGTGAACTTCCTGTAATTGAACAGACGTTCCCAAGGTGGGGTCCACGCTGAAGGGCATTCATCCTTTCTTTGGATGCGAGCTGTGCTTTAAAGGAGTCGGTCAGTTAAAGAGAGTAGGTCCTTTGTAGGAGAAGCAGGAGGTACAAACGGTGATGAAAAGGAGCACGGTATATTTGAAGGCATTGCAGGTGTTTACTACAATTAAATGATTATCAAATTAAAACCAAGGATATTAATTAAAAAAACAGATTCTCCTCCAGAAGACAAAACTTCTCAAGACCCATCCCAGATTTACTGAATCAGAATCACTTGAGTTTTTTTAACGGGCACCCTAGGTGAGTCTTACAATCAGGCTCGGGTGAAGTGCGTTCTGCTCACCTCCACAGTAGAGATCGTGTCAAATCGGAAAATAGGATAGTCTGCCTGGATTATTAAGCAGCTGGGCTACTCTGGGTAAGGCCGCTAGCCTCTTTGTGCTTACGGGTCTGTACCTGAAAAACAGAGCCGGAGTATCTGCTTAGTAAGACTGTCTTACCAGTTAAGCAGAAAATACTTAGAACACGATCGCCATCCTGCTCACGTCTTGCTCCCAGCCCGTAGTACTGGGATAGGTCCCGCAGAGTTACTCAGTGTGTAGCTGTTGAATGGCTAAGACTGGGGAGGTACGAAGGGGCCAGATCCCTGGAGTCAGCTCTGCTTACTGTTCTAGGTGCAATCTCTGGGCAGCCACCCTCTCTCCTCCACCTACCATACCTGGAACCGTATTTGTTACCGCCCAAGGGACTCATTAAAAAAAAACAAAACAAACAAAAAAACCCAGAAGTAGCTCCTTTATCAAAAGATTTCTAGGGTATACATTAAAAAGAAAAAATAAACACAATGTGTCACTTCCCTGTAGTGAAGTGAGGAAGCTTTGTGAATCATTGCTGCTTTATAAAATTAACTGTGCTCCTTCATTTTGTTCTCTCTTTCCCCAAGGCCGCTGTGGTACCATCTGCTCAGACGCTTAAAATCACCGACTTCGGCTTCAGTGACTTCGAGCTGTCTGACCTAGAAACGGCGCTGTGCACAATTCGGATGTTCACTGACCTCAACCTTGTGCAGAACTTCCAGATGAAACACGAGGTGGGAATACAGTTGTGTCCTTTGGAGAGAGAGTGTGTGTGTAAGAATGAATTAATCAATACACTGTCACCTAATGCCTACCTGAGATTTTTAAAGAAAAATGATCAACCCTAAAAAGATTTTTATTGGGTTCTTACTATTTGTCAAGCAGCAAGTCGAAGAACAGGGGAATGTACTCCCGCTGGCGGGAGCAGGGTGTGCAAAGGCAGGATGCGAGAGTGGGGCTGGGGCTGCGGAGCCCTGGTGCAGGGAGTGAGGGAAGCAAGGGACGCAAGTGGAGAGGAAGGTAAAAACAAACCGTGTGTAACCCTGTAAGCTCTTCAGAGGAATTTGGATTTTATCCTGAAAACAATGGTGAGTCACTGAGGGGTTGTAAACAGGGAAGTAACCTGCTCCGATCACAGAGGTTATGACAACACAGTGCGGAGAAGGACCAAAACAAAGTGATCTCCTTTGGAAATGAGGGAGTACAGGTGCTTGATGGGAGGCCAAGCTTGGGGTTTGAACAGGGGTTACCCACATGGGGCGAGGATGAAAACTGATATTAACCCCTGTTGATTACCTTATTCAGCTCTCAGAAAACAGCAAGACTTCAATCAGTATCTTCTAATACCCGTGTGGAGAGAGCAGGGAATAGCTATGGGTATAGCATCTAAGAATAAGGGAGAAGAAAAAGGATTGTTTGGGGGAAAAAATGTAGTAATTTGCCTTTGAAGTTAATTTTTTTCTGGTCAGTCAAATTTCTAGTTTTCTTATACAGATTTCCTGCCTGGAAATTTAAATACCTTGAAGGCCTCTACTATTTAGCAATCCACGACTTCATAAAATGAAACTTTATTAATATATACAGTGTACCCAGCACCGTGCTAAGTCTTCATTTCAGCAAAGAGTTGTCCCTGCTCTCAAAAGCCTCACAGTTAGGAATGAAAAGGAAGGGCTCATACAGCTAGGTTATTACAGTGCCATCAATGGTGTTCTTGGGGTATTCTTTCTTAAATTTAGCCAAAGTTTATATGTCTCTTGGGTGAAAACCAAGAATGACTGTCTGTGGACTCTAATACTACCCCACTCTTCTTAGAGCCATGCTGATTAAAGGACATGATGTCATTTGATTATTTCAAGAAGCTCTCAAGAACAGTTCTCTGGTTGGTATTGCCTCTGTTGGAAATTCAGAGAGCGTGGGCAGAGTAGAAAGATCATGGATTGTGAGTTATAGCTCTTCTAGTCATTAGCTCTTATTTCCTTAAGCAATCAATCTCTCAAGTTCTCAGTTTCACAGTCTGTTCATTGGGATCATGGTATGACTTCCCCAGTGGCAGTCTTGGGAGAATGACACACGCATCGATGTGACTGTCTGTCTGAATGCGTGTGTATATACCTATACTCCTGTGTCCTATGACGTTCTGCTGTTTATTTTATCACCCCATTAGATTTCTCTACTGTAGGTTATAGGGCTCATTTTTAAAAGCCTTCTCTATTAATGGACTAAAGACCTCATTTAGAGCCAGTTCTAAATGTGAATCTCCGTTCTGCTTCTTACTAGTTACATGACCTTAAAAAGTAAGGCAGCATTTCAGATCCCTGCGATTTCCCATACGTTAAACTAGCAATGGTTCTGTGGAAAGGGCCCAGCCAGGCCAAAGGAATCTGATCCTTACACCTACTTATGAAGTTGTTATAAGTTGATTTATTTCTTATTTCTGAAACACCTGTAAGTTTGCAGATAGCATGTGAGTGCTGGATATGATGATAGTCACTCAGAATTTCTTTTTTTGTTTTTAAGATTTGATTTGTTTATTTGAGAGAGAGCATGCATGTACGAGCTGGGGGAAGGGCAGAAGAGAGAGAGAAGCAGACTCCCCACTGAGCAGGAGCCAGACTTGGGGCTCATGACCTGAGCTGAAGGCAGACACTGAACCGATGGAGCCCCCCCCCCGCGCCCCAGTCACACAGAATTTCTTTAGTAATCTTTTCTCTTACCCTTTCTTGAATTCTTGCTCACTAGGCAGATATTTTTCTTCAATATCTCATTCGTTTACTCTCCTTTTCTGTTTGAATAACTGCTATTCCTGACGCTGGCCAGCATTAACTTGAATATCACAGTCATTCTGATTAGCCTTCCTGCCCTAGTGACTCTCCTGTCGTGTTTATTTCAGATATTATTGTCAGTATAATTTTAGGGTAATAAAATTAAAACGTTATTGCTGGAGAGGATGTTGGCATCGTGAAGCTGGCCCGACAAAGAATCTTTCCCACTGAAAGGTCTGTCAAATCTTCATGTCCCTTCTTGGCTTCCAAATCTTGAGTTACTCTCCTATAAACATGGCAGTCATTGCTCTTGCTGACCTATGAAACAGACTCTTGACTCTACTTGAACCAATCTGCATGTGCTGTGCTTATTTTCACCTTCTGTCTTTCACACGTCCTTCCTCTCCTGAACGGACTGCCCCACTTGCAAGGCTGCTCCACTCCTGCCACAGCACACTTTTCTCTTGGGACACTGTTGACAATTTGTGGTCTCGATTTTACTTATTTCCTTTATAGGTGCACTTTTACTATTTTCACTACTGATTGAGATTCTTGAGGGCAGAAACTGGGCTGTTTTCTGGTTCTTCTCTTTCTCCCAGAGCATCTCGAGTCTGCCACTCAGGAAGCCTTCGCCGTGGTTGGAGTCTGATCAATGCCATGAACTTGCTCCCTAGGGTCATCCACACTGCACCTGATTACTCAGTAATCCCGTGCAAAAGACCGTAGTGCAGATTGGAACACGCCAGGCATATCCACCAAGCACTGAGCAGATCTGACCATGATTTTCCTAAATGCCGTTAACATCCTGATAGACCTATAAATACACAGAACAAACTGATGGCTGCCAGAGAGGAGGGGGTTGGGGGGATGGGCAAGATGGGCGAAGGGGAGTGTGAGATACAGGCCTCCACTTATGGAATGAATAAGTCACAGGAATGAAAGGAACAGCATAGGGAATATAGTCAATGATACGGTATTAAGGTTGTGTGGTGACAGATAGTAATTACACTTGTGGTGAGCACAGCATGATGTAGAGAGAAGTTGAATCACTGTGTTGTGTACCTGAAACTAATGTAACATTATGTGTTAACTATACCAAAAAAAAATGTTTTTAAAAGACTGTCCTGATAATAGAATCCAAAACTGTACTTAAATCTCGTTCCTAACTACTGTATCCATTGGATTACCCAGTTCTCTTAGGCCCATCTTATTAGAAGTATGATAGAATAGTCCATCAGGAATTAATGTTTCATAGAGTCATTTTGGTCATTATTTAATATTATGTGATATATGTGTATTTTTAATTATACCTACAGATTTATGAATAGTAAAGAGATATACTCGTGGGTTAAATTTCTGAACTTTCATGCTTATTCTCCTCGATTCTTTAATTCATCACCAGTAATTTTCTAGAACACTTTATAGTTTCTCAGCATATCAAAGCAAGTTTAGAGCTCTTACTTAAATTCTGCCAATGAGATGAAACTATCACCTTTCTAGCTGATGTTGTTCAGAAAGGGTCATGATGAAAGAAACTGCAGTCTATTTGGGATTAACGCGTGTCAGTCTTAGGCACGCAGAAATCCTCTGCCAAATAGGGTGATTTGGAGCCGCAAGAGCTAGGGGACATTAGGGTTGCTTGTTATCAGAATTCCCTGTGGACTGCATTACAGAACAGGAACAAAAAGACCTGAAGAGAAAAGGAGGGTTATGAAAGCACTGATTTTCTACCAAATCCTGTATAAGCAATTTCTACCAACAAAGAAGTAACCTTGTTTTCAGCCTGCTTCTGCAGCCAATCATTCTGTGTTGGATACTGTTAGAGCAACATTCTTTCCCTGGTACTTTTTCCAAACCCCAGGGCAGTGCTCTTTGTGTTCGAAGCATCTCCAGTGATATCCGTAGGAGGAAGCACATATTTGTTTTTACAGATCCCCCAAAGTATAGTAAATCATTCAGAATTGAAGAGAGGCAGACTCTGATGCTAACACGAAAAATAACCGTGCTTAGGGCCCATGAGTCTCTGAGGATTTTATTGAATACACTGCTTAGAAGTTGAATTAAACCCAGCTTTTGAGATTTTCTGAAGTCTGTCTTTTTTTTTTTCCATCTTTTAAAATAAATCTTTTTCATAGGGACCCCAGGGCTTTCTTTTGCATATATATTTTTAAAAATTACTTCTTGGCAACCAAGCAATAACTCTGCCTGAATAGTTAAGCGTAGTTTAAAAGGGCCGAAGACCTGCTGATGCCTCAGGACTTGGGAGCTCCATTCTGTGCTTGACCATGCGCTCTCCGTCTCAGCCCCCAACCCACCCGCACAGTCTTGTACCCAGTACCTTTGCAGAACTAAAAGCTGGAAGCATGGGAAGAACTTGAGAGTGGCTATTTCCATGACTGTCTAAAAGTGAATCCATTCACAGTTGACTACTTGGACTCTCCTGATTGATGGCACATGGACACAACATCCTTTAAAAAGCTAGGCAGTGCCCTCCCTACCCACGCAAAAATACCTTCCTTAGGGCTCTCTTGAATTTTACATCTCGTTTAGTTAGCATGGTGGTCCACGTGGTGGGCTCCGAGGTCAAACTGTTCAAGTTCGAATTTTAGCCCCTCCCTTTACGAGCAACGTGACCTTGGGCAAGTTACCACTCTGAATGTCCGTCTGCTCATCTGTAAAATTATCAGAGTAGTAGTGCCTCCCCCAGAGTCCTGAGGGTTAGAGGTAAAGGCTTTGTACAGTGCCTGGAACATAGTAAATATGTGATAAATGTTAGCAAGTATTGTTACTACTTATGCTTTATTTCCTAAAGGTTCTTTGCAGGTGGATTTTAAGCGTTAAGAAGAATTACCGGAAGAATGTTGCCTATCATAACTGGAGACACGCCTTTAATACAGCTCAGTGCATGTTCGCTGCTCTAAAAGCAGGCAAGATTCAGGTACTTTTTAGAGCCGTTTTTATATTTAAGACCTCTTCTGGCTTTGGTAGTAAAATTCACAGCATATTCTTTCAAGTATTTTTTAATGTGCACTAATGATGATTGGAATAGTATTTGTTGCCACTTACAAAATAAGTGACATCTTGTTAATTGAAGAACACTAGCGTGGCAAAATACTTAGTTATTGATTTCCTTTCCTATGTGGTATATATGGCATATTTTTTAAAATCTTTAAAATAACTTCATGTTAAATTTAATAGTCTTTGGACAAATACTTCCTCCAGAGGAATTTTCTACAGCATAAGAAAAAGTATCAAATTTCTCATGTTCCCGTTCAACCTGCCCCGTAGTAGAATTCCTCGAAAACCATTCAAGTGGCTTCACAGATAAGTCCAGACTTCTCTTGCATTTTCTCCGGAGCACTCGGTTACATTTTATAAGTGGTATTTCATGGGAAGGGTTTTAATGTCATATACATCGACCAGAGACTGTGTACAAGGGAGATCAGTGCAGAAAAGTTCAAGTAATTCGTTCCTTTCCAGGCCAGATTTTATCCTTATCTCTGCCCTTAGATTCTAACTTCAGTGGGAATCGACTAGTTATTCTAGGTAAGTGATTCCAGGCATCCATCACATAACTGTTTTAAATTCAGAGCTTCCATGCCCTTTAAAAAAAAAAAAAGGAAATTCTAAAAATGTTGTTCTCTGTCTCTGTTTCCATAGGGAGCACATTTTAACTGGCTAGAGCTAAAAGAGGGGATTGTTGTCCAAGAGGCCATATGAAATACCATAGTAGTATTTCCCTGCCATAGCAAACATTTATAAAAAATCGGATCAGCTTATTTTGGGCTGTGGAAAGGTCATCGGGATTATACCGCTGAAGACTGTCCTTGCTTTCCATGAAGAACAACAAAATGATAATTTTGTCTAATGTCATAAACATACTACGTGCAGTGTTGAGGGTCCAGCAGAGTGGAGCCGATCATGGTTTCTACTTGTTTTCTTACTGAGGAAGGCGACCAGTAGGATAAATAATACAAATGGCAGCTGTTACAAAAATAACCTCTGTTTGGCTTTGGAACATATTGTGCAACTTCGTAAAGCCACATTTTCATTTCTAATCCTCTTCCCTGTGTATTGTTTCGCTTAATGTTCCCAACGCCTCTGCTCCTTAAGGCTCGAGCGGCTAGCAGCCGAGAGCGAGGCCGGCAGAATACGCAGGGACTAGAAGGCAGAGGGCCAGCAGTTAGTTCAAGTTTATTTTGCCGATTCCACATGTATGTGGATCACGAAGAGCTAATGCTCTTTGCCGTAGGTGGACAGAGTAGTGGTTGAGGCACTTCAGCTTTTCTGTCGATAAGTGGCATTTACAGTAATGCCCTTCTGAAGCCAAAGCAGCTCCGAGTCCCCGCAGAACAGGATGCTAGCGTGAGTCCTTTGTGACCCTGAAGAAGCACACGTGGAAAGCACTCAGAGAAACACACACACGATTGGGGAAAGTCGTGGTAGAATCATGAACTTCACCAAGTTGTCCCTGTCTTTCTTTCCGCGACATCCTTGGCCCTGCAGAGCAGACTCACTGACCTGGAGACCCTTGCCCTGCTGATTGCCGCGCTCAGCCACGACTTGGACCACCGCGGTGTGAATAACTCCTACATCCAGCGGTAAGGCGCCTTTCCCCAGCTAAAGAAGAAAAGGTGTCTTTTAAGTTGTAGGGCTGTCTTTTTTAATTAAGTAATGTATTTTTTTAAAGATTTTATTTATTTATTTATTTGGGAGAGAGCATGAGTGCTCAAGAGAGAGCACGAACAGCGGGGAGTGGCAGAAGGAGAGGGAGAAGCAGGCTCCCTGCTGAGCAGGGACCCCCCCCCCCCCCAACTCGGCTGGACTTGGGCCTGATCCCAGGACCCATGAGATCATGACCTGAGTAGGAGGCAGATGCTTAACCAACTGAGCCACCCCAGGAGCCCCTAGGGCTGTCTTTTTTAAAGTAAAAGCCACAGCAAAATTTCATGGTACCAGATTTCAATTGATCAAGGCCCCTAACATACTCTGGTTTTACTTAAGGGAAATGGAAAAAAAAAAATCCAAATCCAATATTGTGTTGGTAACATTTCTGGCCTGAAGTTCAGAAAATCTTACGTTGAGAATCTTATTTCACTAGATAATTACCAAGAGTCTTGCTTTAGTTTATGTATACCCAGCTTCAGAGCTTCATTAGAAAACAATATATTAAAACTAGTTCAAAAAAGATAGAATTTTACCCTGAAATAGAGAAGCTACTATTTGAAAAGTGCTTAGCTCGATCCGAAGTACTTAGTAAGCACTCAGTAGAAGGAAGCTTTTGGTCTTCATGAAGGCAGTGTAGTGCAGGGTCGGCACGTTGGGGCTGCCGCCAGACAGGATTCACATCCTACCTTTGCCACACGGTTCCCCTGCGACCTTGGGCAAAGGAGCTTATTTCTCTGTGCTTCAATTTCCTGGTCTGTAGCTTGGAGATAAGAGCTTACGTACCTCGTAGGGTTGATGTAGGTTTTAAGGGCTAACGCGTATCGGTGCCAGATAGGATGCGTGGTGCATATTCCAGGGTTAAGTCTCAGCAGCAGAAGCTAGTGAGAGTCCTATCAACACCAGAAGCCTGCCTTTTGGACGTTTTGAGAGTAGACACTGATTCTTGAGACAGGTGTTTCAGGCTCCCTCCAGGGCCATCCTTTTTTTTTTTTTTTTAATATTTTATCTATTTATTTGACAGAGATAGAGACAGCCAGCGAGAGAGGGAACACAGCAGGGGAGTGGGAGAGGAAGAAGCAGGCTCATAGCGGAGGAGCCTGATGTGGGGCTCGATCCCATAACGCCGGGATCACGCCCTGAGCTGAAAGCAGATGCTTAACCGCTGTGCCACCCAGGCGCCCCCCTCCAGGGCCATCCTTAAGTGACATTTGCAAGGACAAATGAGATGATAAAGGTGACATCACTTTTCATCAGATTTTTGAGCCCCTGGGACATGTTTATTTACTTGTAGCAACGTAGTTGAAAAGCCTACATCTTAATGGCAAGATCTTACTACTGAGCACGTTTTTAGGTCTGCAAGTGAAGCAACGCATGGATAGACCTCTTAAGGAAATTCCAGATGTCTGGTATCTGGAGGGAATTTCAGGGAGCTCTTGAAGCGCATTCCCTTTATCTAAATAAACAGAAAACTTGATGTAACAACAATTGTAGTGATGTGGCCACTGTGTCCTCTGCTGACCTGTGATGGGAGAAGATTGCAAACCTTGCCCAGGTGTCAAAGACTGGCTCTTTCCTCTTTACGATCCAAACTGAAAGAGGACACGGTTTGGAGAAGAGACTGGATGCCCTGTCCTTTGTCCTCTGTGCTCTGCCATGTGATCGTGCTCCGGAGCCCCACGTTGACACAGGGGGAGCAAGGACATGAAAAGATGGTTAGCGCGGGTTGAGCACAGCGAACGATCCACACCAGCAGTGCGGTGTCGCCTCTGCACCTCAAAGCCAAAGCTGCACATCGTACTGTTAGCGTGTGGTTGGCTCTCAGATGCCATGTTGCCCTGCTTTAGAGTGAAAAAACACTCAGCTATTTTTTCCTTTGTTTATTTAAAAATAATCACCCGGAAAAACATCTGGAGAAACGTCATCTTCTCTTCAAAAAAAAAAAAGTCCTGGGAAAAATTCATAGACTGCAGAATCTTGCCTTCACGCACACCACAAAGCAGACTTCCACCAAGTAAGAATAACTTTAAGAAAAAAAGTTTAAGGAGTTTCAGAGATTTTTATTTCTTCCTACATCTCTGTGGTTTGAGGAGAGGAAACCAAGAATTTTCCAGGGATGTTTCTTTTTTTTTTTTTCTTTCCTTAGTGGTAAGTGAGTGATTCTTGAGGAGGATTTTCTTAACCAGGGAGCTCTTGGGGGAATAAGAGAACCGTAAACATTCCCATATAAAGAGCTAACTTGTAAAAAGGTATACAGTGTCCAACCTCGTCAGTATTCAAACACAACGTGAGGAAACCCATCATAATCAAAGAAGGCACAGAAATGAAACTAATCTATCAAAAAGATGAAAAGTACTCGTGTGGTAGCAAAGTTAGAACCTGAACTTCTCCTGTCATTCATTCTTCTTGAACATCTTTTCAGAAAATTAATTGAAGTAAGATGTATAGGAAACGATGTTTTGATCCATTATTCGGTCCTTTGATGGCTTCCTTGATCAGGAAAACTGCCATTATGAGGAGTACTTCAAGGGTGCCAGTGAAATATTTGGAGGAAGAGTTCACTGCTGCGCTTTCTTCTCCCATTTGGGTGGGAAAACAAAGAGTGGTTTCAGATAGATATTAAATTCTTATTTTAAAAACAGGCAGTCATGGGGACAAAATGTCACAGACACCTGCTAGAGAAAGCGCAGTGTGACACTCGGCTCATGTTGAGAAACCTGTTGCATTAGGCCTGCGGTCAATATGAGAAGACACTGTGGATGCATTTATTCGGTTAGATTCGAGTTTGGTATTTTATAAAGAATAGAGTGAAAGTGTCCTACATTGTAGGCAGCCGGCTAATGGGCAGTTACTAGGGCCTGGCACTTTGTTAGACAGAAAGAGAGCTATAAAGTATAAAATGTGGTTCCTGTTATTAAGTAATTTTCGTAGTCTCATGAAATAGTGGTGATCGATATGAGAAAGTACCCAGTAATTCCTGAGTTGTTTAGTAATGTGGACTGTAGGTTTTCGGCAGAGAAGGAGATGGGTCAAGACCCATGCCGTCCATCTTCAGTCTTAATGGACCAAGTGAGACAAAGTGGATCCTAAGAAGTGGGTAGGATTTGGGGAAGAGAGAGGATGAAGATATCCCAGAAACACTCCGAGGTGGGCGGGCATGCTCATGGGATGTGAGAATACTATGGCTGGCCTGTGCAGAGTCCGAAGGCTCACTGACTCGGGATGGAGAGTAAGAGGACGAACAAGGAGAAGTTAGAGGCCCCTTGCAGGGAGAGCTAGAAAACTAAGCAGCGAGCTGGAGGTGTGGTAGAATGAAGAAACGAGGAGCCGTTGCAGTGGGCAATAAAGACCTTGTTTAGGAAGGAAAGGCTGGAAGTCAGATGCAAGGTGCAGTGGGTAGTAATTAGAAGCACAGAGTTCAGCTGGGGGCTGTTACAGCAGCCGCGTACTTGGTGACAATCACATACTGGCTACGGAGAGGAAGAGATGGAGGGAGAAATGTTTTTCCATTTAATAGTCAACAGGTGCTTATATGCATGAAGGAAGGGGGAAATCGTGACTCGTGGCCCAAGAAACTGAAACAGTGAAGGAGCCATTGATGAAAATGGAGGAGCTGGGAAGTGTGTGCGTGCGTGCGTGTGTGTGTGTATTTAGGGAGGAAGGGACGAGAAGGACAGAAGGGAGAGGAGTGTTGACCACGAGGAGAAAATAATAAGTAGGATGGTAGTTAGAAGAGGTAAAATGATCAAAGGAGCGGTTTTTTTTTTTCTTTCTTTCTTTTTTTCAAGATTCAGTTCCCGTTAAGTCAAATGAAAGAATTTCCTGGTAACCATCATCAGACCCTGTCTTTGTCCTGGGTCTGTCCCCTGGTCTCCGCTCTAGTAGCGGAACGGCAGTGAGCTGGAGTCCTGGCCTGGCGTGGCGGCAGGAGATAGTCAGCAGGCTCTCAGGGCCTCAACAGGGCAGTAGAGACGTACAGGAAACACGAGTTGTAAAGTTCAACTGGGTGGAGTCTACACTAGCCAGGAATGAGATCATTGCCAACGAGGTTGGAGGGCTTGAGAGACTGGAGTCACAATATGCAAAAAGTGCAAGTTCAAGGAGTCCTAATGTCACTAGCTAATAATAATAATAACAACAACAACAACAACAGAGGTTAACACTTAATATGGCCCTTACCATGTGGCATTAGAACTCTTTTTAGTACTTTATATACATGCGTTCAGGTAGTTCTTAGGCTATGATGGTTGCGGTGCTTAAGGGCCAACTCGAGCCAGATGCCTGGGTGCAAAAGCAAACGGTGATCCCATCTGATCTTGAGCGAGTCCTGTAACATCCCTCTCTCGATTTCCTTCTCTGTGCAATGGAATAATGACAGTATCTGTCTTGCAGTTTGTTTTTTTTGTTTTAACGAGGATTAAGGAGTATAAATAAACGTAAAGGACTTGGAACAGTACCTGGCACAGAGTAAATGCCCTCCAGCTTTAAGCATTTCCTTTTTTTTTTTTTTTTTGAGATTTTATTTATATATTTGAGAGAAAGAGAGTGAGAGAGAGAGAGTACAAGCAGGGGGAGGTGCAGAGAGAGAAGCAGACTCCCCACTGAGCAGGGAGCCCGATGCGGGACTCGATCTCAGGACCCTGGGATCATGACGTGAGCCAAAGGCAGGCGCTTAACCAACTGAGCCGCCCAGGCGCCCCGGTTTTAGCATTTTCAAAGGGGCTGGTATTAAGGACGTATAGGAATTCACGATCTTGCTTTGTGCCGTGGTGGGACATGGAGCAGGCAGCAGCAAAAATACCGCGTCTAGCGGCACCTAGCAGCTGTCCAACAAAGAGGTGCGTAAGTACTGTTGACGGGAAGAGAGACTATCAGGGTCAAGGCGGTCGAAGAACCAGGGTCAAAAGGCCAAGTGAGTCATCAGCTTGAACATCTGTGGCATCTAATGTGATCACAGAGAATGTGAAGGTAAAATAACCCCCAACTGCTCAAATACAGCAGTGATGATCTGGACAGAAAGTGGGGAGTAAGGAATCAGTGGGGTTGACATGGCTTAGGAAGAGTAGTGAGGAGATCCGGGCTCAGAGCCGAACACATTGGGGAGCAGCAGAATCAAGGACGGCTGTTAAGCGTCTGTAAAAAGGAATACTGGGGTAGCAGGCATTGTTTTTCTCAACAGAGCTCACATTTTCTATTGATTTCTGAGGCTGTTTCTAGAACGTCGTTCTCATTTGGGCACTGGCATCCTAGCTACTCTCAGAGATGGGCAAACGAGTGCAGGACAAAAGGAAAATGCAAGAGGGCGTACAGTCCAGCCCGCTCATTGACTTCAGTGTGGGCATAAAATTCGGTGGCAGTAGGGGCTTACGTGAGTCCTTCCAACAGGATCTCATAGAAAGAAGCAACACAGCCTTGTGTTTGAAAGAGTGAAAAGCAACGGAATGTAGAATACATGGGTGTCCACGAGTATTTTTGTAAACAGGAAACCCGGGGCATTTGTCCCCCTTTTACTGATTTGTAAATCCGTATTTTTAGAATGTAAGTAAAGACAAACACACATAATTTGCATTCATCTGTCCCACAACCCAAGAAGTTTCTCTAATATGAAACAGCCCTTTCTGCTGTCTGAAGATGTCACGTGCGCTCCGCATGTTAAACATGCTTGCGTTTCTGGTCCGTGGGCGGCGGCTGTGCGCCAAGTGCCGCGGGGTCGTGGGCCAGCGGGCCGTGCTGCGGGGATGTGTTTGAATCCCAGCTCTGCCATTTACAGTGACCCGGAGCAAGTCAGAGAATCCCTCTGAACTCTTGGTTGTCTAAAGGATAAAGGCTGCAATGCCTGTTTCAGAGAGGCTTCAGCCTGGGACCCCCGGACGCACAGCCTGCGAAGGCCGGTGTGCACACGGTTTAGTGGTGCGCGAAGGCTGGTGTGCACACGGCTTAGCGGTGCGCGAAGGCTGGTGTGCACACGGCTTAGCGGTGCGCGTGATCCCGGGGAGCAGGGGGAGCAGGAACGCAGGCCGGCGGGTGGGAAACAGGGAAGAAGGAGAAGCCAAGGGAAGGAGGAGCTACCAGCCGCCCACCGTACAGGCCGCTGGTGCCCCGTCCTGCCAGGTGCTTTGGAGAAGTCTTAGGAAATGAGACGCAGAACTGTTCAGAAATGGACAGGGACAAAGCGGGAGGGGCGGCTGTCCCCCCATTAGTCAAAGATGACCTCCATGGATAATGCTAAGTGAAATATGTCAAGCAGAGAAAGACAATTATCATAAGGTTTCTCTCATCTATGGAACATAAGAACTAGGAAGATCGGTAGGGGAAGAAAGGGATATGGACTGAGAAACAAACAGGGCTTCAGAGGGGAGGGGGGTGGGGGAATGGGATAGACTGGTGAAGGAGGGCACGTATTGCATGGAGCACTGGGTGTTATACGCAACTAATGAATCATCGAACTTTGCATCGGAAACCAGGGATGTACTGTATGGTGACTAACATAATATAAAAAAAAAAAAAGATGACCTCCATGGGCTTTAACTTCTCCGTACCCCCAGCTCGACCCGCGGGCGTGCAGCAAGAGAGCTCCGGTGGGCACCAGCTGTGAGGGCAGAGCTGCGGGAGGGGAGAGGGCCTCACGCTGGGGGGCGCCAGGCCTCGAAGTGCCTCTCACTGACCCCCGCAGGGAGTCTGGGGAATGGCGCAGGGAGCGCAAAACTCGGCAATGCACCAGTGGCTGGAGTCAGAGGTGCGTTGAGGATTTTGATGTGGAGAACGGAAATGTCCCATATTAAAGAAAAATTAACTCTAAACTGCTTAGCCCGGTGCCTGACATGTTCACGGCTCTCAGTCAAGGGTAATGATTATCATTAGGGAAAACAGATCTGACCACGCTCGGGAGGTTACAGTCTAACAGTCTAATAGCAGACGTATAAACCGCTAACGACTGGCAGAACAAAATGGATATTAAACGAATATCCTTGAATTTTTTACATAAATGAAAATAAAGAGATATTCTAGAAGCTTTTCCTTATCTAAGTGAAGGGCGTGGGGAAGGCTGCAGTTGTCCTGTTGAAGCTGACGTCAGCATAGCTCATCTGAACGGGGAGGAAAGGCTCTGGCCAAAGTAGAGGCAGAATCCAGAAGGGAGGCCTTCATTCTGTGCACCCCGGGCCCTCCGGTACTCAGCAGCGCCTGCTCCACTCCCGTGGCGTGGATTATTCCCATCTGCGCGTTGATGTGTTCCGAGGCTGCCCCTCCAGCCCAGACCCGAGGACAGGCGGTTATATCCACTTGGTGGACCTCAGGCACCTTAAAATCAACGGATGCAGCGCTCAACTAGACATCTTCCCCTCCTTCACCTCCCATCCCTAATCATCTCCTCCCTGTTTCCCTCTGTCAGTAAATGACAAGGCAGACACTTGGCATGCATACTTCCCCCCAGGAACATCCCAGCCAGGTCCCCACAGCAGGATTCATTGCCAGCTCCTACCTCCTAAATAGCTTTCAGATAACTCCGCTTCTCTGTATGTGGGATTCTGTCACCCTAGTCTGGGCTCTCTCGTACCAACGTTACTAGAACTGGGACTGCTAGCTTCCCAGTAGTCTCCTACCTAACCTCCAGTAGTCTCTAGTTTTGATTCCAGCAAATTTATCTTTTTTTATCAATCTGCTCATTTTACTCCATCCGTTGCCTTCCCGTTGTCCGATGGTAAGCACCGTCTCTTGTCCATCACACAACTCACTAAACGTGGAAGCAGCAAAGACAGGCGGGCAGGAGTTAACTTGGGAAAGGTTGCAACAGCACAAAAAATGGAGGTTGGGGGGTCAGCAGTATCAGCGGTAGATGAAACAGGAATAGATGAGATTCCCCGTTCTCTTCCCTTTATTTCCCTTTTATTGTTTTTGTTTTCCCTTAAGCATCTCTTACGCTACTCAGTTTCTTCCTGTGTTCTGTTCCTTCAGTGTTGGGCAGCTTCTGTATCTTCAAATTAAATGATTACGTAAATTACTGATTCATATAGTAGTATAAAGCAATAACAAATCGGCCGTATTACCCAACACTAGTGTTGTACTTTACAAACTCATAAACCCCTGTCCTATAAATTTTAGGAACAGAGACTTGCAGGAACTCTTTCTTTTAAAGAAAAAGGAGTGAAAATTGTGCTTCATATTCACACGTGAAGGGTCACGAGAAATAGGAGGCGGAGGACTGTGCTTGTCATGCTTTCGAACATGATTTGTGACTGCCTGTTAACGTATAATGAACTGAGCAGAATATCCTTCCCACTCCCTTCACTCAGCCAAATGGTCTCCACCAAACGTTTTCCCGAAGTTCAAATTAACGAGCTCGCGGGATATCGTACCCTGAAATAACCCGGATCCCTGACTCATCAGCTCTCTCCTTCCTCCCTTCAAAGGGGGATGTGCACAGACCCTGCCCCTCTTCCGTGCCTTCCAGCGCTCGCGCCGATCCTTCCATCGCAGTCCACCCTTCCCGGGCATGTAGGCACGCGTGAACACGCAGACCTTCAGCCTGCTTTCAGAGGAAAGACTGGCATTGACGTTTGATTCAGATTTTAAATTCATCGCAGTTTTGAAATTGAAAAATATAATTGGTACAAGTATTTCAGAGATTTTTTTTTTCATGTTTAGGGGAATTAGTCCTTCGTCCTTATTCCTTCTACTATTTTGTCAATATTAAAAGCAGTGAAATTGCTCAGACTTTGACCTGGCGCTAATTACACTGGTATTTGAAAACAGCTTGACTCTGTATTCCCCGGAGATTAACTCACTCTTCTCCTCAGCAAAAGGAGAGAAAATTGTTAGTTTGGTTAATTTTGTGCAGTAGCCTCTTTTTTCATTAACCAGCAGTAAGGAGACACTAATAAACTGACATATGGGGGAAATGGATGATTTTTTAAGCTGTTTTTCTCTCTTCAACAAAATGTTTTTCAGAAGTGAGCACCCCCTCGCTCAGCTCTACTGCCATTCAATCATGGAGCACCACCATTTTGACCAGTGCCTGATGATCCTTAACAGTCCAGTAAGTACCTACTTTATGGTTGGGGAATTTTAAACGAGAGCTTTATAAATTCAGTTTTATTTTTAAGTTTTGGATTTATTCCCAGCATCGTAAATTCTTGAGCATGCTTTATTCCTTTTTGGGTAAGGGAGGCGAAGCCAAAACATTTGAGATCCCCCCGCCTCGCTTCTCCAGGCGGCCAAGACTGTCTGAATGTTGCCTGATAAAGGCTATCTGGTTGCTCACGTCTGTTTGGTTTTGCAAACTAGAAACAAACAAACAAAGCTAGTATTTTGTGGCTCGCAGTTAATTCTTTTTTTTTTTTTTTTTGTCAAATGAAGTGTTTTATACAGCTCTCGAAGGTTTGCTTTCACAAAACCATGCCTGTTCCTCTTTTTATTGAATCTTCTGACCACTCACAAACTGTGATGTTAAGGAACAGAGCTATTCAACAGTTTGGTTAAATGAATATTTATCAGTGTAAAAAAAGCCTATGATATGCCACGCTAGATAAATTTATGTGAAGGGAAATAAAATAACGTACACCAAAACATTAACAGAGGGTGTCTTTGTCCAGTTATGTTATAATCCTTTTTATGTTCTCATTTTAATTGGTTCATTATTTACACTATCTGCTATATGCATGTATTACCTTTATAATCAGAAAAAAGTGAAAGTTTGTAACTATTATGTGGAACAAACACAATACACGGTATATAATCTTGAAGCAATTTTACCTCCATCTTTTTATGCTTGTTCACTGGGACTAGTTCTTCTCTGAGCCCTAGAGCAAAACTTGGGAGGCCCGTAACGTGTCTGGTCATTCTTTTTTCTTTCTTTTTTTTTTTTTTTAGAGAGAGAGTGAGAGAGAGAGAGCGAGTGGAGAGGGCCAGAGGGAGAGAAGTTTTTTTTTTTTTTAAAGATTTTATTTATTTATTTGAGAGAGAGAGAGAGAACATGAGTGGGGTACGGGGCAGAGGGAGAAGCAGACGCCCCACCGAGCAGGGAGCCTGTTATGGGGCTTGATCCAGGACCCCGGGATCATGACCTGAGTCGAAGGCAGATGCTTAACCGACTGAACCACCCAGGCACCCCGGTTTCTGGTCATTCTTTTTAAGTAAAAGCCTTCTAATTACCTTAAGTTCCAGAATATAGTATACAGGTCTCAATCTAGAAACCAAAATGTTCAGTCCTGTGTAACAGTCTGGCTTCTAGATTTGGTTTAAAGTTTCAGGTTCTCCCCTTCCTGCTCTGGTTGGCTTCTTTCCTGCCTACCTTGTGTTTTTTTCTAAATTCTTCCTCATTCCTAAACGCCCATGTGGTTTCCTACCCCTCCAGAGTAGGGAGAGGAAATAGGTAAGAAAAGGAGCAAGAACATTCTCAATAGACTGGTACTGTTAGGAGTGTCTCGCTCTTTGTGCCTGGTAGGTGTGTTTAAACCAAGTTATTTTCTTGTGGGTAAGTTCATGGTCCCTGCCAGGCGTCCTCCTTGTGGGGTTTTTCTACCAGATGTTTCTTGAATGTGAATGACCATCTCTGCTACTTTATTTATGGCTCCTTCCTAAGCTCCTGAAAATCGGATTGCTCACTCTGGGCTCCTTTCTTACTAAGGTTCTTTAGCCTTCTTTGAGGTCCTCTTGAAAAAGACAGGGCGGAAGGCAACCCCCTGCCTCCAAAACTCGGAGCATGCCAGCCATCCCATATAGTAGTAACCTCTCCTTTGCTGCTGAAGTCAGAGCAGCTAGTTTTTGTCTTGTTTTGTTTTTTTCAGAGCGGCTAGTTAGCCTGTGTCTTGCCTTTTCGATTTTCCAGACAGGAATTAGACACGAGACCACTGTGGCCCCTCCCACAGCCACTACACCACAGGAGACATAGGTAGGGACTTCATGCTCCTCTCTTACTTGAGGTGACGGGGAACACGATCTCACCTCTCCCTAAACATCTCAGTGCGGGCAAGGGGTTAAGAGTTAGTTATACAACCAGCATACAGATTGTCATACAGACTGCTAACGTATATGATTGTTTAATATGAATTAATTCTCGTGTGATTGGTGCTTGAATGACGTTAGCATCAGTGTTCAAGTTGTATTTCCTACACACATTCTTGGGTAAGTTACCAGAATTAGGGGAGTTGAATTTTGACCTTCAGCAAGAAAGAAAAAAATCCCGCCCCTTGGCTTTTGTTCATGAACCCTTTCTGTCCTATTTCAAAGAATGTTGAAAGTGGTCCCTTGCCCCCGAGGAGGGCTCCCTTGCTTTGAATGCTCTCTTTAGGCTCGTGGGCGGTTGCTTTTCCTCCAGTGCCCGCCTAAGCAGCCCCGCTGCCTCCGTGATCCAGTCCCATCCGCGCTGTCTCCGGCCCCCGCACACCAGCCTTTCCACTCCCCTGTTTTGTGTGTCTTGACTGTTCGCAGAGGGCCTCCGGACTGGCCAGCCTGGGCCGTCCAGGTTACCTCCAGCTGCACCAGCCTTCAGTCTGCTTTGTGCTCTGGTTATAAAGTCGCACGGGTTCCGTGTGATCTGCCCCAGCACTATTTGTCCCACAAACCATGTCGTTTTTGGTGTGTAGTGTTTCAGAATGGAGACTTTCCAGGAATCATATATTGTGTGCTAGTAGAAACATCTGTATTTTCCTTGGGATTTGCTATCTATGTGCCTCATTTAAAAATATTAAACTTTCATTTAATATTCTGTTCAGTCTTAAAGAAAGAAAATATGCTAACCTTTTTCTAAAGCATATTTAACAGTATCCCTATCAAAGGTACCCATGTTATTAAATAACATAATTTACTAAGTAATATGTTATTACTTACAAGATATTCAGTTGTATAAATGGCCAGCCTCAAATTATAAGACCACGTATATATTTTGACTTTGTAAGCAACAAAACATAAGAATTTACAGTCTCTGTTTTTGGAAGGGAAAATAAAAATAGGAAAGATATTTCCTTTTCTATTTGAAGTTGTTTTATTTTAAAATAAATACAAGTATCAGGAGTTGTTTTCTAAATAGTTTTCTTTCTGGCCTAGAATCTAAAATGATTTCATATTTGAAAACAATGTGTAGGGGCGCCTGGGTGGCTCAGTGGTTAAGCATCTGCCTTTGGCTCAGGTCATGATCCCAGGGTCCTGGGATGGAGCCTTGCATCAGGCTCCCTGCTTAGCGGGAGGCCTGCTTCTCCCTCTCCCACTCCCCCTGCTCGTGTTCCCTCTCTCACTGTCATTCTCTCTCTCTCTGTCAAATAATAAATAAAATCTTAAATATATATATATATATATACATATGTGTGTGTGTGTGTGTGTATATATATATATATATATAAAAACAATGTGTATGGTTACAATCAGATTCATTAATTAGATACACGCCACACATGTCGGCATCTAGTTACTCTCGAACCAGTGTTTTGGCCCTGGCCGCCTGCACTCAGCAGTTTCCCTGTCTTCAGAACAAATCCTTTGTCTCCAGGTCTTATTCTTACACCTCTGGGTTTTTTTCTTGGACCTGAGATTTAGGAAGCACATCTGACTTAATTGACAGATATTATTTTGAGTATATGCTGAGTACCCAAGGAATGTTTTCCATAGTTCAAGATGAGAGAACCACTATGCTTTAAATTACAGACAAGAAATTTAAAAAATGGTTATATAGCAAAAATTTTCCATTATTTACCCCTGGATTAGGCACCTTTTCAATATTTCTTACAGGCATTTCAACCCATGCTTGCTTTTTATCACCAGTAAGCACGCCTTTGGTTCATGCCTTGTACGCATCCATATTGGCGTGTTCCTAAAGAATACACGCTGTTCTCGAGGTTAAGTTAAATTATATAAATTTGCACCAAAAAATGTTTTTGATTTATTACAAAAACCACAGAGAACTGATTTCTTTAATAATCAATTGTTTAAAAGTTTCACTGCTCCGTTCCTCATGTCCATTAATAATGGCTTTGATTTTTCAAAGGTTTCTCGTGCTGTTGTATTGTAACAATTAACCTGCCCAAAGGACAAGGATATATAGTTATTAGATTTTAGGCCTGGACTAAGGCCCAAGGAGTATAAGATTTGGAAAAACATGCACGCGTAGGTAGATGCACCATTATGAAGCTGTCTTTTCTTATCGAACGAGGTGGTAGGGGTGGGAGCGCAGAGGCCAAACATCCTTTCGTGGCATTTACTCTAAGTAAGCAGGTGTCCTCTGTATTCATGAGTTCAGAACACTAGGTGTGTGTTTAAGATATGTCACTGTGTCTTCAGATTTTGTTCTTGTCAGCAGCTTCTCCAGGTGGAGTGCTAATGATGGTTTTCTTTTTTATAAAGGGCAATCAGATTCTCAGTGGCCTCTCCATTGAAGAATATAAGACCACGTTGAAAATGATCAAGCAAGCTATTTTAGCTACAGACCTAGCACTGTACATTAAGTAAGTTTTAAGAAATATTCTGAGATGAATAGGTCTTGGAAGTGTTTGCATTGTTTCAAACTTTTAAAATGCACGTTGGGAAATTTTTAGATTATAAAGACAAATGTCCTGGCAAGTAAGTCAAATGTCTTGTTTTTCAAACTATGGAGCAGTTTCTTAAAGGAAGCTAGAAAAGTCTACTATATAAAAGCTATAACAGTCTACTCTACTTGACTTATATCCCCTAATGCTAGAAGTTACAGAATATGGAGTTATTTGAGCTGTCGATCTACTACTATGTCTCTGAAGCTCGGCACACGGTAGATAACCATCCCAAGGTCATTCCAAGCTAGGCTGTGCAACCTAAAGGTTATATAGCCCATTTACTTGTCCTCCTTTCCTTCACTCCCCCAGCTTCTGACCACGTTACGGTTCCTTCATACGGTCATCTAAGCCTAGGTGTGCAGGAAAAGGAGCCAAGTGTCAGACGAGTAAATCTTGTTTCTTTTTATTTGATTCTGGCAGAAGAGTATTAATGTAGAACTTTAATTAGTGAAGCTATGGACTCAAAAATTAAAGTGTACATTAGAGGAGTATTTGTCACGTGTGTATGCATTTGCCCATAATTAAACTGCCTTTCTAAATACGGGAAAGCCTTTGCTGCCCTTGGCATTAGTTTCCCACACGCAGACTGAGATCTTTGCTACACGTGTAGGAGTGAGGGGAGTCTGGTGGTCACACTCATGGGGTTCCCCTGAAGCACAAACAACCCTGTCTCCCTCTGCACAACGATTCACATCCAGGGCTTTAACCACTCAGATGAGAAGTAAACACAAACACAGTAGACACAGAGAAACACATGCCAGATACCCACTCTTGTACATCTGAGAGTAACCACATCCTAAAGGGTCCACATCATTGGATTTTGGAACACTTTGAAGTTAATGAGGATAAAAGAAAACGCAGCAAATTTCAGTTTATTTAAAATGATTGCAGAATAAAGATTATCAGATTACCAAGAATTTAAAAGTATCTGTAACCACAAAGACTTCCCAGCCTTTCCAGGACACACGGGTCTCACCTCTGAACCCTTATGAAACCTGTTTTTCATTTTTGGTACTCAAATCACATACAGTCAATTTTGTTTTATACGTTTTTCTCATGTTTATTTTGTGTCTCCAACTAGATTTCAAATACTGTCAAAAGGACTCATGCTTTATAACTTCCCAAGATGCTTAACGGCGCTGGGCACATAGGAGGTATTCACTCTACACTGAGTGAATATTAGAGTACACTTCACTTGGTCTTTGCTTCAGAAGGCCTTTGCCACTTTATAGTGACGTAGAGTAATTACTACGAACATTTTCTACCCTATACCATAATGTGTAAGATAAGTGAAATTAAACTGAAGCTATATAGATCTGATTATGCCATACACTTAAAATTTCTTAAGTCATTCTTGGCATCAAATTTTTAACTCCTATTGTTTCATTTTCTGAAACTCATGTTTCAGAATTGAAATTACCATTATTTGTGATCTGTAGTTAACCATTTTAAAATAATTTAAATTTAAAAGTAATCCATTTTACCCAAAGAAAATGTAGAAGGGAGGAAAGTGAGATATTTTTAGCTTTTTAAATGATGATTTCTATATTGGATTCTAAGATGGGAAAAAACTATTAGAGATTTTTTTTCCAAAGAAATTTACTCTATTAGTCTTTGTGAACCAAAGAAATAAGAGCCTGGGGACTCATCATAACTACCAAATATTTTTCTTTATTTTCAAGGAGACGAGGAGAATTTTTTGAACTTATAAGAAAAAATCAATTCAACTTGGAAGATCCTCATCACAAAGAGTTGTTTTTGTAAGTAGGGTTACTGTCCTTAAAGCTGAAGTGTTGCTACCCAGCTAATGTTATCACTGTCAGATTTTATTGCAATTATTTGTTACAATGTGATGATCTTAGAGGCTGTTAGAATTCTCGAGAGTGTTGTATAAAGGGCTGAATATGAATATTTATTTGAAAAGAAATGCATTTGCCAATGCAAGGGAATAAATCACTCCTTTGTCCTAGAAGGACCTTTACAATATGGTAGAATATCAGTGCAAAGCTATAAGGTCTCCTCGCTCATGTGCCCAGTTCTTCGTAACGGAATAACTGAAAATAGCCTCCCAAAGACTGTGGGAGCAAGAAGGTGGTTGTGAAGTATTTACTTCTTTTGAGTGATGACGGAGTAGCACGATCAGAGCGTCAAGATTTCCATTTCCCTCCCCTGTCCCCCTGTCCCCCCCCCCCGTCCCCCCCCGTCCCCCCCCCCACCCCCCCCAGCTGCAGATAGCATCCCTTCGCGGTGTTCCCGTCAGTCATAAAGAAAAGAAGGACTCAGAACACCAAGGAGAGTGCTGTTCTTTAAATGGATCGCTACTACTTAGCATGCAAACGAAGATGCAAATTTTAAGGAAACAACACACACATACCCGGCTGTCTGTTCTGTTCTTCATAATCATGCTTGACTTCATAGCCTCAGAATGTGTCTCATAACAGTGCCTTCGAAAAGCAGAGACCTGTGGGGGCGCCTGGCTGGCTCAGCGGGTAGAGCAGGACTCTTGATCCCGGGGTTATAAGTTCAAGCCCCACGTTGGGTGTAGAGATTACTTAAAAATAAAAATCTTTAAAAAAAAAAAACAAAAAAGAAAAGTATAGACATGCTCCTGTAGTTAGTGAACAGTTTATCCCAATAACAAAAAAGAAATCCAACCGCAGTTCCAAGTCTGCGCCTGGCCCCGATGCTCCGTCCTGCGTCCTACCCGAGGGACTGCTTGCGGAGAAGTCCTGACGGTCCCAGAGCTCAGTGTCGCCGTGCGCACTCATGTTTTCAGATTCTAGAGAAGCTCACCGAGGGGCACGGTCTTCTTTGGGGCAGGCAGTTTATACTGGCAAGCCTCGACGTCCTTCATGACAATGGGTTTACACGGTGATTAAAAATATCTCTGGTGTGCTTGCTTCTCCAGGAGTTGGTGGAAGAGGTCGAGGCGCAGCAGAAACGCACTTTGTGCCTTACACACTTAAGGAGAACGTGCTTTTAGGTTGGGTTTCCTGCAGGGATGAGGGATACAGTCCCTCACCACAAGTGTTTTTATATTACAGTGATGGCCTTTCTGCCTGTTCCTTCAGACAAAATTATTACACACAGGCACCTGGGTCCAACCCGGGAAAACACTGCGCCAAGCACAGAGGCGCTGTCACACGGTAGCTACACTGTTGAGTTCTAGAGCACCTTGCCATCGACGCCCGAGTCCAGCAGGGTTCTCACTGCTCTCACCAACAGAAAGACAGACATTGTCCTCTCATTTCCCTCTTTCTCTGGCAGATACTGTTTGTAAGTCAGAGCTTTTCACCTAAAAGTCACTACATGTGCTGAGTTCAGCATTAGGATGACTCGACGTAATTCTTGCTCTCCTGGGGATTCTATCAATAGGGTATCTGATGTTATCCTTTAATGGCTAATTATTAGTAACCAATGTGTTTTGATCTTACTATCACTGAGAATGGAATACCAAGGTGAAAAAAATAGTAATAGCACGCGAGTTTTTGTAATTTAGTAATTTCTCTCCCTGTGCCAATCTGGAGCTAAATGAGGCAGTTTTAGGGCAAATTCCAGCAGTTGTGTGGGCAACCAAAACAGTGACACTCTGCTGTCATTGAATCAGCCACACTTCCGTAGAAATTGTTTCGGTTTCTTTAGTCTTTATAAGCTGCCGTCTTCATAGCTTAGGGGACTTTAATTTAACCTTTTTACCAGTTAACTATTTACTGAGAGTATATAATTGCATAAAAAGTAACTCATAGCATTGGGCTTCTTTTTCCCCTAACAGAGCGATGCTGATGACAGCTTGTGATCTCTCTGCCATTACCAAACCCTGGCCTATTCAACAACGGGTATGTTGCTTGCTGACAGTAAAAGCAGGGACTAAAAAGTCAAAGTAAGAAAAGTCTGTATTCTAAAGGTAGCCTCGGAAGTATTTGTGGAACTTTTTATCTAGTTTTTAAGTGGTATAAAAAGCAGATAATTGGACATAAATAGGTTTCCTTTTTTAGAAGAGTCCTTAGCATGTACTAATATTTATACGATGTACTAAGAAAGAGAGCATCTGTATTAACACAGCAAAAATGTAGCTGTTGATAATCTTTAATTCCAGTACCGCTTCTGGCTCACTTAGAAATGTTTTTAGCACATTTTTTAAAATAACCTTGAAAAATAGAAGCAGCAAATTATTTTTCTTTTTATGATTTTTCTTTATGGTTAGCCTACGAGGCATGCCTCAGCTCTAAGTAGGCATTAATGAGTAGAACTTAAACATTTCCTGGGGCTTATAAATATAGGAAATGTTGATGTAAGGTGTCAGGAAGGATGTGATCAGGGCCTGTGGCGAGGAGGCTAGAAATATACCCTTCTCTCTAAATAAGTAACTGCCGTAATATTTTGCAGGGCCAGTAAAGGTCCTGCTGTACATAAAGGGATGGCTGTACCTACAATGATGTGTCTATTGTGTTTTTGGTTTTTGCAACTGCATTTTTAATCCTAAATGCACTACCCAAGACAGTCTGCTGCTGGTCAGGGCTCTGAGCTGCATGGTCATGGAGCCCAGTGACAGGTTCATCTCATGAAACACACATGCTGAGGAAACAAGACCAGAAATGTACTCTCCACGTGCCAAAGCTGACGTGCTGCAAGCACTCGGGAAAGGTGGTCTTCACAGACTGTCCTGCTCCGTCATAAATGGGACTATCTGCACATTTCCAAATAGGGAAGAGGATGGAAGAGGGAATTTGTCTTTTCATTTATCCTATCTTCTTAATCAGATTCCAAAAAGGTAGAGCCATGAGGTTGGGGTCCAGACATAAAAAGCAATACTATAAAGCCTGTATAATTAAAATAGTTTGGTATTGGTGACAGACCAGTGGAACACAATAGAGCATTGAGAATTGCATAGAACATTTAGTATATAATAAAGATAGCATTTCAAATAACTGTGGGGAAAAGAGAGTCTTTTTACGAAATAATCTTAGGGTGACTTTCCCATCTTCCATAACCAGATGGCAAAAAACAAAATTGGATGTACTTTGCATACTTAAATTCCAAATGGAGCATAAAGTTCAATGTAGAGAATTAAACCATAGAAGTACTAAATAAAAACATCTGTGGATTCTTCTATAACTTTGGAGTGAGAAAACTTGCCTAACTATGGCTCAGTATGCAGAAACAACGGAAAAGATAAATTTGATTACATAAAAATGAAAAAAATAAACTTTTGCATGGGAAAAGACACTATAAGCAAAGTAAAAGTCAATGAGAAACTGGTAAAAATATTTGCAACTTATATTTCATAGTTAATACCCCAATATTAAAGAACTGGTAAAAAATAGAGAAGAAAAAGGACAACCCTACAGAAAAATGGGCCAAAAAATTGAACAAAAAGTTGATGAAATATGAATGGCTCTTACTCATTTGCAAAGGTCCTCAGAACCTCATTCATAAGCAAAAATGCAAATAAAACTTGACTGACCCAAAAAAGCTTGTATAGAATCTCGTAACAGCTGTATTCCTAATACAGTAGTATTATCTGTGGCAGACACGTTCCAAGACCCCCAGGGGATGTCTGAAACCACAGAGAGGACTGAACCCTTCTATATACTATGGTTTTTCCTATATAAAAATATACATACCTGTGATAAAGTTTAATTTATAAATTAGGCACAGTAAGAGATTAACAACAATAACTAATAATAGAACAATTCTAACAATATACTATACTAAAAGTTATGTGAATGTGGGGCCTGTCTGTCTCTTATTATATTGCACTCTCCCGCCTTCTTGTGATGATGGGAGATAATAAAGTTGATAGGTAGTGGGGTGCATGACAGAGGCATTGGGATGTAGCGTTAGGCTACTGGTGAGTTTCTGACCCTATATCAGATGGAGGAACATCTGCTTCTGGACTGGGGTTAACCCCGCGTAACTGAAACCATGACAAGCAAAACTGGGGGTAAGGGAGATTACTGTAGTCAGGACTAGAAACAACCCAAACATCGATCAGCAGGAGGATAGCTAAACATATTGTAGTATATTCCTTATACAGTGGGGTGCCGCTCAGCAATAAAAAGAAACTCACCACCGACACGTGCAACAACCGGGACGAGTCTCATACACACTATACTGAGCAAAAGAAGCCGGACACAAAAGAATACGACCTGTGATTCCATTTACATGAAGTTCTAGACTAGGCAAAACTAATCTCTGGTGAAAGAAATAAAATAGTGATTGTGAGGGGAGGGAGGAAAGAAGGGGCAGGAACTGACTGAGAAAGGTCATAAGGGCGATAAACGGAGTCTGTATCTCGGGCGGCGTATTTGCTACATGGTTATATGCATTTGTCAATACGGTGAACTCACGATCTCTGCGATTCACAGTATGTTAATTCTACTTCCTCAAAAAAAAACAACACTGAGATACCATTTCTCACTTGTTGAGTTGGCAAAATCCAAAGGTTTTAGGATATAGTCTGTTGGGGAAGTTGAGGAAAAACAAGGAATGCAAAATATTATAACTCTTCGGAAGTTTATAAATACACATATTCATGTACCATTAATTCTAGGAATTTTATCCCAAAGATATGCTGGAAAAAATATAAAAAGATATTTATACCAGGGTATTCACTTTAGTGCTTTCTATAATGGCAAAGGCCGGAAGTAACCCAAATATTCATCAGCAGGGCACTGATTGAATAATTTATAGTACATTTACACAGTGAGTTCTATGCAGCTTTGTAAAAAGAAATGAGGATTATTTGTATCCTACTATGGAGTGATTACAAGAATGTATTTTTAAGTGAAAAAAGCAAGGTAGAGAAAAAAGTATATTATACTCTACCATTTATCTAAGAAAAGGGTAAAATATGAATAAATGTACATATTTGCTTCATATATTTAAAAACCCAGGATTAACCAAAAAAAAGCTAATGATTCCCAATAAGGGAAGGAGGGACTTAGGGAAAAGAAATCGAAGCTAGAGTTGCTGAGTGTACTGCTTTTGTAGATGTAACTTTGGAACCATGTAAATCATTTTTAAAATTCTAACATTGAATTTTAAGTATTCCTAAGCCTTGAAAGTAAAGTGAAACAAACCTGATTTGGGTTGCAAAGCCATACTGAAAGGAATATTTCATTCCAAGTGACATTAAAACAACAACTTGACCATGTATCTCTAATGGGATGTACACTAAAAACAAACAGGAATTACCAAAAAAGGCTTTAAAACTGTTTCAGTACTCTTATTATTAGTGGTAATTCTGCATAGATATTCAATCACTGTTGTAGATGATGTGGGATAAACGCAAATAAAAAATTGTATTGATATTGTTGAGAGCCAGGATCGTCAGCGTAAGTAGAAAGGTAAAGGCGGATAGGTTGGGCAGAAATGTCGTAGTCCTGAATTTGAACTGAAATGTTGTATGAATTTCTGTTGCGTCCTAGCTCCATCCTCTAAAAGGGCTTAAAAATAATGAGCAACCTGGTAGTAATGAACAAAACTGGTGCCCATATTGAGCTTTCTGAGTACCTCAATTTAAAGGAACAAGGGCTCCAAAGGAAAATTTTTGAAAAGAGGAGGAACATGGAGATTAAAATAAATTTAAAAGGCATATCCATCAATCACCATATACACCCCTGTGTTGATACTGTTTTCCACAGCACCTGGTATAACAGGTGCTTAACAAATACCTCATTGATCGTGCACACAGATGGGCACACACTGCCTTTTCCCCATGTGTTGCTTTTTCCGCCTAATTACAGGTTATAAAGTCTAGCCTTTGTGATTAGGCACATATTTAAAAGCAAACAAAATATAATTTCTATTACCCATTATTGTTTTATTATCATTTTACTGATGTGGCTGAAAGCTAGCTTGATGGATATTATTATCTTTATTCAAAGTCTCTATTCTACAGACTTAAATGCTTTTAATTGCCAAAACTTAATCGGTTATTTATTTCAGATAGCAGAACTTGTAGCGACTGAATTTTTTGACCAAGGAGACAGAGAGAGAAAAGAACTCAACATAGAGCCTGCTGTAAGTATGAGACCTTGTTGGTAGGAATTATTCAAAGACACTTGTTTAGTGTAGACTTCTTATACTTTCTATGGGATCTTAGGAACACAATTTATTTTCATTTTAGTTTTTAAAACATTTTTCTCATTAAAAGAATTATATGTGTTTATTACAGAAAACATAAGCAGGGACACCTGGGTGGCTCAGTCATTAAGTATCTGCCTTGGGCTCAGTCGTTAAGCGGTCTGGCTTTGCCTGGGATCGAGTCCTGCATCAGGCTACCTGCTCGGCGGGGAGCCTGCTTCTCCCTCTCCCTCTGCTGCTTTCCCTGCTTGTGCGTGCTCTCTCTCTCTGTCAAATAAATAAATAAAATCCTAAAAAAAAACATAAGCAAATAAGACAAAAAGACTCTATGGGTCATCATATTGTACCTACTTTTTGGTAATTTGTTTTTTCTATTTAAATACGTAAGCTATTTTGGTCCTAATGCTTCTATGTGTATTATTTACAATGATCACATGAAATAGACGGAACTATAGTTTGCCTACTTCCTTTGGTGTCATGTCTGCAATGTTCACTATGACCAGTAGCACTTTGATAAATGTCTATGTTGCTAATGTTTTCTGTGCCTTTTTCATTATCTTGTTAGGATAAATTCCCAGAATTGCTGTGTTGAAGGGCACAGATTTTTTAAAGGTTTTTGATACATACCACCTTTTTTACATAGAGTATGGATCTCACAAACAAGAAAAAGATTCTTCTCAAACCACTTCTGGCTTTTTTGGAATGAGTTTTTCCTGAAAATGAAGCATAGAGTCTTCTTTTTTTTCAATTCAAATGGACATTTATTAAGCCCATATTAAATGGGACATGGTCATGACCTCCCCTCTGTGTGCAGTTCCGTCCACTCAGCTCTCTAGCCTCAGCTGGGCACATCCCGTGTCTCACTAGCCTTTCACAACGGCTCGGCGTCCTCTAACGTAATGGTAGGCTCATTCAGAGGCTCAGGATCCTCCTCAAAAGTGGTGGGTCGCAGAGTGAGGATCCCAGCTAATGGGGAATTTGCTTCATTTAAACAAGCACTGAGACAGACTCATTGCTTCCCATGGCGGTGCTGGGCTCGTCTGGTGCTCCAGCCATGACCTCCTGGGAGTAAGCAGAGTGACATCTGCATAATCGTCACTCAGAAAGCTCGCTGCATGAACTGAATTGTAATCAGCTGTGGCCTCGGTGGCTTCTTCCACAAAGCTGAGGCTGCGCGACTCCACATCAATAGACGATTCAAAGCTGTGTGTTCTCCAAATACACGTCGGTGGTCAGCTCTGGGTCAGTGGTTGACTCTAGATTAGTGATCAGTTCCGAGGCTAGTGTGGGAAAAGTCAGCCAGGATGAACAAGGCAGTGAGGATCGGGGCCTCCCCGAGCCCGGTGCTGGCAGGGAGTGCAGGAGACTTGCGGGGGAAGGAGACAGGCAAGTATCTGGCCTTCCTCAGCTAACCCAGTGATTCATGTTTTTGGAGACAACTTGCATTGTGTTCTTTAAGTAAATGCAGGTGTGTGTGTGTGTGTGTGTGTGTGTGTGTGTCTGTGTCTGTGTCTGTGTCTGTTTCTGTGTTTGTCTTTTCAGGATCTAATGAACAGGGAGAAGAAAAACAAAATCCCAAGTATGCAAGTTGGGTTCATAGATGCCATCTGCTTGCAACTATATGAGGTATTTATATGAACGCACTAGACTTGCTAAACTTAAGAACTGTGTTATGAATTAAAACCTCAAGTAAATTGAAGCGATTAACTCTAGGCTTTTCTTTTCTCTTCTTTTTTTTGCTGATGAACATGCTGTTTGCATTGAATAAGGAACACATTTTATATTGGATCTTTCTCAAGAACTTTGATCTGTTGAGTGCCTGCTCTGAGCTAGGCCCTAGCAGACTGATGTAGGAACACTAAAAAGCATTATATGCCAGTGTTACTTCAGGACGGATGCTGTGCACACTCTGTCAGCATATTCTTTTAAGTTGAGGCCTAAATAAAGAAAAAAGTTGTCCAACCTTTTCTCATCGTATGGTGTAGCTTTAATATCGTTAAAGTTTTTATGAGGATGTAAAGGAGATAGTTGGACAAATATTACAAGTTCCCACTTCCTTATACCTGCTGGCTTGGGATTTTGATTTTTTAGGTAAGGATATTCTCCCTAAAACATCCAGTTTGCTGGTTTAGATGCTCATGCCCAAAGTACAGAAAGTAGACAATAGCCTTGTTTTAAAAGTTTAAATAGGAAACTCTCTTAAGTTTTAATTATTTAGGAAAACCGCATTTATCATAGAGCTATCACAGAATGTCAAGACTCAAAGAAACCCTAGAATCTTCTAATCCAGACATTTCACAATTCGGTAACTGTTTTATCCTACATTTCATATGTGTGCAAGGATTTACTTCATTCGGATCTGCTGTTAAATTCTAAGTAATATTGATATGTACTTTTACTATTAGTTATTACAGAAATAATAATGTTCTCATTGTACAAAACTCAGAGAATTATAATTCCACTACTCAGGCAACTACTGTAAATATATTCGTGTATATGCTTTATGAAATTGTCATATTCTTCCACTTAACAAATTTGCTTTCTTGTAATTCATAATACATCATAATGTATATTTTTCCATGTCATGTGTTTCTGTGATATTTTTAAAGGATGCAAAATAGTAACATAGTATACCCAACCCTGTTGGTGGGTATTTAAAGTTATTTTCAGAGTTTCTCTATTACAAAGAAACCTGCAGTGAACATTTTTGTATCTAAATACGTATGGTACTATAATTGGTACATAATAATACCATAGAGAATTATAAATTAATCTTTATTATGATCTTGGATACAAGTCTATTTAAGTACATTGTATAAAACTACTTTATAGAAAAACACAAAAACGACACCATTCCCGATACAGTCACACTTCGGGAGAGCCATCTGTACTACCAAAAAGCAAAACTTACTGTTTCCCCGCAAAGCGGGTTCCATACAGATCTGTCTCTATCATAACTCAATAAGGTTACTTTGAGTGTGTGTGTATGCTCTCTCAGCACATACTCCTTGTCTGTACAAATTAAGAGAGATCAATCATAAATGATCTGCATATTCGTTCACACACGTTGTGAAAGCCCAACAGTGGGCCTGCTGGTGAAATGAGTGTAGATTGTGGCCCTTAGGGATAGGCCTGGGGAAGAGGGCTTATCTTCTGGATGCTTTCTAGTTGTTTGCTCTCTTTTTCCCTCTTAAGGCCCTGACGCATGTATCAGAGGACTGTTTCCCTTTGCTGGATGGCTGCCGAAAGAACAGGCAAAAATGGCAGGCTCTTGCAGAACAGCAGGAGAAAACGCTGATTAATGGGGAGAGCAGTCAGGCCAAGCGGAACTGAGCGGCCCGTTCGCGCCAAATTCAAGTTTACAGACGGTGTATTCGGCAGTATGTCTAGTTTTGCTATACACTGTACAGATCGAGTGTATACTTTGCCACTGCTGTATTTTTATTTTTGCACAACTTTTAAGAGCACAGCATGAAATGTTTTTAGGGGACTCTTACCTATTTTCTGTATATTTGTTTCATGCCACTGATCTGAGATTCTCAACGACACCCACTCACTCCTAGTACACAGATAAGAGCTCTGTTTGTGATATTTTGTGTACTGCAAAGTGCAAGTGAAAATTCTTGCACTGACTTGTTTTTTGTTGTTGTTTTTTGGGCTTGGGGGGTTTTGTTTTTTGGTTTTTGCTTGGGGATTTTAAATAATTGTTTTTGTGTTTTCTGAATTGCCAATCTTTTAAAGAATGGAATCTTTCCATTCTCAAAAATAGTCTAGGAGCAAATTGAATGTATTCTGTGACATTTAAAACCTTCATTGGAAAGAGAAAAGTGCTGGCCTAGTGGATTTTAAGGGGAAAGGATAATATCTGTCAACAATGTATTACCTTAACAAAAAAAGTTAAAACTCTGAAACTAATGGCAAGAACTATCAGGCAGTATTGTAAAGAAAAGGTATAGTTTAATTGATTTGCTGTTTTTGTTAGTGAGCAGGAAGGGGAGAACTCTTTCATTTCAGTACATACGTCTATCCAAAGATTACCCGTAAAATCGTTTCCGTTTACCCTATCTGATGGAGCGGGGGAAACCTTAGGAGAAGACACCGATTTCACAGACTTCCTGTCACTGACTTTGCTGAGGAATGGGTGTGATCGAGAAATGGAATGGCCATGTCTATCTGTCATTGAAGGGAAACATTCTGTTGGAAGATTCTTCTGAGAGTCAGTGTTTAGAACATTGAACTTCCTTTTTAAAATAACTTCCTTATCGTTTTCCTTACAAATCATAGTTTATAAGTGAACAGTGTAAGTCTCGACAGAAAACGGAGAATAAAAGTGATAATTGGAGCATTGACCTGAGGTGAGATATGACTGCAGATAAAAGGTAAAATGAATCATTATTTTTCTTTGTCAAAGGAAATATAGAGAATAGTTTTAATTGTATAAATAGCACAGAGCTATCCTTGATACTGGGGTCAAAAATTAAATTGAGGAAGCAGAAAGGTAAGAAAGCTGAGGCCCGAATAACACTTAAGAGTACTGAGTTTGCATTTAAGTAACTGCCCTATTTCAGTTTATAGGACTAGTGGACTCAGAGTCACAGAAGTGTGGGTGTGTGCACTGAATGCTGACCCTGGGCTGATAGGTATTCATATTTACTTCTCAGAGCTTTTAGCACATTTAGAAAATGTTAACATTGTCTTAGATTTGAGCCCATTTGAGTGGGTTCCCACTGATCCTGTGTACCATGAATACACATTTATTCATTATTGGAGGAGGAGATACCAAATCGAGCAGGAAGCAAAAATCTGTCCCAAACATATGGGAATGCTTAGACTCAGGGAAAGTAGGAAGAGAGACGTTTGTCTGATTTGTTAACCACGAAAAAAAGTTTCTGAGTTTCCGTCACTAAACTGGGAAGAAAATCTCTTGGGGACACGGTGCAGCATCCTCAAAGTAACTTCCACTAAACACATTGTTTCCCATTCATATTGTTTTTTCCCTAAACTGCCTAAAATTCAACATATTCATTACGTTTTTAAAATTCTGAGTGAATCTTACATAAGGTGATTTTATTCTTACCATTCAGGTAAAAAAAAAAAAAGCAAAACAAATTGCATTGCCATTACTTTACAGTGGTAAAGGCGAGTCTAGGAATTTACCAACTGTTGCTGTATGTATAATTGTTGTAATACTTGTATTTTCAGGATGTTACTTGATTTTTATTTGATGTCATGTAGGTGAGATCTATAAAGTTGCCTCTTGGTGGCACTGGTGTGTAAATTACACAAGCTGTCACTAAAATGCCGTATCTATATACTGGTGTACACCTATACATGCATGCGTAATTCCTTAGTATAGAAAAACTGTTTCAAGAATAGCAGTCTTTAGTAACCTTTTTATCATACACCTTGTGATTTAGCAGTTATGCTAAAATCTGTAATCATATACTTTAGTAGTTTGTCTAGACCCATCTAATAGGTCACTGAGATGGATGGAGGTTTTGTCTGTGTGTCATTTTAACAAGCAAGAAGATAATATGTAGATTAGAAATTGTTTGGTTTACCTTTAGATAATGGTTTATTTTACTTTACTAGTTTAGCAATTAAAAGAAGTTGGGTAGCACCATGCCTATATTGTTGGAAGTTTTAGTTCTTACGGAAGAAGAGTGCTTCTTAAGGACCAGTTAGTTGCTTCAAATAATTTTTACTTTTAAGGAAAATCATTCCATACATAGATTATCTGGTACATGGGCACAAATCAAAGCTTTTGTTCTTATGTGAATATTTTTTTTCCAGTATCTTACCAAGCTGGAAAAAATATATTTATAGTCCTTTTTCCCCTGCTCTATATTTATGTTACCCATAACCAGTAAGAAGTTGTTCTTTTTCTAGATTAAAGTTGTTATAGTTATAGCTGAATGACATGCCATTGATTTCAATTTTCAGCCCAAAAAGTGCCCACTATTTTACTAAGTTGTTAAAAAATGTGTATAAAATTGCCCGGCCTTATATTTTTCACAGGATTGGCCCTCACCAGTCACAGTCCTGTGTGAACTTGTGTGAGTCACTTAACCTCTGTTTGGGCCAAGCCTCTTGTCTTCGAGGAGGATGTCACAGAAGGCAGCCACTGCGTCAGCCCTAATGGGCCCTGGAGACCACTGTCAGAAGCGGGATATTGGGCTACAGAACACGGTATCTAATCCCACATGTCACTTCCTATGCTTTGAAGAATGAAAAAAAGACAATACATTTATTTGGTTTCTCATGCAGATCACTAGTGAGTATGAGATTTTGAGTACCTTGCCTCAAGGTACAAACTCTGGAAAGTGATGTTGTCACCACTGATTTCTTAATTGTGAAGAATAGTTTCCTTAGATAAGAGTACTGAGATTAGAAAGTGTGTGAAAATATACTGGAAATCTTGGGTTCTGGGAGGAAACAGATCTATTCTTACGTAGCAGTAAAGTGCCTTTACTTTCAGCATAGAGCACAAATGTTAGACCTACTCCAATTTGATTTTCAATATTTCTGTTTTTCACCAGATTTTACTCCTAACACTTGATAGGTCATCACAAGCAGTGCTGTTGTTTTGTTCTGTTTTGTTTTGTTTACACGATTGATTTTAAGATGAGAGGAGGGAAGGGTATAATTGCTGTTCCTCTCCTGTGAACGACTGTAGTTGAAATCAGGTGGTATAATTGAATTGCTCAGTATCAGACATGCGACAGTCCACCCTTTATTGAGTCCCTGCGACCTGCCAGGCACTGTGCTCCACCGCGGAGACAGAGCAGTGACCTCAAGGAGCCCACAGTCTGCGAAAATGGCTAGATAAGAGACTTACCAGATTCTGACCCTGCCAACTGAACCTGAAAATATAGGGTACATTATATCACTTGCATTGTCATCTATAATATATGTATTATATACAGTTTTCCAAGGGCCTTCTTTTTTTCCCCCCAAGGACCTTCTTTACCTGGAATTTACTAAGAATTCATCAGTGAATATCCTGTCTTCTTACAAGTATGAATCATTTAGCCTATTGATAGCTTAAAGAACACATTATGTAAGGAGTCATGTGTTCCACTATATAGAGTTTTTTTCCATATGCTAGGCAGGTAGAGATTACTCAGAGTTCTTTTAGATTGTTAAATTGTGCACAGTTTTGGACCCCTTCTGCTCCCCTACAGGGGGCAAGGAAGAAAGTATTAAAGCTCACTTCACCCTTCCATATGTTTCTCAAAAGCCTGTGTAAACGTGTCTTAATAAATGTTGTTGAAAGCAGTGTAAATAGTTGAAAATATAAATTTCTATTACAGTTTAAGAAAAGAAAACCTTATGAATCATCACTAGCCACTGTTGATATCTATTTGTATTCTTATACCTTTTTCAATATATTTGAACAAATATATAGTTTCTGGCACTATTTTTGTACTAGGATAAAGGAGTTACTATGTATATTATGTTTAGCTTTTAAGTCCTTTTAAATAATTGTGAATGTTGATTTCTTGTCTTTCCTCTCCCCCACCATGAGAACCATTTCCGATGACTCTTCTATGACAAAATCACTTTAAAGGAACACCTTCCCCACCTATGATTCCCCATAAAATCAAGAGATGGTCAGGGTGGTCTTCTGTTGTGCAAACTCTTCACCTGTCAGTTGTTTACTCATTTTGCTATGCTTTGTAAAAATAAAAAGAATGAACAAGTAGGTATGAGTCTTGTGTGATTATTAGGGGAATTTTAGGCAGGGAGAATGGGCCCTGTGGTTTGAGAGACTTTAGGCAAGCTAACCTGTGGTCATATTAGCTGAAAAAATGTGATTTAATCAAGTCCTTTCCTTAACCAAGACTCCTCTCAGTAAGAGTCTTCTTTGTATTAACATCCTTTGCTACAAATCTGAGGGCAACATTTTCCATACCTTCTTCACTTCAAGTTCCTAACAGCTCCATGGAGGGTGATTATTACTGGTCTCCTGTTGCAGGACGAGCTAAGGCATAGGAGTTCCATACTTGCCAAAGGGCATGAGCTGGATTCAAGCCCAGACCAGTCTAGTTTCAAAGCAGGTACTTATTCCATTTAATTCTCTTTTTGAATTTTAATTGCAAAAGGTCTTAAAACCATTCTTAGTGGATCAAATGGGCTATCTAGAAGCATGAGAGGTAAAATTTCCCTTACCTGGCAGATTTGCTTTTGTTTGGGTTTTTACTGTTAACATTCCTGGAGTTCATCTGATCATAGCTGATGTCAGGCCTTCACAGAACCCGATACCGCCATGCTTCCGCACTGGTAATGTAGAGGCGTGGAGGTATCATTAAATTCCGAATTTTTGATTCACCATTTAGTCTTGCCACTAGACAAGCCCTCTTCACGTGGAACAGAATATTTAGGCTATGCCTAATTCACAAAACTAAAGACAAAAACGAAATGAAAGCTCACGTAAAACAGTAGTTTAGATCTCCTGACCACTAGGGGGAGCCAGAGTTTCTGATTATTTAAAGAAGTAATCCCCCACTGGCTACAATGAATAAAACTGCTTTTTAAAAAATTTTTACTAGCTAAAGAAAAGCAAAATGGAAATAATCAATAGAGAATTAATTCTTGCTTACTGCTCTTTGATCGATGATCATTTCATTAAGATGTTCTCCAAACAATAACTGATCATCTGAAGTCTCTGATAGACTCAAGATTCCATCCACGGAGACATCACCCCTTTTTGTAGAAAAAGGAAGCATTTGACAACTCTCTTGAATTCACGTTCTTGCATTAGCTGTGCTGCTTTCTCAGCAAACAGGGATTCCTATGTTTGATATATGCAAATGTCAGGATATGATTTTCTATTTTTAAGGTACAGGACATTAAATTAAACTCTTTGAACTTACAGAGAATAGTCTCTGATTGTAAGCTACACTCAGCCTTGGCAAACAAAGAACTATGTTTCCAGTTCACAAACCACTTTTTCAAAATAAACGTTCACAAAAGTTATGAATGGAATCAAAGTAATTATTTGAAACCAAAAGAAATCGAATTAAATGGCATGCATGATTTTTCTCTCTGGCTTGCATCATTTTAAGAGAGTGTGTGTGTGTGTGTGTGTGTGTGTGTAAAATATACAGGAACTAAGTTGACTTTCTCAATCATCAGACAGCAATCCCAACGGCACTTTTTAGGATTCCTCTTTCTAAATTGCCATGTAAGGGACAAGTTTGCATGGCCAAATGGCAGGGGGGGAAGCAATAAACATACTGTCACAATAGCTTTCAACCTTTATATCTCCAATATTCATTACTTTTAAAACCGTGTTTCACTTCTTATCACTGTTTCTCCTTACCCAGTAGGAGTGTTTGTAGGCTTTATCTAACACCGATCTAACATACGCCTGTGAGAAACAAGCTTCTCAGGGACTCCTGGGTGGCTCAGTTGGTTAGGCATCCGCCTTCGGCTTAGGTCATGATCCCTGGGTCTTGGGATCGAGTGCCACTTTGGACTCCCTGCTCAGCAGAGAGCCTGCTTCTCCCTCTGCCTGCAGGTTCCCACCACTCATGCCCTCTCTATCTCTCTGACAAATAAATAAAATCTTTAAAAATTAATTTAGAAAAAGAAAGAAACAAGCTTCACCCTTTACCAACCCACTCTCTGAAATTCAGGAATTCTCTGGTCTCACTGATCTGCCTAGCGCAAGGAGGAAAGGCATAAAATGGTCAGCAACTGCCTCAGCTACAAGGGCTCGCTCACACTCTTTCTGTCACCTGTGCACACAAGCCAATAGGAGTAGTTTCTAGGGGTGCTCTACTCAATCAGTTAGCATAAGTTATAAATTCTTTGGGTGATGAAGGGAAGACTGTGTCCTATCATTATTCCCTCTTTCTTGAAACCCCTGTTTCTCTTTTTCCTATTCTAGCTCCGTCCCCTAGGCCTTCAAACACATTTGAATCTCCTGTGGCCCTAAGAACACCTGTAATAATCACACAGCCCTCCTAAGCTACCAGCATCTCTGCATCTTTCTTGTACTTTGAAGGTACCCAACAACAAATATTGAGTAAAGAATAGATTTCCATACTTTGCCACCTGACATAAAGTTGAATTTTTTTAATAAAGAAAGGGGAAAGTAATTCCAGTGAAGGGAAACAAAAATTAATACAGAATTTTTAGAAATTCTCAGTTGGACAAGAGGTGAAATTCAAGATGAAAAAACAAGCTGAACAAAACAATTTCTTAGGAAAAAATATTTGTTTTCTCCTGGGAAAATTAAGTTAGCTATCAGACTTTCATTAATAAATTGATAATCATTAGTGCCATTACTCCAAGTGGGAGTTTTGCCATATTGCTACAAACCAAGGAAAATTCATGAAGGCTAGAGGCCAGTGATGTTACAGAGAAGATAAGATTTACACTTAAAAATAAGCAACAGTTTGCATTTCCACCAACAAGTGTTAAGGGAGTGCTCCTTTCCCCTCATCCTCGCCAGCTGGTGCAGCCGCTCTGGAAAACAGTATGGAGGCTCCTCAAAAAGTTAAAAATACAATTACCCTACAACCTAGCAATTGCACTTCCAGGTATTTATCCAAAGGTTACAAGCACAGTGATTCAAACGGGCACACACCCCCCCAATGTTTACAGCAGCAATGTCCACAATAGCTAAAATATGGAAAGAGCCCAGATGTCCATCAACAGATGACTGGATAAAGATGTGGTGTATAAATACGACGGATGCTACTCAGCCATCACAAAAGTGAAACCTTGCTCTTTGAAATGATGTGGATGGAGCTTATTTCATTTATGCCAAGTGAAATAAGTCAGTCAGAGAAAGACAAATACCATATGATTTCACTCATGTGCAGTTTAAGAAACAAAACAGATGAACATAGGGGAAGGAAAGGAAAAATAAGATAAAAACAGAGAGGGAGGCAAACCGTAAAAGACTCTTAGCTATAGGGGACAAACAGCGTTCCTGGAGGGGAAGTGGGTGGCGGGATGGGATAATTGGGTGATGGGCATTAAGGAGGACAAGGGATGTAATGAGCACTGGCTGTCATATGCAAATGATGAGTCACTAAATTCTACTCCTGAAACTAATAATACACTACATGTTAACTAAATTGAATTTAAATAAACAATTTAAAAAAATAAAAATAATAAATAAATAAGCAAACAAAGGTCAGCAGAAGATGTTCATTCATTCACAAATAGTGATTCTCTACTACGTATCCAGCTGGAGTAAACTAAACAAGCATGGCCTCACAGAGCTTCTAGCCCAGTGCAGGCTACATACAAGGGAGTTATATCTGTCCGTGCATTGAGGGTGAGGAGTGGAGGGTACTTACTTCCAACCTGAGGGTTCACAGTTGGCTTCCTTAAGGGTGTGATATCTGGTTTAGCCATGTGAAAAGGAAGAAGAACATTTCAGGCAGAAGAAACAATATGTGTGAAAATCTAGAAGTAGCAGACTAGAGAAGTTGAAAGTCTTCCCACTATTTATTTAAATACTTATTAGTTTTATAATTATGAATGATGAAGATTAAAATTATTTATAAAGTATTAATATAGTACTTAAATATAAATATTATATATAATACATAAATATTTATAAATGTATTCCGGGGATGTACTGTATGGTGACTAACATAATATAATAAAAAAACATTAAAATAAAAAAAATATTTATAAATGTATAAATAAAGCAAATGTGCTTTAATAAATGTATATTTGAACTCTTAAGAAAGAGAACTCCCCAGAGGCCAAAATAAAGCTAATTGAAAAATCAGTCAGCATGTGAACTGATACTATGTCAGACCTAGGAATATTCGCAGACCAAATCATGAAGGGGGTTTAATACCCACCCAAGCAGAAAACAGGGTATTTGGGTACTGGCTCTCCAAGTTAAGGCTGAAATCTTTGAAGAGTTATGCCCTCAACAAACATTAAGATGAGGGGTGAGGGGGTAAAGGGGGGGCAGAAGAAATCCACTCGGAGACACAGGAAAACAAAGGAAGCATGCTTGTCTTAATCTGGGCTAATAATAACATTGGGTCCATCTTCATTAACACAGATTTGATGTTTGAATATGACCCAGGACTACCCAAGTTAGATTGTAATCACAGAAGAAATCTCAGGCCAATAATATCCCTGGACACCTGACAAAAGCAAAGGTAAAATGTCTTTGGAAGAACAAAACCCCAAATAGACCCATAAAATTTCTATAGAAATTATGCCACTAAGACAAATTCATAATTCATCATTGCAAAACACACGAGGAAGCAATTCACAGTGCATGAAGTCAGAAGCCACAAGACTAGGATCAGATCCCCAAGAAATTCACACAATAGAGCTCTTTGATAGAGGCTGTTAGAAGAAATCATTAATACCTCATTCTTGTATTTCCAAACGAAGGAACACCCCTAAAACAATACCCTTAGCCTCTTGTTCCGCCTCTAACACAACTCAGATACCCAATTGGAGGGTGACAGCCACATCACTCCACAGCCCTTAAATGGGTGAAGTACATCTAATAAAAAGCAGTGAATGCTGGGGATTTGTTTCTTTTCTTTACCTTTCTAATCCTGATCCAATATAAGTCGAAAATCCTAGTTAAGTGTCTGGATATGTGTCCTGTCTCAAGATCTAACCTTCTGAAGGGGTGGGGTTGAGGCAGGGAATGTTAGCAAGCCCATATAACCATGGCATGTTCTCCAACCTATACATTTTCTTCAAACACCTTATTTACCTAACCATCTCCACAAAGCTCCACACCAGCCAGCATCACAAGGTTTTCTCAGAGCGCTATGCCCGTCTCCTGTAAGGTATTTCTAGACTGTTGTTCTGCAATATCAATGGGCCTTTTCAATCAATGGCCTCTCCTGCTTCTGATCAATGTGGTAAATCTGCTTTCCCGAGTCTGTCATAGGCCGCTCGAGAGACGTAATGTAGAAGTCAGAACATTCTTCTTACGCACCTGCTAGTGGCTGTATAGGAGGCGGGAGCGAAGTCAACATTGAAGGAGATCCCATTTTAGGGAGGAATGCAGTAAATATGGCCTAAAGAGTTCAAGAAAAGCATAGTTGTGAGATATGTTGTCCTATTTTGCATTACCAAATTCTGAAAAGCAAATTTAACAAGACCAGAAACTATCATTCATATTTTTCTTCTGCTGATTCTAAGACTCGCATTTATGCTGATCATCACCTGATGGTCGTCGGCTCATTGACAGGAATCACAGGCAGTACAATGGATGTGGCAGTGGGAAGTAATAATATAACCAATATAAATAAATGGTATCAGGGAACTGCAAAAGCAACAAGGTACTATTTTCATACAACAAACAGGTTACAAAGAGCCCCAGCATTGTGAGTATAAGCGAGCTGCTCTTTTTTTCTCTCAGGGAGCTTATGAAGTTCAGGAGGAGCACATTTGACAATGAAAAACACAAACAGATGGTTCCGGAACCTGAACAGGGAGACAGTACCCGGACACTACCGGTGGGAACTGATTTTCACATGTACTAACTGGACAGTGAAATATGTCAACATCTCTTTTGCAGTCAATTTTCTAAAATATTCCTTGAAAAGTCATTGTATTAGTTTCCTATCGCTGGTATAAGAAATTACCACAAACGTATGGATTTAAAACAGGAGATCAAAAGTCTACAATGGGTCAGCACAGCTGCAGTCCTTCTAATGGCCATTTCCTCACCTTTTTGAGCTTTTGGCTGCATGCACGGCTTACATTGTGGCCTCTTCCTCCATCTTCAAAAAAGAAATGTAAATTCTGTCTATATTCCTTTTAGGTAAGCAAAAATGTATATGCTAAAATAGATTTTATGAGGTTTTTGGAAGATATAAACAAAATGTGTTAAGTGCCCAGCATAGAAAGTACACTAGGAGACTAGAAGACCACAATTGTTGTTACCATTATCAGGATGATGACAATGGCGAAAGATTTCTATCCCAGAAGTTAAAATAAAAGCTTTGATTCTCAAGAAGAGAAAACCTGACTATTGAAAGCATATCCAGAATGAGTTAAGCTTAGATTGTGCTTTGCCGTTTACCACACTCTTTCACACACACGTGACTTTATCTCATCTTGCCTGCAATTCTGTGATACAGGCATTATTCTCATTCCTGACTTTCTGGGGATGAAACTGAGTCTCAAAGACTCAGTGGCTTCACCACTGGTAGTCTGCGGAATTGCCGCCGGAACCCAAGTCTCCCCCCATCACATCTGCCATACTTTGCATTACAAAAGAGTTCTGCTCTCTAGCAGTTCCTAACGGTCAGGCTTTTATTATGTAAATTGGTAATTTTCAAAGTGTGGTTCCTGGACCAGTGACACCAGCCGCCGCACCTGTTGAAAATGCAGATCTGCTGAGGGTCCGGCTGAGCGAGATGAGTTTCTTTTAAGTCCTCCAGGTTATTCTGATGGACACTGAAGTTTGAGAACTACTGATCTAAACACTGCTCTTTTCTTCTGCTTACAATCTCGAGAGTAAAGGCCTAGCCACACAAAGCCATTTAAGTAATGATTCAGAGATTAACACTTTATTGAGAGACTTCTAGAAGTCTCTCTAATAGAGAGCAAACTCATTGAAAACTTTGCTCTCTCTCTAGTTATTTGGATTTTTCATGTCAACAAAAGTATAATATATTCCATCTACAGAGGAAAGAGAGAAGTAAAAGGTCGAATTTCAACAGAGACAGACATAGGATAATAATGATGATTTCCAATCATTTATTGATGGCCACTTGGGCTGCTTTCATAGTCTATTTTAAATAATGCTGCAATAAACATGGGGGTGCATACATGCCTTCAAATTTTTTATTCTTTGGGTAACTATCCGGTAGTACAAATTCCTGGACTGTAGGATAGTCCTATTTTTAACTTTTTGAGAAACCCCCGTACTGTCTTCCACAGTGGCTACACTGGTTTGCATTCCCACCAACAGCGAACAAGACTTCCTTTTTTTCCTCCCCATCCTCACCAACATTTGTTTCTTGAGTTTTTTATTTTAGCCATTCTGACAGCTGTGAGGTGGTATCTCATGTGGTTCTGATTTGCATTTCTCTGATGCTGAGTGATGTTGAACATCTTTTCATGGGTCTGTTGGCCATCTGGATGTCTTCTTTGGAGAAATGTCTTCATGCTTTCTGCTCATTTTTTAACTGGATTATTTGTTTTTTGGATATTGAGTTGTATAAGCTCTTTACGTATTTTGGTTACTAACCCGTTATTGGATATGTCATTTGCAAATATCTTCTCCTTTTCAGTGGGTTGTCTTTTAGTTGTGTTGGTTTTTTCTTTTGCTGTGCAGAAGCTTTTTATTTTGATGTGGTATACATATACAATGGAATAGTACTCAGCCATAAAACGAATGAAATCTTGCCATTTGCAATAACATGGATGGATCTAGAGAGTATAATATTAAGTGAAATAAGCCAGTCAGAAAAAGACAAATACCATATGATTTCACTCATACATACAATTTAAGAAACAAAACAAATGAGCAAAGGAACAAAAGAGGGAGAGACAAATAAAAAAACAGACTCTTAACTCTAGAGAACAAACAGCTGGTTACTAGAAAGGAGGTCGGTGGCGGGATAGGTGAAATAAGTGACGGGGACCAAGACACACTCATCTTGACGAGCACTGAGGAATATATGGAAGTGTTGAATCGCTATATGATATGCCCGAAACTAATACAACTCTGTATGTTAACTGCACCGAAATTAAAACAAAAAAATAAGTTGTGGGGTAAATAAATAAATAAACAAATAAAATGATAGCTTCCAGAATTTCCTCTCATTCTATATTATCTACAGTTGCTTAAGCAGGACCTTGAAAGATCAGATCCGTTATCGGTCGTCTTCCTCCTCCTCATAGATCATATGCTTGGAGAACACTTAATTGCAGCAGGCCAGAATGACGAAATTAAGTCCTCTCACAGTTGGAACAAAGACAAATTGGATGTGGCATGCCCTAGGCCGAGAGGGGCAAAGGGAGAGCTGACATTTTATATGTTATAAATACTGCTTACTGGTAATTCACCAAATTGTTTCTAGATCTGGGAGTAAGGGCAAAGGTTCTTGTTCTGATTTATCATCTATGTCCTGATGAGTTGAATCAACATCCAGGAGCAGTTTGGGAGGGCAAAGATTCCGGCAGGTTGCCACACCAGAGGCCCAACAATCACTGCTCATTATCAGAACCAAGGGATCAGTCCAGCTTTGAAAGAGGCCCTGGGGAAGACAGGCAAAAAAGCGTCCATGAGGAAGAGCAGTCTGTTCTATCACAGACAGTAAGCATTTCAAGGAGATTTAGGAGAGGTGAGGATAGTGGTGCTTTCATCAAAACCCAAAATCTGGGGTAAGGTTGATCCCCTGTTCAGCCTTAGATCTTCCTTGCTGCTCTATCTTGGAGCTTCTTCAAAACCTGGGGTACACTCCAGGTGGGAATGGGGTGATTCCAACTCTTCAGGGAAAGAGCTCTACTCTGGCCAAGGAAGAGACCCTGACGACTGTCCCGCCACAGGTACAGTGAAACATCCTTCTGCCCTGAGCCCTGCACCTTAGTCGGCCCACAAAAGCCTGTGTCCCAGACACAACTAGCAGGTGATTTCATGCCTACAGAAGACTTTTCTATAGAATTACCAGAGGACAATTCTCTGCATTGCAGCAAGGCCTTCTAGCAGAGTGGAGGGAAGGAGGGGAACATTTATTGACCAGGAACTATGTGCCAGGTCTTTTCCATACACTAACTCGTTTTATCCCTACAACGATCTCATGAAGTAGATCATTTTATCCCCATTTTTCAGACAAGAAAACAAAGCAGAGAAAGTTAGGTTAGTTACTCAAAATCACACAGCTTGCAGTTGGCAGAGCCAGAATATGAACTCTGTTCTGGCTGCAAAGTCTCTGCTCTCCTCACTGCAGTGCTGTCACAGCAGAAGGGGCCCAATGGGCTCACCATCTGTCTCTGAGCAAAGGTCACTTCAGGCCTTCCTGTGTGAGCTGTTGCCCCTAGATCAATGGAGATCACATGTGGACATCACCTGTGCCATCTCTGTTGGCCTGCAAACATACATCCTAATTATGCTGTCCTGAGGGAGAATCAGTATACACTTGTCCCACCACCAAGCAAGGGGACGGAGGTCAGAGGACAACTGAGCCGGGAGTTTTTCTCATGGATGATCCTTACTTATTCTATCTATTCCTCTTTCTCCTTCCAGACCTCCTTCTTCCATGTTACCCCCCACACACACCAATTAAACAGAAAGCCATCATTTTTTTTTGTTGTTGTTATCTCTTACATGAGAAAAAAAAAGGCTGAGGTGAACGTTTTATTGCAAAGGAGAACAAATAGCATTTGCTGCAATCTGCTTATTCCAGCATAATCCTCTAAGTGCTCTTTTATTTGCCCTAAACAAGCTTGATATACAACACAGCCATAACCATCAATGATATTTCAGCCAGTTAATCATTCATTAGGCTATCTAAGTCAGAACAGTCTTCTCTGAAGTTTGTATTCCCATTTTCAAGTTAGGAAATAACTTGAAAGAGGTTCTTTCAAGTTATTTCAGAAATAGACTCTTTCAGAAACAGACTCCTTTCTTCTTGGAATATATCTTTTTTTTTTTGGAACATATAATTTATTATTCCCCAGTAGGGATTGTAATTATGATAGAATAGTGAGGTATTAACTGATATTTCCCTTTGTATTTACCGGCTACAATTACATCCTTCTTTTTACAAGCTATTTGCCAGGACAATTCCACGTCAGAATCCATTCCTCCATACCAGGGCAGGGTTCCTGGGCAGCTAGACTAACTCAGGCTGCTACTTGCCAGGCAGAGCAAACCATCTCGAATGGAACAGGAGAGCATTTGTAGACGGCTCAGGGTGTTCTGTCATGGCCTGGACCTAGGAAGGAACACTTACTCTCATCTGTGTGAGCTGATTTTACTCTGGGCATTCGGTCATCCAATCTAACTTAGGAAGTTTGCCTAAGGAATGGCTGTGTGCACACACTGCTAGAGCAGGGCACAGCCTCCAGGATGTAGGACACTCAGAAATGACCAGCATATGGTGCTCTAGCTTCAACACGCAGCATCCAGGGGTCTGAGAAATAAAGAGTAAAAGGAAAAGCTGCCCTGTTGCGACCACTTCCCACCCCAGCTCTGGCCTCTATGAGTTAGGAAATCCTATTTCCCAAGAGGCCAATAGACAAGGAAAGAAGTCACCATCCTGGCAGGAATAATTAATGACAGAGTATCAGAAGATAGGGTTGGTCTTACACTGTGGGAGCAGGAAAAAATCAGTTTGGTACCCAAATGATCCACTGGAGTGTCTTTTAGTATTTCTTTGCCAAATTTTAGAAGAAAATGGATTAAGTACAGTGTGAGCCAGAGTCCCAGGCTCCTCAGGGAAAGGCCCTAAGGCAAGGCAATTCTAGAATGGGAAACAGAAGAGAGAGATTATAAACTCAGTTGTTACCCCAAGTATAGCTGCCTTCCTGGGGCTAATAGCTCATCCCACTAATCTACTTTTCCCCAGAAAAAAGAGACCAATCAGAATCCCAGAGGAACTGTTCCCAGATGAAGTAAACTTATATTAAGCGAGTTGATCCAGGCAGTGCAAGAGGTAGATTTTAGTGGTTGCTGTGGTGTACTGACAAGATTCACCTCTCACCGTAGCCACCTTCACACCAAGCCCTACACATGCCACACCAAAGCACAAAGGCTGCACTGTCCAAGCTGTCGGGACTGTTGGCTGCTGACAGTGTCAGCTCACAGCTGGGCCAAGGGAGCTACCTGGCTCAGGGTTACGCCTTCTCTCCAGGGGCACCCTGTGTCCTGTCCCTGGGCAATGAGGGTTCAGAGCAAAGACCCAACCCCCTTGTCTGAGTGAGGTACAACTCTGCAGGGCTCTTCCAGTTCGACTTCCTCAGAGGACTGGTTAAGGACTTGGTTGCTACGGCGGAGCAGACCAGCTAATCCCCACGGCCTAGTCCTGCTGCCTCCACTCACTCACAGGGGTTTTCCCAGGCGCGCTCCTCAGTGAGCTGCACTGAACCATCTGTCTTCAAGTCTGTCTTTCAGGGAACCCAACCTAAAATAAATGTGAATAGTGGCAATTCCTAAATGAAGGGATTAATTGAAGTTTCTTTTTTTTTTTTTTTTAAAGAATTTATTTATTTATTCGACAGAGATAGAGACAGCCAGCGAGAGAGGGAACACAAGCAGGGGGAGTGGGAGAGGAAGAAGCAGGCTCACAGCAGAAGAGCCTGATGTGGGGCTCGATCCCAGATCGCCGGGATCACGCCCTGAGCCGAAGGCAGACGCTTAACCGCTGTGCCACCCAGGCGCCCCTAATTGAAGTTTCTTGTCTCCTTTTTTGCTTATCTGCATTTTCTGATTTTCCACAATAAACATAAATTACTTCTGTAGTAAGAGCTGTATATGCATACATACACACTTAATATATATAAAATTTCTTAGAGTCATTAAGTTCAGAGGAAAAACAGACATTTAGGTGTGACCTACAACATATAAAATGAAGAAGACACATTTGGAGGAAAGAACATTTCATTTCATTCTTATTTAAATTAGCATTTTTCAAAGTTATTAGTGAGTTTGATTAAATATTTCATGTTTAATGACCAAGAAAATAAAATGAAGAGGAGACAAAACCAAAACAGATAGATTATATATATCAGTGAAAAAAGTTTGGTAACAGACAAAAGAAAAACATCTAGAAATAATTGATTGAAACTGACTCAAAAAATATAAAATATGTATAATATTCGTAATAGTAAAAAATTATAGTATTATATATAATATACATATTACATGATATGTATTATATATACTATATTACACTATATCCTTATATATATTATTATAATTAAAGGAATTAAATTGCTCTTTTAAAACTTTTCCCATAAAGAAGAAAAAAGGATCTGTCAGGCTCAGATTTACAAAATGAGTTCTATCAAATTTTTAAAGGAAAAATAATTATTGATGAAGACATGACCTAAGGCACTCTTATATACACTGTTTAGGGAGGGTACATTGATACACCACTTTGAAAAGTTATTTGGTATTATTTTTCTCCCTATTTTTTAAATCTGTCTTAAGGGTTTTTCTAAATCCAAGTTTTATATGCACATTTTGTCCTCCAGCAGCTTCTCAGAAAAGATGTTAATGAGATAAATTTTTTGAGACATGTCTAACCGGAAAACATCTGTAGTCTATCGTAATACTCAGTTGATAGCTTGGATAGAATTCTAGATTAGAAAAATAAGCAACAATTTCCTTTATATTTTGAAGGCAATGCTCCTTGATCATCTTACTTCCAGTATGCTGTTGAGAAATTTAAACCCATAATGATTATGATGTGTACGTCACCTGTCCTTGACACCTCACCCTGCCCCCCAGAATCACAGAAATTTCTAAAATTATTTCTTTTCCCCCACATATATGAAATTTCACTTTGTGACTGAGTGTGGTCCTATTTTCACCCATTGTACTAAGCACTTGGTGGTCCCATTCAATGTGAAAAATATCACCTTTCAGTTTGGGGAATTTTCTTGTGACTTACATGCTGCATGGCTTCCTGCCTTCCGTTCTTCACATTCTGAATTTCTATTTCTCAAATGTTATGACTCCTGGACTGTTCCTCTAATTTCCTTTTCTTTCTCTTCTTAATATATTTTCTGGGATGTTTCTTTATCACCCAACTCTTTTATTAAGTATTTCATTTCTTCCATCATATTTTTAGTTTCTAAGAGCGGTTTCTGGTTCTCTGTTCAATTCTCATGGCATCCTATTTTTGTTCCAAAGAAATATATCCTTTTACATTTCTGAAACTATTAATGATAGTTACACTCCAACTTTTATTTTTGAGGTTTTATTCTTTCCACATAGGTCTAAAAGAATTTCATCCATTTGTTTTGCTCTCCTTCTTTCATATTAGAGATTTCTTTTCTCAAATGTCTCCTTAATTAAATGTTCATTTTTCAAGGTCTGTGACTAAAGGCCCGGTGAGCTTGTCAACTGTGAACTTCCCTCTGGGTGATCTAGGCGGGCCATTTTTTGGGGAAAGTGCAATGACATTTTCTTCAGGTCTTTCTCCATGGGCTGGTCAGATACTCCAGAGAAGACTCTTCTAAAATTTTGTAGATAGAGAGTAAAGGTCTGGCTGCCAGTGTCCTAAAAAGTGAATAGGGTGGATCTCTCCATATTTAGTAGGCACACATTCAATTAATCTTCCTGTTTCTTCACAGTATTTGTGTCTTCAGCTGTGTCTATTTTTCCTCAGTCAGTTCTGTGTTAGCTTCTCTGGAGAATAATTTGCTGGCTGTGAGGGACAATTGCTCATGGAAGAAGAGAAGGCGATTGAGAATTTAACTGCTTCTTTAAACACTTTCAATCAATTCACTATATTTCAGCTAGCTCCTTTAATCCCATCTTCCAGAGGCACCAATTAGGGGGCCTTTGGAAGATTCCGCAGCATAAATTAAGTTGGTTCTCTGATTCCTTCCCATCATCCCTTACCCTGACTTAGGTTTGGCTTTCTCAGTTCTACCAAGCAATTTACCATTCATCCATCTACTTTTCAGACTTAAACATTTTATTGATATTGTCTCATCTTCTCTTTTCTCCATATCTGTGGATTTTTTGCCTTTTTAAAAGCGTTAGATTCTTAAAGGAAACAAAATTAGACAAATGTATTAGAACTACTGTCTTTACTAGGAAATGTGACTTAAAAAAAATGAAGATGTACAGAGTCTATTACTCAGTAATTTCACTTCTAGGTAAACTCTTGACATGTGTAACAGGAGCAGTGCGCAGAAATATTCATAGCTTTATTGACATAGCAACAAAAAGTTAAGTCATGGATGAGTCTTAGAAACATAATGGTTAGTTCTTTAAAAATCATAGAAGGATGTATACAGCATGAAATAAATTTGTTCAGTTCAAAATAAAAAATCCTAAAAATGTATTGCCAGTTACTAATATCTTTAATATATCTAATAAACCATTAAAAAGGCAAAGCAATGATAAACATAAAATATCAAAGCAGTAATTACGCTTGGTTGGAGAGAAACAGAGTTAAAATTGCGGACAAAAATAAGGAGCTGCAAGAGTACTGCCAATCATTAGAGTCCCTAGAAGCAAACACTGATGTGAGAATTTGAGTATAAGTAGGAAGTTATCCCTGCAGATACTAGTAAGGGAGGGGAGAAGTCAAATGGGAAGGGAAGGAAAAGAAAGGAAGTCTACACAGGGTAAATTACAAGCAGATTATTACCGTGAGCAACCGAGGCTCAAAATCAATGGGGACCTCTTTTTTTTTTTTTTTTAAAGATTTTATTTATTTATTTGACAGAGATAGAGACAGCCAGCGAGAGAGGGAACACAAGCAGGGGGAGTGCGAGAGGAAGAAGCAGGCTCATAGCGGAAGAGCCCGATGTGGGGCTCGATCCCATAATGCCGGGATGACGCCCTGAGCCGAAGGCAGACGCTTAACGACTGAGCCACCCAGGCGCCCCTCAATGGGGACCTCTTGAACACCGTAGAGAATAGTGTCAAAGTCATCCTACCTGAGGGACAAAGAAATTTAGATATCTATCTACCAGCTCCTGCCCATTATTACATGAGGGTTGCTCCTGATGGCTTCATTCCCTGGCACATCCCGCATGCCCTGCTTGCAGGGGCTCAGCATGGTTCTTGACCAGAGGAAAGCCTGCAGGCAAAGCATCTCAGATGCTTAAGGCAGAGAGCCCTTAGTGCTTTTGGGAATAGTGAGCACTAAGGAGGTAAACCTCCTACAGCACTATTCTACTTTTTAAACTAGGGGTGGCTAGGGACGTCTGGGTGGCTCAGTCGGTTAAGTGTCTACCTTCGGCTCAGGCTATGATCCCAGGGTCCTGGGATGGAGCCCCGCATCCGCATCCAGCTCCCTGCTCAGTGGGGAGCCTGCTTCTCCCTCTGCCTGCAGCTCCCCTGCTTGTGCGTGCACTCTTTCTCTCTGATAAATAAATAAAATATTTAAAAAAATAAAAATAAAAAATAAACTAGGAAAGGCTAAAATGGGATTTGCTTATCCTTTGTACTATGTATGTGGGATGTATTCTTTCATATCTATGCTATGTTAATTAAGAATATTAAGTGAACTTGTGGGGCGCCTGGGTGGCACAGCGGTTAAGCGTCTGCCTTCGGTGCAGGGCGTGATCCCGGCGTTATGGGATCGAGCCCCACATCAGGCTCTTCCGCTATGAGCCTGCTTCTTCCTCTCCCACTCCCCCTGCTTGTGTTCCCTCTCTCGCTGGCTGTCTCTATCTCTGTCGAATAAATAAATAAAATCTTTAAAAAAAAAAAAAAAGAATATTAAGTGAACTTGTACATGTTTCTTGAATTCCCATTTTATTCTTTGGAAGATGTTTGTTAGAAATGTGAACTTCATAATATGCTTCAGTTTCACTGACCTTCTGCTCACTTGCAGCAATGGGGCCAGAGAGTCCCTGGTGTCATTGGGCCCTAATTCACTCTCCGAACAAGCTGGCCTCCGCTGCAGGAGGGCTGTTGTAATTCAGTGTAAATATCGTCATGTATAAAACAGCAGGAACTGATTTGCAAGAACTCTTTAGACAGTGTATTTTAGGAAAACAACATGTTGTGAAATTCAATTCAATTTATGTGTCTGTTTTTGTATTATATGGATCATTTTTACATAGCAAGATTTTGGCATTTTGGGGTTTTAGAACTCATATGCCATGGGCTAAGACAACTTTTTGGAACATAATTCAATTTCCGATTATGCTATTCCAAGCAGGAACAGTTCTATAAAATCCTCTTTTCTGTGGCTAGCATATTACAGCTTTGTTTATTGAGCCAGATGCATTTTAGGCTGTGCTTAATGGAGCAGGGGCATTTAACGGACCCAGGGAACAATAGCTGACCCCTGGATGTTACTGGACCGTACGCTGCAGTTGGACTCCAGCGGGGAGCTTACTAATTTGTGCCAGGTTACACAAACAGGCCAAAAGGTGCCTTCATTGATTTTAGAGAATTCTTTCCGACTACTCAAAATCACTGGAGCCAATAGCTCTGTAGGAAGCCAGCTATATAGACAACACATATTATTGACTAAATTACCCCTTTAATACGTCAGCTTAAAAACAAACAAACAAACAAACAAACAAAAAAACCTTTGAAAATAGGTTTCAAAAAAATCTCAGTGCCTACAATGACACATACCTGTATTCTTTGACACAAAGTTTAACTTAATCCACTATGTTAAAACATTTGAAAGCACTCTTGACAAAGGAACTGACAATTTACTAGCTTGAAGGTCCTTAATTTTCCTCTGAACAATACAGGCTCATCATTCTACCTCTGAAGGTGAGTCTCTACTTACACTCACAACAAACTGACGAGAAATTATGGAGCGCACTGTTTCACAAGAGCTCATAAGAACTGACTCTGTAGAGGTGGGGATGTAAGCAGAATAGAGGAGTTAGTAACAGGCATGTTTTAGGGGACATCTTTAATAGGAGACTAAAATGCACTGTGACTCCCTTTAATTTTACACATCAATATGGGTTCAGGGCCCACTTGGTGAGGCAGACCAACTTAGTATTCCCTTTGTAACTGTAAATATTTCCATTTCACAGTCATTCATTTAACCATCTCTTAGAATGGATTAGTCATTAGCTTTTGAAGATGGTCCTTTTTTAAATTAAAAAAAAGTTTTATTTATTTAAATAATCTCTACACCCAACGTGGGGCTTGAACTCATGACCCAAGATCGAGTCGCATGCTCTTCTGACTGAACCAGCCAGGCACCCCAAAGGTTGTCTTTATTCTCCTTCATACACAACCCCAGCAAATGAATGGATGGGTTGATGGGTTGATGGGTAAACAGATGGATGACAGATGGATAACTGTAATTTAAATTGGAAATTTTGACCAATACAACAATACACAAAATACATTTCAAAGGGAACTCTTAAGCCACAGAGCCCAAATTTCAATATAGGTATAAAAGATGATGGCAATTGAGAGAATTTTTTTTTTTTTGAGGACTATTTCTTTGGAAAGATAGATGTGCTGTGGGTGAACAATGAAAAGAATTGTTTGCAATGTACCTCAAGACAGTCAAAGAACTATCTCCTGCACTAAGTCTGTCTTTATTTAAAATTTTGATATCTTGGGGTGCCTGAGTGGCTCAGTTGGGTAAGTGTCTGCCCTCGGGTCAGGTCATGATCCCAGGGTCCTGGATCGAGCCCCTAGATGGGTTCCCTGCTCCGCAGGGAGCCTGCTTCTCCCTCTCCTCCCCCCTTCGCTCCTGCTCTCTCTCTTGCTATCTCTCTCTCAAATAAATAAATAAAATCTTAAAAAAATAAAATTTTGATATCTTGCCCATCATATTTGTTTCCATTAAGATTTATTTTTTTAAATGTTTCACTAAAATATTATTTATCTTCAGTGTGCTGAGTTTTTTGGGATCCCCTTTAGTTTTGCTCTTAAGGCAAGGGCCTCACCCCTCCCAGTCCTGAGTGAGGGTCAGCCCATCACCTGTGCCTGCTAAAGCAGCCTATGACAGCAGGATAGAGGCGGGTGACTAGGAAGGTACTGCACTCTTCTCTCTCATAGTGGTCGAAAGTATGGGAATTCTAGGAACTAGATGAAAACTAATGGTAGGAATATTATCCTGGGGTCATTTAAAAAGGTATCCTGTCCAAGAGGATGGTCTGAGAGGACTGAAGACGACCTAGTAGCTGGCAGGGCAGAAGCTGAGGGGCTCTGAGGATGAGGCACTGCTACGTCTGGAGAGTTAGACTGAGAGCCAGGGCAATAAAAGGGGCCCTCCCTCTCTCTACCTTCCATTCTGCTCCCCAACCCTAGAAGTCAGAAGCAAGAAGGTTTATGGCAGACTCTCCCCCCACGACTGCTGGCTTGCCTACAGCCAGGCCCTGGAATGAAGGTAGAGTGTAGAGAAGTCTCAACTTTGAATAAAGAGTAAAGTATTCTTTAATATGTTAGATAAAACATTCCTAAATACTGAATTAAAACTATGATTTTGATATGAACTTGGCCTTAGGAGGCAAGGTCCTGTTGCAGAACTCCAGGGGCACAATTCCCATTAGAATCTACTGGAGCTAAACTCCAGGAGACTCATTTACAAAGATTATAATGCAAATAGTGCCCCCTGGAGCTGTCTGATTCGAGGCCCTGATAGAACACTTTATTCTTTGAATGGGCGGAAAAAACTAGGGACTGCCTAGTTTTTTAAGCAGGATTGGGGGAAAAAACTTCTCCCAGTGAAAGATTAAGACAAAAATAAACTTGCATTTTAGTTAAACTACATAAACTATGCTCACTCAACCTACCGTTACAGAAGGATAAGTAGAGGAATGAATGGATGAATAAACAAACAGATTGTAAAAGGCCAATTTATTAAGGAGAGTGATTCTACTTAAATTAATCTGTTTCTTTAACAGTGAGATGATTTAAGAAGCAAATGCCTATTGAAAAGGGAACAAACATTCATTGGGGGCAAATTTCAATGTCTGACTGACTGATGTTGTTTAGGGACTTTATCTGTAATTCAAAGGTTGGTCTTCCATATAGATTAACTCACTGAAAAGAGAAGACTGTGCCCTGATGCCCTTGGGAGATAGCACACACATCTGGCACAGCTGGCATCTGCTGTCTCATCTGCTAATCTAGTCTAACAGCCGTCTAGGGCATTCCCACGTCGCTGTGGTTCTCTTTTCTCTGGTCTCACTTTCACCATCTTATTTTCAGTTCTCATTTCTCAGCAAGGTTATAGTAGTATTTAATTTGCCTTTTCTTCCAGATGAGTCCCTCAAATCCCTCATATATTTGGTGCCAAATGAAGCCTTCTAAAATACAAATTTTGATCAAATGAAGATATGTGCATGGGTCTCTATGCACACACCAACTTATAGGAGTATACACATACACATTCCTATGTGTACATATATACACATATGAGTACATAGAAATACGTAAATACATACACACACACACGTGTCTGTATTCAAGCATACTTGAAACTAGATGAATTGGCCATAAACATTACATTAATTACGTACCTTTGGCGGGATTATAAGTCCTTGATTTTTTTTTATGCCTTTTTCTCCTTTCTAAGTTATCTGCATTGACTGCTCCTTAACCTATAATTTTAAAAAAATTTCTTGGGGCACCTGGGTGGCTCAGTCGGTTAAGTATCCGACTCTTGGTTTGGCTCAGATCATGATCTCAGGGTTGTGAGATTGAGCCCACACTGGGCTCTGTGCTGGTTGTGGAGGCTGCTTAAGATTCTCTTTCTCCCTCTCCCTCTGCTCCCAACCGAGATAGATAGATAGATAGATAGATAAATAAATAAATAAATAAGTTTTTAAAATTTCTTAATGATGTAGAGGAATATTTAATGAAATGGAAAAATTTTGATAAGATTCTTAATTTTTAAAGATTTGTAAGATAATATATATAGTATAAGCTCACCTATTTGTGTAACATGCTTATTTTATATAAATGGTGTGTATATAAATATATATAATTATATGTAATATATAATACATGTAATATATAGTTATATATTTCATTATATATATGTATATATGTATATAAATACATATATATAAATGCTACTGACTACTTTGGGAGATAAGACCTTGAGTAATTTTTACTTTCCTTTGTGCTTAGCTGTATTTTCAAAATTTTCTACAGTGACATATACAGTCATGATAGTCTTCCCACTAAGCGTGTTTCTCTGTAGCAAGGATGTAAAGCTATGGTATAGTGATGCCGACTGATGCTTTTCCTAACACTGGTAACATTTCCTTGATTTCTACAGGATTACTTCTGCCATGCCGAAAAAGTAACACTTTGGCAATATTATTCTTTCACTCTGAGATAAAAGTTTGCTTCATTCCATCAAGGAGCCAAAGTCCCTTGTAGTATTCTGCCAACCAGATAGCTTTGGAGCCTATGATCAGCAATTAACTTTCCTTCAGAAAGCCTCAAGATGGAGGCTCCTCAATTAGGTTGCAAAATAGGCAGGGAGTCAAAATATTACAGTGGGTAAGCCCATGACCCTAGTATCAAATTAGAAGGCAGTGGGGTACTGTTCATTATTAAACAACCTGTTTGCTGGTCAAACACCCACATGCTGAACCCAGACTAGGAAACAAATGGCACTTCTAAACAGGCAACAAAGGCTTTAATTAGGATACACAAGCTTACTTTGTACATATTTTGGACCTATTTTGAATTATCTCTGCCCTCAAATCTGAAAATCTCTCAGAAGAAACAAAAGGTTAACAGACACTACAATCAATACAATAAGTGTAAAAGGGTTCTGATGGCAATACTGAAGCACAGGCAAAGAAGATTTAGCCCAGGCCAGCAGGAAGGAGGAAGGGAAGGCAGTTTGTTGGATAGGTGACGCTGAGCTGACTCTGAAAGCCTAAGTGGGTGTTAGGCAGGGAGAGCATGGGGTAAGGGCTGGGATTTACATGCAGAGTTAAGAAGATGGACAAAAATATAGAGATGGGAGAGATCAGAGCACCTTGGATAGGGGAAGAGTAGAGTGGGGTGAATAGGAGAGGTAAGGAATATAGAATTTTATGCTGATGCCAATAAGGAATTATTGAATGCTAATATGCAAAGACATGGTCACATGTGCATTCTATGAAGATAATTCTCCAGACAAAATGGATTCTGAGAGACAGGAGGAGGGGAACACCATTTAGATTATTATAGCAATCTAGGTGAGTGTTGGTGACTACTAGAAAATACAAAGAGGGAATATATTTAAGTGATATAAGGGAGTAAAAGTTGTTTTGTTGATAAAATGGAAAACCAAGAATAAAGGATAGGAAAGATGCTAGAATTATCCCTAGAATGGCAGAATCAATCACTGATACAGGAAATAGAACAGGAGAGAACAGGCTGAGTGAAAAGTTAAGCTGCTTTCTGGTTGTGTAGAGTTTGAGGTGCTGATAAAGCACGCAGGTAGAGAAACCCGGTACGGAATAGGTACCTGGTAGGAGAGAGATCTGAGTTGTAGCTCTGAAGTCTGGAATCACATAGATGAAAACTGAAAACATGGGAAAGAAAAAGATGGCCCAGGTAGACTGCAATGAAAAGAGATCTTAAGGTACAACTTTAAATATAAGGTGTCAAATGAGGAACAATTGCCCATGGGAAGAGCCTAAAAAGGAGTATTCAGAGAAGTAAGTTGAATGTCAAGAAAGAATCAAGTCAGGAAAAGAAAAGGAGAAATTTCAAAGGGGAGAAGAGTCAATGCTCTGGAATGCTTCAGTGACATAAAATAAAGGCCAAGATGTGTGCATAGTGTTTGGCAACAAAAAATTCATCTATGACCTCAGCGAGTAGTTTCAGCGGACTGGTGAATATGAAAGCTGGTATTGTAGTAGACTGAGGCACTAATAGAAGAGAAGAATGCAGAGACAAGTATAAGATTATTGTCTCAGGAAGCCTGGCTCTAAAGGGAAGGAGAAAGACTGAATAGTTTCTAGAAACATCAAAAGAATCCAGAGAGTCTTTTCATTTCTTAAAATGGGAAAGACTTGACCATCTTGATATGAAGGAGAAAAGATCCCACCTCAGCTTAATAAATAAAAGAGAAAGAGAGGTGCAAGTATGAAGATGCAGGGGGGAAAAGTCTTCGCAGGTGCCTCAGTTATAATTTTTTTTTTTTAAAGATTTTATTTATTTGACAGAGACAGAGACAGCCAGCGAGAGAGGGAACACAAGCAGGGGGAGTGGGAGAGGAAGAAGCAGGCTCATAGCGGAGGAGCCTGATGTGGGGCTCGATCCCATAACGCCGGGATCACGCCCTGAGCCAAAGGCAGTCGCCCAACCGCTGTGCCACCCAGGCGCCCCCTCAGTTATAATTTTAAGCCTTGCTTCCTCTTGACTGAAACTGTATGTATTCATTCTTCTTCTATACTTTAGCATAGTGCCTAGGTCACAGTAGGAATTCTAATTTTTGTTGAGTAAATAAGTGGGTAAAAGAATTTATAGGAGTAAAGAAAGTGATAACAGGTAATGTTGAAAATGAGAAGGCAGAAATTGAAGGGATTATTATTTGATGATTTATTTCCCCTGTGAGTAATGTGTAAGTCATCTGCTGAAGGCAAGGGAAGAAGAGTATAGGAAAATGATTAAATCCAACACCAAAAAAACAAATAACCCAATTAAAATGGACAGAGGACCTGAAGAGACATTTTTCTAAAGAAGAAGATGGCCAACAGACACATGAAAAGATGTTCAACATCCCTAATCATCATGGAAATGCAAATCAAAACCACAATGAGATATCACCACATACCTGACAGAATGGCGAGTATCAAAAAGACAAGGAATAACAAGTGTTGGTGAGGATATAGAGAAAAAAGAACCCTTGTGCATTGTTGGGGAGAATGTAAATTGGTGCAGCTCTTGTGGAAAATAGTATGAGGGTTCCTCAAAAGTTAAAAATAGAAATGCCATATGAGGGGCACCTGGCTGGCTCAGTTGGTAGAACATGTGACTCTTGACCTTGGGGTTGTGAGTTTGAGACTCACATTGGGTGTAGAGATTACCTTAAAAAAATCTTTTAAAAAAAGAAAGAAATGTTTACTGCAGCATTATTTACAGTAGCCAAGATAGGGAAGCAGCCCAAGTGTCCATCGAATGATAAATGGATAAAGAAGATGTGAGATAGATAGATAGATAGATAGATATAATGGAATATATAGAATGGAAAGCACACATGTGTAATAGCACAGGGGTTTGTGAAGGGGAAATGTGCAAGAGGGTTTTTTTTTATTGGCAATAGGATATTGATTGCAGAATGTAAAGAAACCAGGGGGGTTCCAATGTGGGAGAAAATAAAGGGAACTGACTGATGTTCTCTTCAAGCCACATTTTCTCCTGAGATATGGGAGAAAATAAAGAAGCTGAGAGGATGGAGAGCTGTGGTCAGAAAGTCCCATGTTAAATTTTACAGAAGTAAAACTCTAGAGAACACAAATCACAGCTTACAGCCCTGTATGTAAATGGATAAAGTGTAACAGAAGTAAAGGTTACTAGAGATGAGGAGTTAAAGAACTGTGAGGCCAGAGGGACAAATGACTTATCTACGTGGACTTTGAGGTCACCCAGGATGATGGCAGGACATAGAGGATGATGAAGAGCCAGCTGCCAAGATCTTCAGTGATAGATGGTAGATAGCAATGTCAGATGGGGACAGATGGTAGATAATGATATAATGATAGATGAGGTAAATGACAGATAACTATGATGAAGTAGGCTGGAAGGTGACAGCCAAAAGAAAATGGTCTCAAAAGAAAAGACTTTCTTTAAAAAGGAGGGGGGGCAGAAACATAATGGTTTGGATGGGGCAACGGAGAGCTGAGATAATGCAAACCCGTCTTCCACTATCTGTGGCATGAGAAGCATAGGAGATAAACGACATTCCATCCAAATTGCTTGAGAGAGACTCATCATTTTGGGGATAGACCTAGGTTACAAAGAAGGAGAAGATGAAAGAGTTATAAATCCTTCACTCAAGATCATTCAACTGATACATGTGGATCACATAAATGGCTGTCCTGTTATTAAGGACAATCAGCAAGCCACACTGGCCATTATATGGCAGACGTCCTGCTATACACTGCTATAATTCTACAGTTCAGAAGAAAACCAACCATCCATGGCAGGTGCAAAGTCTAAGACATAATTTAACAGGTCTTACTATTTCTAAAATTTAGAGGATTACAGTTAAAATAGAATGAAGTGGTCTCTGTAGGCAAACACTAGAATTCTTTCTCATTCCCCATTCGCTGCTAGGAATTGGATGGTAATCTTAAAGCTTCCTGTTGCTCCTTGCATTGGTACCTCAAATTCTTCTCTTACAGGGGCCTGATAGAGACCACTAGTTTTCTCTGACATGTAAAAGTTAAACAAGTTGGGATTGAAATTCAGAAGTGATTAGAAAAGGCCTGAAAATACTGTTTTCCATAAATGATATATTTTTAAATACTCTAGAAAAACGTTCCCTCCTACTCTGCGATGCGGTGAAAGGATTTCATGATCTCTAGAAAGCTATTTCTTTGAGATGAGCTTGAAACATTGTACTGCCCTTCCTCATGATGTCTCTGGTCTTCATGATGATATTAATATTTCTTTGGCTATCATGAATCGGCTGTTTTTGTCTTTTATCACTTTTATGAGATCTTTAGAAGGTCACTACATTTGGGAGAAGTAGGCTTACCTGACCCACCCTTGGTAGTTCAGGACAGGCTTCTCAGAGCAGTCAATGACCAAGCTGGGACCTAAAGCAAGAGAAAGCATGTACATTCAGGAGATGGGAGAGTGAAAGAGGTTTAGAGTGTTTAGACTTTGGAGGACACCGTAAGGAAGGGCAAGAGACTGGAGATACGAGTAGGGGCCTTGTAAGCCATGTTAGGAATGTAGTTTGTACAATCCCCTGCAGGAATGGGATAGGGATCACCAGGAGCTTCTGCTGATTTCCACTTCTTCCATACCACTCCATGCTCACATGGACTATGAGCCGAGAGAGAGAGAGAGAGAGAGAGAGAAAGCATCTGCAACCACAGGCACACACATACCCGATCCACCCACTCACGCAAGCTGCAGGACCCTAAGTCTTCCAGCTTTATCAGAGAAGAAAACAAAGAACTGGGTCAGCCCTCAGCTGGGTGGTCCAATTGTATCATCAGTAGGAGAGGTCTGCAAGGAACTTGGTCTACAGGTTCTTCTTTTTTTTTTTTTTTTTTGACAGAGACAGTGAGAGAGGGAACACAAGCAGTGGTAGTTGGAGAGGGAGAAGCACGCTCCCAGCAGAGCAAGGAGCCCAATGCGGGGCTCGATCCCAGGACCCTAGGATCATGACCTGAGCCGAAGGCAGACGCTTAACGGCCGAGGCACCCAGGTGCCCCTGGTCTATAGGTTCTATATAATCTTTTCTAGGTGGGGTCCAGGTGAGTGGTAAGAATTGAGAAGCTACAGAGTTTGGAAGCTGAAAAAGGAAAAGTATAGTGTTAAAAATTTGATCTAGTCATTTAAAAAAATCCAACGGTGGATTGTCTACGGACAATAGGGACTCCTAACTGACTTTAAATTAGGATATTGCCACTGATAAATGGAAGACTGCAAAGTTTAACCTGTCCATTTTGTTAGTGGGCTGGCATGAGTCCAAGTGCTATTTGCTTACCTTATCCTACTCTGCACCTCCTGAGAGGCTCGAGGTGGCCAGGAGACAAGACCACATTCGGAAGGCACTGTCAGGTGAACAATGGCGAGAAGCCATTTTGTTTCTTCCTCCCCACCTTCCTAACTGGGGCAGGCAATTTTATTTCAGTCATGAGATTACAGAGTAGACAGATATATTCCTAGAGGGAGCTACAGCATCATGCTATCCTTAACAAGCAATTCCAAGTCATACCTAGTCCCAAGTTAACCACGAGTATAAGTCATGAAATATCTAAACAACTTTTAGGTGGCTTTCTAATAAACGACAGAAGGACATGGATTTCATTTACAAAAAAACTAAAGTGGTTTGAGACCTAGGATCTATCTAAAAGTTTATTATTACTGCTGGAGTTTCTTTCTCAGAGAATGAGGATAGAAAGATTTACTGAGAACCTGATGTTTACTTGAAGTTTTGCTCGCATGTGTGCTTTATGTAATTTGTTCATAAAACCCTATGTATAAAGTTTTATTATTATCTTCATTTTATAGATAAGGAAACTGAGGCTCAGAGAGGTAGAGTAATCTCATCAAAGTTCTGTACAGTAATGGGTGTTGTAGGCAGTATTGAAACTCAAGTCTTTTTGTTTCTAAACTACAGCTTCATTTTACTGTACCATATTTCTAATCTAGAAAGAAATACTGGAGCGATTATCGTTCATGGCCTTCTAAATTCACAAATGCCCAAAAGTAGTGGTGGATTAACTGAGAGACCAGTCCTTGGCTTTAGGGTAACCATGAACTTTTCTACTGTTCTCAAATTGAAAGTATACTAGGGTAATTGTTCCCAAATGATGAGGTTTTCATTATCTTTGATAAAAGGGAGAAAAACAAAGACAAGGTAATAATTTTTTTTCCATAAAGTTAGTTACAAATGTAAAGGACTTCTATTATTCTAAAATTATAACCCTTCTCTCCTCCCATGTTCTGATGCCTTTTTCTCTCTTTTTTTTTTTTTTTAAAGATTTTATTTATTTATTCGACAGAGATAGAGACAGCCAGCAAGAGAGGGAACACAAGCAGGCGGAGTGGGAGAGGAAGAAGCAGGCTCATAGCGGAGGAGCCTGATGTGGGGCTCGATCCCATAAAGCCGGGATCACGCCCTGAGCCGAAGGCAGACGCTTAACTGCTGTGCCACCCAGGCGCCCCCCCTTTTTCTCTTTTAATGAAATAATGGAGTTAGTAGAAGGTAGTTTGCTTTTTAATGTGCTTACTTGATAAAATATTAAGTGGGCAACTCCACTGAAAAAGTATGCCCAATGGATACAATCAAAATTAAAAACTAGAGGTGCCTGGGTGGCTTGATCAAGAGGCATCTGACTCTCGATCTCAGCTCAGGTCTTGATCTCAGGGTCATGAGTTCAAGCCCTGTGAGTTCATGCCCAGCATGGAGCCTACTTATAAAAAAATTAAAAACTTAATTCTATCCCCCAGTTTCCTGCTCAAATGTGTTAGATACATCCTTCCTCTAACCCTAATGAAATGTTGGGCATGCTTTTTAGCTTCTCTACTGACCTTGAGTTAATAAGAGTTTCTTTGGTCACATTTATTCACAATAATGGTCTCTTTTGAGCAAGTGATATATTCAGACTAGTTAATAATCAAAACTCTGCACTTCATAGCAAGTTAATGTATTACCTCCACCAGCTCAGTCCTGCTCCAGGCTGAAAGCCTGCAATGGGGAAAGGGAGAGATATGGCGACCTCCTTGTCTTTTTACCTTTTTAGCTATCCTCCATAGCCTCGTCCCACATACATATTGAGTTTTAGCTTCTGATTGCATTGCACCAGGATCGGGGATGAGAGGGAATAGGAGTAAAAAAAGGAACGGTTTTAATTAATGGCATAGCTGATACCTGCCTTTTGTTTTCTGTGTACATGGCAGATGTTTAAAACTGATTGTTTCTCTAATGGAAGTTTTCGGGTTGTCTAGCTACATTTCTACCTCTTAAAATTTTTCTCAGTGGCCTATCACCATTCTAGACCAAAACACAAACCTAGTGAGCACTTATGTGTCATGCACTGTACCAGGTGTCAGGATATTTACCAAACTCCTGGCAACCCAAAAGCACAATGCAAAAGAACATATTAGTAAAATAAGTAAATCTTCAGTCTCAATATCATATTAACTTTAACTTTTTATTTATATTTGGTTATAAAATCTTACTTTACAAGGTAATTGCTATTGTAAAAAAGGGATAGGTCATTAATAGTCTCATTTCCCAGATGTTATTTGATATATGCTCTAAATTGTGTTACCTCCAATGTAGTGTGCACTTTGAACTTATAAGCAGAAAACGTATTTTAAGAGAGTATGCATTCTAGTCCTTGAAATAAATGTACTCACAAGTTGTAGTTTGAGACAGAATAGGTATTGTTTACCATGTTTTATAGTTGACTCCTGAACAACATGGGGGGGTCAGGGGCACCAACCCCCACATGCAGTCAAAAATCCTTGTATAACTTTTGACTCCTCAAAAACTAAACACTGATAGTCTACTGTTGACCGGAAGTCTTCCTGATAACATAAACAGTCAATTAATACATATTCTGTATGTCATATGTATTACATACTGTATTTTTACACTAAAGTAAGCTAGAGAGAATATTTCAAAAATAAGTAAGAGCAAATACATATACAATATTTTACCGTATTTTTAGAAAAAAATTCATATATAAGTGGATCCATACAATTCAAACCCACGTTGTTCAAGGGTCAACTGTAATTCAGTTCAATTTCAGGAAAGGAACTAAGAAATTTATAGAACGATAAACTACAATGGCTGGGCATTAGTGTAGTTAAGTGACCTTTTAAACTTTAAACTTCCACATCACAGTATGAAGTTGGTTCTAAGATAAGAAATAGAATAAATTGTCTCCTAAGGACAGACCTGAATCTCTGATTGCTTAGAGGCTGACTCAACTAGAGATCATGGCTTTTGATGGTACTTGGAAGATAGACCGGAATGAGAACTATGACAAGTTCATGGAAAAAATGGGTAAGGGCTTAATTCTTCAGTGGGTTGTTATTTTGTTCCTCACAGACATTTTTCTTTCTAATTCCTTCTAAACCTCAGGGCTTAGGGAATGTCTCCTGTTCTGGTGGTGAGAATGTGTGAGGCTCAGAGTAGGGAAAACAATATTCTCACTTCTTATATTAGGAAAACTACACAATTTCACTAGCGGGAGAAAAGATTCTTTGAGTTCTCTGTAACAAAAAAGATCCAGGTATGATTCATTTACTCTTCAACTGCCGATTTTATCTGTATCATTGAAAACTGACTTTTTTTTTTTTTTTTTTTGGTTTAGAGAGTAAAAAAGGACAGTGAATAATGGAAACTTCAAAACTTTAAAACGTTGAATTCTAGGAGATGGAAAAACAAAGATCATATAGTAAAGTAGTAGAAAAAAAAGTTCTATCATAATTCACAGCTCTAAATATATTAGACTTAATTCTCATTTCCTCTGACATAAAATTTTGGGAATAATCTCATGATTCCATGTAGTTTCTATGAGGGTTTTAACTTAACTAACTTTAATATCTATTCCAATACTCTGGCAGCTCATACACTGCATGAGATGCGCAAACAAATTGGAGTCATTCCCCAAAAAGAAAATTTGGATCAATTATATTCTATAGTTCCAGAATTCCATGTTGAAATTTATGGGATTTGCACATTCTTACGATAATGAATTTGACAGCAATACTTGCCAATTTTCTCATTTTTGTGATAGTCAGAAATGCCACAAAAAGCAAAGAGAATTATGAAGTTCAAAATTTTAAAGCCATTATGAAAAGTAAAAAAATGTTTAAAAATATTTATGCAGAATTAAATTTCCTTATAAATATATTAATATATTTAATCCTTTGTTTGACATTTCTGGAATTTAGTTTACTTAACGATGAAGCAAAAGTTTGATGATTGTATTAAAATTACTCCGTTCTAAGATTCTACAATTCTGTTTTTCATTTAATTTTTCATAAGTTTTGGAAAAATAGCTTGAATTACTACTCTTGATCTAACTAAGCTTGAATTTTTTCTGTAAGAGGCAATCTGAATGCTCTTGTGCAAAGGCAATGTATCAGGTTTTCCTTCCCACCCTCAAAATGTACATAAACAAATAAAACAGAACTTATTGAGATAAATACTTTCTATGCCATTTTGACTTTATTTTCTCCAACATCTTTTGCTTTGCAGGTGTTAATATGGTGAAAAGGAAGCTTGCAGCTCATGACAATCTGAAACTGACAATTACACAAGAAGGAAATAAATTCACTGTCAAAGAATCAAGCACTTTTCGTACCATTGAAATTGTTTTTGAGCTTGGTGTCACTTTTAACTACAGCCTAGCAGACGGAACTGAACTCACCGTAAGATACTTTTTGCAAGCAATGCATTCTTGATTTTTCTACACAATACTAAAATAATCTGTTTTCTGTCACTGGATAGTTTATTGTTAAGCCTCCTTCATTTACTGAAGCAGCCAATAGAGTGTATCCACATTATATATTACACAAATTGGCAGGATATTTAAATCTAATGTTTTTATTTTCATATATCTGTAAATAATCTGGATTGAACAATAAGAATTAGAAAAACATCTTTTGGATGATTAAGTATAGACCTATTATTCATAAAGAAAGCAAAAGATCAGTGTTTTCAATTTTACATACCTGATAGCAGCAAAAGCTTTTAGATTTATCAAACTTAAACATAATAGTCATGTAATAAATACAGTGAAATAATAAGATAAATGAATAAATTAGTTAATGAATGAGTGACCAAATGGAAAAGTCTGATGCATGCTAAATTATAGGTCATTGGGAATATATCTTTTAATGTTTAAGATAAAAAATTTCAGGTAGTCATATTTTTCAACTGATTTTTTTAAATCTTTTTTGTCCTCAGGATTTTCTAGTTATATTATATGTTTGTAATGACAAACTGTCAAATATTTTATTAATTACGGCCATTTTTATATTTGTTTATTTATGTATTTACAGATTTTATTTGTAAGCAACCTCTACACACAACATGGGGTTTGAACCCACAACACAAGATCAAAATTGCCTGCTCCATCAACTAAGCCAGCCAGGCATCCCAATGGCCACTTTTAAATTATTACAACAATTATAAAATTAAAACATACACAGAGTTGTTAGCCTTCCATGAAACTAACTTGAACCATGACTAAATTTAGGATACTCTTTTTAACATGAATGATTTAGAAAAGGGAAGCATTGCTCATCTACCTTAAAATTTAACATTTGGAAACAATTGAGTGAGACAAGCATAAGGGTTACCAGCATATACCCTAGAGCCCTAAAAGCCTAGGTTGAATCCTGGCTCTATGACTTTAGGTGAATTATTGTGTCTCAGTTTTCTCAACCATAAAATGGAGACAGTAATATCTACTTCATAAGGTCATTATGAAGACTGAAGAAGTAGATCTATAAAACTCAGAACAGTGCCTGACATATGGAAGACCCTAAAAAAAGCTGTTATTATTATTATTTATTATTATTATTTTACATTTATAGGGTAGTTGGAACCTAGAAGGAAATAAACTTGTTGGAAAATTCAAACGGAAAGACAATGGAAATGAACTGAATACTACCCGAGAAATTACAGGTGGTGAACTGGTTCAGGTGAGTGTTGAAAAGATCATAGCTATTTCCTAAAGAAAACAATAATTACATAATAATAATTTTGTATTTGTGATTGCTGAGTTACATCTTCAACAAATAAAGTATTACTTTTCTCATAAATCTTACTTATTTTAACTAAAAATGTAAGTGACTAAAAAACCAAAAAATGTGTTTTTAAGTGGGTATATCCTGTATCTGTATAAAATGTTGCTATCAAGAACTAAGAAAAAAAAACTATAATCATTTCAAAGCTATAATAATACTAATATTTTTCTTAATTGAGCCTTAAATCTTAATGGCAAATTCTTCTATGTTTGTTAACACCTTTCAGATTTACATGTATGAAGGAGTAGAAGCCAAGAGGATCTTCAAAAAGGAATGAGCTTTGTTCTTGGAACACAGCCCAGAACACAAATTGAATGGGAAATCTATATTGTACTAAAACTGTTTTTCTCTTCCTGATTAGCCCTTTTGTAAACATAACCAGTGAGTCACATTTCTAATCTTACCAAGGCAAAATAAGTAAAAGCGAATTCGGATTTAATTTGTTTTACATTCCCTAAGATGTACATTATAGCTGTATTGGTGTTCTAAAAGAATTTGTGACTTTTTTAACACAGATGAATCAACTTTGTTTCCACATTGCTTTAGAAGTAGCTTCTCCTTAAAAAAAAAAAAAAAAAAAAAAAAAGCTACGTGACATACGCATTGATAGACTACATGGTTGTTTTGTTTTTGTTTTTGTTCTCCACATTTGGTAAACTAAAATGACAGACTGCATGGGGTCTTTAAAATCTTATATGGTCGTGATTTTTCAGCAGAAACTTTGCAGGCCAAAAGGGAGTGGCAGGATATATTTAAAGTGCTAAAAGGGAAAAACTTACAACCCAGAATACTCTACCCTACAAGGCTATCATTTAGAATTAAAGGGGAGATAAAGAGTTTCCCAGACAAGTGAAAACTAAAGGAGGTCATCATCACCACTAAACCAGCCTTACAAGAATTGTTAAACGATCTTTTTTAATTGGAAAAGAAAATGCCATAACTAGAAATAAGAAAATACAGAAAAGAAAAAAATCTCACTTGTAAAGCAAATATATAGTCAAGGCAGTGGATCAGCCACTTAAAAGCTCATATGAGGTTAAAAACGAAAAATAGTAAAAATTAACTATAACTACCTAAGTAGTTAAAAAATACACAAAATAAAAAGATATAAAATATGACATCAAAAACAAAACATGGGGAGAGGTTCAAAATGTAGCACTTTTAGATTCATTCAAACTTAGGTGACTATCAGCTTAAAATAAACTACTATATAAATAAATCAAGATAGATAAACCTCATGGTAACCATAAGCTGAAAACCTACAATAGATACACAAAAAATAAAGAGAAAAGAACCCAAACATAACACTAAAGAAAACCATCAAACTACAGGGCAGAAGACAAAGAGAAGAAGAAATAAACAGAGAAGAACTACAAAAATAACCAGAAAACAATTAACAAAATGGCAATAAGTACATACCTATCAATAATTACTTTAAATATAACTGGACTAAATGTGCCAATTAATGACATAGGTTGGATGAATGGATAAAAATAGAAGACCACCAGTATTATGCCTACAAGAGACTCACTTTAGATCTAAGACACACACAGGCTGGAAGTGAAGAGATGGAAACAGATATGCCATGGAAATGGAAATGAAAAGAAAGAGTAGCAATACTCATATCAAATAAAATAGACTTTATTTTTAAAATGTACTTTTTTTTTGAGAGAGAGAGCGCATGTGTGTGTGCACGCATGCGAGAGAGAGAGAGAGAGAGAGAGAGAGAGAGAGGGAAGTAGCATGGGGAGGGGCAGAGGGAAAGGGAGAAGCAGGCTCCCTGCTGAGCAGGGAGCCCAATGTGGGGCTCCAACTCAGGACTCCAGGATCATGACCTGAGCTGAAGGTAGATGCTTAACCAGCTGAGCCACCCAGGCACCCCAGAGATAAAATAGACTTTAAAACAAAAGACAGTCACAAAAGACTAAGAAGGACATTACATAATAACAAAGGGGTCAATCCAAGAATCAATTAATTTGTAGATATTAATGCATCCAAATAGGAGCACCTAAATATATAAAGCTAATATTAACAGACATAGAGAAACTGACAGTAATACAATAATAGTAAGGGACTTTAACACCCCACTTCCATCAATACATAGATCACCCAAGCCAAAAAAAGAAAAAAAATCAATAAGGAAACAGTGGCCTAAAACAATACACTTGATCAGAAGGACTTTACAGTTCTCTACAGAACACTTCATTTAAAAACTACAGAATATACATTCTTTTCAAGTGTACATAGAATATTCTCCAGGATCCACCACATGTTAGGCCATAAGACAAGTCTCAATAAAATCAAGAAGATGGAAACCATGGCAAGCATCTTTTCTGGCCACAACATAATACTAGAAATGAATTCAAGAAGAAAACTGGAAAAAAACACAAACATGTGGAGACTAACAACATGCTGCTAAACAATCAGTGGTTCCCTGAAGAAAAAAAGAGAATAAAAAATACCTTGAAAAGAGAAACACAATGTTTCAAAATCTGTGGGACACAGCAAAAAGCAATTCTAAGAAGGAAGTTCATAGTGAGACAGGCCTACCTCAGGAAACAAACAAAAAAAACCCCCAAATAAACAATCTGACTTCATACTGAAATGAACTAGAAAAAGAATAGAGATAACAAAGCCCAAAGTTAGCAGAAAGAAGGAAATAAAAAAGATCAGAGTGGAAATAAATGAAATAGAGACTAAAAAAAAAAATTTGAAATGATCAATGAAACTGAAAACTGGTTCTTTGAAAAGAGAAACAAAATCAATAAATCTCTAGCCAGTGTCATCAAGAAAAGAGATAGAGGGCCCAAATAAAATCAGAAATGAAAGAGAAGTCACAACTGACACCACAGAAATATAAAGGATCACAAGAGAATACTGTGAACAATTATACATCAACAAAATGGAAAACCTAGAAGAAATGAATAAATTCCTTGAAATACACAACCTTGCAAGACCGAATCATAAAGGCACAGAAAACTTGAGTAGACTGATTACAAGTAATGAAATTGAATCAGTAATTTAAAAACTCCCAACAAACAAAAGTCCAGAACCAGATGTCATTACAGGTAAGTTCTACCAAACATTTAAAAAAAGAGTTAGTACCTATCTTTCTCAAATTATTCCAAAAAAATTGAAGAGGAATGAATGCTTCCAAACTCATTTTACAAAGGCAGCATTACCCAATACCAGAACCAGACACAAGAAAAGAAGAAAATTATAGGCATATATTCCTTAAAGGACACATACATAAAAATCCTCAACAAAACACTAGCAAACTAAATTGTTGAATTAGGATCCTATACCACAATCAGTGGGATTTATTCCAGGGATACAAGGATGGTTCAACTTCCTTAAATCAATCAACATGATACAGCACAGTAACAAAATAAAGGATAAAAATCATATGATCATCTTAATTGATGTAGAAAAGCATTTGACAAAATTCAGCATCCATTTATGATAAATACTCTTGAAGTGGGTATAGAAGAAATGTATCTAAACATGATAAAGGCCATATATGACAAACCCACAACATTATATTTAACAGAGAAAAGCTGAAAGCTTTTGCTCTAAGATCAGGAATAAGGCAAGGATGACTACTCTTACCACTTTTATACAACATAGTATTGAAAATCCTAGCTACAGCAATTAGGTCAGAAAAAGAAATAAAAGGCATCTAAATTGGAAAGGAAGAAGTAAAACTGTCCCTATTTACAGATGACATGATACCATATACAGAAAATCCTAAACACTAATGGAGCTAATAAATGAATTCAGTATACTTGCAGGATACAAAATTAATATATAGAAATTGGTTGCATTTCTATACACTAACAAGCTGTCAGAAAGGGAAATAAACAATCCATTTACAATTGCATCAAAGAGAATAAAATACCTATGAATAAATTTAACCAAATAGGTGAAAGACCTGTACTCTGAAAACTATAAGACACTGACGAAAGAAATTGAAGCTGACTCAAACAAATGGAAAGATACACACTGCTCATAGATTGGAAGAATTAATATTCTTTAAATGTTCATACTACCCAAAGAAATTTACAGATTCAAAGCAATCCCAATTAGAATAGCAAGGGCATTTTTCATAGAACTAAAACAAAAAAATCCTAAAATTTATTTGAAATGACGAAGACCCCAAATAGCCAAAGTAATTTTGAGGTATCAAAAGCTGGAGGTATCATGCTCCCTGACTTCAAACTATACTACAAAGCTATAGTAATCAAAACACTATGGTACTGCCACAAAAATAGACACATAGATTAATGGAATAGACTAGAGAGCCCAGAAATAAACCCATGCTTATATCGTCAATTAATCTACGACAAAGTAAGCAAGGACAATACAATGGGGAAAGACAGTCTCTTCAATAAATGGTGTTGGGAAAACTGGACAGCTACATGCAAAAGAATGAAACTGGACCACTATCTCACACCATGTATGAAAGACTTGAATGCAAGACCTGAAACCATAAAACTCCTAGAAGAAAACATAGGTTGGAAACCCTTTGACATTGGTCTTAGCAATATATATATATTTTTGGACTGGTTTCCTCGGGGAAAAGCAACAAAAGCTAAAATAAACAAATGGGATTATATCAAAGTAAAAAGCTTTTGCACAGAGAAGGAAACCATCAACAAAATGAAAAGGCCATCTATTGAATGGGAGACGATATCTGCAAGTCATACATCTGATAAGGGATTAATATTCAAAATGTATATGGTTTATGCAACTTAATATAAAAGAAAAAAAAAACCCAAACAACCTGATTTAAAATTGGGCAGAGAAATTGAATAGAGATTTTTCCAAGGAAGACTTACAGATGGCCAATAGGCACATGAAAAGATGCTCAACATCAGGAAAATGCAAATCAGGGAACTGCAAATCAACCACAATTTTACCTCACACCTGTCAGATCGGTTATTACTCAAAAGACAAAAAATAAGTGTTAGCAGGGATGTAGAGAAAAGGGAATCCCCGTACACTGTTGGTGGGAATGTAAATTGGTGCAGCTACTGTAGAAAAGAGCATGGAGGTTCCCCTCAAAAATTAAAACTAGAGCTACCATATGATTTGGCAATTCCACTTCTTGGTTTTTATCCGAAGAAAATAAAAACACCAATTTGAAGCGATATAGACACCTCCACATTCACTGCAGCCTTATTTACAATAATCAAGATATGGAAACAACCTATCAATAGATGAATGGATAAATAAGATGTGGCATGCGTGAGCGTGCGCGCACACACACACACACACACACACACACACACACAGAGTGGAATATTACTCAGCCATAAAAAATAATGAAATCGTGTAATTTGTGACATAGATGGATATTATGCTAAATGAAATCAGTCAGACAGAGGAAGACAAATACCATATGATTTCACTTATATGTGGAATCTAAGAAATAGAACAAACAAACATATAAAACAAACAGAAACAGTCATAGATACGGGAAATAAGCTGTTGGTTACCAGAGTGGGGAGGTGTTGAGGGGTGGGCAAAATAGGTAAAGGGAATTAACAGGGACAAACTACCAGTTATAAAATAAATGTCATAAGAATGTAATGTACACAAAGGGAATATAGTCAATAATACTGTATTAACTTTGTATGATGACACTAACTAGACTTACTATGGGGATCATTTCATAAGGTATAAAAAGTACAGAATCACTACAATGTATACCTTAAACTAATAGGATATTGTATGCCAATTATACCTCAATAAAAACAAATCTTGCACTGGTTGTAAATATTTTCCTTAGAAACATCTATTATTACAAAAATAACATATGCTCAACCAGAACTCAGAAATAAGAAAAGCAATTGCAAAATAAATATTTCTATAAACCTACAATACAGAGACAATCACCATTCTGATTTTGATAGATACCTTCCTAATCCCCTTCTCTGGGTGTCGATATGTGTATTTCCCCATAAATACCGCTTGGAATAAAATGATATGAAATAAATGATGTACTAAGTTAAAGAATTCTATTATATTTTTGTACACTAGTGATTCCCAGACCTGGCTAAGAATCAGGATCACCAGAGAAACTTAACTTTTTTTTTTTTTTTTTTTTTTTTGCTTTCCTGATCTCTACTGTTAAGCCACTAGATAGAATCTATGCAAATGGAACCAGAGATTTCAGAAAACTCTCAAGTGGTTCTTGGGGTCTTTGAGAACAAAGCAGTCTTTGAGAACCACTGGGCTATCAGATACCCAAAGTGTCACCTTCAATTGTCACCTCCTCCCCCTTTTTTTCATAAACACTCATTCTAACAATTGGCTAGGGTCCCAAAAGTTTTATTTTCTTCATATTCTTACACGGTGTGCTATGTTATATACTTCAAGCAATTACATTTTGAGAAGGTGGGTATTACGGGGTGGAGAGGGGAGTCAACTTAATCAGCATTTAACTCTATGAACTTTTGTTTTGACTACTTCTTTTTCACACTGATGAAGGTAACAGCTAATATTTATATAGTTCTTACCCACTATCAGGCACTGTTCTAAGTGGTACATACATATGGCCGATACAGTACAGTGTGGGAAGAAAAACATTTGAGTATGTGATGAAAAGAAATACATTAGAGAATATGCAATCCTTTGCAAAAGTAAGAACTGAAATCCACTGTTCATTTTATAACTGCATTAAAAACTTCACATAGAAAATAGCAATTACTTAGATTTTCACTTAAAAAATAAATGTTCAAAGTACTTTTATCTCTCTAATTTTACTTGTCTATATATGTGAATTAGGAAAAGGGCAGGTATTAATCTCATTTGAAAGTAGAAAAGCCAAGGCACAAAGAAGTTTGTTAGTTTGTCTAATGTTGTACAGAGTCCATAATGCACACAGGAATTAAATATACCTTTTGACTTTCAATCCAGTACATTATGATCTACGCTATTACTCAGCCTATTATAAACAAAAACACCTTAAAAAAATGCCCCTTAATTCCTTAGTGCCACCCAAGAATAGCCCTCTAAATGAGTCAAGTCAGATGGTAAAATAATGGCAATTAAGTGGTTAGGTACTAACCAATTTTTTTTTTTTTTAAGATTTTATTTATTTATTCGACAGAGACAGAGACAGCCAGCGAGAGAGGGAACACAAGCAGGGGGAGTGGGAGAGGAAGAAGCAGGCTCATAGCGGAGGAGCCTGATGTGGGGCTTGATCCCATAACGCCGGGATCATGCCCTGAGCCGAAGGCAGACGCTTAACCACTGTGCCACCCAGGCACCCCAGGTACTAACCAATTTCTAGCTTTATTTCAGGCTCACATTTTTTCACAATTTATATCCTTTCCAGTATTACATTTCCACTATTTATTAGAGATCTGCCTATCATTTGTTAATGGAGTGCCATTGCCATCACTCCTCTTTGAAAAACTGACCTTAATATTATGCCAACTTGACTGACCAAGAGGGGGCCAGACTCTAGAACAGCCAATCTATCATAATTTGGCCAGTTTATAACCTCTGTACAGAGAGAAGAATACAACTAACTGAACCTAGAAGAACCTCTCTTGGGGTCCCTAGCTGGCTCAGTCAGTAGTGCACGCAACTTGTGGGGTCGTGAGTTCAAGCCCCATGTTGGGCATAGAGCTTACATAAAAGAGAGAGAGAGAGAGAGAGAGAGAGAGAGAGAGAGAGAGAGAGAGAGAAAGAAAGAAAGAAAGAAAGAAAGAAAGAAAGAAAGAAAGAAAGAAAGAAAGAAAGAAAGAAAGGGAAAGAACCTTCCTTTCTTTAGGGAGTCTGAATTTGAGAATACAAAATTTGCAATTGGTAGGAATGAAAAAGGTTTAAAGAGGACAAAGAGGGCAGACAGTAAGTAAAAAGTCATGAGTATGCAAAAGAATGATCAAGCAGAAAGCAAAAAGAAGGGCAGTCAGAAGTAGTTGGAGTGGTAAAAGCTGAAATATTTACACATGAAATATGATGCCTGGGATTTGCTTCAAATTGCTTCTTCCCTAATATAGGGTTGGGGAGACAAGGGAGGGGGGTATAATATGTTCAACAAGATTGGTTACAAGTTAACAATTGTACAGCTGTTGGAAAGTACCTAACACCCCATAGTTTCATTGGGTGCCTAGTAGGAATATGGGAATTCATTATATTTTTCTCCCTACGTTTGTATATATGTGAAAATTTCCATAACACAAAGTTAAAATTATAATACGTAAATACATGTATAACTCCAGAAGCCAAGCCTTCCCCATCACTTGCACTGCTATTGCGTTGGTCTGAATCACCATTATCTTTCCCCTGGATTAATGTAACTCCCTTAAAAAGCCTCCCAACTTCTACCTTCCCTTCCTTACCCCCTTAGTGTCTTTTCAACAAAGCAGCCAGAAGGATCCTTTAAAAATCTAAATCAGATCATGTCACTCTGACAAAACACTGCAGTGTCTCTCATTTCATTCAGAGAAAAAAGCCTATCTCCTTACAGTGGCCCATGATCAGTCTCCTATTTAGCTGACATGCATTCCTGTTTTCATGGATTGTCCAGGGGAATAATCCCAAGTGCAGGAAACCCCCTGGAGCAAAGGCCCTAAAGCAGGAGCAAACTGAATAAAGTTGAAGAACACAGAAAGTCTAGCTAGAGTCCCCAAGATCATCTAGAGCTGACCAAAAATGGGATGGGGGCAAGGTTCAGGAAATACAGGCTGACTCTGTTCCTAGAACTCGGGAATGATGTGGTAAAAAGAAAATGGATTTGGAATCCTACAGACTTGCTTAAACTCTTGTCTTCCTACTTACTAAAAGTCAAGTTTTGAGCATCAATTTTTCTTACGTGAAAAATGAGGAAAATGGTAATGATTTCCTGCAATTGTTTTTAATTGAGGCATAATATATAAAACGTTTAACACGGTGCCTAGCATATAGCTGGTATTCAATAAATCTAATACGAACCTGCACCCTTCTCTTGTAGAAACAGAACAAAGTAGTCCTGATTCAATAAACAGGACAACTGTTTTCTCAAAATATCCCTCACCAAGCCTATGTGGTAGGGTGAGTGTTGGCCTGGCAGGTGAGAACTCTTAGTTCTGGTCAAGTCTGTGATATAACTAGCTGGGGACTTTGGGTGAACCACTTCATCTCTTCAGAATTGAGTACAATGTTTTGTTTTGTTTTGTTTTGTTTTGTTTTGTTTTGTTTTGTTTTAAGTAGGCTCTATGCCCAATGTGGGGCTTGAACTCACGACCCCTAGATCAAGAGTCATACTGAGTAAGGGACAGGCTGGGCTAGGTACCTAGAGATAGGTACGGGGCCATGGGATCAGGCTCACAAAATTAAAAATGTGGAAGATGAAAGAAAACCAGAGATAAGGGAACAAACCAGACCATCCTGTCCTAGGTGTCAGAGGTGAGGTCTTGTTATAACAGCTCCTTGTGACTAACCAAGAATTACCGGACCCTAAAAAGGAAGTAAGCCATTGAAGGTGTTATCACTAGCCTCTCCTTACTCAGTGGTGCTACCAATAGAGATGTTAAACAGACTTAAGTTCCCTGGTTAGCTTTCTATAAACGACCATCCCTAAAAGCCCTTAGTGGCAACACTGTCGGGACCCCTCTCACTCCTGAGAGCTTTTTCTGTATCCTTGCTTAATAAACTTCTATCGCTTTACTCACTCTCCTTTCCGAGAGATTCATTCTTCCGCTCCGTGAGACAAGAATCTCGCTCTCCCGGTTCAATATGCTCTACTGACTGAGCCAGCCAGGTGCCCTAGTTTAGTCATCTCTAAAATAAGGCAATTGGACTAGATGATCTCTAATTCTCTCACAGTGCTAAGATTCTACGATGCCTGGGGGCTCCTGGATGGCTCAGTTGGTTACGCAACTGACTCTTGATTTCAGCTCAGGTCTTGATCTCAGGATTGTGAATTCAAGCCCATTGGGCTCCATGCTGTGTGTGGAGCCTACTTTAAAAAAAAGAAAATTCTATGATGTCTGAATAACATTCAGTGATTCTTCCTTTGACTAGCCCTTTGGTGTGTGTCACAGGACAGCACTGCAATAACAGAGGGAGGAGTGGGCAGAGAAAGAGATCTTTTAAGTTTGTAAAAGCATAGCTGGTTTCCTGCACGTACGCCCTGTGCGGGCTCAGAAGGGCCTTTGTGTTTGGTTTAACGTGCTGCTGTTACTGTCTTAAGACTCTCAATAAATTTTGAACAAGAAGCCCACATTTTCATTTTACATGGGCCCTGCAAATTATGTAGCTGGCCTTGCTTCTACGAGCTGACGAAGAATAAGTCTAAAAGTTCCTGTGAGCAAATAGAGACTGGCAACAAGAGATCCCTGGGAACCTAAAGAGAGGTGATTGGGTGGGTAAGATAGTTGTCTGCGGTAGAAAGTAAGTGGGAGGGGTTTTGAGGGGGATGAGTGGGGGAGGAAGGGAACTGCGGATGCATACTTGAAACAATTTATGAAATGTTTACCTTCTGCTACTTGCTCTCTCTGAACTATAGTATAAGACGGCCATCTACTGGTCAATGGCATGAACTCTTTCAAAGACTTCCAATGCAGGGTCTTTGCATTTCAGTGTCCAAAGGGTGATCCAGAATGGTTTGAGTGAACATATTTTGCAGCTAAAAACAATAATTATTAAGTGCTTCCACAGTTCCAAGTTTCAAACTAAAGTAATAACAAAGACAGACCTTTTCTATCCCCCTGAACAATCCCTGACAACTGCTTTCCTTGATTCAACAAAGAACCACAATTTTTAGAAAGTAACTATGTGCCAGAAATCAAATGTTGAAGGATGAACACCACTAGTAGAGATATTTAGGTCATTAAGAACTTCATCGAATGAATTCAAATTCCCAGGTTCATCTTAGGTCTGATCAGAATACCTAGATTATCATCATCATCTTTAATACTGGTCATTGAGGGGTAGAGTTACACTTTTATATTCAGTGTATGCTCAAGTGTAAGGCAGTATTTATCTATGACCGTCAGGCCCAATGACCCACATTCAGGCTATTGGGTGAAGCAGGCATTACTAGAGAATTGATTAGAAAAAAAAAGAGAGAGAGAAAGCAAGGCAGTGGCAGAAGATGAAGAAAGTTAGGGGACATGGAGAAAATTAGTACTCACCAATAAAGACTAGTGTTCTGGGGGCTTCTCATCATAGAATATCTACCCCCACTAAGAATTCTATCAGAATGAAAGGTTACCACAAGCCCTCCCTCCTGCAATATCTAGATTACCAGTAAGAAAAGAGGGAATTTAGCATTATGTATAAACTTGTCAAATCACTAAGTTGTATACCTGAAATTAATGTAGCATTGTGTGTCAACCATACTCAAATTAAAAAAAAAAAAGAGGGAACTTAAATACCTGTCCAGTAATTACTGGTTAGGGCTGCTGTGAAGGGAGAAGACTAACAGAAATCTGAAATCAGGAGGAGGACGAGGAAGTTCTCCCCGATCTCAGCCCAGTGTATGGACACATCTCTCAGATTACTGGGCTATAACTGGTTATTTTCAAACAATTCTGACACACTTACTACACTCCCTGGAGAAAATAGCTGAGAGCCAAAGACTCTGTTGCTTCATTCAAAAACAAAAGTCCAGGGTGCCTGGCGGGCTCAGTAGGAAGGGTATGCAACTCTTGATCTTGGGGTCATGAGTTTGAGCCCCACATTGGGTGTAGAGATTACTAAAATAAAATTAAAAATAAAAACAAAAACAAAAGTCCTTTAGGTGAAGAATTACACTTAATACCATTTCTTGGTTTTGCTTTAGATAATTTTTTATACAAGATATCAAGATAACAAGGGTTATCAAAGGATATAAATGTGACACAGGACTTCTCTTCAACACATCCTTAGAACAGAAAAACCTGAGTGCAGATGGAGCTTATTTCACACTCCCAGTCCCCACTGGCTGTTCATTCTGTGTTTCCATAGCACAATGAGCTCACCAATATCACATACCATTATTCTGTATGCAATTTGCTTGACTGTTTCCACTAGTCTGTGAGGTCTAGGAGAGCTAGGATGGAGTGTTCCATCTCTACCCCGTCCCCACAATACCCCTTTAACACAAAGTAAACATTAGTAATTGTAATCGAATGAATAAATGGGGCATGCTGAACAGCCTCAGCATCCTGTATTCTGAGACCTTATATACAGAAGCTGTACTGAGGGAATCTGCCTTAGTTATTCCTTTTACCCAGATAACCATATTCTGAACCAGATCACCACTACCCTAGCCATATCGATTAGGCCTCTTGATCCAAGGGCAGTCAATCTAGAATACTTGAGAGCAGCTTATAATATTAGAATATTGTCTAAGACCAATAATACTAGTTAATTAAACCAGTTACGGTCTCTCTCTTGGAAATTTGACTTCAACACACGGAAAAAGTCATCAGCTAGTAACGATGGACAAAAGTTCAAAGGCACAGAGGAAGAAGGCAGACTACAGAGGCCATCAGATAAAGGGGGTCATGATTGAGTTCCAGTAAAGAACTGGATAGAAGAAAAGAGTGTGAACGTAGGTTCTTAGATGCAGAAATAATAAATTCTTGCTTCTGGTGGATAAAAGTATAACTTGTTCACCATAGCTTCCTTGGATCCTGGATGGCCAAGAGTACATATTTCTTCAGCCAAATATGAATTAAGCACCTACCATGTGACAGATGTGACATGAGTTTTAGTGATGAACAAGACAAATCTATTTTGTTCCCATGGAGCTTTCAAACTAGCTTCGAAGGTCAGAATCTAATGGTAGAACACCGATATTGAACAAGTACAAACAATGGTGGTACATGTTACAGAGAAGTGGTGCAGCCTTTCACAGACGCAGATAATAGCTTGAATTATATCTTCCATTGGCTTCTTTTTTCCTAAAATGCCTGATTAAATGGCCTTTCCAGAATTCCAAGATGCCTAATTTTCATTTGAGATTCTTTTTATTCTTATTTTCATCTGTAAACAGACATGAAAAGGCTAGTTCCCAGGACCTACAAAATCTTCAAACTACAAATTTGTTCCAAAATACAAAGAGGAAACTGTAAAATCTAAACAAACAAATGTTTTATGCACAGAACACGGCACTAATTCAGATGCAGTTCAATGCAACTCTTACTACCACTACAAGTTAACACCTAATGGTGCTTACAATATGCTAGATATTGTTCAAAGTGCTTTATAAAAATCAGCTCACGTTGGGACACCTGGGTGGCTCAGTTGGTTAAGCATCTGCCTTTGGCTCAGGTCATGATCCCAGGGTCCTGAGATAGAGTCCCAGAGTCCTGCGTTGAGTTCCCTGCTCAGCAGAGAGCCTGCTTTTCCCTCTGCCTGCCACTTCCCCTGCTTATGCTGTCCCTCTCTCTCTCTGTGACAAATAAATAAATAAAATCTTTTAAAAAAAATGTATCCGCTCACGTTAATCCTCACAACTCTGAACAATAAGAATTAGTATTACTACCCTCATTTTACAGATGAGGAAACTGAGGCAGAGAGTCGTTATATAACTTGGCCAAGATGAACAGCCAGTAAGTGGCTATACAAGGATTTGAACCCAAGCAGTCTGGTTCTAGAGTCTGTGTGTTCTGGAGTCCAGATTCAATTTAATTTAATGTGGTTATGTAAGTAAATTTTCTTCCAAAATATCATTCAGCAAATATTTATTGAACTTTTATTATATGAGGGTGCTGACCTAGCTATTAGAGATACAACAGTGAACAAAACAAAATAAAAAATCCCTGTCTTCATGGAAGGGATATAGATAATATACAAGAAGTAAAATATATGGTACATTAGATGGTATAAATGCTATGGAGAAAATAAAGCCAGGAAGAGAGATGGGAAGTGCCAGGGGTAACACTGGGGGCACAATTTTAAATGGGGTATTCAAGGATGCAACCTGAGTAGGCGATGTTTGAGCAACAACCTGGAAGAAGTGAGGGAACGTGCCATTCTAAGTATGCCTTGTAGGATAGTCAGTAGAGTAAGAGCCCTGGGTTTGGATCCTAGGACCCAAGACAGTATTAAAATAGCCCTGGAGTTACATTTAGTGACTTTCTGGGATTTGTGATATAAAGTGCCTAAGTAGTACATTCTATGGAGGCTCCAAGTTGCTAGCTTAGGAAGGGCAGAATAATGCAATTGAATGAGCATTATGAAACCAGCAACAGCCTCCTCATTTATTTTGAGCTGGAATTTGTGTAGGATTACTTTGTGACTTGGCAATGTTGAAAACTTCATGAACTCATCCTTCCCATTTTCTAAAGCCAATACACTATTTTACTCTGCCTGGGTTACCAACTGATGTAGTATAGTTGGGTGGAGTATCCCATATGCTGATTTATGATTTATGTTGTTCAAAATCTTGATTTTCTTTCTTTTTTAATATTTTATTCATTTATTTTAGGGAAAGAGAATGAATGGGGTTGGGGCAGATGGAAAGGGAGAGAGACTCTAAGGAAGACTCCACACTGAGCTCGGAGCCCAACACAGGGCTCAGTCTCATGATCCTGAGTCCATAACCCAAGAAGAAATCAAGAGTCAGATGCTTAACAGGCTGATCGCTTCTCGGCCTTTTGGCTAAGATCAAGTGCAGATGCTTAACAGGCTGAGCCAGCCAGGTGCCCCAAGACCTCGATTTTCTTACTGATCTTCTGTCTAGATGTTTTACCCATTATTGAAAGTAGGGTATGGAAGTTTCTATTACCGTAGAACAGCCTGTTTCTCCCTTTAATTCTGTCCTTATCTTCTTCATGTATTTTGATTCAGCATTTGCTTGGTTGCTGTAACCCTTTCACTATTTCCCAGGGTTCTGACAAACTTGCTTCAAATAGTTTCTGCTTATTTTTCAATGTTTCTGGAGGCTTGGCGTGGCCTACTCCACCAATTTAAACATGGGTCTCCCAAGGTGACTTTGACACAGCTCTCACCAGAGCAGAAAAAAAGTAAATCTGTTTTCTAACAGGGCATATTTATAGATCTGAACATAAAAGCTGACCTTCTCCAGTAGGGGCTTGAAGCCTCATTCCCTGCATCTAGCTCTTCCACTTCGTGTCGGCCTCTGAGGAATCACAGAACTCCATGAAATGTAGTTTGAAAAGCACTATTGTAAGTCATTATAACCCCCTAACAGTTATGTGCTTGGTGCTTATGATCTGGTGTTAGAAACAGTTAAACAGGGGTGCCTGGGTGGCTCAGTCGAGTAAGTGTCTGCCTTTGGCTCAGGTCATGATCCCAGGGTCCTGGGATGGAGCCCTCCCTCCTCAGCAGGGAGCCTTGCTTCTTCCTCTGCCTGCCACTCCCCCTGCTTGTGCTCTCTCTCTGTGACAAATAAATAAATAAAATCTTAAAAAAAAAAAAAAAGAAAAGAAAGAAAGAAAAGAAGCAGTTAAATAATACCTTTGGTGTAGACTCTTACTTATTTTTTAAATTGCTTGTTTTCAAAAAACTCTCCTCCCAACTTGTAATGCATTTGTACTGAGAAAATTTGGAAAATAGGAAAAAGCACAAAGAATAAAATGATCTGTAATCCCATCTTCCAGAGATAACTGCTGTTAATATGTTGACATTTTTCATATTTATAAAATAAGTCTAATTCTGGTTAACATCTTATATATAGCAGTTATCACCTTGGCATCCATTTACTTAACACTGTTATTCTATTCATGCCTATGTTAAGGTCATCATGTCTACTCTTGGATGCCTATTATATAATTTTATGAGAGAAGACTTTTCATGTTGACCTACCTGTCAATCTCCACCCTCAATGACTGTCCAACACCTTTTAATAAAACAAAAATAGGTTGGTCACTCAGTTGATTAGCGTAATGAGATTTCAAGACTGTAGATTTCAACATCTTTGTCATCTATGACTACCAATTTAAGTCTGGCCCTACTGAAGTTGTTTTTAAACTTTAAAAAGCAGCAGGGGCGTCTGGGTGGCTCAGTTGTTGAGCGTCTGCCTTCGGCTCAGGGCGTGATCCCGGCGTTCTGGGATTGAGCCCCACATCAGGCTCCTCGGCTGGGAGCCTGCTTCTTCCTCTCCCACTCCCCCTGCTTGTGTTCCCTCTCTCGCTGGCTGTCTCTCTCTCTCTGTCAAATAAATAAATAAATAAATAATCTTAAAAAAAAAAAAAAGCAGCAGAATTCCTTCTTTATTTTGAAATGAGATCTTTTATGAAACCCTAAAATTTAAATAAAACTGAGTTTTTATGGTTGAAGTGTGCACATGTGTGTAGGTGGAACAGGGTAAGTAGTTTATTCAAAAGCCAACCCTGCTTAGCCTTCCTAACACCAAAACCATGGTGCAGAACCTCAGGGCTCTGGGACAGAGTGTGTGAGCATCCCGCTGCTCTGTTAAAGGTCCTCAGTCAGTACCTCTAAGGAACTGAATGACTATTGCACCGCCCCCCTGTGGCTCCTGAGACAGTGCCTGACAGCAGGCATTCAAAGAATATTTACTGAAATCAAAGACAAGAAATCCAAAAGGGGGTAATGGGTTAGTGCATATCTATTACTAGTACTTGAAAAAAAAAAAAAAAAAAACTCAGAAAGTATCCCCACTAAAAAAAAAAATAAAGTATCCCCACTGAGAATAGTAGATCAGTAGCGACATATTTTAGTGGCGTCATTATACTATTATGTTACAATAAAGGTAATTCAACAAGTATTTTTTTGACCAGGATTATATTAGTGGTTGCAGAATACAACAAAATATAATTAAATAAATATTTAATGGTTTCTGTGTTCAAGGTACTGTTTGGGGGACTGTGGAAGCTACAAAGATGGTAAAAGTATAGTTTCTCTTCTAAAGGATACTTACTTAATACTCTAATAGGGGAAAAAACTTACATAACATTGTGCTATAAAGCAAGCCAATGTGCCAGACAATGTCAAGAAAATTTTGGTGTTTTTTGAGTTGAAGGTAGAAAAATTTTCAAAAATGACCAGCCCAGGAGAGAGCCTCATCAATAGGTGGCTGCTATACAATGCAGAGGGTAACAAATAATGCAGAAAAGAAAAGTATGGAAGCAAATACTTCACTGCCTTGATCTTGAGAAGATAACACTCTCCCCAAGAAGAAAGCTTGGTATACAAAATAGGTGGAGACAAATTAAATGTGAAGTTTTCACAATCGGTATGTTAGAAATACTGAGACTGGAGAGATCAATGTGAATTCTAGAGGGAAACTTTATGAAGTTTGCATTTGAATTGAAAAAGGAATGGTGGAATTAGGATGGGTGGGGAAGCATTACAGGTTAATGAGAACAACATGCACCAAAAAGTCCAAAGGCCAAGAGGAGAACAGTTTCCATGAGAAAGATGGAAGACGACAATGTGGCTGGAGCAAAGGGTGTCTGTTGGGCACGAGGCTGGCTGAGTAGGGTGGAGACAGATTAATGGTGGGATACATGGATGGCAGCTGCTGTAGGCCAAGATGAAGATAAAGGGGAAGCTACAACAAATAGCAATTAGCTATGATGATGGCTCAATTCTCAAAGGAAACTATAATAGAAGTATACAGCAGTGATGATGGAAGAGAAAAAAACCAAACGGCTAAAATTCCCAGAAGACAGAGAAATAACTTGCCGTACCAATCACCAGCATTACTGGAACACTCATTCAATTTGGAAAGGAGACAAAAATGGAATGAAGATAAGAAAGGGATAACTTAAGAAAAACCCATGTTTTCAGATGAAAATTAGCAAAGTCCCCCCCCCACCCCCGCTGGAGAGGTTACTCTATATAGTTTAATTCCTAGAATGATCACAAGGGTAATTTATCATATGGACATACTAACTCGACAGCTGCCTGAAGAAATCTGCATTATCACCTTAGGTTAAAGCATAATTTATCACCTTCCTCTTAAGAACTTACTGCACTTGAACTTCAGAAGTTTGGAATGCCTTCCTAAAAACAGCTATCCTTGATCTGATTGTTATGGCATTCTCATACACTATCTTCTCTACCCTAGCTCCAGTCAGATTAACTATGTTGACAGTATTTTGAATGTGCTGGATCACGGTTGCAGCGTAATAACTCATTCTGTGGTTACTGGTACATCTTTTTCACTTGGACATATCAGGCAGAAAGGTTTAAGGGGGTGGGGAAAATGCTGAGCTCCTACCTCACTAGTAGTGTACCAGGATTTCAGTAAAGTACTTTCTTTGAAATTAAATTGCTTTTAATTTAAGGACATAGCAAATTTCACCACATACTCCATATTCATTTCTGTCATGTGGAATAATCAAGAATTACTGGAATTTTAACAGGGGTGAAGCCGGAAGAGGTGACAGGCTCTTTCAAATGAATTTAGTCCAAATGACCCCTCCCTGTTTGCATTAATCGCTCTCCCAAATGTGACAGACCTTCCTGATTCAAGAGATCAGACTCTAGTACCAATACCTTCTCACAGACGAGCATGTGACTCTTTGCCAAAGACAAGTTTAAAACCATTTCAGAACTTGTTCAGTTTATGTCAGGCTATTTCTAATAATTTCAATAATTTTTATTGATCCTATTTCAATAATTAGAAGCAACTGATTTTCAACCTTGCCCCTGAGAAGAATGCTTCCATCATTTGCATGGGCAATAGTTGACTTGCCTCCACTAATTTTTGCAAAGCTTCTGTGTCACTTATGATCAGGGCCTTTTCCAATCTACTACCTGACTATAATCTAGGCTAGCTAATTTTCAGGAAATGGTCTTCTCATTCCCAGAATCTACAAACAAAAGGACAATGGTAGGGGCGTCTGGGTGGCACAGCGGTTAAGCGTCTGCCTTCGGCTAAGGGCGTGATCCCGGCGTTATAGGATCAAGTCCCACATCAGGCTCCTCTGCTGGAAGCCTGCTTCTTCCTCTCCCATTCCCCCTGCTTGTGTTCCCTCTCTTGCTGGCTGTCTCTATCTCTGTCAAATAAATAAATAAAATCTTTAAAAAAAAAAAAAAGGACAATGGTATTTTTCTGTAAGGTAGTATATTGTCTTTGTCACCGTTATCGGGTAACAGATTTGGAGGTAAATTCAAGCAAGGGTGGGCATCCGTAAAGCAGCGTTAAAAATGCTGGATTTGGAATCAATTTTAGGCTTTATAAATTTTTTTAGTAACCTTAGACTATGTACTCCTTTTGTGTCTCATTTTCAAATTCTGTAAAACGGAGTAATCACAGCTTCAAAGAGGTTTTATGAAGATTTAGTGGTACCCAGTCGTATCTTCATTCGTATCGCACTAAAAGAACCACTAATACATACCTGTGTGTTCTGAACCATCCAAGATTCATAATGTGACAAGGGAGAAAATATTTAAACTGGAGCTACCAGGGAAAATCCAGGCAGTATAGTGAAGGAGTGCAGAGCATATCACCCCAAAATATGCTGCTTTGGCATATTGATTAAAGTTAAAGGAGCTTGAGAAACAGCAGGGGCAAGAGGGGCACTCTGACCTTCCTTAATTCTTCCTGACAGGAGGTAAAACTCCCATGGAAAAGGTGCCCTCCCTCTACCAGGAGGAAGAAAAACAGTCTTATCACCAGAGATGGGGAATCAGGCTCAGAAATCTGTACAAACCAACCTTGTTACACTAATGCTTATCTTCCTAGTTATTTCTCCACAATTTACTCCCCCTGGCCCAAACCCCTTTGTCTCCTTTGGTTCTTTGTCTAAAAGGTATAAAAGCTTTCTGTTCTGGTCACTTCTGTGAGTCTTCATTCTCTTGTGAAGGTTCTTATGTACATGTAAAATAATAATAATAATAATAATAATAATAATAATAATAATAATAATAAAACTTGTGTGCTTTTCTCCTATTAATCTGTCTTATGTCAATTTAATTTTTAGGCCCTGCTAGAGACCCAAATAAGGAAGGTAGAGCAGAATTCTTTCTCACCTACAGTTCTGCTGACAAGGATGGGATGTCACTGGTTAGACACTGCTCACTCCAGGGCTGCTGCGGCTGAGAGATCCTAGTGATGCAGAGAACAAGGCAAAAGAAATATAGAAAAAAATCAAATTTTCTTATAACTTACAGCCCATTGACAAATACTTAGGACAGGCAGAGTGACCTTCCTCCAGGAACTCAACTGCCTCAGTGTTAATACCTGGCTAAAGGCAAAAGGCAACCTTAGCTTGACATTAGCGGGATCTTCAGGTTCCTGTAAGTGTTCTTTAACATATAAAAATCCCTTTGGAAACCTCCTTTATCTCTACTCCCCACCCCCAGGATATATGTTAGCAATTATCCTCCAAACATACGGCCCACTGATATACATCTGAAGGGTCTCACGAATAAGGTTTTACCAGACAGTAGTAAATGACCTTATCCTAACAGCTGCTAGGCTCTTGAGGTCCTGGAAACCTCACTTCCAAATTCCTTGGGGACTTAGGCTATCCCTAACCCCCTGCCAACTTGGAAGTATATAATCAGTCACTCCTCACAACCTCAGTGCAGCTCTTTCTGCCCACGGTCCTGTCCCTGTGCTTTAATACAACTACCTTTTTTTGCACCAAAGGCATCTCAAGAATTCTTTCTTGACCGTTCACTCCTGGATCCCAACACTTCATATCAATGGGACCTCTGACATAAGCCGACACAAGGTAAAAATTTGTACCAGTCCGTCTCCTGAGTCTCTACCTGTAAGATCCAATCAAAGCAAAAGTGGTAAGAGTCTCTCCTCATGTTTTTCCTTTTCCAAATTTAAATTAGCAGGAGAAAACTCTGGTGTGAACTAGTTCTTCAGGCATAGTGATTTCCTGTTGTGAGTATTCCTGTTTTCCATTTCTAATGGCTGTAAAAAAAAAAGAAAGAAAAAAAAAGTAAAGCTTAAAAAACAACTTCCCTAGACCCCAGCACCCTCAGAGGGTTCACCGCATTCTCCCTTCTGTGGGCTAATACGCCCCTGATTGATAAGGTCAACGAATCCCCAAGTGCACCCCAGAGCTCACCATCAAACTCACAGTAGAGGATCAGGAACTGGTTCTTAAAATTGACACTGGTTTGACTTTACCCTCTGTTTAGAGGACGGATCTCTATCACCTCTGATTCTATTCAAGCTTTCAGTCTCTGGTCAACCCATTTCATTGTCTATATCCCAGGCCATCCCAATACCCTTAGGCCCTCTTAACATCCATCATGCCTTTCTAGTTTCTGACTCCTCACTAGCAAATCTTTTAGGTAGAGATTTACTGTGTGAATTTAATGCCACGGTACAATGTAATGAGAAAGGTGTTTTTATTTTCCAGACCCCAGATCAAACCGCAAACTTCTTATTTCCCCTAATGGACACCCATCTCAACTGAAAATCTTCTGAAGAGGATGCAACTTTAGAAGATGTCCCAACTAGTGCCGGGGCCTCACATGCAAATGAGATTGGATTGTTAACAGTAACACAAGTTGTGCACAGTACCTGGAAAAGGAATAAACTTCTCCCATCAGTAGCCCAGTGCCACCCCCACAAGTGCACAGCCAGGCATTGAACCTACTCTCTTTTACAGCAGGGTATTCTTTACTTCCTAGCTCTGTTAACACTGCAATCTTAACAGTAAAGAAAGGAAAATCTGATTCAGACTGGATCAAATCTATTGATTTGTATAAGATCTGAGAGCCATTAATGGTTTTGTAATTCCTCACCACCCCATAGTCCCTAATTCAGCTACCATTCTTTTTTTTTTTTTTTTTAAGATTTATTTTAGAGAGAGCTGGAGCAGGAGGAAGAGCAGAGGGAGAGGGAGAGGGAGAAGGAGATAATCTCCAGCAGACTCTGCGCTGAGCTCAGAGCCCGATGTGGGGCTCAATCCTACAAACCTGAGATCTTGACCTGAGCCTGAAACCAAAGTCCTAAGCTTAACTCACTGAGCCACCCAGGTGCTCCTCCACTACCATTCTTATCTCAATTCCTGCTGACACAGCCTGATTTACAGTAATTAACCTCTGCTCAGCTTTCAATTCCATTGTACCCTGATTTACAATTCCTCTTTCATTCACATTTAGAGGGAGACAATTAACATAGACTGGTGTGCCTCAGGGATATTGCAAGTCTCCCTCAATATTTTCTGAAGTCCGTAAAGCCAACTTAGATTCTAAGGCTCTACTCTTGTTCAGTGTGTAGATGATCTTTTACCTCGTAGCCAAACTAAGCAGTGTGCTCTTAGAGGAGCTGAAAGAGGCCCTAAGGCCTCTTAATCTAAACTTAAAGGGGTACAAACAACTGTTACCTACTTAGGACAGGAGATATCTCAACGCATTCAAAAGCTCACTCCCAAATGCCATTAGTCAGTTTTGCCTACCCCTCTCCCACAAATGAAAAAAACAGCTACAGAAATTTCTAGAGGTAGCTGGCTACTGCTGCAAATGAATTCCTAACTTGGCTGCCCTTGCAACACTCCCAAATACCGCTTCTGAGCCCATTTCCCGGCCCTCCTTCACCTCCTTTAAAGGCTAAAATTAGCACTGTCCACACCCATAATTCTTGGCTTACCGAATTCTGACAAAACTTTTCACCTATATTGTTATGGAAATACTGAGATCGCGCTGGGAATTCCAGGAATACCTCTGCCTCACAGTTAAGTCCTTCCTGTGGGTCGGGTCCTGGGACGGCAGGCATGCCCTCGTGTGCACTAGGCCCGCTGCCTCCCAAACGGAGCCAGTGCCCTTAGATCAGGCTCCCCACTCAACCTTTATGTTCCTTGTGCTATGTCTGCTCTAAGTTCATAAGACAACCTCTCCACCTGGTGGCAAATCACCCATGAATAGGCCCTTATTACCTGACTTCTTTCATCTTCCTTTGCTGTAACATTTAAATCTGACTACTCGATCATCCCTTCCTTAATAATGGACAGTACCACTACTCCGTTCCACAGGATTATTTTGCAAATATATATATTGTCTCAAAGCCACGAAAGGATCTCTTAGATACCCCTTTACACAACCCAGACTTACGTTCTATTTTGTGATTGTTCCTACAGAGGAAATTTCTGGGGAAACATAATAACTGGCCACAGTTTCCCCACGTGAAACCCTTGAGGCACACTCTCAGCCCAAGCTGCTAAACATACAGCTCTTACCGGAGCCTACATACTGGCAAAAGGAAAAACTGCCACAATTTACACCAACTCTGGACATGGTTTTGGAGCCCGTCAGGCTGCTGCCACAATCCTGTGGCTTCTTAACCTCTGCTGGTATTTCTCTTGCCAATGGGCATATAATTGCTGTCGTATACAAGCTATTCACTTTCCTGCTAAAATTGTTATTGTTTGCTGTGCAGCCATATAAGGAGACAGATACAGTATCTCAAGGGAATAATAAGGCTGACAAAGCTGCTTAATATGCAGCCTGAAATAGAACCCCTTTCCTTTTTCAACCCAATTTATAAAGCCTTTATCCCTGACTGATAGTATCAACTAAACAGGCAAATACCCCAGAATCTTGAAAAAGACAAATGGATACAAAAGGGTGCCAAATGATTAGACAGATTATACACTGGGTCAAATAGACTTCCTGTGGCCCCCTTTCTTTTGACCTTTTGTCTTACACTTGTCTCCCATCAGATGGGACATATGGGTAGATGGGAGGTCGTTAAGGAACTAAAAGATGATTGGTTCTTCCCTGGCATCCACAAAATTTCTGACCAAAATTATCTCCCAGTGTACTACTTATAAATCTCACCAAATTTCTGGAGGAAACCAACATACCTCAGGAAATCCTCCAAGGCCCACGTTGCCGCTTGTGGAACCCCAAAGTGGATTCCATTGATTTATCTCCGTGTCAAGCTATTCCCACTATTTGGTTATTGGCTGTACCTTTAATGGGTGGACTGAATGTTACCCAGCCAGAAGTACCAACGCCACAACAGCAGTGAAGAATTAATAACTGCGAGTATTGCTTGTTTTGGCATTCCTTTATGGATTGGGTCAGATGAAGGAACTAATTTTACAGCAGAACTTAACCACTTGCTTGCAAAAACTTTGGGGTACTCATTAAAATTTCACACTCCGTTCCATCCCTAATCCTCAGGGCAAACAGAACGTAACGATCGAGACATCAAGAGGACTTTAGGAAAAATCTGTCAAGAAATTGGGATTTAATAGCCAGGAACATTACTTCTGGCCCTTACAACATCTGGAATACTCCAAATAGAAAACATAACATCTTTTGAAATAATGTTTGGTCACCTTATTCCTACTGGCATCTCTAAACCTTCTATTCTCGGATTGAGTGAACACTATAGGGGCATAAGTGAAAAATTTGATGCTACTGATGTGATGTGGACCAGAGTGAATGGTCAAGAAAGAATTCTTGAGACAGTGCAAAAAGGTGTGTTTATTATAGCAGGGGACAGGACCCATGGACAAACAAGAGCTGCAATGTGACTGTGAACAGCAACTGATTGTACACTTTAACTTGGGAGGGGGAGAGATAAAGGAAGTTTCCAAAAGGATTTTCATATATTAAAGAAGACTTACAGGATCCTGGAGGTCGGGCTAATGTCAAGCCAAGGTTGCTTTTTGCCTCTAGCAAAGCATTAACCTTACAGCAGTTGCGCCTTCCTTGAGGAATGTCCTACTCTGCCTGCCTCATGTATTTGTCAATGGACTACAAGTTGTAAAGAGATTTAATTTTATCTACAATTCTTTTGCCTTTGCTCTCCATGTCACTATGACCAGCTATACACAAGACCTAACTAGTATAAGTGGAGCATATCATCAACAGGTAAAAATGGCATGGCCTCTGCTGACTGGCAAGTTTTGCCATTCCTTTTGACCAGAAGGTTAGATGTACATCAATGATTTTAGAGGAAAGCACACATTATCACCTTACTGAGAAGACCTTTTTGAAGTACTACTAACCACTCACACCACTATCAAAATAAAAAAAACTCCTTCTGGATTCACACAAGCCCTGCCAAGTTAGACCAGGATCAGCACTCCCAGGACAATTGAAAGACCACCCCTGGGGCGCCTGGGTGGCACAGCAGTTAAGCGTCTGCCTTAGGCTCAGGGCGTGATCCCAACGTTATGGGATCGAGCCCCACATCAGGCTCTTCTGCTGTGAGCCTGCTTCTTCCTCTCCCACTCCCCCTGCTTGTGCTCCCTCTCTCGCTGGCTGTCTCTATCTCTGTGGAATAAATAAATAAAATCTTAAAAAAAAAAAAAAAAAAAAAAGAAAGACCACCCCTAAGGTGAACTTCAAGTGAGGATTTCCCCGGCAAATTCCCAGGTCCCAGAAGCAGACAAAATCATGAAGTAGACAGCTTTTCTCAAGATCACAGATCAAGAAACTTCACTTCCACCTATTTTCTCCCCCATTGGGTCTCCCTACTCCCAGAGGGAAATAAAAAGAGAAAAAAAATCTTCCTTTTAACAAAGCCTCCCCTTTCTTTAGCCATTTTTAAAAAGGCTGATTGGAGGGGTGCCTGGCTGGCTCAGTCGGCAAAGCATGTGACTCTTGTGAGTTCGAGCCCCAAGTTGGGTGTAGAGATTATTAAAAATAAAATCTTAAAAAAAAAAAAGGCGGACTGGAGATTGATTGTCTCAATCTATCCTACTTTCCCTCTGATCCTCCACTATGGGTTGTCTTTCAAACAGGGTCTCACTTATTAACTCTTACTGTTTCCTCAGCACATTATGCACAGACCTGACACCCCTTAAACCATTTTTCCAAACCCTGGCCACATTAACTAATCATTGTTTGTTGATTATGTCAACATCTAGATCATGCAAAAGAACCTGAAATTAATTTTTATTCCTGCCAATAAGACCAGCTGGTGGACCAACTCTGGACAATGGATTCATGACTCGGTATGGCAGCCATGGCCAAAAAACCACATTGTTCTTTTCTTTTTAGTGAGTCAACTGTACACGGAAAAACCTCTATGGAAGCTCAAGGACTGTTCTTTGCTCAAACTAGAAGGGACTTTTTTCCCTTCGCATTGAAAATCTCAGTGGTACTGGACCTTTCCCACATGACATACCAAGGCAATATTACAACCAAACTCTGTGGTCTGATTCCACAGGCAGCATCCTCAAGCCTCTCATGAAGGTCAGAATTGGTCTCATTACTGATTCTTATGGTACTGACACCTGTCAAACCACCAGATTTTACAGCAGGCTCACAAGCCACCTTTGTGTAACCTGGGAGCAGCTGAACTGCCAAAGGCCAAAGATTACATATGGGGAGCCCAAAAATTTGCACGCACCTGGTCACGTAACAAAACCAAGCCTTACAGCTGCTAAGGCCTAATTGCAGGCCTCCTATATCTGATATTTCACAACCTGTTCTGCTCCTATAGACTGACAGGGATACACAGAAGATAGAAATGTGCAGATGACAACAGGACACGTGACAAGATATACCAAGCCCCAACTTAGTAGGTCACAAGTTTCATTCTGACCTTATCCACGAACAATACTGGACATTTTATCTTATGTGATGATAAGGTATATAAAGAGTTCCACCTAGATGGTCAAGACGATGTGGACTCAGATTCCTGACACTCTCTGTAACCAGCTACTCCACCTTAAATGCCAGCCAAATTACAAACTTGGGCTCCTTTGATCATAAAGTAGTGCCACATAAATATACATGATGTTACAGAAAACTGGCTTGTGTATCACAATTCTAAGTTTTTATCCATATTGACCTCCCTTTTCCCAGGCTTCGGAACTTATGAGTTGGAAAGGCAGTTCTAAATCTTTCCATAGAAACAGAACAAGAGTTCAGTATCACTATACAAACACTGGAAGCCGTTCTATCAGAAGTTAATAGTTTAGGCTCTCCAAAGTTGCCTCGTCCTAGATACACTGACAGTCCAAAGGAGGAGTTTATGCAATCATTGGTGAAGAATGCTGCTTCTATGTAAATTGTTTGGGACAAATACTGTCTAACCTGAACCCTTTGAAAGACAAGATAAACACTCTCCATCAGATAAATGAGGTCCAGTCATTCTGTTGGACCAGGGATAGGAGACTAATTTAACGGGATATGAGGAAACGTGCTTAAATTTGTTATTTCCCATTTATTCTTATTCTAATATTTGCTCTTCTTTCCCTTTACAGATAGATCCCTTGCCACTTGGCTGCTAACCCAATTCTTTCCACAGCCACCAATTCAGCTTTTATGTGAAACTTCTAAGGAACTTTCAGAGGAAATGAAGGAGTGCAGAGCATGTCACCCCAAAACATGCTGCTTTGGCATATTGATTATTTAAAGTTAAAGGAGTCTGAGAAACAGCAGGTGCAAGAGGGGCACTCTGACCTTCCTTAATTCTTCCTGACAGGAGGTAAAACTCCCACAGAAAAGGTGCCCTCTCTTTACCAGGAGGAAGAAAAACAGTCTTATCACCAGAGATGGGGAATCAGGCTCAGAAATCTGTACAAACCAACCTTCTTATACTAATGCTTATCTTCCTAGTCATTTCTCCGCAATTTACTCCCCCTGGCCCAAACCCCTTTGTCTCCTTTGGTTCTTTGTCTAAAAGGTATAAAAGCTTTCTGTTCTGGTCACTTCTTTGAGTCTTCATTCTCTTGCCAAGGTTCTCATGTACATGTAAAAAGGAATTAATAAAACTGTGTGCTTTTCTCCTGTTAATCTGTCTTATGTCAGTATAATTTTTAGGCCCTGTTAGAGACCCAAAGAAGGTAGATAGAGGAGAATTTTTCCTCTCTTACAATAGTCAATCATTTTCTTTCTGCTAGCACACTAATCTCGTAGGGAATTATACTCCCAAACTTTTGGGTTATTCTTAAATTCACTCCCATGAGGTACAAGCAACATTCTCATGATTTACTGTCTGGCCCCCTTAGAAACTCACGCTCATAATTATGACGTCCATCTCATTACAGCTGTTACAGGATTAAGTGTAACGTGCTATATACACAATACAAAACCTATAAGAGGGGGCCCTAAACCCTTGGCATAAGGGACCCTAAAGAACAGGGATAAGGAAAGGTGATCGTGGGCAGTTCCTGGGTGGAATCCATCACCTGGCAGGAATGGGATTTGATGGTGACTTCCGGCGCGGCCAGAGACTTTTCCTTCCAGCGAAACCTGTCTAACCAGCTTTCCTCCAGAGCGCAGGAAAGCCGGCGGGCTGGGCGAGCCAGCTTACTCCGCTTCCGGGTGGTGGCCGAGCTGCCTGCCGGCTGTCACGGAGACACCGGACACCCGGGCGGCGCCTGCGCGCTGGAAGAAGGCACCGGGCCCGTTTCCGGGATGAGGAGCGCGCATGCGTAGGCGGCCCGCCCCGGGCCAGTTTAGAGCAAGGTGAACGCGGAAGTACGGGATATAAGGTTTTTCTGGCTGCTCTGACTGTGGTGGGGCGACCGGTCCGAGATGGAGGCGGACGCAGCTGCGGAAGATGGTCGGGACGGTCCCCGGGAGCGGCTAGGCTTGGGTGAAGCTGGGAGGCAGCAGCAGAACCACGAAGTGCGGTCTCAATCCCGGGCCGACCAGTTTCCAAAGCATTCCTACTGGTTGGATCTCTGGCTCTTCATCCTCTTCGATGTAGTATTGTTTATTTTTGTGTATCTTTTACCATGGTGAGTACTCCGGATGTAGAGGTGAACTGGTAGGGAGCTTACCACTACAATTTGGGGGGAGGCAAGGTAACTGAATTCCAGAGAGTCTGGTATGCCCAAGGTAATAATACAGCTGGTTTAGTGGCGGGGTCGAGGGGCGGGTAGTTTTGGGGTCGGGATGAGGCTGGAATGGAAGTGTTCTTCCTTGGCACCTCAGTGAAGGTCTTCCTCCAAGGAGGTGTGGAAGAAAGCTGGCTTCGTAATTTTTATTTATTTTTATGTTATGGAATGAAACCAGCTGGGTTTGAGTTCCTGCACTACCACAAAGAAATTAAGAGAAGATATTTAGCTTTCCTGAGCTTTATTTTTCCAGTTAAGATTTGGGACCAGTAGTAACCAGGTCATAGGGGTGTAGTGCGGATTAAATGAGATAGTAATTTATCTAAAAGCGATTTGCATTTTCTCCTGGCAGCAGTAAGCGCTGACCTAAAGGTATTGTTACTATAACTACAGTTTGACCTCCAGTAGGCCCGGTAGATATCTCAAACAGGTCCAAGCCTGAACTCTTAGTAACTTATTACCAAAATGTACTTATTGTTCAGTGTCCCCATTTCCGTAAATGATAACTTTTATTCATTTAGTACTCCTCCCAGAAGCCTGGGACTCTTTGATTTTCCCCTTTTACATACACCCACACATCCGAAAACAACAACTGTTGTCACAAAATTCTGTAGGTTCCACTTGCAAAATCCTTGCTCTCCATTTTCATTGCCACTCACTCTGAAAAGACAGTTTTGTAAGGAGATAAGGGAAGGAAAGGTAGAGAAGGGGCAGGGGAGCAGAACAAGAAGAGGGACACAGGACTGAGGATAAGGGAAAAAGTTCAGGAGAGAAGCGGTGAGCTGAAGAGAGGGCCTGTGGAAGAAAAGCAGTACAGCTCACTTGGCAAACATTAGGGAGCCCTCTTGGACTTTGGCGTCTTTGACTTATCATAAGTTAGCTTTTCTTAGTCATTATGCTTATGAGTTTGCAATCCTTGATGGGCAATTATGCCTTCTTTCTCCACCCCCAAAATTTTGGCAGATTTGGGCATGAGCTCATTGTATCTAAGGCCCCTTTGTCGCTGATTTTTTGGATAATGTGGCAGACTAGAAGGCGGAGGGTTGAGGGGGGTGAATGGAAGAGATGGGTATTTCTGTAAAATCCTCTGCCAAACTATTTGTAGAGTTTTCACTCTCCTCTGCTTCCCTTTTTTGGTAGAGACTGATACCTCAAATACAATGATTTTTTTTAAATGACGGTTTTCAGCTCTGGGTAGAAAATGGAAGCCATAGGAGGAATACTATAGGCCTTTTTTTTTTTTCTTCTCATCAATATGTAATCATTTAGGAATAGGAAAGTGACTGAGACAATCTAGACTTTCAGATATTGGGGTGAAGTATTAAAACTGGAAGGAGACATTGTTGACAAATATTTGGTTTTTACAGAATGGTTTGCCTGATGTCTAGATTAAGAAGTTGGCTCCTGGAGTGGATTCTGAACATGACTACAAACTTCTTGAACAAAGAAGACAGGATTGTGCAACAGAATTTCAAACTCTGAGGGACTTTCTTTCATTTTACATACTCTTGTTATTTCTTTTGGGGACTATATATTAAACGGGTAGTGCTAAGTTCTTAAAACTATTCTTTGATTCATGATTAAAAACTTTTCAAACATTTGATGGCTTTATAGGGGCTGATGATAAAGCATTTACGGAAAGGTTTAGTGTATTAAGAAATATGGTAATGTCTTGCCTTTCACATTTTAAGGGTTAGCCAGGGTTTAGTATGATGTAAAAATGTGGTGAAATATTAAGATGAAATATTTAAAAATAAATTACTCAAAAGCAAGGAAAGAAAAAGGAGTTAAGAGCTGTACAGAAAATGCAGGCCCACAATGTATTGGCTGTAAGTACCAGTTTAATTTTTAGATTAAGTCGGCCTCTGTTATGGTTGCCAGATTGATAACAATCTCAGAGAAAGTATATAATATCCAGCACTGGAAATCTAATGTGCATGTCCTCTACCTGGATGTTTCCCCTTGCTTCAAGTTCTTGAACTTCCCTAAAATAGGACTGTGTTTGAAACCTATTTTTTATTATTGTGGTTGTATAAAAAATGCTTGTGACCAAAATATGTCTTTTTTATAATGTCTGTACCTTAAATACTTAAAGTCATTTCAACAAATATTTGAGTACTTACTCTGGGCCAGGTACAGTAGTAAGCAAAAAAGACAAAAATCCTTGCCTTCATGGAGCTTACATTCTTTTATTTATCTTCAGTAAGAATTTACATTCTAGGAGTGATCAGCTAGTGTTTAATCAGAAAGGTCACACTCCCAAAGCAACTACTAAAAGCCCTTCAGAAGCTATTCCTATTATATGACACTCCTTTATGTAACAGATGTTAAAAATGGGCTTTTGTTGAAATTAGTGACATTTGATACATGTTCATTGCCTAAATATTTGATGATATTCACCTCCCTTAGAAACAGGGCATAGATCTGATAAACTCTATACCCTGTCTCTTTTAGAATGGCATTAGAATGAAATCCAGACTGACTTTGGAAGATTTTAGTTGCTTATTGCCCACTACAAGGTAACAATTATGCCTCCAGGGTATTGTTGGATCTACTTGGAGAGAACCTTTTATGCAAAGGTTGATGCATCTAAAGAAACACAAAACTGGGATTTCATTGAGTATATCAAACGGTATGAACTGTTTTTCTGCTGCTTGCTAATTTTGTCCAATAAATGTTTATTATATAGCTAAATTTGGTCTGATTTGGATTTTGCATTTGTTTAAGCAAATTACTTGGTAGGTAGCAGGGTTTTGAAAGGATTAACAGTTCTCATGTAGCTTAATGTTGGGTTACACACAAAGATTTATAATCTGTACTACGTTTCTGGGCCTAAAATCAGTGCACTACCACAACTGTTGAATGTTCTGAAAATTTCTAGTAGGGGGAGGGTAGCAAGGCCTTGGTGTTATGACATGACTGTAAATGGTATACAAAAATGGTTCCAGTGGGAGTGTTGAATCTTTTCTACAGCTGATGAATAAGAAATTATACCTACCATGCCATCGAGTATAGTGAGTGCTTATAGCACCCACATTTGAAGGCTAAATGGGTAAAGGGTAACTGGGTAAGGCTAAAGGATGAATGGGACACCAAGAAAAGTTGGCAAACTTGCTATGACAAAAACAAAGAATAACATCAATGTGATTTTAATCTGATAAATTCCTTTGTAAATTTCAAAAACTTAATTTCATATAAATGAAATGATTATTTTAATAACCATTTGAAATGAACTGGCTGACCAGTAATTGTGACAAAGTCTTTAGGATTTAGGAGTCTGTGAACTTGGAAATTTAGGTTAGAAACCTCTCCGTGTATCTAGTCCCTAAATGTCATGGGAATACATTCACAGACTATAGGATAATTTATTTAAGGTCATTAAAGTTACTTAATGTAAATTATGTTCTAGGATAAGATAATTAAACAATGGCCAATGGGCCAAATCTGGCCTACTAACCTCTTTTGATCAGGCCTGTGAGCTAAGGATGATTTTTACATTTTAAAATGGTTGAAAAAAATCAAATGACTATTTCATGATATGTGAAAATTATATGAAATCCAGGTTTCAATGTCAAAGTTTTATTGGAACACAAACATGCCATTCATTTACATACCATTTATGGCTTCTTTCACTACAGTGTGGCAGAATTGAGTAGTTGTTACAAAGACCCTGTGGTCCACCAAGACCAAATTATTTACCATCTGGCTCTTGATAGAAAGTTTGCCAACTCCTATAGGAGCCCTGCTTTAGACCTCACTGCAGTTACACTTTTGGGAGCCTCCAGTAATAACATTTTATGATTAGTGATACTCCCGAGTACCTTTGAACTTTAAGTTGACTTACATTTCTCATAAAATATATAATTGACATGTGAGGAGAGGAAGCCACAACTCATGAATGCACAGAAAAGTCAACCATGTTAACTTAAAATTTGTCAGTTTATCTTAAAAAAAATTCTAAACCAGAAGAAACTGATTTCACAGAAAAATAGAACAGTCTGAAGATAAGTATTTTGAACATTACAGTAATTATTGGTTGCATTATTTCAGAAGTTGCCATAATTTTATAACCAGAAGAAAACACCTATAAAAATTAGGTACCCTAGAAATAAAAATTTTACATGTGAATGAATAGTTAGTAATTATGTATTCAAATCTATATTTGGAGTGTTGAATCAACAAAAACAGTTTCTAGTTTGTTAGTACTATTACATGATTTAGGTGGTTTCAACTGGACAGTACTTTTTAAAAAGAGCCAAAATTAGATACTTCTATTTGATGTTGCAACTCAACTGAGTTGAAAATACAAATCTATGAGACTGCTGTTAAATATCGGAAATTAGTTTATATGTTTCAAATAATACATTTTTAACTGGACATATTGACCAAATAGAAATCTTAAAAAAAAGCTAGACAAAGTTTTTCGAAGTTATTAAAAATACTTGAAACCCATTTTCTAGTATTTTACAATGTTATAAAAGCAGTAATTAAATACAATGATATTTCAAATACAATTTAAAAAACTTTACAGTATTTACAAATCATACTAAAAGTTATGTTAAAAATAAGCTTTCTTAGAAAAGTTTAATATAGTTCATATTCAAGTATTTCTAAATTAAGAGAATATAACATAATAATCACCTACTGTTACAGTTAGAAAAGGCTAGTAAAAACTTCTCTAGGTGGAAGACAATAATTGACCAAGATTTCCTAACTGGGTGAGATTAGGTTTTTACAAGCCATTATTTTATATTTATCTAGGAATACTCATTTTTAATCATTTACATTTTAGAATATTTTAACAACTTATGGAGTTGGTCAAAACATTAAATTTACTAAACAGTTTAGAGAATTAAGTTATATATAAAGTTTATTACTGTAAGAAAATTTTTAATTCTGTAATTCTCAATTACATGGACCATACAATACTTAGCCACAAGACGTTTACCAACTTAGTACAAAATAAAATGACAAATAATGAAATAAGGCAATTAACATAACTGAATTTCATTTATAAGCTCATAATGATAATGGAAAATTCCTTTATTAAAAAAAAAACCGTCTCTGTGAAAGTAGGGTAAAATGACTATTTAGAGTAGAAAAATAGGAGTGATGCTCAAATTAATACATTTCATTAAAATTAAACCCTCTGTATGAAAGTAGAAATTGAATCTGAAACCCAGAAATACTCAGATTCAAGAATCTGCAAATCATTAAAATGGGGTGACGACCCATAAAAAGAGGTTAAGATGATAGCAGGGAAAATTTAGGCAGTCACAGTGAGATCCCCAGTGGGCCCTAAGTTAATACCTAACACTGGTTATTAGCAGCCCAAAGTAAACCAAACCAAAATAAAACCTTTCACATTTCATATAAAATTAGAAAAAATGTAACAAATAAATATACTAGTGTTAAGAATTTCACTTATTTTTAGCTTACGTGGCTGAAGTAAGTTTATGATACAACAGTCAAAGGCCTAATTTAACTAGGCATTATGAAGATTAAAGTTCTAGGAGCAAAATTAAGTTTCTTCTGTTCTGACCTTAAAGATTTAATTTAAAAACTGCTTTATCATTAAGGCTTCCTCCCCCCTCCAAATGCTATCACTTTGATGCGTTGATATTTTTTAAGACACTTAAAGGGATGTTATGTAGCAGACTATCACAGAAGTCAAAAACAAATGGGTGAAGCCCTCTTTCGGTTGGTTACCCATTAGAAAGTGCTTCTTCATAAAGCAAATACTGCTTTGACTACACAAACTGTATCACTTAGTATTTGAAAAATTAGCATAGTTTACCAATCTACGTATGTGAGTACTGGTTAGTTTAATACTTATGGGTCTACTAGCCACATATAAAGGAACAAATTACATTTTTATTCAACTGCAGCAGTGACTTTTTGCATACCCTCTGATTTTCTGTTTTGCAGGTATGCCAAGACTATTCAAAGGGAATTTCTAAAATATCCAGTAAGTTGATCATCACAAAATAAAAAATATATATACAAAATTAAAGTGATTAATGACTTTAAAAATGCCACGGTTTTAGTTTCATGTATCACCAGGTTTGGTCAGTCAATTCCTATTATATTTGCAGGGCCTCTGAGAAGTATAAGCTTACCAGTCCCATCACTTATCTATTACAGTGTATACTAGGTTTATATCTCTGCTCGGAAGGGCAGTTTGAACCAAGACTGTTGTGTAACACAGGTGCTAGCCCTCTTTCACTCTGAGATAGTGCATTATCATTACAAAAGCCACTGTTCTCTGGAACACAGAGCTTGGGTCTCTGATGGTATTTCAGTCTGTACGTATCAGTCATGCAGCTATCAACTGAAAAATAGGTAGTTAATGAAATGGTCTCATTTGGACAGGTAGAACTAGAGTCTATTTCTGGTTGGCAAAATGCATCAACAGCTGTACCCAAGTCTGCCTGAAAATCTTTAGCTGAAAAGCTTGACAGGTAGTTTGGTGTGTTGCCAACATGCTCTTTTACTTGAAATGTTTCCTTAAGTCTTTGATCATTCATATATGTACCCACTTCTGAACCTGGTTCTGAATCCAAACTTAAACTGTGCTTTGGAAGACTAGAAGAATTAGCTTTAAACATCTCTATAAGTTTGACATTAGGTGTGGGATCATTTTTCTCTGACTGTGGCACACTGGTTATAGCATATTTCTTTGGTGGCAAAGGAGGCGGTGGATTATGGCTAACAAGTTTTGGCATCTGACAACCATCAGATCTGCAGGTTGACTGAATTATATGTTCCCTGGATAGAGAGTTCTCAGAGCAACATTGTTCCATCATAGTTTGCTGCTGGATGAGGGGAGAAGTTTCTGGCTTTAACCCAACAGGTCTCATGTGTGAAGACCACAGTGAAGATGGTGAGACTACTTCATTAATGTTCACTCTCTTTCCAGGAGCCGAATTATCATCGTGAAAAAGTAAACCTGTTCTCTCAGAATTTTCTGTATTAAGCCACTCAGAAAACCTGCATTCACTTGAGGTTTCAAGTTTCTGTTCACCTGACTGGTGGATATGCTCTCTTGCTGCATTGTCCTTGAGTATCTGTGGACCTGACGAAGGGAATAACTTTCCATTGGTTTCTCGTATATGTGACCTGTAACATAAAAACAAGAACAAAGCTAAAACACCATACACAAATAGGCAAAATTGGAGGAAAAACAAACATTTGTCCTGTAGCTTAACTTCTCAATATACACCTGATGTTATTTTTGTAACATAACAGAAATGGGAAGATATTTGTAACCATTAACATTTTACACTCTCTGATGCCAAAATTTATGCCAAAATACATGAATGCCAGAAACACCTGTCATTCCCAAAATTAGATTTCTAGTAATTAGAAGCATAATTTTAAAAAATTCATTTTAACTTATAAACACTGTAATTACATATATTTGTGATAAAAGGTAGCATAGACTTAAAAAAATGTTATAAGCAAACACTTCAATACTCTAAAACACTTCTTGACCAACATTACAAAGCTTGTACCAATAGAGACAACTTTGATACACAATGCTATAAAAGGATGGCATACAAATTAAAAATAATTTAATCAAGATTACCTTTATTTAGGTAATAATAAACTTCTGAGATGAAGATACATGACAGCACATTGCAAATCATTTTTTGTCATGAAAATTATTTCACATGAACTGCATGGAATTCAATTAGAGCGAAATGATGAAAAGAGTAGAGGCTTTGCTAGGCAGATAAGAGCTGTATTCAAATTTCAGCGCCAATGCTTTGGGCAAATTACTAAAAAGCCCCTAATTTTCTCTTATAAAATACCACCCACCTAATAAGAATGCTATGAGGATTACAACCACCATGTATTGTATCTGGTACTCTATAGGCCCTCTATTCTTAGGCCTATCTCCTTTTAATGATCCCCAATAATACAGGCATCATAGCACCGTAGACCCATTGTTTTCAGAGTAGTAATGGCCTGATAAATAGAGAGTTCCTATAATACATGCATTTAATACAAAAGATTTTAGTATTTCTAAATATCTTTACCTTTTTACCAAAGGATTTTTTATTTGTAGATGTGACTCTGGGTGGAACTCATGAGGTTTACAGCCTACTTCCAAATTCTTCAGTTCTCTTCTAAAGCCTGAGGCTAGCAGAGAGAAAAAACAAAATTATTTAAATGACCTTTTATAATTCACTGCGCGTATATTTCTCCATAATTTACGTAAGGTTTCCTACAAATAGGTAATTCTCTTACAACTAACAAAAATTAATTCTTCAAGGTTCAGCTAAAATAATATCTTTTCTGAATACTTTATACAAAATAAATGGCTGTTTCTATTATTACTTGAAAACGTTAACAATGTCCAAATAACACTATTGCTGTTAGATTGTGAGGAACTATGCATTTCCCCTGTCTTTTAAGACATAGTCTTTGCTGACAAAATGTCAGGGACATCCTGCATTTGAAGACAGATGGCTTGCGTTGAAGTCTGGATACACTACTTATTGGCTAGTAGCTTTAAGCAAACTTCACAATCCCTTACAATCTCAGTTTCCTCATTTATATGAGATAATGACGCCTATATTACTATGTTCCTGTGAGGAACATTAGGAACATCAACTGAATTAAAACGTGTGGGAGGGTATTATGATTAACATGTAAAATGTTAATACCATCACTCACTAGCTACCATTTATTGATTGCTGACTCAAGTTGTAAGAGGTTCATAATAATTATTTCATTTAATCTTTACAACTGAACATCATTTTTTACTTGAAAACTAACAGATAAACTCTGGTTACTCAGACTTGGGTATCTGGCAGAAATTTTCTTGCAAATTAAATAAGTGAACTGTCATTTCAAGGAAAACAACTAGCGCTATTTATTGCCATTGATAAAATTCAAATTTTTAGATGAAAATAAGAATTTCGGAAAACTTGTATCCACCACCATGAGTTTTTAGCTTCCCAAGAATTATAAAGGCTCGGGGCGCCTGGGTGGCACAGCGGTTAAGCGTCTGCCTTCGGCTCAGGGCGTGATCCCGGCGTTCTAGGATCGAGCCCCACATCAGGCTCTTCAGCTATGAGCCTGCTTCTTCCTCTCCCACTCCCTCTGCTTGTGTTCCCTCTCTCGCTGGCTGTCTCTATCTCTGTCGAATAAATAAATAAAATCTTAAAAAAAAAAAAAGAATTATAAAGGCTTTCTGCTAATTGTGGTGATATTAACAAATTAAAAAAAAATAAAGAAATGTATCAACATTTGGAAGACCTGCATAATTTAGCAAACCAATATTTTCCAAATAAGGATATATTGATGTTACAAAATCATGCATGAGTAAAGTAAATCATTCTTTAAATGAATAAATAAATTTTCCATTTTAAAGACTAATACAGTATTATTAACATATGTAGCCCATCAAAACAAAAGCTCTTTGAAGTCAATATTTTTTAATAGTATAAAGATATCCTGAGGTCAAAACACTATTTCAGTTGATTGAAAATAGTCTTTAAAAAAATCTCAGTCATGGGGCGCCTGGGTGGCTCAGTGGTTAAGCATCTGCCTTTGGCTCAGGTCATGATCCCAGGGTCCCCTGGGATTGAGCCCTGCAGAGGGCTCCCTGCTCAGTGGGAAGCCTGCTTCTCCCTCTCCCACTTCCCCTGCTTGTGTTCCCTCTCTCGCTGTTTCTCTCTCTGTCAATAAATAAAATCTTAAAAAAAAAAAAACAGAAAACCTCAGTCATAAATATTCTGTGAAACAATTCCCCTTTTTATACCCAAGGAACTTAGGTGATCCAAGTGATCCTATAAAACTGGTAAGTGACAGTATTTAAACCAATCCAGGGCTAACTCCAAAGCCAGTGCTCTTTCCATCTCCTGCAAGTTCTCTTTCACATATGCCACTAAAATCCAAGATCATCACATAGAATCTCCTCCTGACGAAACTAGGCCCACAGAAGATATCAAAATATATGGCTTTAGCTTGAATATTCAATTAATTCCCTATACTTCTGTACCATACTAGTAAATTTTCAGTATCCTCCCTTATTTTTAGATGGCGTTTTCCTCATGTTCATTTACATTTCCTTTCATTCTCACGCTTCTGACTGTACTCCAAATCTATGAATTGAAGATTGCAAAGAAAACAAAATCAAAGTTATTAAACCAGCAACTTAATTTTTTAAACAATAACAGAACTTTATCTTTGATGGCTTTTATCTTCCTAGGTTGATCTTCTGGGTACATTTTTATTTTATTTATTTTTTATTTTTTTTATTTTTTAAAGATTTTATTTATTTATGTGACAGAGACAGCCAGCGAGAGAGGGATCACAGCAGCGGGAGTGGGAGAGGAAGAAGCAGGCTCATAGCGGAGGAGCCCGATGTGGGACTCGATCCCGGTACGCCGGGATCACGCCCTGAGCCGAAGGCAGACGCTTTAACGACTGCGCTACCCAGGCGCCCCCTGGGTACATTTTTAAAAGCTACTCTGGGGGCTCCTGGGTGGCTCAGGCGTGATCCCAGAGTCTTGGGATCAAGTCCCACATCAGGCTCCTCCGCTGGGAGCCTGCTTCTTCCTCTCCCACTCCCACTGCCTGTGTTTCCTCTCTCGCTGGCTGTCTCTCTCTCTGTCAAATAAATAAAATAAAATCTTAAAAAAAAACCAAAACAAAACCTAAGATAGTAGAATGAAAGGAACTGTAAGTCTGGCATTCATTTGCTTAAGATTTCACACTCTTACATCCACTAGACTGCAGTAAGCTCTTTATTATTGGACAAATATGTCCCCTTTTTGTTATTGTTTCCCCTAGCACAATATCTAACCCATAAAAGACATTCAATGAAAGTCTAGAGAATGAATAAACAATTACATGGAAAACGTAACTGTCTTTCTTCTTTTAAATCACCCAACCCGTCCACCATGTTCCTGACTCACAGAACCAGGACAAATTCTTCTTACCTTTCCTCCGACCTATCTTGAGTCTATCAAGTGTCATGCTAATATAAATCTTAAAAATAAAAGGCAGTATAATTTATCCCAGAGAGTGTTAGATGCTTGTAAGTCTGACCCACTGCTGAGGTTCAAAAACAGCCTCTCTTCTTCAACAGCTACTTTATGATTGGGCTGGGGGGGGGGAGTAATGTCAAAAAGAACTTCAATAATTTTCAGCCTGAAAAATGTTAAGTTGAAGTTACACTATCATTCTCCACTCACTTTGATTTTAACTTCAGAATGTTTACTTCTTAACTTATCCATAATTTCAGGTTTATTATTCACAAACACCAGAAAAAACAATTCTTAAAAACTCTTTACTATTATTAATGTATCCATATAACAAACAGCAGGAGGCAGCAGAGGTCTTATAAACATGTTTGAAATTTTAATATCACTACGGCAGGCATTCAACCAAGTGGTTTGACTTCAGAATTCCAACTAACTTAAAAATAGATGTGTTATTTTTCTCTTCTGCTGACATAGACATCCATGTGTCTTTACTCGGAATTTTGGCCCCAGGTTCTTTGCAAATCTAAAATAGTCCGATTGTTACACTTGGCACAGAAGACACCGTAACATCAAGGCAAGAAGCTTTAATTAATGATGCTAATTTTGATATTTTATTTTTTTAAAAAAGCCCAATAGTCAAGAAATCAAAATATATATTTTATCTGAAAAGATGACCTACGTTTAAAATAGGCTTAGATAAGCAATAAAACCAAACTGCTGGTCTAGACAACGTAATCTTCACTCTTGTTATATAGGGAGATTTCGAAATGTAACAGTGAAACTTTTTACCTGTTACTGAGCATTCAAGAGCAATAATCTAATTGAATCTAATAATTAAACATCTAATAATCTAACTGAACTGTTACCTGAACATTCAAGAGCAATAATCTAATAAATGATCTGATTTATAATAAAAAGTTGTTTTTAATAAAATTTGAATACTTTGGAAAAATCACAAAACTTTAACTGGCCTGTCTCTTTACCTTCTTTGTTTCATTTTCCTTCTACCTCCAGAGATCTTACTCCATCTATTACTGTTCTGTTCTATTCTTATCTTAGCACCTTTTTCTTCCCCTGTACATCATCAGTTCCTCATCCTCTGTAACATAAATGTAAAACTAAGCTCTTGGTTGCTTCTTTGTCCTGTAAGTACTGCTTCTTTGAACAGACATTTCTTTACTTCTCTTTTATTAACTTTTTATTGTACTCTAACTTCCTAAGACATTTTATTTGAAAATAATTTTTAAAAGTTCAGAAAAACTGAAAGATTAAAACTAGTACAATGAATACCTGTATAGCCTTTACTGAGATTCACCTATTAACATTTTACTCCATTTTTTTTCCGAATCATTTTAAGTTACAAACCCTCATGGCTGTAAGTTACAAACCTCATGGCCCTTTACTTCTAAATACTTCAGTCCTACTTCAGGGTTGCTTGCTTTTCCTCTATCCCTACTGACTTACTAACTGCTAAATCGAACTTGCATTTCTAAATCCTTATTCTGCTCAATCTGTGGCCACTTGTCTTATTGAAGCTCCCCATTTTCCTGGCTTCCCTGTGATAATCTTCTCTCCTTTTTTCTCATACCTTTTAGGTACTCCTCATACTTTCCCAAAGTTGCTCCTTCTCTCTATCCTTAGCTCATCTCTCTTACTCAGCAAACCCCAAGTTTTTTCCTGAGTGATACAGTCCATGTCTATGGCATTCAATTCCCATTCATGCGGCCGGTTACCAAATACATCATCTCTCCTGAGTTGCAGACCTATGTCCTTAACTGCCTGATAAATCTATTTACCTGGATGATAAACAAATCCAAAAATTAATTTGGCGTCTCCTCTCATCCCCCAATAGTTGTTTCTTCTTCCTATATTCTTTGATTTGGTAAATGGTGTATCTACTTATGCAGGTTCCAAATAATAGCTATCCCCAGCTTCCTCCTTTTCCTGCCTTTTGCACATCTGTTATAGAATCTAACTCCATTGTCTACACATTCTTATAAACTCTCAAATCTTCTTTTGTGATATTGGTACTGCCTTTGTTTATGTCCTGACCTTTTCTCTCCAGGCTGTTCAAGTAGTCATCTAACTAATGTTTCTCTCACTGCTCCAAACTCACCCTCTACATTGCCACCAGTCTTTCTAAAATGCAAACTGGAGTATATTACTCTCCTTGTCCTCTGGTGCCTTTCCACTTACTGTAGGATTTAAAAATAACATAAAAATTTCATCATGATTTGGCTTCTATCCATCCTCTATCATCTCACAATTTCCACATATGCACTCAGCCTTGCAGAGACCAAACTACCTGTATTCTTACAATATGTGATACTTTCTCCCAACCATGTACTTTTGAACATATAAAGTCTTCCGTCTTGAATATAATTTAAGGCATTTGAAATTCTCCTGATCAGTGACCCATTTTAAAAGAGGAGCTAAAATAATCTAAATGGCACTGTGAAATTTCAACAATGTTCCCAAATAATAGCTTTAGGCAGTAGAACCCATAATGACATAGGCAGAGAAATCTATATAGTACCTTTGTCAGTGAAAAAATACCAAGGAAATAATTACGATGGCATGACTATAGATTTTTAGCTCCCCGATATCAAACAAACTTGTTTGGATTGTATTAAAAACTCCTTAGCTATCAAACAAAATATGAAAATAAAAAAAATTTCTAAAGCTCCTTAACTTTCTAAATCTGTTAGCTATTTCTAGAAAGTGATTCTTCAGACCAATAATGTAAGTGTGCCCTCATTTTACAAATAAGTAGGAGAAAACCAAGAAAGTCATACCAAATCACAAAGAATTAAATTGTACCTTATTGAAAACAAAAATCCACACAGGGTATGTTTTTAGCTTGGGAAAAAAATTCCTATACTACTTTAACGTGTTCTCAATCAAAGCGTCAGGAAGGGGAATACATAGAGACACCATAGGCAGGGGCATTAACAAAGATTCTCAAGGCAAAGACCAGCTTAAAGAACTATGGTAGGCTTTGACAGTTATTAAATAAATAATTTTAACATGATGTAATTTATGTGGTTAAATAAATGGGTTCCACAAAACCACAATAAGAAACCACTGCATACTCATTAGTGATTAGTGATGATAATTATCAAAACAAAACCCCAGAAAATAACAAGTGTTGGTGAAAATATGGAGAAGTTGGAACTCTTGTGCATTGCTGGTGGGAATGTAAAATAGTGCAGCGGCTGTTAAAAACAGTGTGGTGGTTCCTCAAAAAATTAAACACAATTACACAGAATTCCGCAACTGCACTTCTGGGTATATACTCAAAAGAAATGAAAGCAAGAATTCTCAGATATTTGTATACCAATGTTCACAGGAGCATTACTCACTATAGCCAAAAGACAGGAACAACCCAAATGTCCATCAACAGATGAATGGATAAACAAAATGTGTTCTATCATACAACATAACATTACTCAGCCTTAAAAAGGAATGAAATTCTGACACATGCCACAACATGGATGAACTCTGAAGACATTATGTTAAGTGAAATAAACCAGTCACAAAAAAACAAGTATTGTATGATTCTATTTATCTGAGGTACCCAGAGTAGTCAAATTCATAGACAGAAAGTAGAATGGTGGTTACTGGGGGCTGGGATGGAGGGGGAAATAGAGAGCTGTTTAATGGGTACACAATTTCAGTCTGAGAAGTTGAAAGGTTCTGGAGGTGGCTGGTAGTGATGGTTGTACAACAATGTGAATGTTCTTAATATCATGGAACTGTCACTTAAAAATGGTTAGAATGGCAGATTTTGTTATGTGTATTTTACCACAATAAAAAATATATTTTTTCCACAATAAAAAAATATTTTTAAGTAGGTTACATACATACTCTTTCGTATTAAATGGGCAAACCTGCTTCAAAGCTAAGGCAATGCATTCTTGACCATCAAAATCTCTATGACGTTGTGTTTTTTATTACTATCAGGAAGCAAGCATCGTTTTGTAAAAAGTACTGAACCTGTGGTTATTGTTCAATTTCACCGACTTCTGCTCTTGATTTCTGGCCAGCCCTTTACTGTTTCCTGTAATACTTGCTTACCAGACTTTTATCAGATTTTTAAGAGGCGAGACATTTTATATAGGAAAGGAAGGTTATTTCCTTAATATAAGTGTTTCCTTCTGATATTATACCACTTGAAAAAAACAAAATAATTTAACATTTAATCATATTCAAAGTCTGTAACCTTAAAAAATAATCTTCACAAAAGCCGTAGGAATGATAAAGATTAAAAACAAACTTTAAAATTTGTTCTTCACAGCTTTTTTTTTATTGTGAAAAATTATATCTTTTCTAATCCTCTGAATTATAACATTTGAAGATACTGCTTTTGACTGCAACCTCAATAATCCCCTTGCTCATCCTTTTCCTCAATCCTTCTCCCCCAAATCCTTCAGGTATATGCTCTCATTGGCAGCCCTGAATTCTATGTACATTCAAACATCTAACTTTGTTTCTGGGCTGCTATGTGTGGGTAATGGATCACCTATAATAATGCCACCCCATTAATATATATATATATATATATATATTTTTTTTTTAAATGATTTTTTATTATATTATGTTAGTCACCATACAGTACATCCCCGGTTTCCGATGTAAGGCTCGATGATTCATTAGTTGTGTATAACACCCAGTGCACCATGCAATACGTGCCCTCCTTACTACCCATCACCGGTCTATCCCATTCCCCCACCCCCCTCCCCTCTGAAGTCCTCAGTTTGTTTCTCATAGTCCATAGTCTCTCATGTTTCATTCCCCCTTCTGATTACCCCCCCTTTCTTTATCCCTTTCTTCCCCTACCGATCATCCTAGTTCTTATGTTCCATAGATGAGAGACATCATATGATAGTTGTCTTTCTCTGCTTGACTTATTTCACTTAGCATTATCTCCTCCAGTGCTGTCCATGTTGTAGCAAATGTTGAGAACTCATTCTTTCTGATAGCTGAGTAATATTCCATTGTATATATGGACCACAACTTCTTAATCCAGTCATCTGTTGAAGGGCATCTCGGCTCCTTCCACAATTTAGCTATTGTGGACATTGCTGCTATGAACATTGGGGTGCATATGGCCCTTCTCTTCACTACGTCTGTATCTTTGGGGTAAATACCCAGTAGGGCAATGGCTGGATCATAGGGTAGCTCAATTTTTAACTTTTTAAGGGACCTCCACACTGTTTTCCAGAGTGGCTGTACCAACTTGCATTCCCACCAACAATGTAGGAGGGATCCCCTTTCTCCACATCCTCTCCAACAATTGTTGTTTCTTGCCTTGTCTATTTTTGCCATTCTAACTGGCGTAAGGTGGTATCTCAGTGTGGTTTTGATTTGAATTTCCTTGATGGCTAATGATTTTGAACATTTTTTCATGTGTCTGTTAGCCATTTGTATGTCTTCATTGGAAAAGTGTCTGTTCATATCTTCTGCCCATTTTTTGATTTGTTTATTTGTTTCTCGTGTATTGAGTTTGAGAAGTTCTTTGTAGATCTTGGATACCAGTCCTTTATCTGTAGTGTCATTTGCAAATATATTCTCCCATTCCGTGGGCTGCCTCTTAGTTTTTCTGACTGTTTCCTTGGATGTGCAGAAACTTTTAATCTTGATGAAGTCCCATAAATTCATTTTATCTTTTGTTTCTCTTGCCTTTGGGGATGTGTCATGAAAAAGGTTGCTTTGGCCGATGTCGTAGAGGTTGTTGCCTATGTTCTCCTCTAGAATTTTGATGGATTCCTGTCTCACATCGAGGTCTTTCATCCATTTGGAGTTTATTTTTGTGTATGGTGTGAGATAGTGGTCAAGTTTCATTCTCTTGCATGTAGCTGTCCAATTTTCCCAGCACCATTTATTGAAGAGACTGTCTTTTTCCCACCGGATGTTTTTTCCTGCTTTATCAAATATTAGTTGCCCAAAGAGCCGAGGGTCCATTTCTGGGCTCTCTATTCTGTTCCATTGGTCTATGTGTCTGTTTTTGTGCCAGTACCATGCTGTCTTTGTGATCACAGCTTTGTAGTACAGCTCGAAATCTGGCATTGTGATGCCCCCAGCTTTGTTTTTCCTTTTCAACAGTTCCTTGGAGATTCGGGGCCTTTTCTGTTTCCATACAAATTTAAGGACTGTTTGTTCCAGTTCTTTGAAAAATGTCCTTGGTATTTTGATCGGGATAGCATTGAAAGTGTAGATTGCTCTGGGTAGCATGGACATTTTAACTATGTTAATTCTTCCGATCCATGAGCATGGAATATCTTTCCATCTTTTTATGTCTTCCTCAATGTCTTTTAAGAGTGATTTATAGTTTCTAGAATATAGGTCCTTTACGTCTCTGGTTAAGTTAATTCCAAGGTAACGTATGGTTTTTGGTGCTATTGTAAATGGGATGGATTCCCTAATTTCTCTTTCTTCGGTCTCGTTATTCGTGTATAGAAATGCAACTGATTTCTGAGCATTTATTTTGTATCCTGCCACGTTACTGAATTGCTCTATAACTTCTAATAGTTTGGGAGTGGCTTCTTTTGGGTTTTCCATATAGAGTATCATGTCATCTGCAAAGAGAGACATTTTGACTTCTTCTTTGCCAATTTGAATACCTTTGATCCCTTTTTGTCGTCTGATTGCTGTTGCAAGGACTTCTAGTACTATGTTGAATAATAGTGGCGAGAGTGGGCATCCTTGTCGAGTTCCTGATCTTAAGGGAAAGGCTTCCAGCTTTTCCCCATTGAGAATAATATTTGCAGTAGGCTTTTCATAGATGGCTTTTATGAGATTGAGAAATGTACCTTCTATTCCTACACTCCGAAGGGTTTTAATCAGGAAAGGATGCTGTATTTTGTCAAATGCTACCCCATTAATATATTAACTGTTTCCAAACTGAACTCTTCCAACAGGCTGCTTATCCATTTTTCTATCCTGTCCCTAACTCCTGTGGCAAACATTAGGACTGTCCACACACATTTCACTTCACCTTCCAGGCAGGTAAGACAGCACTTTTCCACCCTCTGTGAAATTAGGCCTGGCTGTTAAGACTTGCCTCAGCAATGAGATGTGAGTGGGAGTACATGTATCACTTCTGGGTTGAAATTTTAAGTGACTGTTGTGTCTTCCTTCAATCTCCTCTCCCCACAATACTGCAAGGTTCAGAGAAGCATCTATGGAGATGGAGTCTCATTAGCCTGGGGCCCTGAGTGATTTCTAGGAAGAGACTCTACCCTCCACTGGTCATGTATGATCAGCAAAAAACAAATGTGTGTTGACACACTGAGATTTTGAAGCTGTCACCTCTGTGTAGCCTAGAACCTAGCCTTTCCTGACTGACACACTCCCCTCTCTGCCCGTTCCCTGAAGTAGCTATTCCCATCCTTTGAAAGCCTTTAAGTATGAACTCTCCCAACTTCTATCCTCGTCACTCATAATTTAATCAATAATAGGACTGTTCCTAGCTTCATTATTCTTATTATCACAATTTATTCTTTACAGCTACTATTACAATATATGTAAATAAAATTTTACCTTCTAAGTAGTTTTTGCTCTGTTGGGAGGAAAAGCTGACACATTCTATATTTAGGTTGTTTGTCTTCGCCTGGTCACTAGAAAACAGAAGAAAACATACACCAAATACATCAGCTACCGTGAATTATTATTTTAGTTAGAATCTAAGAAAAAGAAAGGAAATAACATTTGTTAAACAATTATTATAGACATGTGTTGTTCTAGGGGATTAATGTGCATTATCTAATTTACATCACCACAACAACACTTTAAAGTAGTTATTATCCTCATTTTACAATAGAAGATAAGGCTGTCAAAGTCAAATTAATTTGCCCAATACTTAAAATTCAAGTATATCTGGTTACAAAGTCCTGATCTTTCTACTACCCTAGGTTACCCCTTTCCAAGAGGTGTTATGAAATTACCCTGCCAAATCGAAAAGTTTTCTTTCTTTTTTTTTTTTTTAAAGATTTTATTTATTTATTTGACAGAGAGAGAGACAGACAGTGAGAGAGGGAACACAAGCAGGGGGAGTAGGAGAGGAAGAAGCAGGCTCCCAGCGGAAGAGCCCAACGTGGGGCTCGATCCCAGAACTCCGGGATCATGCCCTCAGCCGAAGGCAGACGCTTAACGACTGAGCCACCCAGGAGCCCCCGGAAAGTTTTCTAAAGTCTTTATTGCAATACTTGACAAAATACAAGAGGTTGACTTTTGCAAATCTGGCTTTTTAAAAATAAATGTGATAAAACACCAGCTAATAACAAATTAAGATGTTTTAGATCGATTCAAAGCAGAAATTGTGACTAGACTGACGTAAGAAATCAGCTAGTTAAGCTGTGGACATGTTTTAGAGGTTACACAGAAAAAGACAAATGTACTGATAACAGTAACATACAAACATATTCAGAATTAAAAATTAAGTGAATACAAACTTAGTTATTTGGCTGCATTCTTTTACATTTGCTAAAGCAAAAAATCTCTCTTGCATGGAACTGGCTGTGAAAGTAGAAAATATCCCCAGCTCTAAGTTACAGATATTAGAGATGGGATAAAGGACATTAAATAGACTGAAGAATTGAATAATTAGCTTAATGACTGAGACGCAATTTATATCTATGCTTTAAAACCTGTAGTATGTATTAATAGTTATTAGTGGCAACAATAACAATGTATTTCTGTACTTTTAAAATTTCCTAAAAATATTTTTGGAATCAGGAAATAATTATTAAAAACAGAAACCTTAAATATCAAATAACCTGCAATATCCCAGTTCTCTTCACTCTGAAGTCAAGCTCTTTCCATTATACTTAATTGACCCCAGACTTTGAAATTATTTCACATAACAGGAGAGAATGATGGGGGAAAATCATTCATTTAATTTGTGCATTACCTGCAGGATACTGTTTCTTTAACGCCACTGATATCCGTTACTGTACCATTTCCATCGGTAACAGGTGAATCCAAATTAGCAGATCCATTACTGACATGATCACTACTTTCGTATCCAGACTCAGTCCTTTGCATCTGCCAATTGTCACCATGAACTTTAGTCTCTTTGAGGCCTTTATTTTTCTCTGCTCCTTTTCCATTAGAGTCAAGGGAACTCCTGCTTCCTATTTCCTGTTTCATTTCATCTTCATATATGGTCATTAAACATTTTTGCTTTGGGTTCTCTTTTGTCCAATTGTTAAAACTCTGATCTTTGCTACATTTAGGTTTGTTATTGATATTTGATTTATGTCTTGGACTATGCTGCCTTTTTTCACTTTCATTAAAAATACTGTCAACATTTAATGTCTCTCTCATAGGTTTCCAACCTCGGGTCCGGCTTTTACTGCTGCCACTATAGCTGCTTCCTTTATCCCTAGAATCTTGGCTGCTGTCTGTATCATATCCAGTGCCACTGTCGCTCTTAACTTTGCCAGTTACTTTCTCTCCTGGGGCAAGAATCTGGCATTTACTTGAACTCATTATTTGTGCAGAAGCTCGACTCTGATGGGCAACTCGGTCATGTTTACATGGTCCTTTTCCTTGACTATGATAGAGATGGGGGTTTCCATATTGTCTAAAGCCATTTGGGGCAGGAGGTGATCCAGACTTGAAATGTGGAAGGTCTTCATCAACCAAATCTTTAAATAATTAAATAAAGATACAAATGAATATTCTTCAGAGACTTTTTTTAGTTACAAGCCAAATACCTTGTTTGAGAAGAAATGTTAAGCAGTAATAAGTGAATAATAAGATTCATATAATAATCACACAGTGATTTGACATTGAAAAGTGTTTTCCTCATTCTCTATGCTTAATGAGAGGCATTTATAAGGTAAGTAGTTATATACTGATTTTTAAAAAAGACCTCTAAAGTAGATTATAATTAAAGCTTTAAAAAAAAACAGTAGTCTATCTCACTTATCATTAATAAAAATCATAATAATAAAAGTATTTTCCATCTCTTATACTGGTAAAGATTTAAAGTTTGTTAAACCAACTGCTGCTAAGAGTGTGAAGAAGCAGACATTCAATCACTGTCAGTGGGAGTGCAGACTGGTTTGGTCTTTTAGGAGAGCAACTGAGCCACATCCATCAAAATTAAGAATAAACACACCTTAACCCAGCAATTCTCCTGAAAGAATTTTATGCTCTGGCTATACACAAAAAAGTACAAAGGTATATGTAAAAAGGTATCACTGCAGCAAAAATCTTAAATCAAGTTTTAAAGTTAAGCAAGTATCAATAAATTGTGGTATGTCCATAAAGAAAAAAGGATAAAACCATAAAGAGTAAGACATGCTCATAATGAACTGCACACTATTAATGCACACTATTAACAGTGTAACAGAGGGAACGTGAGGGGCTGCTCTTCTCACTTAATTTTATAACCTTCCTTATCTGAATGCACCATATGGGTGAACTGAATTTATAATTAAAAGGAAAGTTAAAACATCAGAACAAGCACAAGTATTCCAGGCCAGAATTAAATAAGAACCAGAAAAATTTCATATTTATAGATTTAATAGGTGTATTAAAGAAATCATATTTAGATACATAGCATAACATGTAAATATATATAATAAATATAAATTACATTAAATTGTATTAAAGTTATAAAATTTAGTTTAAAAATAAGATTTTAGCAACTCATTTTCAAATGAACACGATAAGCTCTTAACTTACCTCTATGTCGGCCCAAATCTTTTCTTTGTCCCCTCTCCAAATCTTTCCTTTGTGAGGAAAGTAAGTTCCTCTGCTCAATGGCTTTTAAAGCACATTCTCTGGAAATGTCTTTTATTTTTTCCCTTTGATCACTGTGACTTAACTTAACTGCAAAAGAAATCATTCTTATAAATGATATAGATCATTTTTCAAGTTGCTCAACAAAAGTGCAAATTGAACTATATAAAAATTTTAAGATGCTATATATTAAAAAAATACAAAGTATACAATGAACTCATTTTTATGTTTAACCAAAAAACTCAATGTGATTTATCATGACACTGGAGATGCATGTTGGCTTTTAAAACTTCTTGTAAAGCTCCTAAAGATAGTATAAAAGGAAAAAAGAGATCTTGTATTGAAATAATAAAAGCTAAAGGTAACTGAGTGGTCACTATGTGTCAGACACTACTGTAAGTCTTCACTCATTTAATTCTTTGAGCTGGGTACAATTACTGTCTCCATTGTGGATCAGGAAACTGAGGCACAGAGAAGTTAAAAACTTGCCCAAGTTCACAGAGCTTGTAAATGTAGAACCAGGATTATGAACCCAAGTTGCCCGGTTCTAATGTTTGTTGGTAATCACATACATAGTTTCTGGGCTTGAAAGTAGTTGTCTTTTGACAAATGGCTTACTTTAACAGTATGGCAATACAGAGGGTAAAAGGTATAGCTGCATTAAGAACTTTTAAGAGCTTTATTGTAATTCTTTGTTGATGACAATTGTTAATTCTGGATCCTACCACCCTTGATTATATGGGTAACTTTTATGGTTAGACATTATTTCATTAATGTATTTTATAGCTGCTTATAAAATCATCAGGAACATCCACCTACTCAGAGTTCAACGTATTTCTAAACCATAACTATACACACCATGCTGCAATGTCTCATTCTGGACCCAAGTCACAGAACTTGGTTTGTGAAAATTAAAGTTGTGGGATGACAATAACAAGATAGAGTTGAATAAAAATGAAGTTAAGTATAAACTACAACTATAATAACTTTGAACTACTTATTGTTGCATTCGCTAATGGAAAGTTTAAATTTAGCATATGTGCCAAATTATTAACTCATGTTTTTCCTCTCCAAGTTAATAATTAACTCCTAGAAGGCCATATTATGACTTTCTTTGGTAACTGTCCAGATTGCCTCCAGCCTACTACACCTCTGAGTGTATGGAGAAACCCAAACAGTAGTCAAGTCCAACTGTTCAGATCAAACTACAAGTCTGAGAGAAATGTGTAAAAGACAAAATTTTTTTTGTCTAGTTGTTATTTTCTCTTCATGGCCAAGGAAAGTTAGTTAAGCACCCTTCTTTTCTATGGTACTTACCAGAAATTATAGATTCAGTAAAAAGGAAAGGGGGAAGCGTAATTACTCAGGGACAATGTAAAAATGACAATTTAAACACATACCTGGTCCTCTACCGCCGCTTGTTTGAATGTGGCTCCGATTAAATGATGAAATATTATCTGTTTGAAATTTCTGATTTTCTCTCTGTTTTGCCTGATCACCAAATCCATTTTCTTTTGAGTTATCTGACTTATAAATTGAGGGCTTTTCACATCCTTAAAAGACAAACAAAAATGTATTATTCCCACACTCCTCCCCATCAGAAGAAGTCTGAATCTTCTTTTTTTTTTAAAAGCAATTTCTATAGCCAGTGTGGGGCTCGAGCTCACAATCCTGAGATCAAGTCGCATTTTCCACTGGCCGAGCCAGCCAGACTGTCCTGAATCATTTTTAATACTGTGGGTAACTGCTTATAAACGCAAAGGATTGACACTTTAAAGGATTTCTACATGCTTTGTAATGCATCCAAAAATGGCCTAGCTCCTTTGGATTTTTTCGGTGTATAACTCACTTTAACTCTCAATTTTTACTGTTAGGAAGAGCTTCCAGTCAGTATCCCCTTCTGTGCTTGTGTGACCACAGAAGCAGGTGGCTCCTGAGGGTGCTTCAGAGGCCACTGGTGAGGAAAGGCTTCTTTATAAAGATTAACTCAAAGTAACAGAATATTCCTGAACTCTGCTTTACTGAAACAAAATTTTGAAATTATCCTCAAAATTCATTTTATCTTCAGTATATTAATACTTAGTATGACTGTGATAATATAAAGAACACTAAAAAGAACTTTTAAAAATTACCCATATTTTCTGCAACGGATTTATAATGTGACCAGTTGATGACCTGCCTAAGTGCATCTTCAGTAGAAACTGCTGTGCCATCTGGGTTTGCGTAAAACAAAAGCAGTGGCTGGAAATGGCATCGGATACATTTGGAGACCACGTCCTTCCATCTAGTCCCAACCTTTAAAAAAAACCACAACAAATAAAAACAAAACAAAATCTTGTAATCAGTTTGTTACACATTTGAATAGCAGAGACTAAATTAATTTGTATATTAAAAAATTTTAAACAATGCAGATGCTAGCAGTTCAATTGTTCATATTATATGATTACTTTTGTCTTAAACTAGTCTAATAAACATCTTTTAAGCATTATCATTAAAAAAATTGATGAGCAAAATTGTACACTTACTATATCAAGATTTAGACTATCAAATTTTAAAAAGCTTTTCTACATACATGGTTGATCAACTTTTGACAAAGATTTAAAGGTAATTTTATGGAGAAATGTAAGAGTCTATTCAACAAGGTGCTGGAACAACTGGACGGCCATATGAAAAAATGAACTTTGACACCACTACACATAAAGCACAAAAATGAGTCACACGAAAACTTAGAGCTTATGGAAAAAAACAAAAGAGAAAATCTTAACAACTTGGAGAAGGTAAAGATTTCTTAGATAGGACATCAAACAGGGGCAACTAGGGGGCTCAGTTAGTTGAGAATCTGACTCGATTTCGGCTCAGGTCATGACCTGGGGACCATGGGGTCCAGGGCTCTGTGATGAGTGTGGAGCCTGCTTGAGATTCTCTTTCCTTTCCTTCTGCCCCTCCCCCCTTTGGCACATGCACACACACTCTCTTTCTCTCTCAGAAAAATAGAATAAGATAGGACATCAAACAAACCACAGAAGAAAAAAGTTTTAAAATGGGCTTCATATCAAAATAAGTTAATAACCTCTGCTCTTTAAAGGTTACCGTTAAGAAAATGAAAAAAACAAGCCACATACATCTAATAAAGAACTGATGTGCAGAATAAAGAATTCCTGCAATTCACTAAGAAGAAGATGATCCAATTTAAAATGGGCAAAACATCTGAAGACACTTCACCAAAAAATAAAAGAATGGCCAATTAGCACACAAAAAGGTACTCAAAACATTACTAATCATAAGGAAAATGCAAATTAAAACCACACTAAGATAACATTGTACATTCGTTAAAAGGGCTAATTTTTTTTTAAGATTTTATTTATTTATTTGACAGAGAGAGAGACAGCCAGCAAGAGAGGGAACACAGGCAAGGGGAGTAGGAGAGGAAGAAGCAGGCTCCCAGCGGAGGAGCCTGATATGGGGCTCGATCCCAGGACTCCAAGATCAAGCCCTGAGCCGAAGGCAGACGCTCAGCGACTGAGCCACCCAGGCGCCCCAAAAGGGCTAAAATTAAAAACGATATAAAACATTGCGGAGAATGTAGAGCAACTGGAACTCTCGTACACTGATAGGAATGTGAATTGGTACAATCACTTTGAAAATCATTTTGCCAGTTCCTTATAAAGTTTTACTACACTTATCACACAACCCAGAAGTTCCACTTCTGAGTATCTTTTAGTGTGTGTATATATATATATTTATTTAATGGGGGTGGGGGCAGAGGGAAAGAGAATCTTAAGCAGGTTCCACATCCTGTGCAGAGCCCAACGTGGGGCTTGATCTCAAGAACTTGAGATCATGACATGAGCTGAAATCAAGAATCTGCTGCTTAACTGACTGAGCCACCCAGGTGCTCCCACTTCTGAGTATTAGCTAAGAGCAACGGGGAAAAAAACCATGTTCACACGAAAATTATTTGTAATTTAAAAGGTAAATGGATAAACTGTTATATAGCCATGTAATGGAGCACAACAATAAAAATGAAGCACTGATAGAACGTGAATGAATCTTAAAAGGCATTACGCTTGGAAGCCAGAGAATTGAGACTGTGAGATACCATTCTTACAAAACTGCAGAATGAGCAAGACTAATCAATAGTGAGATTGGTGGATTTCCTGGGGCCCAGGGTAGGGTAGGGGGTATTGGCAGTAAAAGGACATGACAGAATTTTCTGGGTGATGAAAGCGTTCTGTATAATAACTGTAGGTTACACAGGTATGTACACATTTGTCCATACCTATGTGTGGGGGTACATTTTAATGTTTGTAAATTATACCTCTATAAAACTGATTTAAAACAAAACAAAACAAAACAAAACAAAACAAAAACCAACCAAATAAAAAACAAAGCATTCTAGAATACTGGCTTTGGCAGAGAAGGAAGGGATCTTTAAAAGTCCTAAGAAGCTTTTTCAAATCACCCTTCTTACCTTGGCATCTGAGATACTTGAGAAACTAGAGTAATTTGAAAACAAAACAAACCTAAAACTCAGAGTAACTATACATCCAATTCTTCCTTCAAATTTTGACCATTTAAACTATGTGGATAGAAAGGAGTGCCAAAATGTTACTACACACTGATTCAAGGGGGAACTTGTTGATAAACTGCTATATAAAAGTACTAAATTGAGCAAAGTGCTTATTTTAGAATGTAAGTACCCAAATTTTTTCATTGGCTTTATTGAGTATAATTTACATGACATAAAACTACCCAGTTACAGTACACCAGTCAATGAATTCTGCCAAATATATACATACAATCATGCATCTCCCCCAATAAACTTCCTTTGTAACCCCTTTGCAGTGACTGGCAACCAATGATTTACTTTGTCACTTTGTTTTTTCCTTTTCATGAATTTTATGTAAGCAGAATCATAGTTTCTTATGTCTCACTTCTTTAATTTACCATATTGCTTTTCAGATTTTTCCACAATGTTGCATGTATCAATAGTTCATTACTTTTTACTGCTGAGTATTATATTTCATTGAAGGGTTATACCACAATTTGTTTATCCATTCACCTGTTGATGGACATTTGAGTTGTTTCCAGTTTTGGTTATTATGAACAAAGCTACTATAAACATTCAAATACAAGTTTTGTGTGGACATAACGTTTTTATAGGAGTGGAATTACTAGTACCTATGGTAAGTACACGTTTAAGTTTATAAGAAATTGATAAAGTTTTCTAAAGTGACTGTCCATTTTGCATTTCCATCACTCTTCTTTTTTTTTTTTTTTAAGATTTTATTTATTTATTCGACAGAGATAGAGACAGCCAGCGAGAGAGGGAACACAAGCAGGGGGAGTGGGAGAGGAAGAAGCAGGCTCATAGCGGAGGAGCCTGATGTGGGGCTCGATCCCATAATGCCGGGATCACGCCCTGAGCCGAAGGCAGACGCTTAACCGCTGTGCCACCCAGGCGCCCCTCCATCACTCTTCTGTGAGAGATCTAGCTATTCCACATCTTCACCAACTGTTGGTATGGTCAGTCTTTTTAATTTTAGCTATTCTAACACATGAGTAACAGAATCTCATTGTGAACTGAATTTGTATTTATACCTAATAATTTACTGAACATCATTTTTTTAAGGGCAGGGACTCAGCTTCCTATGGTTCTCTACTCTTGGGCTCTTAGATGCTGAGCCCACAGATTTTTTAAATTCCAGAATTTTTATTTAATAGCAAACTAAACCTTTATTTTAGTTATGCCAAATAAAGCAATTACAACTAATAATGCATGCACATAAAAACCTTGCAATTCTTTTTTTTTTTTTTCTTTTCATTTTGCTCTCTTTCCTTCTTTCATACTTATGGCTGGACCCCAAATTCTCTTTTATCCCAAACTCCAAAAAGACCTTGTTTTACAAACTTGACTTGGAATACTCTCATGTCTCTCACCCTTCTCCTCTTTCCATGCCTGCTCTCTTCCTATGATCAGTAGCTGTTTGCCTTCAGCTAGCTTCTCTGGCTTCTCATGTCCTGATGTGTATTATAAAGGTTCAGGTGCCTATGAGGCAAAACAAAATGCACTTCATGTCACAGGAAAGAAGGGAGGCCCATGAGGGGATTCTTCCAACTGTGAGGCAAGAAAGATACTGTGAGTACTCGTCTCACCTTATCATGCCAGCCTTCCAGACTGCCCTTCATGCATTCCCATAAGCCACCAGGGCACTATGCAGTGGATATACCCAAAGACCCAGGAGTTACTCTGGGTTGTAGAGTCATTCACAGCCCTGAGAAGTCCTCCTCCTAAGCAGTCCTTGTGACAGTACTATTGAGCTTCTTTGCTAATATTAAGACACCTGGGTCAGATTTACTTTTCTCATGACTTTCTTTAAGGTAAGTAAAGTGAACAACTGCAATACGGTGTGACTTTCGTAGCTCTCTGTAGGACTTCCTGGATCCACCAATTTTCCTTTCATTTGCCCTTGTTGCTAAAAAAAATTTTTGATAGAGCCAAAACACCAAAAAAATACAAAACCAACCCTGGAAATAAACCTATTAAACTCTTTCTGGAGCACAGCAACAGTTGTGGAGTCATAGAGGACAGGAGGTCTCAGGGAGAGGGACACATCATTGTTGAGGAAAAGGAAGTAGAAAAGGGATGTGGAGGTCTTCAAGTTAAATATTACATGTCAAAGTTTGCCTTGGAGTGCTTATTCTCTCCTTTTCTCTACCTCCATTTCTGGATTAGTATCATAAGCAAAATGCTAGGCAAGTCAGATATGTATTGTGAGCATATTGTGTGTGTGTGTGTGTGTGTGTATTTTAGTTTATGTAATTTTTTAAGTTTTTATTTAAATTCCAGCTCGTTAACATACAGTGTTAGTTTCAGGTACATAATTTAGTAATTCAACATTTCTACACAACACCCGGTGCTCATCACAAGTATACTCCTTTGTGCCATCACCTATTTCACCCATCCCCTACTCTCCTCCCCTCTTATAACTATCAGTTTGGTCTCTACAATTAAGAATCTGTTTCTTGGTTTACCTCTTTTTCCCTTTGCTTGTTTTGTTTCTTAAATTCCACAGATGAGCGAAATCATACGGTATTTGTCTTTCTCTGACTTATTTCACTTAGGATAATACTCTCTGGCTCCATCCATGTCATTGCAAATGGCAACATTTCATTTTTTTATGGCTGAGTAATATTCTATTGCATGCATGCACATATCTACTCCACTATTTATCCATTCATCAGTTGATGGACATTTGGGCTGTTTCCATAATTTGGCTACTGTTGATAATGCTGCTACAAACATTGTGGTGCATATATCCCTTTGAATTAGTACTTTTGTATTCTTTGGCTAAATATCTATTAGTACAATTGCTGGATCATAGGGTAGTTCTATTTTTAACCTTCTGAGGAACCTCCAACAGATATCCAGAGTGGCTGCACCAGTTTGCATTCCCACCAATGGTGAAAGAGTGTTCCCCCCTTTTCCACATCCTCACCAACATCTGTTGTTTCCTATGTTGTTTGTTGATTTTAGCCATTCTGACAGGTGTGGGGTGGTATCTTATTGTAGTTTTGATTTGTATTTCCCTGATAATCAGTGATGTTGAGCATCTCTTCACGTGTCTATTGACCATCTGTATGTCTCCTTGGAGAAATGCTCATGTCTTCTGCCCATTTTTAAATTGGATTATTCATTTTTTTCAGGTGGTGAGTTTTATAAATTCTTTATACATTTTGGATACTAATCCATAATGAGATATGTCATTTGCAAATATCTTCTCCCATTCTGTAGGCTGCCTTTTAGGTTTTGTTGACTGTTTACTTTGCTGTACAGAAGCTTTTTATTTTGATGAAGTCCCAATAGTTTTGCTTTTGTTTCCCTTGCCTCAGGAGACATATGTAGAAGGAAGTTGCTACGGCTGATGTCAAAAAGGTTACTGCCTGTGTTCTCCCCTAAGAATTTTATGCTTTCAAGTCTCACATTTAGGTCTTTAATCCATTTTTAATTTATTTTTACGTATGGTGTAAGAAAGTGGTCCAGTTTCATTCTTCTGCATGTTGCTCTCCAGTTTTCCCAGCACCATTTGTTGAAGAGACTGTCTTTTTCCCATTGCACATTCTTTCCTGCTCTGTCAAAGATTAACTGACCATTTGGCTGTGAGTTCTCTTCCGAGTTTCTATCCTGTTGCATTGATCTATGTCTATTTTTGTGTCAGTACCATATTGTTTTGATCACCACAGCTTTGTAATACAACTTGAAGTCCAGAATTGTGATGCGTTCAACTTTGCTTTTCTTTTTCAAAGTTGCTTTGGCTATTTGTGGTCTTTTGTGGTTCCATACAAATTTTAGGATTGTTTTTTTCCAGCTCTGTGAAAAATGCTGCTGGTATTTTGATGGGGATTGCATTAAATGTATCCATTGGTTTGGGTAGTATGGACGTTTTAACAGTATTTGTTCTTCTAGTCCATGAGCATGGAATGTTTTTCCATTTCTGTCATGTTCAATTTCTTTCATCAGTGTTTTATAGTTTTCAGAGTGCAGGTCTTTCATCTCTTGGCTTACGTTTATTCCTCTGTATATTATGGTTTTGGGTGCAATTGTAAATGGGATTGATTTCTTGATTTCTCTTTCTGCTGCTTCATTATTGGTATATAGAAATGCTACAGACTTATGTACATTTTGTATCCCTGACTTTACTGAACTTGTGTATCAGTTCAGGCAATTTTTTGGTGGAGTCTTAGGTTTTCTATATAGAGTATCATGTCATCTGCAAATAGTGAAAGTTTTCTTCTTCCTTTCCAATTTAGATGCCCTTATTTCTTTTTTTGTCTGATTGCTGTGGCTTGGACTTCCAGTACTGTTAAATTAACAGTGGTAAGAGTGGACATCCCTGTCATCTTCCTGACTGTACAGGAAAAGCTCTGTTTTTCCCCACTGAGTATGATATTAGTTGTGGGTTTTTTATCTATGGCCTTTCTTACACTGAGGTATGTTCCCTCTAAATCTATTTTGCTGAGGGCTTTTATCATTAATGGATGTTGTACTTTGTTAAATGCTTTTTCTGCATCTACTGAAAAGATCATAAAGTTCTTATCCTTTCTTTTTTATTAATGTGATGTATCATGTCGATTGTGAATATTGAATCATCCTTGCAAACCCAGGAATAAATCCCACTTCACTGTGGTGAATGATTTTTTTAATGTATTGTTGGATTCAGTTTGCTAGTATTAAGTCCTACTGGTTCTAAGAACTCGCAAAATTTGGCCCTTCTAGTTTTCAAAGCCAAATGTTATGGAGATTTGTCTTCCCAGTGTGATAGTCTGTTTTTCTCCCTTCTCCTCACCCGCAAGTCCCTCCCCTCTGCAGACAGCCTGTGATCTGTTTAGCTCCCCACCATGTCTGCCCTTCCTACCCTCTTTGAGGTGTCCTCTTCTCTACCTTTAGCTGTGAAGTTTGTTATGCCAGTCTTCAGGCAGTTTTCTGGTTTGTTTACATTGATATGAGTGTTATTTAGTTGGATCCATGAAACGAGGTGAGCATAGGGTCCTCCTAGTCCACCATCTTTCCCTACTATCTTTTTTGCCCATTTTTAATTGATTTGTCTTTTTATTATTGAGTTGTAAGAGTCTTTATATATTATGGATATAACCTTTATTAGATATATGCTTGACAAATATTCTGTCCCAGTCTATGGCTTGCCTTTTTATTCTCCTAACAGTATCTGAAGAGCAAAAGTTTTGATGAAATCCAATTTATCGGTTATTTTTATGGTCCATGTTTATTGATTATTATCCAATAAATCTCTCTACACTGAAACAGCAGTTGTAACATTCTTGTCTGATACTTCCATCTCTGCCATTTCGAGTCTTTTTTTAAATTTTTTTTTAAATGATTTAATATTAGAGCTGGCCTGGACCTGACCTTGGAGGTCACCTGGTTATTACCCAGAACCCTCTTTTTTGAGGGTAGGAATGGTGAAGTTGATGAAGTTCCTGAGAGAACAGAAGGGGGGCTTCATTTCCCTACCTTGCTTCCTCACCCCATATCATGTGATTGAAAGAAATGGAGTGGTGGAATGGGTCTGTTTCTATTAACATGGGTATGGGTCACATTTTCCTAGTTCTCTGCATATTTGGTAATTTTTTATTTAATACTATCTTGAAATGGCATATTGAAATTTAATTGAAATTTGTATTTTTGGGTGAATTTTGCTGTGTTCCTTTAAAAAGTACTGGACTTCATTCTGGCATTTGTTAAGTTATGTTAGGATCATCTTGGTCCTCTGAAGGCTTCATTTTAAGCTTTTTATGTCAGGTCCAGAGCAGTATTCAATCTAGGTATAATTTAGTCCCACTATTAAGGTGATACTTTTCTGAGAATTCTATTTGTTGCTCTATGTATTACAACATTTTTCCACTCTTGCTGGTGTGGATACAAACTATTCTTAGCCCTGTATGAATTTTGAAAATCGCTTGACCTTCTGTTTTCCACTAATTCTTTCCCCCACCTTGTGCAGGTTTGCTCCACACGTTAGATCACTATTCACCCAAAGATTAAAGGGGCCCCCTCTACCAATCTCCAGAACTTTCCCTCTGTGCAGTATTCTTTCTGGTAATCTGTTCAGCGAATTTCAGCCATCTTAGCCTCCCTGAACTCCAATTTCGGTTTCCTCAACTCAGTGAGACTTTCAGGCTTTGTTTGAGTCCTGCCTCCCTGCATTGTAAAAACTACCTGTAGGCAGTAAACAGGAATAATCATAGGGCTCATCTTGTTTGTTTCCTTTTTTTCTGTTCAACTGCCTGCTATCTAATGTCTAAAAAAGTAGTTTCATCTATTTGGTTTTCTAATTTTTAATATCAGAGGGGCTATGTTCCATAGCCGTTCATCCTTCATAGAAACCATTAGAAATCCACTAAATACTGAATATTTGAACTTCTGACTTAGTAATTCATAATGCTGATAAATCGCCTTTCTTATATATTAAAATGAAAGCAAATGGAATTGTACATCATTTGCTTATAACAATGAAATAACCTGTACTTTTAAATCCATTTACTGCTTAATAGAATTCTCAAAGCCAATAAGCCTAGGCATAGTATTGCAAGATCAACAGTTTTCAAACGTGGCAAAATCTGAATCTCCTACAGAACTTTTTTAAAAAATCAGGTATTGGCCTCTACACTTCTGAAATTGAGAATTTAAGAATCCAGGCAGGTATAGGTTTTTTCAAAAGTTCCAAAGGTGATTCTGATACATACTCCTTATTACAAACTATTATTCACTAGTTTTTTAAATATTATAACGTTTGAATAAGTTATTTACCAAAAGATATAATAAGCATATCTAATTCTGAATACCATATACAAAGTCTGAAAAGTCATAATAATTTAAAAAACAAGCAGATTTTCATCACTAATTATACAAAGCAATTGTGAATCATTCACAAAGAAATACACAGAACAACTACTTATCAGACAAAATGTATCAGACATATGGATCACTGACAGTTACATATTTGCATTCTAACATTCATTAGTCACCTTTTTTATTATTCTGGAAATAGACTGGTTTAAAAGTTGGCTTTAAAGTAAATCAGATTTCAAAAATTAATAAAAGGAAGTATGAACTTAACAATGCTATTATCATTAAGGTCATTTATTATTTTATATAAGAAATGTTTACATATAATCATTATTTTACATCATAATATTATATAATACACATTTTATATATTATTATTATTATTTCATTTACTCCTAAAAAGTAACAGTCACAATAATTATCCCAGATAGTGAAAGTGTCACTTACCTCTTTCACATTTGCATCATCAAAAAATACCCATTTGGAGCTCTTGGTATGAAAAGCAAAGGCACAGTAATGTCGGCTGGTGTAGCAGATCATACCAACTAGTTGAAGTTCACTATTTTTGGCATTTTCATCAGTAACTCTATAAAAAAGCTGTTTAAAAAAGTAACAATGTATACTTAATCCTATATCTTTTTAAAAATGAGGAACAATAATTTGCTGAGTCACATATTTGACTATCTATGAAAAAATTTCTTTTGCAAGCTTCCCTAATCCAATATTATATTAGTATAGAAGGTACCACTGAGATTGTACTGAATAGAATTACTATTGACCATTACTTACTATTAACTGTAACATATTAATATTACTATTCCTCCAATAAAATGAATTCGCTACAATTTAGTTCAGTAACCCAGTATCTTGACACTTTATATACATAAACTGGAAATGTGGGATAAATTACACAATTCCTAATAATTTTTGATTGAATCTCATATTTGAACATACATTAAACATATTATCTAAAAGTTTAATTGTAATATAAACCAGATCAAAATACATTAAGATGTTAATAAGCATATTAAGAGATCAGTGCTGCAGATGATTTTTGAATCTTAAGCCTTTCTAGGTTAATATTTATACTTGTAATTACCATACACACACACACACACACACACACGTATCATCATCATCATTCTAGAGTGATACAGAATTAGAGCATGAGAGAGTTTATAATTGAAAGCTATTCCTAGTCTATGCAAGAAAGCCATTCCAGTTAGCCTGATTTGATGAACTTTATCAGCATTATATCTGAATGTTGTTTCCTTTAGAAAGAAAATTTAGTTCTGAAAAACGAAGTGTATTATCATGTTTTAAAGTGTATTATCACTATGTTTTAAAAGAATTTAAAAACAAAAAGGAAGAGAATGAAAACAGTTGAGATACCCCAGGAAGATAAAGATGTGTTGCTAGATTCCGAACAACATCTTCGGTCAAGTCAGAATGCTCAGAATCCCATACTAAACCAATTGTAACAATCTCTGGGCAATTCATTAAAACACGGCGTATTTTTATTTTTTGGCCACAGTTACTCTGAAGGAAAACACAAAAACAAATTTTGAAATTACTGAAATAGATATACCATAGGTAATGCCTTACACAGTTTGTATTAAATAGTAACAATCTTTACATATATCAGAAAATAAATTAATTGTTCAGCATATTAAAATTGACTTTTATCAAACTATTTGTCTGATTATTGATTAAACAGTAAGTTTATTTTAAATCAAAGTACTCTTCTTTGGTATTTTTAAAATCAGTTAAAACAAGAATTCAATCTAAAAAAATGAGAAATAGAACACTGAAGTCATTAATAATATGTTAGAAAAGAATGGTACCATTTGTAATGTTTAAATGAAAGTAAAGAAACTTTCTCTTTAGTCAAATGATAGATTTCAGAACTTAAAAAAAATTAATCAGGGGGCAACTGGGTGACTCAGTCAGTTAAGCGCCCAACTCTTGATTTCAGCTCAGGTCATGATCTCAGGGTTGTGAGATCAAGCCTCACCTAGGGCTCCACGCTCAGCAGGGAGTCTGCTTAAGATTCTCTCTCTCCCTCTCCCTCTGCCCCTCCCCTCCAACCTACTTGTGCACACGTTCTCTCAAAAAAAATAATAATCAGTATACATTAACTTAAATCCTTCACAAAGAGTTTTTAAAGAAATAGTGCTCAAATAAATAGCTCACATGGTACAAAGAGTTGCCTAAAATAACTATGAAAAAACAAATTCTTGAAATCAAGTCCATGTGTAATTAGTATTTACATGGTAATTTCTGAATGTCTACTTTCAAATTTACAAACATAGAAGCACACGAATATTTTCCAAATTATACTTACAGGACATTTCCTATAGTCATCAGTCGTATTTGCTGCTTGCAGCAATTCTGCAAACATTTCAGGCTTAAAACGTTCATGCCTTTCCATCATTCTTTCTACCTCATTGCTACAAAAGAAAAAAGCAGTTTCAAATGTGTCCTATGAACTTTAAAAAGATCTAACAAATTATGCATAAAAAATACTAAGTTATCAATATGGGTATGATTGCTTTTTCTGTCTTAAAAAAGGTTCTGTTTGAAAAATTAACCTTAAAGTAAATTTCCATACAGTAAAAAATTATGAAATTTGGCAGGTGTATGATGAAAAAAATTAGGTCAAGAATAGAATAACACTAAATTTTACCATTGGTGGAACTACATGAACGAGGTAATAAGATGATCCATTTAGAGGTAGTTTCAAGTCAAATGCGTCTTTTACATTATTATTTAACAAGTAGGGACTTGAGTTTAAACTTTGGCCTAACAAGAACAACAAACTGTTGGAAAGGCTTCCTCTCTGGCCTAAAGTTTTCAGAAACAAAGTTTATCATTTTCAGCTAACAGAAGGGGCCTTTGCTGATTAATGCAGAAGTCAAAACCAAAACTATTTAGGCCAGGCTTGTGCTTTCATTAGAGCCTAGGTAGAATATCTGTGCCACTTTTTGTTTAGTCTACTTTAGAATCAAACTTTTACATATCAAGGTATTAAGTATCCTTAAACAACTATTTAAACATTTCCAAAAAGAAACGTGATATAAGCTCAAATATCCTTACTACTTTCCATTCTAGATGCTCTGGTTCTCCTTAGTGGTAATATTAACTGCCCTAGAGCTGGATATATTTTATAGTTCCATGGTTTAATATACAGTATTCAATAACAACTAAAAGCACCTATTCTTCTAAAGAACTTCACAAGTATATTAGAAAGCACTAAATCTGATAAGCTCATTCAAACTGTACATTCAAAATAGTGTTTTTGCTAATTAACATTAAAAGTGATCATTTATGTAAAGCCTGGAACTCTGCAACTGGTATTCAATACTTATTACCAATACAAAGAAGGTGATTATAGGTGACACTTAAACAACATGGGGTTAAGGGGCGCCACCCTCACACAATCCAAACTCCGCATATAACTTTTTACACCCCGGCTCCCGCAAAGTTAACTACTAATAGCCTAGTGTTAACTGGAAGCCTTACCAATAATAGTCGATTAACACATATTTTGTGTTATATGTATTATATACTGTATTCTTACAAAAAAGCTGGAGAAAAGGAAATGTTATTAAGAAAATCATAAAGGGGGAACCTGGGTAGCTCGGTCTGTTGAGCGTCTGACTCTAAATCTCAGCAGAGGTCTTGATCTCAAGGTTATGAGATCAAGCCCTGTGTCAGGCTCCACAAACAGCAGGAGTCTGCCTGAGATTCTCTCTCTCCCTCTCCCTCTCCCTCTGCTCCTCTCTATGCTTGTGCATGTGCGCACACACTCCCTCTCTCTAAAATAAATAAATAAATCTTAAAAAAAAGAAAAATCTAAGGAAAAGACAATATGTTTACAGTACTCTACATGTATTTATTGAGAAAAATCTGCATCTAAGTGGACCTGTGCAGTTCAAACCTGTGTTGTTGAAGGGTCAACCATAATTAGAATTCAAAGTCTGGCTTCTTGCAACTGGTGGCATGGACCAGGGAGAGACTGATGGAGCTCCAACTCTTGTTACATGAGATACTGAATCAGAGCACTGTCATTTTATATGAGAGTTTCAGAGTAGACTTAAAGTTTTACAGTTTTTAATGTGTGGCCTATCCTTGTTCAAACACCATCCTGCTTTTCATACAAAGTGAAAAAAAATGAACCTATAATTGACTGAAGTTTAGGGAATGCTTCCCTAAAACAAGCTCCCCAACTCTGTATATATTAAGACACTAAACACACTCAAATAATCAAATTGCTATTATTCAATAATTTTCAAGAAATACTGTGTCATAGCCAAAAAAGTCAGCAAGTTTAATAATATAATGAAACAGATAAGCACCTAATATTCATTTTGCATAATGATAAAAATATTGATAGCATTTAGTAACTATTGTACTAATGTATTGATAATTATTGATCAATCTTTTGTTTTTGTATCAAAATACCTATATTTATGATTTTATTCAACATTTATCATATATCAAATATTTATATTTTCAAATATCTGTTGGAAAATGTCTAATCTACTCTTATTATGTAAAGTCTAGGGATTATTTTGGATCCCTAATTCACTAATGTTTCATGGGCAGGGAGGGAGGGGACAGGCAAACATGGCAAATTTTTATTTCAGGTGGAATGTTGAGGCCTTAAATGCAATAAATCTAACGTAGAATTAATTACACGTTTTTCTTTCTTTTCTTCTTACCCTGGCTTCCATCACCATGAAGGGACGTGGAGTTGACGGAAAAACTGTTACTACAAAGATGACACCTTAGCAAAAATGAAGAAATCACGTGCAGCTCCATTTACCATTAAACTTGTCATTTTAAGGTCTCCTTTACAGTTCCAAAAACTTGCTATTAATATAAAGAGATACAAATTTTGACTAATATTTGGTAATTTCATCAAGTATACTTTTTTGGCCAAATCAGAAACAGCTAGCTGAGACAGACATCACTCAGTACCTCTGATGGTAGCACACTCTCAGGTCTAAGACAGAGAGTAGATATTCACATATGTTATGGTTTTAAAAAATAAATGCTCAATGTGCTTATGTGTTAATATCTTTGGTGAACATGCTTTAATGGGTTCTTACCATAGGGCTGTTGTAGAAATGTACCGCACGAATTCTGTAAAAGGTAGAGGATCTGACGACGCTCCACAGCTGCGACACACACACTACAGTAAAAACATAGGTTTAGTTCATCAACCATAAAACACAGATACATGTTACAGATATTTAAATATGTTATATATTATATATGTATGAACGTACGCAAACAGATACAATAATAACAAACAGAATATCTAAAAAATGGTTAAGCCATCTCACCTGTTCATACAAAGTCATAGCAAACTTCTGGTGCGTTATACAGGATTTAGAGGTACACATGTCTGCATCTCTGCTTGGCACTATATGAAAATGAATCCTCTCCAATATATTTTCCTAATTTAAAAAATTAAAAGACAAATGAGTTGTGAATCTTACCGACGACACTATACAACTCTTTTTAACTTTACAAATTTAAAAATCTTTTTAAGATTTCCCAAACTGTTAAGTTTAACAATGCCATACATATTGTCAGCTTTTCAGCTTTCCTCTTCAATCAACCCTTCAAATGTTGTTCAATTATTCACCTTTTGTAGCATTAGCTTTTAAACAAAAATTAAAGAAACATTATAATGTAACATGATTTTAATAAATATATTTAAAATCCTTTAAAAATCAATTCATGGTGGCTAACACCAAAATTTAACATTAGAAAACATCAGTCTCCTATGTTTCCAGCATTCTCACATTAAGGAAAAGCAGTTAATGTTTCAAAAATCCTACTTGGAACATTTTTATATTCTCTATAACTCACATTAAAATAGCAATGGTAAAGGTTTAGAGTACCTACACTAATATCCTAATGCAAGGAATCTGCCCTGCAAACAAATTTCACATGAAATTTCAAATTTGTAATACAGATCGATACAGAGTATTCATTTCTTTAACAAATAATCCTTCTTTTTAGCAAAGCTTATCCAATGGATTCTTTTAAGTTGCTGACTTCCCCCTCCTCTGCCCTGGGAAATTTAAAACCATTCAATTATTTAAACATAAATTTCTAGGTATTCTATTAAATATCGTATCACATATTAGTACATTTCATTTAAGTGAAAATAAACTACAAAGTTTGGTATTGTACAAAATATATCTATATTTTAAGTAATTAATCAATTAGGAACACGAGAAATATGAAAAGCATATTTTATGACTACGTGTGCTGTTTCTGACACATTTTAATCAACATGGAAAGTATGCTAAGCAGTACGCTAGTCAAAGAGCTTTCCATCTGTCCAAGGAAACAGTAAAGACGCTCATTAAGGAAATGATAACAACAGGGGCGCCTGAGTGGCTCAGTCAGTTAAGCAGCCGACTCTTGGTATTGACTCAGGTCATGATCTCAGGGTCTTGGTATCAAACCTTGCATCATGCTCCACACTCAGTGGTGTGTCTGCTTGTGGATTCTCGCTCTCCCTCTGCCTCAGCCTCTCCCCCCAACTTGTGTGTCTGTGTATGCGTGCTCTCTCAAATAAATAAATCTTTTAAAAAATGATAATAACATATAAATGCCAAATGAATTTTACAGACAGTAAATTCTACAGAAATCCAGTGAATTCTGGGACACCCGGGTGGCTCAGTTGGTTAAGTGTCTGCCTTTGGCTCAGGTCATGATACTAGGGTCCTGGGATCGAGTCCCACATCAGGGTCCTTGCCCAGCAGGGAGCCTGCTTCTCCCCTGCCAGCTGCTCTCCCTGCTTGTACTCTCTCTCTGACAAATAAATAAAATCTTTTTAAAAAAAGAAAAAGAAAAAGAAATCCAGTGAATTTAAAAGACATACTTGAGGAATAGAACCACCTCATTAGGAGGGAAAATTCCAGGAGGAAATAAAGAGGTAAACTGGAGTTTAACAGTAAATGGCCTTAAATGTCAGAAGAGAGTCCAGATTTGAATCACAGGAATATCTGAAGGGCAAAGATTAATCTGAAGAAAATTTTATTAATCTGTTGGCCATTGAAAAACACTACAAGGGGATAGGCTGAATGAATACAAGTAAGGAGGCTTAAATGCTGAGAGTACGGGCCTGAACTAGTAGGACGTGGCTTCAGGGAAATAATGTGTCTTTCTGATGAAGGAATGTATTGAATTTGCCAAATAGATATAAGACTAAAAAAAAAAAATGGCTACCTCTTTAAATATAGGTAACATCTATAACACTGACACATTTAATAATCAACATATATATTTTAGAAGGTATGTAAGGTTTAGTTACTATTCAGAGGAATGCTCTACTTATCAATATGGTGGTAATGCAGAATCTTGGAACATCAGCCCCAGTCAGTGATTCTCAACCCAGAGTCAGGGGTGTATCAGAACTGCTGCCCCTAACAGCTGCCCACCAAGATCTGCTTCTCTCCCAAAGAGAATCATTGCATGTAATGAGAAATGCTACTGCTGGGAATGCACTGCACATATAAACCCTGCAGAGGCAGAACACTGACTTAAGTGATATAATTTATATTAAATGTTTGTGCTAATAAATAAATTTTACAATATTCCAGTAGTCTAATACCCAATAAAAATGACAGCCGCACAAATAAATCAAAAGTCAGGAGACACAGGGGCACCTGGGTGGCAGAGCGGTTAAGCGTCTGCCTTCGGCTCAGGGCGTGATCCTGGCGTTCTGGGATCGAGCCCCACATCAGGCTCCTCTGCTATGAGCCTGCTTCTTCCTCTCCCACTCCCCCTGCTTGTGTTCCCTCTCTCGCTGGCTGTCTCTATCTCTGTCAAATAAATAAATAAAATCTTTAAAAAAAAAAAAAAGTCAGGAGACACAGATGGACTTAAACTGAGCTCTGAAGGGCAGGTAAGACAGGGATCCAATGAGCAGTTATGACTCATTTCCACTGTTAGAAATTTATTTCTCATTCATTTCAAAATTCATATCATTTAAAGAAAACAAGCTAGTAGTCTGATTTAAGGATTATCAAAAATACTTACAAAGCACTCTGCAGCATCATCCATAAGGCCCAACTGAAATCGCTGCTCATCTTTGAAGCTCTCTGCTAGAGCATGTCTTATGTTATCCGAGGGAAGTGCTTTTTCTCGACTGTGCTGAAACTGTGCAAATATTGTCTGGAGATCAAGTACATCAGTAAGTTTACAGCCAACAACTAAAGACACACGTCAGTAATTTCATTATAACACAGTGAAACTCACAACACTATACCCAGAAACTAATAGTCTTTTGCTCTATTCCATATAAAGATTAATTATTTGTATCAGTAATGTATAGAAACGGTAGCCCCAGCCTCGAAATCAAATGTTAGTGTGCTCAGAATTAAATGAGTTCTCAGTTCCCATCCTCAGGGATTCTAATTGAGCATGCAGAAGTGAAGGCAGTTTTTAAACTGTTCCCCACGTAATTCTGATCCAAGTTGTTTAAGGAAGAGTTCTGAGAAAAGCTGCTATAAATCTAAAAGTATGCTATAGGAATTAAAATGATGTTAACCAAAAATAAATATATAATCACATAAAAGTTAGTAGAAACTCACTAGTCCTTAAAAAAAGTAGCTTGGGGCACCTGGGTGGCTCAGTCGGTTAAGTGTCTGCCTTCAGCTCAGGTCATGATCTCAGGGTTCTGGGATCGAGCCCCGCATCAGGCTCCCTGCTCAGTGGGGAATCTGCTTCTCCCCTTCCCTTTGCCCCTCCCCTGGCTCCTTCTCTATCAAATAAATAAATAAAATCTTAAAATCAAAAAAAGTAGCTTAAATGAACTTTTTTTTGTTTCTTCCTAAATAAACCTAAATAAATAAAAGAATTTTTGTTTCTTCCTAAATAAACCTCAGAAAACGACTAGCTCTGGTTTAAAAGTAAACAAAAATTAAATAACTTCAATGCAATGAAAATTTCCCACTAATTTGCCTTTAAAAACTGACACTGTACAATTTGCATGAAGTCAGAAATGATTACTTTTAATTTTTAAAGAAATTTTTTTTCAAATTATCAGTTTTCCTCACTTAGAGCATTATTTCTAAGCTAAGCTTAAGAAACAGTCGAAACATTCAAGAACATGTGATTATAGGTGCTAATCTGGTTTTCCATTTTCCTTACTGAATTTAAATAAGAAAAGCTTTTTTAATAAGTTCCAGTTATATGACAATCATCTTAGGTGGGGGAAAGTGGGGGGAAAAGAAGGTTTTCAGTGGCAACCCACCAAGTAAGGACTGGCCACACTGAATTCTTAATTAGCTCGAGGGATATGTCATCTCAAAAACTTTTTTTTTTTTCCACATCAATATATGGTAGTCGAGGAAAATATTTCAAAAAATCTGTTCCCACTACTGCGAGAAAACCTAATTTATAAATAAATAAAAAATTGAAGAATAAAGATGCCAAATGATAGTAGATATCCAGAACTATAATCTGTTAGCTATAATTACAAATATGAAAAAATAAAAATATTTTCAGATGTCATTTCTTATTTAGGTAATTAACTTTTCAACATAATGCTTAAGATATTAATCCTACACCTGAGTGTCACTCATTTGTCATCTGTTTTTTGACTGCTTAGTCTATGTGAGGCATCTTCACTAAAGGACAAAAACCCGCCCTCATGGGGCACACATTCTCGTTATAGTAAGGAGAAAGCAAGTAAGTATTATACAGTATGTCAGAATGTGATAAACACAATAGAGAAAAATAAAGAAATAAAACACGAGAGGAAAATAAAGTATTATAATAGAAATAGAGATAGTTGAGAGTAGGAAGGAGGTTAACTATCATCTAAGGCTAGTCAGGGAAGGTCTTATTGATGTCCTCATTTGAGGACTGGCATAAAGGAAACAGGGTGTTAGCCACAAAAACATGTAGAAGAAAAGCATTCTAGACAAAAGGAGTAACAATTAAAACAGTCAAAGATGCAAGCCAGCTCTGAGAAATTGCAAAAGGCAGCCAGTCTGGCTGAAGTGCAGGACCTGAGACAGAGAGACAGAGTGTGTGTGCGTGTGTGTGTTTTGGGTAGCTGGTGGGCAGTCAGGAAGGTGATTGTTCAAGGGTATGAAAGATTCAGGCTAGAAATTTTAACTATACTCGTTTTTTACAATTGGACAAAATATCCAAAATAGACTGTGGCATAAATAAAATGGGATACTGTAATTTGATCTAAGTTCATTCTTCATCCCCTAACAATAACCCTATTTTGCTATGTTCTAAAAAAGAGAATATAAAATTGCCTTCTTTGGTGATTTATATTCAGGAGTATAAGTCAAAATAAAGCAGGAAAATGGCTCTTTATTTTCTTGCATGTATGTGTGTGTATAAGAATATTCAATAATGTAAAAGAATGAAATGTTTATCCCTGAAACATGTTAATAAAATCTTAAATTCTTGGGCAAATTTTGAAGACATAAATGAGATGCTAATATATACATGACTCCCTGTTTCTGCCTTTGTCTCTCTTCTATTTATTCTCATTCAAGTAGCCAAAGTGATCTAGTCCAAACATTGTATCTAGTTAAAACAGATTATATCACTCTTCCACTCGAAACAATCCAGAGACTTCCTAAATCACTCAAGAGAAAAAGCCAAGGTCCTCACAAAGGCCTAGAAGGACCTACACAATATGGACCCCTGTTCCAGTTATTTACTGCTCCATAACAAAACACCACAAAACTTAGTTACTAAAAATAACATTTATTATGATTACAAATCACCAATTTTGGTGAGGACAGCTTGATTCTGCTACACTGGTAGTTATCTGGGACAGTTTGAATGCTGGGACCTAGACCATCTGAAGGTTGCTCACTTACATTGAGCAGGTGATGCTGTTGTTGGTGCTGCCTATCCGCTTAGACTTCTGCTTTAGCTGTGGTCAGCTTGGCTTCCTCACCTCATGATGGCTCACTCCCAAGAATGACACCCCAACAGACAGGTCCAGATGGAAACTTTATCACCTTTTCTAACCTAACCTAACCTCAGATGTCTGCAGCATCATTTCTGCCATTCTATTTGGTGGGAATGATTCCTTAAGGCCAGCCCATACCCACCTTTTGACAGGAAGAGTGCAGAAGAGGGGCATGTTGGTGGCTCGGCTGGTTAGGTGTCCAACTCTAGATTTCAGCTCAGGTCATGAGCTCAGGGCTGTGAGATCAAGCCCTGTCGGGCTTTGCCCTGGACCTGAAAGCCTGCCTAGGATTCTCTCTCTCCCTCTCTCTCTGCCCCTCCCCTGCTTGTGCTTTCTCTCTAAAAAAACAAAAAAGTGCAGAAGAATTTGCAGATATGTTTTATTTTATTTTTAAAGATTTTATCTATTTATTTATTTAGAGAGAGTCCAAGGGAGTGGGGGGAGGGAGAGAGAGAATCTCAAGCAGCTCCCCGCTGAGCACAGACCTCCAAGGTGAGGCTCCTTGATGTCATGACACTGAGATCATGACCCCAGCCAAAATCAAGAGTCTGATGCTTAACCAAATGAGTCACCTGCATGCCCCTGCAGACATGTTTTAAAATCACAACTCACCTTACTTCTGAGCTCACCTCTTATCACTCCCCCTTGCTCACAAAGCTTCTGCCACCCAGGTTTCCTTGAATGTGTCACGCACACTCATCTCAGGGCCTTTGCAGTTATTGTTTCCCTGCTTGCCTGGAATGCTTCACTCCATCATCTTTTCCAGGTAATGGTTTAAACCTTCCCAGTGAGGCTTTCCTGACTATTTAATACTCTTTATTCCATTTCCCTGATTTATTCCCCCCCCTTTGTAGTTATTATCATGTAACATACTTTATACTTTGCTTACTTATCTTTTCCTCCCCTTCAAGAATATAAGCTCAGGGGCGCCTGGGTGGCGCAGTTGTTAAGCGTCTGCCTTCAGCTCAGAGTGTGATCCCGGCGTTCTGGGATCGAGCCCCACGTCAGGCTCCTCTGCTGGGAGCCTGCTTCTTCCTCTCCCACTCCCCCTGCTTGTGTTCCCTGTCTCACTGGCTATCTCTCTCTCCATCAAATAAATAAATAAAATCTTTAAAAAAAAAAAAAAAAAGAATATAAGCTCCATGAGAACAGAAGTTTTATCACCTTGTTCACTGCAATACCAGTAACTACAGCAGTGCACAAAATTCAGTAGTAGTTCAAAATCCATTTCATAAAATGAATAAAGAATTGTTCCAAAATAATGAAAAATTAACATTCCTAACATGTCTATGCTATTTAGAATATTAATTTTAACTGTCCTTACATAAAAGTGGGAAAAAACCCACAAACTTGAATAAATCATACTTTAAGAATTCACCTTCAAAGCTCAAAGTCACTTGACAATGAACTTTATTTATTTATTTTTAAAAGATTTTATTTATTTATTTGACAGAGAGAGACAGCCGGCGAGAGAGGGAACACAAGCAGGGGGAGTGGGAGAGGAAGAAGCAGGCTCCTAGCAGAGGAGACTGATGTGGGGCTCGATCCCAGAACGCCAGGATCACGCCCTGAGCTGAAGGCAGACGCTTAACCGCTGTGCCACCCAGGCACCCCGACAATGAACTTTAATTTCAAATAAACTGACCAAATAAACTACCAAATAAAATTAATTTTTTGGTGAAATAATTAATAGTAATTTTTCAGTACTATTAAAAGATTACCTTCAATGCACAAAATATGCAGGCATCTCCCTGACAAACATGTCCAGTTAGAACCCGCAAGCTTCTTCGGAATATGTCCAATTGCCATAAAACCTAAAAAATTGTAAGAAAGAAGCTGAAGAAATACAGTAAAATTTTTCTCCCTATGATAAAAGATAGACCTGACTTAAATTGCAGAAGGCTAATAACTTCTTTTAATCTCTTGTGCACAATCCGACATATAAGCACTGAGACTAACAGCAACTATGAAACTGCTATATACATGTAGTGAATATATAAAAGAAGGATTTAGAAGATAAGAATATCTCTGACAGGCAGAGAGTTAAGAAAAAACTAATTCCTCAGTTAAGGATTTTATATGAACAGGAAACATGGGACACTGAATGGAGGACTTGGCAGTGAATGAAAGAGGAAGTGATTATAATACTTGGAACAGACTGAACTTTAGGAAGGAAATATAATTGGAGTTGAAAGCCAGGGTGTATCAAATACGGGTCAGTATGTAACAGCCAGAAAAAAAAGGTGAGCAAAGGCCTGTGGCCTTGTATGTTGACAAAGCAGTCAGCTGTGTGGTAATGGGGGGACAGTACGGTAAAAAGCATCAGTTAAGGAATAATATGAATATATTTGCTGCAATTATCCATTCATCATTTGCTACTAAAAGAAAAAAACAAACAAAAAACGCTAATTGTTTAAATAAAATCTGTCCAGTATTTAAAATCATTCTAAAAAAATCTGAAAACTATGAAATGGGGATAATTTTGCCTGCCTCATGGCGTTCCTGTAAGGATTAAACAATATGTACTAATACATAAAGTGCTTAGAGGAGTGCCCAGTACATAACTGGCATGCAAAGAACACCAGCTGCTATTTGTTGCTGTGATCACTATTACAACAAACAGATCTCCAAGTTCCCCTATATCTTTTGATCATTTCCTCAAATAATATAACTTAGAAAATCCATTCATGATCTCTCATTTCTCCCAACTAGAAACAAAGATTAAGAAAAACAAATGATTTTAATAAATATCCTGTATTTTCAATTACTCAATAACTAAAGGCCATTTCAGAATTTCCCTTTGACAGCTGCTTTTTCTTAAAGAAAACTAATAGGATCCACTTATTTATCACAAATAATTCAGTGTTTTTTGCAAAGCACTTGAAAATGTTTAATGATTTTCTTACACATCATACATATCTGATTATACCATAAAACACATGCCATTGGAATTCATTCATCTGTCAAGATGAAGACCAGGATAGCACAACCTTGGGAAGCAGCATAGCACTGTGCTTAGTAACACAACATTTGAAGGCAGACTGCCTGGGTATTAATTCTGGATTTATTGCTTACCAGCTCTTGGGTTGACTTGAGCAAAATATTTTCTGAAACTCAATTTTCTCATCAGTAAAGTGAAGATTAAAGCAGTACTTACCTCTTAGGATTGTTTTAAGAATTAGATTAGAGAGAACACATAGTGTTCAGGTAAGTACCAACACAAGTAAGAACAGAATAAATGCTAGGTATTAAAGATTATAACGTTGCTTTTAACTTAGAGAATTTAAAACCGCACCATATGTCATCACTACTTAATTATAGTTATGTCAGATAAAATTCTAAAATATTCAGTCAAAAGAGAGTAACCTCCATAATCTGTTTATAAGGCCAGTGAAGTGACTCTTCAAATGTAACTGGAATGTTTTCTGGATTAGCAAAATGTTTAAGTTATGCTGGATCCAAACTACAGAAAATATATTTTGACTTCTCTATACATTATTCAGTATAATAGTTTATCCCCCCTTTTAACAAATCCATATCAAAAGTTATTCTAAATATTAATCCTTATCCTACTTCATTTTAAAATGTTGATTACAAACAACCAATGGGTAGACAAATTGAAGAAAAAATTTAAGTAAAATCTAGCCATTTGCACCAACATGGATGGAACTAGAGGGCATAATGCTAAGTGAAATAAGTCAGTCAAAGAAAGACAAATAGCATATGATTTTACTCATATATGGAATTTAGGAAACAAAACAAATGAACAAACAAGGAAAAAAGAGCCAAACAAAAAAAAAGACTTTTAAATAGTCTGGGGGATGGGAAGAGTACACTCATCTTGATGAACACTGAGAAATGTACAGAACTGTTCAATCACTATATTGTACATCTGAAACTAATACAATACTGCGTGTTATTTACACATGAATAATAAAAAGACGGGGGAAAAAAGTGCTCAGAAATATGAGGGGGGGGGACCCTTGGGATAAATGAAAATGGAAGCACAACTTTACAAAATGTATGGGGTACAGCAAAAGCAGTTCTAAGAAGGAAGTCCATGACAATACAGGCCTACCTCAAGAAACAAGAAAAGTCCAAATAAACAAACTAACTTTACATGTAAAGACTCTAGAAAAAGAAGAACAAAGCCCAAAGTTAGCAGAAGGAAGGAAATAATAAAAATCAGAGTAGAAATAAATGAGAGACTTAAAAAAAGAAAATTAGAAAAGAACAGTGAAACTAAAAGCTGGTTCTTTGAAAAGATAAAAGCAACAAACCTTCCACCAGACTCATCAGGAGAAAAAGAGACAACCCAAATAAATAAAATCAGAAATGCAGAAGTTACAACTGACACCACAGAAATATAAAGGATCCTAAGGGACTACTACAAATAATAATAGGCCAACAAACTGAAAAACCTAGAAGAAATGGATAAATTCCTAGAAAAAAAACACAGTTATGTTTTCTAAGACCAAACCACAAAGAAATAGGAAATCTGAACAGAATGATTACAAGTAATGAAATTGAATCAGTAATTTAAAAACTTCCCCCAAACAAAAGTCCAGGATCAGACAGTTTCACAGGTGAATTCTACTAATCATTTAAAGAGTTGGTAATTATCCTTCTCAAATTATTCCAAAAAATTAAAGAGGGAAAAACACTTGCAAACTCATTTTACAAGGCCAACATTACCCTGATATCAAAACCAGAAAAAAAATGAACATTCCATTGATCTTTACCATGAAGGTTATTTATTAACATTTCTGCTGCTCCAATGTCCACAATAGCTAAATCGTGGAAGGAGCCGAGATGCCCTGCAACAGATGACTGGATTAAGAAGTTGTGGTCCATATATACAATGGAATATTACTCAGCAATCAGAAAGAATGAGTTCTCAACATTTGCTACAACATGGACGGCACTGGAGGAGATAATGCTTAGTGAAATAAGTCAAGCAGAGAAAGACAACTATCATATGATTTCTCTCATCTATGGAACATAAGAACTAGAATGATCAGTAGGGGAAGAAAGGGATAAAGGAAGGGGGGGTAATCAGAAGGGGGAATGAAACATGAAAGACTATGGACTATGAGAAACAAACTGAGGGCTACAGAGGGGAGGGGGGTGGGGGAATGGGATAGACCGGTGATGGGTAGTAAGGAGGGCACATATTGCATGGTGCACTGGGTGTTATACACAACTAATGAATCATCGAGCCTTACATCGAAAACCGGGGATGTACTGTATGGTGACTAACATAATATAATAAAAAATCATTATTAATTAAAAAAATAAAATAAAAAAAAAAAAATAAAAAACCAAAATCTTAAAAAAAAAAAATAAATAAAAAAAAAAAAAATAAAATAAAAAGCAAGGCTATCTTCCAAAGTCGCTTTCCAAAAAAAAAAAAAAAAAAACATTTCTGCTGCTCATCATTCCTTTATGTAAATTCAGCATTCCATCTGGTATCATTTACTCTCCTTGAAGGACCTTTTTAAACATTTTTTATAGGTCAGGTCTGTTGTTGGTGAGTTCTTTTAGCTTTTGTGTTTCTGGAAAAAAGTGTTTCACTTTTGTTTTTGAAAGACATTTTTGCTCATTAAAGAAGTCTAAGTTGGCAGTTTTTCCCTTTCAGTACTTTAAAGATTTTGGTCCTTTGACTTCTAGCTTGCATTATTTCTAGTGAAAAACTGTTGTCATTCTTTGTCTTCTGTAGGTAACGTGTCCTTTTTCTCTGGCTCCTTTTAAGATTTCTCTTTTTCACTACTTCAAAGCAACTTGATATTGATGTGTCTTGACATAGTTTTCTTCATGCTTCTTGTGTTTGAGTTTATTGGGCACCTTAGATCTGTGGATTTATAATTTTAATAAAATTTGGAAAGTCTTTGGCCATTATTTCCTCAAATTTTTCTGTCTCTCTCCTCATTTGAGGGACTGCAGTTATATATAGTTGGTTGTCTGAGGTTGTTCCACAGCTCACTTATGCTCAATACACACACATACACACACGAATTTATATATATATTTTCCAATGATATCATCATTGGACTACTTCTCCATTTTCTTTACCATGTAAGTGTCCTTACTCAGAATTTTCTGTTATAACATGCTTTTCGTCTCACTAACTACACACAGCATTTTGGGAGCCAAAGAAAAGGACAGAAATAGAGAGAAATATATAAACAAAAAGAACTGGAAAAGGGTTAACAGAAAAAGATTTAAAGTGATAGAAGCCCTTTATCACAGCCTGATTTAAACAAAAGCATTAATTCCAAGTCTTTTGGTATACAGTATTTGCCTAAATCCAGTGCTGTTCAATAAATATTTTCCTGCACTTCTCATAGCACTTAATGCCAGTAGGATCTTTTGGCTATGGCAGAACAGTGACTGCCATTTAAGGGTCCCAATGTATATTAGAATGCCAATTAGATCTCTTTCCCTGGATGAATTACAGAACTTTCAAGTTTGACATCTGTCCCAGACAGAGGACAACTGGGAAAACAAGTCTGAGTCAGATGTCTGAGCACATATGTTCATTTATATATGAGTTAATTAACCAATATTTCTCTTTCTACTCTGTTTTCAGGAGGAAAAAAAAAAGCAACAGAAAATATCTAAGAGTGATTTATTTTAAATAAATTCTTTTAAGGTATATTCTACAGTCAATAGAATAACATTCCAATATTCTAAATCTTCCTCATCCTTAGTACTACTATACAGTCAATGGTCAGAAAGACATAGGATCCTACAAAATCTGGAACTACTGAATAAAAACTACATCTTATATAAGAAAGGATATTTACCTAAAGAAGAAAAGCAGGTTAGCACATACTTGTTAATTAAAAGAATTTCAACAAGGATTGGAGTAAAATGGAATAATCTTCAATTCCACTAAAACAGTGGTGTCCAAATATGATTCCAGAGAAGCGATTTAAGGCCACAGTGGAGGCTGAAGGAAGTTTGAGTCCTGAGAATTAAAACTGCATTCTCTTTCAACCCATGCTATCTATGGGGATTCTACCGGATTCCTTAAAAAAAAAGGGGGGGGGGGCAGGTAGATTACCTGATTCAAAGAAATTATTTTATGTATTTTAGAAACATAATTTTAATTTACTAAGTAAACATTTTAAGTCAAAAGATTTTATATCATAGTGACACATTATTGTTGCAAAAACCCCTCCCATTTATATTAAATAATATCTATTTCTGTTTATAATAAAAAACCAAAATCCCAAGCCAAAATATTTTTGATACCATTAAAAGTGATATTAAAAAGTCATTCCAGGCAATAACTTTATTCTTAGACTATAAGAAACATTAAACAAAGGATTTCCTGAAAAGAACTTTTGTAAATTTAACAAGAAATCACGGTCTCACCTGTACAGCACTATTAAGAAAGCAGCTGTTTTGTCCCGGTTCATTTAACAAGCCTTTGGTAGGAGCTAGGGATAGCATACTTCCAGGCTGATAAACTTTTCCAAGATTGCCACCAGGTTTCCGTAAGAATTTTACCCATGCCATTTTCAAGAAAATTTGTTTACATTAAAGCTAAGAATTATATATTTATGTGATATTTCTGATGATAAAAGGGATGATGTCTTGAATTGTCCACTTAAATTCACTGCAGTCAGTTACAGTAACATAAGTCTCCAAGTCCATATCTTTCCTGATGCTGTAAATTTTTGACGACTTTGTCAAGCAAAAATGGGGTACATAAACATTGAAGTTCTAAAAAAGAAATCTTAAAGATTTTTATATGCATTAAATTTTATAAGAGAGTTGTATAGTTAAGGTAAAAAAGATTTTTTTTTAAACTGCTAAAAACAATATTGATGAACAAATAATTTTCTTTAAAGCACAAGCCATTTGTCTTGATGGTTTAAAAAACAGATGATACAAAAAGATGTTGAGTTCGCATCTGGCATGATTCCTTTGGTCATTTGTTTGTTTTCCTTATGTTTTTTTAGTAAGAAAGAAGACTCTCTCTTTCACAGGTGAAGTTATCAAAGCTGGCTCCATATTTCTTATCAATGTGACCCCAAAGCAAATCTACAAGAAAGAAAATAAATGTTTAAATAAAAGCAAAGTTTAATCAAGAAACAAGAAAATTCCTACTTTACTATTTGAACACAAATACTGAATATATAATCATAAAAGGACTATAACTAATAATGTTCTAAAATATAAAAATGAAAACATTATTCTTCATTAAATATTTTAAAAAATATCAATGTGACATCAATCACTACCTACTTGAAGATTTCAGTGGTCATTGGTTTCATAAGGAAAATATTCTAGAGAAAACTGTAATTAATAGATCTCAGGTAGTATTTTAAAAGTACTAACTTTGTTGTCAACACTAAATTGCTTTGTTTGTTAAAACAAATACACGTACAGAGACTCTATGTTGTTACCTGTATGGCACAGAATCATATTATTTTTCCAAGAAACTCTGTTGATTTTACATAAATTGGTATGCATTAAAACTCAGAAGGAACTTTAAACTGATAAACAAATCTTAATGAACTTAGTCAAGTAAATTTCTACACTATTTCACAAATGCATGCTCCTGAGTAAAAGGACTTTAAACTTCATTAAAAACAAGTATTACTAACAAAGTCTTGTTTAACCAATTAAATTTCCTTCCTATTATTCATTCACTCAACAAACATTTACTGAGCCAGGTACTGTGCCAGGCACTGGACTAATTTAATAATGAGGAAAGGCAGACATTAATACAATAAATAATAAATTGTAACTTGTACTGGAAGAGTTATGTGGTGAGTGCGAACAGAAAAACAATGCAAGGAAAGAGGATGGGAAATGCATATAATGCAAGAGAGTTTGCACTTTTAAATAGGATAGTCACAGAAAATCTAATTGAGCAGGTTACATTTGCACAAATATTTGAAGGAGGTGAAGATGCCACTTGGGAGAAGGCGTTTCTAGTAGAGTGAATAGCATGCTTGGCATGTTGGAAAAATAGTAAGCAGCCCAACGTGGCATGAGAAATATAAACAGAGGAGAGAAGATGAAAAGGAGGGAAGGGAAACAGATCATATGGGGGTACTGAAAGCCCTCTGTAAGGACTTCAGCTTTAAACTCTTTTAAAGTCATGAGCTTCATTTTCACAGCAAAAAAGATAAGACAGAATGGCACAGAGCAGTTCAATACCATTGGTCAAATACCCACCAAGACAGGAAAGCACTGAGGAATAAAGAAGCATCTTACCTAAACAATTAAAGTCGGGGCTTGTTTCCAGCCCCACATATTAGCTCATCTCACCTATTAGCTGTTTACTCTTAGGGAAAACCTTGTCCTCTCTGATTTATAGCTTCTTCATCTATAAAATGGGGACAAAATAATAGCCCCACTTAACAGAGGTTAAATGTTTCAGGAATTCTAAAATGCTATACTCTGTTGTTTTCTTTTTATTTTAACTCTGAGGGGTTGCAACCGTCTCTAAAATGATCTAAATGATTCCCAAACCTCCCATACAAATTAAGTTTTTAATAAATCCATAATTTAACAACATTAAGGGAGCTCTATATTGGTAGTAAGTTTGTATTTTTAATGAAAGAATCCTTTTGAAATGATATTCTTTCATCATTTACTGGGCACCAGGTTTGTACCACGAACTGTCCTAAGGTGTATGAAACAATCCCTACCTTAACTGAGCTTAGTTTGGTGAAAGGCAAAGACACGACCAGATAATTTAAAAATACGGTGGCTCCCATTCTTGTGCCAGACGTTAAACTAGTATATGCTTCTGGTTCCCTACCTCCAGCCAAGTCTGGAGATTACACAAAAGAAGCCTTAAGGACACCAAAAGTAACTGGCTTCTAAAGCGGGAGGGAAACAGTAGCTAAGAAATAGAGAGGGCCAAGGGTTACAGACGGGAAAAGATCTTTCTAGTTAAGACCTTTTCCATTCCTCACATTTCTCTGGGCAGAGAATTCCCACCCCACACAATGCAATGAAACAGGAAAGTTCAGCTACCACCCTACTGCCATCTGGAGGGTAAGGGAGATTGTAACAGCAGAAAAGCATTAGATCACAGCCAGTTTGGGAAATGATAACATGTACGGGTACGTGCAAGGCTGCTATGTGTTCTGCCCTCACCCCTACTTCACAAATAGAACAGAGGACAGTAGGATCTGGAGAAGATCATGCTGCTAGGCACAGAAACAGAAAGTTCTTTTTGGAACCAAAGCTCAAGGTGCATCCATCACTCCAAATTAAGCCCCTCTACTCAGATCCCACCTCTACTCACTGAAATCATCTGAAGAAACACAAATGAGAGTCTAGTGCTTTCACCCTTCTCATGTAAATATTACTAATTTGTAACTTGGTACTCCAAGAAAAAGAGAACCAGACACTTGAGGACGATTAGTTCTGTGAAACAAAGGCAAACTGAACATTCTATAACACAGAAAACAGAGTGAAAAGACCAAACGGAACACAAATTTAAAATAAACTTAATAAATATCCACCAATTGAATATGGCAATTTTTTAAAAAAATTACTGAAATTTTGTAAAAGAAAGAGTCAACGAGCAAAATGAATAGAAGCAAAAACCATATTAATGAGCAGTAAGTACAGGTCAGGAAATTTTCTTACAAAGCACTGACAAAGGAATAAAAAAGTGGAAAATATAAACATTTTGAAAACGTTAAGAGGCATGTTTGAAATCAATACTATCTAAAAGGATTCCCAGAAAGAGGATAAAGTAAATAGTTTTAGAAATGACAAAGATTTTTCCAGAATTAAAGACCAAAAAACTCAAAGAGACAAAGAAAATAGATAAAAAAAAAAAAATCAAAACATGATGTGGGGAAGGAATTAGGATGAAAATGATGAAGTCTTAGACTGAAAAGAAAGAAAAAGAGATTTTCAAGCCCATTTATAAGCAAACAATAGGAAAATAAATCCAAAAGTAAACTTTTATAAAAACTAATATAAAATCTTCACAAGCCTGATTAAAGATAGAAAGGAAAAACACCAAAGAAATTGATAAATAGGAAATGACCACACATACTTAAGCAATCAAAAGAACAGTAAGAGTATGACTTAAGTCTTAGGGCAATAACTTTTAAAATCTAAAGGAATAGGTAATTTCCCAGCAAAATACAAATTAACAAAATTAACCCAAGAAAAAACAGAAAACATTTTTAAAATCTAGAATAATGTGGAAACAAAAGTTCTCCCATTGAAAAAGTCATCTGGGGCACCTGGGTGGCTCAGTCCTTAAACGTCTGCCTATGACTCGGGGCGTAATCCCAGGGTCCTGGGATTGAGCCCCAGCATTGGGCTCCCTGCTCCGCTGGGAGCCTGCTTGCTCCTCTCCCACTCCCCCTGCTTGTGTTCCTTCTCTCGTTGGCTGTCTCCGTCAAATAAATAAATAAAATCTTAAAAAAAAAAAAAAGAAAGAAAGAAAAAGTCATCTGGATCAGATGGATTCGAAGCTCAATTTTATCTAAATGTTAAAGAATTGTTAATTCTAACATATTGTTGCAGGTCAGAGGGAAAATAATTACACAAAGTATCCCAAATCATTTCATGAAGCTAACATAACTTTAATATCAAAACATGATAAACCTCAGACTAATGTGACTTGGATTCAAAACTGTAAGTAAAGTGCTAGCAAACATAATCTATCAATGTGTCAAAAGAATAATGTGCACTATTCAAAAGAATAATAATCAAGGAGGGTTTATTCCAGGAATGCAAATGTGATTCTATATTTATTCTTTCAATAAATACTTGGGAGGTTATGCAGAAAAGAGCTAACACAGCAATGTTCATAATAGCTGAAAGGTGGAAACAACCCAAATGTTCATCAACTAATGAATGGATAAATGACATAAAGTATGAGTATGTGTGTATACATATTCATACAATGGAATATTATTCAGCCATACAAAGAAATGAAGTACTTTTACATGCTACTTCATATGGATGAACATTGAAAACATTCTGCTAAGTGAAAGAAGTCAGGAAGGACCACATGTTACGATTCCATTCATACAAAATGTCCAGAACAGAGAAATCTACAGACACAGCGAGTAGATTAGTGGTTGCTTGGACTGGAGAAATGGGGCTATAGAAATGAGAAGGGAAGAGTGAGAGCTAAAGGGTATAGGAATTCTTTTTTTTTTTTTTTTAACATTTTAATAAACAAGGATTCTTTCTGAGGCGATGAAAATGTTCTAAAGTTGTGTTGATAGGTTTACCTTCCTGTAAATATACTAAAAACCACTGAATTGTACTCTTTCAATGAGTGAATTGTATGACATGTGAATTATATTTCAACAAAGTTACTTAAGAAACAAGAAAAAGGGAAGGACAATATAGCAGGCCAGAGATTGCTATCCTTAGGAAGCCTGCCTGCAAGGTTTTATTTAGGCTTTTAGAATTTAAATTTTTGGGAGGATTCCCACCACAAAACTAGTAAGATTGGTCACTGTACCTAAACTATGCAAACTATGTGGTTTATCCTGAACACCTGCTTTCCTTCTGGAAGTCTGGAATTTTGATAACATTTGAGGTAGAGGATAACTATGTGACCACTTTCCAATAAAAAATTTATGGACTGAGTCTCTAAACAGCTTTCTGATAGACTGCATTTTACATAATGTCACCACAATTTGTTGCTGGAGGAATTTGTGTGTTTCATGTGACTGTAATGGAAGAAAACTATGAGAAACTTGTGCCTGATTTCCACCAAACTTTGCCCCATGACCCTTCTCCATTTGCTGATTTCGCTTTATTTCCTTTTGCTATAATTAATAAAGCATAGCAGTAAGTACGACTACATGCCGAGTGCTCAAAATTCCAAAAAATCACCAAACCTAGGAATGTCAGGAATCTTGGAGACCTCAACATAGAGGCATTATGAAAGTAATTAAGAGGTAATTTGTTTCCATCAGCTGGCAAAAACTTAAAAGAATCACTGTTGGTGGAGATAAATGGAAAGAGGTACTTTCCCTTACTGTTGACTAATAAAAAATGTAATTATACTATAATACCCTTGTAGCAATATTATGTCAACCTGGCAACAACTGTTAAAATTAAAAACACACTTCAATCTAAAAACCGCAATACTGAGAATCTATGCCTCCCTCCAAAAGTTACTACCTTATTGAGATATAGTTGGTAGGTGCAATAAGTAAGGAAATAAACAAAATGAATGTCCATAAATAGGGGCATAATTATATAACAGGGTGTTTCTGAATGACAAAGGCAAAATGCAGAAATGTAATATAATCCTATTTTGGTAAAAGAATATATGTGAAAAAAATACATATGCTTTATATGAACATCTGAGCTAGGAGGAGTGTGTACATGTCTTGTTAAAATGGGGATGGACAGCCAAGCTTGAAATAGAAGTGAAAAAAAACAAAGCCTGCACTAAAAAAAACTATATATGTATATTAGTTACATTTATGCATTATATGTTATGTATGTGTACATACACACAAATATAAAATTAAAATGATATACCAGAAAAGTATAAAACAAAAGAAATTTGATGTAGCAATTTTAGGGTAAGACAAAATTGACTGAATAAAAATGCAACTGATCTCTGTATGTTCATTTTTGTATCCTGCAACTTTACTGAATTCAAGTATTAGTTCTAACAGGTTTTGGTGGAGTCTCTGGGTTTCCACATATAATATAATGTTATCTGCCAATAACGATAGTTTTACTTCTTCCTTTCCTATTTGGATATCATTTATTTTTCTTGACTAATTGCACTGTCTACGGCTTCCAGTGCTATGTTGAATAGATGTGGTGAGAGTGGGCACTCCTGTTTTGTGTCTGATTCTAGAGGAAGAGCTTTTGACTTTTCACAGTTTAGAATGATGTTAGCAGTGGGCCTGTCATATGTGGCTTTTATTATATTGAGACACATTCCCTCTATACCCATTTTGTTAAGAATTTTCATATTGAAGGGATATTGAATTTTGTTAAATGCTTCTTCTGCATCTAATCTTTCCTTCTCTTAATGTGGTATATGACATTTATTGATTTGCAAATACTGAACCATCCTTGCATGCCAGGGGTAAATCCCACTTGTTATGGTATATGATCCTTCCAAAGTGTTACTGAATTTGGTTTGCTAATATTTTGTTGAGAACTTTTCCATTTATATTCTTCAGGGATATTGGCCTGTACTTTCTTTTCTTGTAATGTCCTATTTATCTTTGGTATCAGGATAAAGCTGGCCTCATAAAATGAGTTTGGAAGTGTTCCCTTCTCTTCAATTTAAAAGTGAACATTAAGCTATAAAACAAGTTGAATTATGTCCACCAAATGGTATATTAAAGTCCTAACCTCCAGTGCCTGTGAACATTTGGAAATAGGGCTTTTGCAGATGTAATCAGGTTAAGATGAAGTCATCAGGGTGGCCCTAATCCAGTAAGACTAGCACTTATCATTAGAAGAAGAGACAGAAACACAGAGAATACTGTTTAATGACAGACAGGGGTTAGAGTGATACAGCTACAAGCCCGGGAACACCAAGGATTGACAGCCACCACCAGAAGCTAGAAAGGGGAAAAGAAGGCTTCTGCTCAGAGCCCTTGAAAGAAACCCACTCTGCCAAACCTTGATTTTGGACTTCTAAGCCTCCAGAGCTGTGAGAGAATAAATTTCTATTATTTTATGCCATCCAGTTGGTTGTACTTCATTACAGCAGCCCTAGAAAACTAATATAATAGCTGATAAAGCCATGAGACTTCTTTGTTCTTTTACATTTATTGGATTTTGTTTTGGCTTAAAATAGAATATTATATAGATTTTTAAAACAACATAGAAGTACTACATAAAGAAAATTAGAAATATCCATAATCCTACTGAAGTGCAGAACTATTGCTAATAAAGCTATGGAAATATATTCTGGCCTAGCCATTAAACTGTAAAGTAAAATTTCATTTTAACATCTTTTCACTAATAAGAAATAGAGTTACTCAAGGATACACTGAAGACTTTTTACAGATATACTACAACAGTTCATCTAACTAGTGAAAGTATTTAAGGTTTCACTTTTGATAACTAGATAACAAGGTAAAGATGCATAGCAAGTTGAAGTAATTAAAATCTAATTCATTATAGAAGTATCTTTCACTTTTATAAGTTGAAGGATTAGAATAAAGAAGATATAATTGCAGAATAAATGTCCTTTGACATACAAAACCACTGTTACTCTACAAATGGAGGTATTGGAGAAGAGTGTACCAGAAAATTTATAAAACAAAGACAGAAAATGAGATTAAAGTAGTAAGAAAATACTGTACCACCACCAAAAAACCAGCAAATTTTAAGTAATTTTCAATGTTCTGCACTTTTTTGCTCTATTTCTTTTTGTCCAAAAAAGAACTATGTTTACCTCTTATGGCTTTTACCTACTTCCTAGTTCCCACTGGTAGCTAACTAGAGAAAGACATGAGTTCATGTGTATCCAGAATATAGAATATGAACATTAAAGACAATGGATTATAGCAATCTCCTTTAGGATATCATCTCCAGAAGAGAATTACACCAAAGCAGGCATAACCTAACTTTTCTTTGTCTTGACAAAGCCCAAAACTGAACTCTTGCTTTATCTATACCTTCCTTCCCCATCTCAGTTGATGGTAACTTTTTCTTTCCAGTAGCTCAGAAAAAATATCTTGGAATGATCTTTCACTCTTCTTTCTCACATATCTCTGTTAGAATGTGACCAATTCTCACCACCTCCACTTCTACTATTCTTGTCTTACCCATCTTCAAATCTTGCCTGGATTGCTAGAATAGCCTCTTAATTGTCTCCTAGCTTCTGCCCTTACCCTTCAAAATCTAACCTCAAGAATAGACAAAAAGATACTTCTAAAATAAATTCATAATGTCATCCCTCTCCTTATAACCTTTCTTCTTTCTTTCTTTCTTTCTTTCTTTCTTTCTTTCTTTCTTTCTTTCTTTCCTTTCTCTTTCTTTCTTTTAAAAAGATTTGATTTATTTATTTGACAGAGAGAGACAGCGAGTGAGAGAGGGAACACAAGCAGGGGGAGTGGGAGAGGAAGAAGCAGGCTCCTAGCGGAGGAGCCTGATGTGGGGCTCAATCCCTGAACGCCGGGATCACTCCCTGAGCTGAAGGCAGACGCTAAACAACTGCGCCACCCAGGCGCCCCAATACTTATAACCTTTCAATGGGTCTTTATTACATTCAGATTAAAACCCAAAAAGTCTTTATAATGGCCTGCAAGGCCCTGTACTACCTGCTAAAGTAAAAACCATCTTCTTCTGACAGCACTTGAGACCAGATGTGTTTTTCCACAAGCCATTCTCCAATTCTCAGTGGACACCAAGAGGGTGTCCTACAATTTCACTCCATTTTGACACTATCTACCTGAAGTTAGTGTTAGATCCCAAGTCAAGGGCTCAGTCCCACAAGACCATCCCTCCCACTTCAGACACTGATCGCATGTCCCACACGTCCCACGTTGTCACTTGTACTTCTGGTCAATCGCCTATAATTTGGGGGTTGCCACAACCTTTTCCATGGATGATTAATTTGATTAATTTGATAGCATGGCTCACAGAACTCAGCTTGCTGACTAGACTTTGGGTTTATTATAAAAATATACTCAGAAACAGCCAGATGGAAGAGATGCGTAGGGCAAAGAATGTGGGAGGGGACATGGAGTGTCCATGCCCTCTCTAGACATATTACCCTCTCAGCATCTCCACGTGTACACCAACCCAAAAGCTTTCCAAATGCCTTCAGTTAGGACTTTTTTTTAAAGATTGTATTTATTTATTTGACAGAGAGGGAGAGAGAGAGTGCGCACAAGCAAGGGGATAGGCAGACAGAGGGAGAGGGAGAAGCAGGCTTCCTGCTGAGCAAGGAGCCTGGCATGGGGCTCAATCCCAGGACCCTGGGGTCATGACTTGGGCCAGAAGGCAGACACTAAACAGACCAGGAGCACCCAGTTAGGATTTTTTATGGAGGCTTCATTACATAGGCAAAACTGATTAAATCACTGGCCATTAGTGATTAGCTCAACCTTCACCACACTCTCCTCCCAGGATGTGGAGGAAGGTGGGCAAGCTGAAAGTTCAATTCCTCTAATCACAGTTGGTTCCCCTGGCAACCAGCCCCCATCCAGGAACCCCCAACAGCAGTCATCTCATTAGCATGCAAAAAAAAAAAATCACTTTCAGAGATGCTCCAAGGGTTTTAGGAGCTGTATGTCAAGAAATGGGGCCAGAGTCCAAATATAAATTTCTTACTGTGTCACACCTGCCCATCCCCTCATCTTCATCTCTAACTACTTTCCCTTTATTTTCTCTATTGCCATTGTATCAGCCTCCTTCTTATTTCTGAATACACTATGCAAACACCTGCTTTAAAGTCCCTACTCTGGCTATTCTTCTGCCTGGAATATACCTCCCCTTGATGCACACATGGCGTCTCCCTGGCTCCCTTCATGACTGCTTTCTTCAAAAATCACCTTCTAAATGAGGCCTATACTGATTTAAATTTGCAATCCATCACAACCTCCACCCCACACTCCCAATCCCCCTTACCATGCTCTACCTTTTCTTTTCTACTTGGCATTCATCACCATCTTATATGCTATATAATTGACTTATTAGGATTATTATTGTTTCTCCTCACAATCATCTTAGAATGTAAAGTGAATCCCAGACATGTAAACCAGTACCCAATACACGGTTAAGTACTCATTAAATACTTACTGAAGGAAGTTCAGGAAGTGAAGTGAAACCTTAATGAACAAATTAGTGTTCCTAACAAAGATGACCTAGGCAATCAGAGTTCAGGACAATTTCCCACCATCTGGCAGCTAGGTTAAGGAGGTAGGATTATTTCAGGCCTGTACAGCATACTATATAGAAGGAAAAATCTTTTAGGGTTCAAATAGCCTGCTTGCCTAAAAACAGGGAAGGCCACCATGAGAGGGGCAAGAGTTTATTATGCAGGCTAAGAAGTTTCGAAGATGCCAAGGCATAAAGTGTCTGGTGGACAAAGAATGCCCTGATAGGTTCTTGACAAGGATGGAATCTGTGGTCTGATACTGACCTCATGTGCCCAATTATTTCTTCCACCTCTGATAAAGTTTCCAGTGGCACAGAACATTACTCAACTATTCAATCATTAAAATCATATCAGTTACATAATCTATAATCATAATTACATAAAAGGTCATAGTTATAAGTACCATAAACCATGTATAAAATACCTAATATATGCCCAAAATATAGTAGGCATTCAGTAAATGTAAGCTAATTATAATGATAGCAACAACACTATCTTTGAAGTAAAATTATTTTTAATAATATAAACATCTGAACAGAAAGGAAAAGCTGTATCATGATATTTTATATCTCATTTTGCTATCTTTCTCCATTTCCTTAAACTGATTTATCAATCTTGACTATAGCCTTAGTTAGATCAGATATATTGCACGATAAAGTATCAATTTCTAAACTGTAATATCTGTTAATAAGTCATTCTTAGTAGAATATAAGTGATTTCATTTTCAGAGATATCCTAATTTAAGAAAATTAAACATGAAAAATTCTAATTTATAAGAAAATGTTTGGGAATGCTTCACTTTACAAGTGGATTCATCACAGTATTATTTCAAGCATTCATTTACAAACTTTTGGACTAGAGAAGGAGAAACTGAGGTAAAACAGTAGAAAGCAGTGCATCAGAAATCAATGGAAAGCAACTCTGAAATAACAATGTAAACAACAGAGATTAAATTTAGAAAAATTCAACTTATGTACCATTTTTCAGGAAAATAACTACAAACTTCCTTAATGACAATTTTTTTTTCATAAATAACATGATCTACCCAGCCATAAAAAATCACTGGAGTACCCAAAACATACCTGGACATTACTCTCATCCTGTCTCTGGGTCTCCTAGAAAGCTCCTCTGCCTGCCTACCATTTTTTGTGCTGTCCATATGGTACTCTCCTTATACTTAAGATGACAGTACATATACCACCATTTCCAGATACCCTTATTCTGTCTTCCCTCTACAGGAACACAGTACAGATCTTTGTACGATATAGATCGAAGTACAGTAGTAACACAAAAATGAAGTGATAATCTACTTTTGATGGATTAGAAAATACTTCACAGGTGTGGTATGGATGACTGGGAAGTTGAAAGGGGAATGGGAAGAGAAGCAGCATCTTGCAAAGGCAAGGGTATAAGAAAAAAAGACTACTTTATCTTTGGAAACACAGTTCAGTTGGGGGAGGATTGGGAACAGCCAGAGATAAGGCTGTGAAAAGGAAGAACTCAAATTTTTGACTACTTTAATGTTGTCTTATTAATTTTTTAATCTCTGGTGTCTAGCATAACAATAGATCAATAAATGTTCATTGAATAAATTTGCTGAATCAGAAAATCACAAAGTAAAAAAGTTTCCAAATTCCAAAGGAACAATATTTCTTCAAACTGCTTTTTGCAGGTCAATATTTACAAAATAGAAGTAAATAGAAGTTACATTTACAAAATGTATTCAAAAATGCCAAACTGATTCAAAAATACCATGACAGCTCAGATAACTGAAATGACAGCTAAGATACTGAAATATGGTTTACATTGCATAATATTTTATTTCTGATGAATTACAAATATGAATATATGCAGCAACTTTTCTGAAGCGACTTATCTAAAACAAAAATTCTTCAACCAGATGCAATGGTTTGTAGCATTTTTGTGAATGTCAGAGACACTTTTGGTGGCCTAATGAGGCCTATGGGCTCCTTGGAATGATGTTTGTAAATGCATAAAATAAATTTCATAAGATTGAAAGAAAGAAAAAATTCATAAGATCACAAAGAAAACCAATTATATTATAATTCAGTTCTAACCATAGACCACAGTTCTAATCATGGACCCTACTTTAAGAACTCCTGATAGAGGATATGGGTTAACTTGGAAAATGAAGACTAGATACTTCTTACCTAGTCTACAGATAGATAAATACATAGATATAAAAATATAATATTCCCAACATCTTAAAAGAAACTCATAATAACTTGCCAAGATTAGGATATTATATGAAGTTATTTAAAGTTTAAATAACCTTTGAAGATTGTATCTGTGGTAGAACAGGATGCATCCATTTCTCTTTTCTTTTTTTAAAGATTTTATTTATTAATTTGACAGAGAGACAGCCAGCGAGAGAGGGAACACAAGCAGGGGGAGTGGGAGAGAAAGAAGCAGGCTCCTAGCAGAGGAGCCTGATGTGGGGCTCGATCCCAGAACGCCGGGATCATGCCCTGAGCCGAAGGCAGACGCTTAACGACTGCGCCACCCAGGCGCCCCATGCATCCATTTCTTGTTCGTACTATGTGCAACTTTTGTTAATGCAGAATTTTCTAAAATCATTATATTACATCTGTACAAAATTAATAATAATATACTAATGCTACATTTGTATCATCACAAATCTCTATCTAGTTTTCCAAAGATGACATAAATTAGTACACTTCTTCCCTTAATCGAGGAGCTCATGAGAACCAGTAGGCTAGACTGACAATTTTTTGGGCCCTAGCATACTTAGCACACTCTGTATTCAAAATACTTTCAGATGCACTACATAAACGACCTTGCTGTAGGTTGTCTTTGGGGTCTATAATTAAGAAACACCTTATAGTTAAAGCTGTCAAATAACAAGATCTACTAAGTATTGTAATAAGTAAACGTCTTCGTAGGATAGCTTAATCTACCACTTTATAGATTCCAAACATACTTTTGAAAAATTGTAAGGTAAAGCAACATCCTCCCTAGCATGGTAGGTGAGTGAATTCCAAAAGTTTCAACAGGAAAAATAACCCTGATTTTGACTTTTTAATGTGTATATCACCTTAAAATAAATCAAAATTTTCATTTTTTAAACTCTGTTTTGCTAAAAGAAGCTTCTAAACCATAATTCCAAAATTATATTTCTTGACACCACAGTTTAAAAGAAACATCTGACATTAAATAATATAAAAGACCTTGAATCACAGTACATACTAAAATATAAGAGTTTTTGAAAAGAGATTTTCTTTTTTAAGGAAAAGAACAAGCTAGGTGGAAAAGGGTATCCCTTCTGACATTAAAATAGCTATCTTTTAAAAAACTACTTGTATCTTCTAGAGAAAATAATTAATGGAGTGACTATTAGTGCTAAGTTCCATGAACACTATGCATTTATAAAAAGTTTTTAAATTAACAGAGGAAAAAAAGGTCTGTTCTTGGTCACTTATTTTTACACTGTAGTTAAAAATACACATTAACTACCAATGAGTTTAATTTATGAACAAATTTAAATAAATCACTTTCACGGTTTATCACCACTAATCATGAACCTGGGCAAATTGTCCAAAAAGCTCATTTTAAGAGCCTCTAAAATGTAAAACAAAAACAAAAACTCTATTTTTTTCCATAATTAACTCTTATCTACAGTGAGTGTGTCTATTTGGAATTCTTATGACAATGGTAGGTAAATCCTAAATTGCTTTTGCAAAATAAGTTTTTGGTGTTTTTTTTTTTTAATTTCTCTTTCACAGGTTGAAGGAGCTTTGCCTAGGCCATAATCAGAAAACTGAAAATAGAAAATTAAACTAACAAACAAGTATCAATTTAGCCAAAAGTACATTCAATCAGAATTTTGTGTTAGCACTTGCTACTCCTTTCAAACACTGAGAATTAGCAATGCTTTTCTTTAGAGAACAGAATTAAAAATGAATCAGATCCTAATCACAAAGAACTTCCTAAGTTTAAAAATCCCTCACAAACAGCCTTGAAAATCCCTTGCAAAAATACATATATTTTTCCAGATAAGGAAACATTTTGGCATACTCTGCTGTCTAATAAAGCCTTGCAGTACATTTTGCAAGCATTAATCAGACTTTGCACTGATACAGAAAACCCTGTAGCAGGATAACAAAACCTCAGAACACGCTCAGATTGCAGGCTTTAGAAAGCCTCCCTAGTACACCTGTACAAGTACTTCCTGTTCTCCGACAATGTTTAAAAGTAGTTTGATAAACGCCCTATAAGTCGCCGTTTAGAAGCTAAACATTAACTTTATAAATTACTACTACCACCCAGAAATCACCAACCCAAAGATTCTCACGAATCCAGTCATCTCCCTGCTCCAAGGAGCGCAACATAACCATCCGGAACCCTTTAAAAAGCTGCTGCTCGGGCGAGGCAGTGGCTGCTCCGCAAGTGAGGGGCCAAGGAAGCGTAATATTCATAATCCCAGCGACCCAGCTGGATTCCAGGTTCTGCCTCGTGTCCGCCCTCAAACACAGCAGCAATGAACAACCACGACCCAGTAAATACAGCACCTCCTCCTGCCTCCCGCGCGCCTCCCGCCTGGCCAGACGCATCTCCTCCAGGGCCGGGACCGGGCGGGGAGGAGGCGGGAAGGCTGCGTGACCTCGGGTGCCTGAACCCCGGGAAAGAGTCCGCGGAGCGGGGGCGAAGGATGTCGCAGGGCTGCTAGGGGAGAAACAAGGTCTGGCGTTGGAACGGGGGTCTCCGGCTCAGGCCCGGGGCGGGGGTCGCAGGTCGTTGGATCTCTACAGGGACTAGTTTCCGAGACTTACCTTGAGCTCTGCCCTCCAAACGAGAGGGAGAGTGCGGTCCAGGTAAAGAAATATGGGCCTTCCACTTCCACAGGACTACCACCCACTGGCCCAGCTCCGCCTCACGCCAACACCCGTCTGACACTAACAGCTGCCACCGTAGCCGAGGCTCACCGGGAACTGAAGCAGAGGCGTCTGCTCTCGCCGCCCAGAGCTCGACCCTGCTCGCGGAGCATGCGCACACACCCCAACACCCAAGGGCCAGTCAGGCCAGTGACACCTGCGATCAACAGGTCCCGGGAGACCCGCCCCACTCTCCGCCCGCCCCGCCTCCTCGGGAAAGGCCCCGCCTTCACGCTCATCGAGCTAACCCCGCCCCGCACGCGATTTCCCGGCTTTCCGGACCTGGAGAACTGTATTCCCGCGGGGGTTCGATTGGGCGCGCGATCCAGTTGACTTACTCCAAGGCGCGAGATCCCGCGAGAGCAGGAGCTTGACCATATCCCCTTAAGGCAGGAGCGGAGCGTTAGGGTTTAACTCCTGGAAAAGGTGCGTGCAGGTTGGCTTGTGTGGCGTAGAAGGAAGGAGGGGATAGTTCTCAAGTGCGGGTGACTATTCCGTGCTCTTGGTCCATATATTCGGTATTTTCTAAGCTCAGGAAAGCGGACCCGCGAAGGACTGGTTAAGTATTGTTACCTGAGAGAAAACAGTCTGTACTGCCTGACTTCAAAACCGCATGTGGATATGCAATTCCTTTTAGCTTTCTGTGAATCATTATGATTTGTTTACACTTAAATGGCTTCCATTGGCGTGAATGTATATTCCCCAAGTGGTTGTTCGTGACTATTAATAAAATGAAAGCTTTAATAGCGTTGACTCGGTTAATAGTTAATTGTGGTAAGAAAAATTTGGCTGTCTCCTTACTCTGCTTTAGAACAAGTTTTAAGTTACAAGCTATTGCTTCGGAATTGGGCTAAACTTTGTTCTGTAATATATTATTGTTGTTGTTGTTTTTAAGAAGTTTTAAAAAAAACCACTGCCATCTTTAGTATCAAAAATCCCTCTCAATAAGTAATAAATGAAATTTTGAAACTCATTTCAAAGCTGATGCAGGTAGAACATACAGGTTATAAAACTGATTTAGGTAAAGTCCTAGGTAACTAAACGTTTATTTGAAGAATTAGAATGAAGAAACATTTTACATTGGTATAGGTGCATTTTGCTTGAGACTGAATGAATGTGAATTTATTTAGCATTTACTATAATCCTTTCACTGAATTAAGCACTAAAGGAAATACAGTGAAAGTTAAGACATAGTTCCTGTCTTCAAGAAATTTAAAACTTTTGGAGGAGGAGGAGGAGAAAAAACTGCATTAAAAAATTATAACACTATTAACTTTCCTTTTGGTTTCCCTAATACCACTGTTTCTTGGTTCTGCAGCTACATCTCTGATACAGTTTAAATATTTTTCTTAAGGCCCTCTGTGTTCCCAAGCTCTCCATTTTCTTTTGTTGTCTGACCTTATTCCTCTTGTATCCTTGAACAATCTCTTTTCCATCGTGGACTTAGCTACCAGGTGTCCCAGTGCACCGAGGACTCCCAGATGTATATCTTCAGATTAGACTTTTAAGCAACAACATCTTCATTTGAATATCACACAAATACCTTAAATAGGTTCTGAATTGATGTTGGTATCTTTAGCATTCCCTATTCCTGATACCATGACTCTCCCCACCCATCTGGAAACTACCCCATTTTCATTCCCTATTTCAGGTAATGGCACCCAGTTACCCAAGACAGAAAAACAGGAGTACCCCTATATTACATTTCCCTCACTTCCTCTATCCTACTATCAAATTCTATGGACTCTTATCTCCTTAATTATCCCTCAAATCCACTCTTCAATCTTCACTCTCACTGTCTTGGTCCATCAAGTAATTAACACCTCTCCTGAATCATCTCCCTTGGACAATTGCAATAGCCTCTTGTTATTTCCCACTCCACTCCAACCTACATTCTATTAATAATTTTTCTAACGTGAAAATATGATCATGATATTCCTCTGCAAAGATTTCAGGGGCTTCCCATCACCAGTAGGACGTTTCATGATCTTGCTTCAGACCGTTAACATCATCTGCCATTCTTGCCTGTTTACTCCACTGTAGCCATACTGAACTCCTTGATTTTCTGTGGATCCTACCACGTTCTTTCAGGATCCTTTCGGTCTCAGTTGAGTTGAAATTGAAATTGAAAACTTACTTCCTTTATGGAACCTTTCATAATTTTCCAAGACAGACTTGCCTTTCCTTCACCCTTTTTGGACTTATTTCTATTTTAACAATTATATTGTACTGTAATTATTTATTTGCAAATGTAACTGACAAGTCAATCCCTTCTCCACTCTTGAAAAATAATTTAAACTGTGGATAATAAACACTCATTCTATCTCCTCTCCTCATTTAAAGATTACAGAAGAATGCCCTTTAGTTCACCCTTCTTGAGAATTTGACTAAACACTGAAAAACACTTTTTTAATCCTCTAAGTTCAAACTTTCTACCAGTTCTTGGCACTTCTAAGTACTGAGTTTTAAATTATAGGCTTGTAGTAAGTCACAGGTTAAGCATCAAAAAGGCAGTCTGAAGCAAACAGATGGGAAAAAGGAAAATTAACCTTGCACTACATATCCCACCCAGAAAACATGGTGGCTAGGAATGTCTTTCCTGCTTTTAATAATAACATATACACAGGTTTTAATAACAGCTAAACCACAGGGTGGGCATAACTCCAAGTGGGGTATTTCACCCTTTACTGGCCCAGCGATTGGTGTATGGGTGATTCAGGCTCATCAGCATCCTTTCACAGCAATTTCAAATTGGATCTTTTCTCTGGTTGCAAAGCTGTAAAGATGGGAGCTCAGAGCTGCTTGTGGTGATGCATGTTGCCTATTTAGAGTAGCTGGTCTGAAAGAATAATGTAGATACGGGAGGAAGTGGGAGAGAGAAGAGAGTTCCTGAAAGTCCTCTATCCTCTTATAAAATAGGAAATTCAGGAGTTGAGTGCTTACCAGATGCCTCAGAGCTCTGCAGCATGACATTTTGTTAAGCATCAGAAGGTCAAATTCAATATCCTTAGCACCTTGGCCAGCTCTTAGTCAAAACTTTACTAACCATACATCCCAAACCTTAGCCTCTGCTATGCCAGAGTCAACATTTGTTAGTTAACCATAGCTAGTGGTTAGCCAGTAGCCTCCTTAATTTTTGCTGAGTTATTGTCAGCTTAGGCAATTTCATTACCCTTGTATGTTATTTCACTTTGAAACATTCTAATTTTCTTATCTGTAAAACTGTGATGAGAAATAATACTTACATATGATGTCTTTTGATACTGCCCTAGATAAAAGCAAGTGAAGTCCTATACTGTATATTACAGCCATTAGTGCTATTATTATGATTACCAGTACTGTTGTCATCAATGATAATGTGATGCTATAAGAATCTATACATTGTTTTTCTTTCTGTACTATGTATTTGATTATAATCTCAAAGATGTGGGAGGCTTTAGATTACATCTGGCCCAGCCTCCCACTCACTGAAGGATCATCCCCATCAATGGTTGTCCAAGTTCTGTTCAAATATAGTGACATGATAGAAAACTCGATGCTTTGTGAGACAGCCTATTCCTTTTTAAGACTAACTTAAGAAATTTTCATCACAATGAATTGAAATCTATTGGTAATTTCCACATACTGGTCTTATTTCTGTCCTTTGTAGCAACAGAAATCTATATTCACTTTTCCATAAGATACTGTTTAACTGTGAAAATACTTTTTTTTCAAGTTAAAAATACTCAGTTTTCTCTCAACAATTTTTTTGAAGGCCTAGTAATATTAAGCTTATTAATCAATCCATTCATTCGTAATATTTAAATATTTAAAGTGAATTCTAAAGAACAATAATAATGCAATGCATTCAAACATATTGCATAAAGTAGTGATGAAATATAAATAAGACAAATCAGAGCTATGAGAAATTAAAATACAAGTAGAATGTAAAGAATGAGAGAAAAGAACAAAAATGTGCATGAATCTATAGCTTAAACATGTTTGGCTCTGATCTAAAATCAAAAGTGGATATGATATTTAAGTTATTGGTAACAGGAAAACATTTTTCTGTCATCATCTAAAATGGTTTTTCCCCATGTGGGCTTTCATCTAAGGAGGCTCTTATCTATGTTCACCGGCAATGGACTCATCACCATGTCCCTGGAAAATGCAGTAACAGATTTTATATACCATCCATGAAACTGAGCTCAGGATGCACTTTTGCTGTCAACTTCTGAAAAAATGTGTCAGTGAAAAATAAAAACATTTTTTTTTCAATTAGCCCGATTAGGGTTTGTGCGTAAATATTCTTTCTCTTTAATTTTTTTATAAAAGTTTTATAACATGTTTTACATGTAAGAGTCTTTAGAATCTTAGAGATGGAAAGGATCTTAGAGATTAGTTCGTTAAAGTCTCATTGTATGGATGAGAAAGCATAAGTTCAGGGAAGTAAAGTTAGCCAAGCTCATGCTGGACACTAAGTAGAACCAGAACTGAAACCCAGCTCTGAAACACTTGGAATTGGCCTGTATGAAATATTTTCCCTGAAATATTCTGAGGTTTCATAGGAGATTGTACTTTTTTGTATCTTAAAGTACAATGAATTTCTTCTATATTCAAGTATTAGTGATAAACATACTTGGCATCTTTATACCCTCTGGAAAGACAAGGAAAAGGGAACATAAGGAAGTTGAGACCATTTCACAAGACTTTCTTTTTCTGAATTGTGATATCTATTGTAGGACTTCGACTTTATGAAAAATACTAAGATGTTTGGAAATTTACCAAACTTGTTTTCTCACCCCTGGGAACCTAACAAATCTAAGCCATGCACACACACACACACACACACACACACACACACACAAGACTTTACATCTTAGGCTGACTTGTTTTTAAAGTAGTTCTTTAAGAAATACAAGAGTAGAATAACACCATATCTTTTGCTCATAGCATATTGGCTGAAGCACTGAGCCCAAAAGGAAGTTGCCCTGGAGAGCACTTTTCTTTGTAAAGATGACAAAAATATTCAGGGCACCAGTGTTTTCAAGTTGAACTTCCTTATTGAAATTCACTTCACAGTCAAAAGGAAAAAGGGAAATACAACACTTTTTAATAGAGTAAGACAGTTGTTGGTATAGAAATACTTCAAAGAATTATAGGTGTGATAGAAATACTTCAAAGAATTATAGGTGTATATAAAGCAGAAATTCTAAAGGACTGAATTTATTTCTAATTCTGAACTATTAGTGTTCTTGAGTCTTTCATTCTCTGATCTGTAAAACAAGCCTTAAAACTGAAATTGTGCTGGGGGAAAACAAACAATCTAACTCTTGGCAAATAATATCCCGGGAATGTGTGTTAAAGACTTTGTACATTTTATTTTTCTTTTAAGTTTTTATTTATTTATTTGAGAGACAGAGAGAGCATGAGCAGGGGGAGAGGCAGAGGGAGAGAGAGAAGCAGACTCCCCACTGAGTGTGGAGCCAGACTCAGGTCTCAATCCCAGGACCCTGGGATCATGACCTAAGCCGAGGTCAGATGCTCAACCGCTCTACAGACGGAACCAACCAGGCGCCCTAGACTTTGTACATTTTAAAATCAAAGTTTTCTGATTAAATTGTTTTCTACAAGTTTTGTCCTGTTACTGTTTCAAATTCTTTTTATTCTGAATAACTCTCTTTATGGAATTAGTTATAATAGTTTTAATGTGATGAAGAAAAGCCATTTCAGTTGCCAAAAACTGCTGAATTTCAATTTCAAACAGCAGCTAGCAGTAGGTAGAAGAGCAGCTTTCAAACATTGTAGACTGCAACCTAGAGAAAGCAGTATATTTTACACTATGATCTAGTTCACATGGACATGTATAAAACAAAATCAGTAATTTCTTAAACCATTATTACTGTGAGTGATGCACTCTGATATTTTATTCTTTTCTATTTCATTTGAAAATCTTCTGATCATAACCAATTAAATTGATTTCTAGACTCCCTAACAGAACAAAACTACAGTTTGAAAGATGTGAGCAAAAGATTTTTAATAGAAGGAGCAGGTCCCCCTTCAATATAGTGTGGAAATTTGCTCCCTTCCAGTTAGAAAAAAATATTCATTTTGCTTTGATATTATCACATTAACAATTTTTCACTGATTAAAAACTTCCTAACATTTAAAAAGGCCGTTACTCTTTGGCTCCACATTTTTACTAACATTCACAGTTCACAGTTTTAATCCTCTATGGTTAATAAATGAGATGTACAAATTATGTAAGGCTATATCCATATAGATAAATATGAAATCATTTACAGTATGCCACCAGAAGATGTGCAGCTTATGTCTATGTGGATGACTATGTTCTCAGCTGAGATAGGAGAGAGAGAGAATAAGATAGTGGAAAGCACGTGAGATCAGAAGCAGAATTCTTGGGTCCTAATTTTAGATATGCAGTGTGAGATTGGGCTAGTTTCTTAACTTCTCTAAATTTCCATTCTGTAAATGAGGGAATTGATTTCGAATATTTCAAGATAGTATCTAAAGTTCTTTGAGTCCTTGATGGCTGTTTGTTTAAACCAAAGAGTGTTTTATTATGCTATTAACATAGTCCTAGTGGATCACATTTGGCAAAATCATAACTTGTTCTTTGTTTCTTCTTTTTTACAAGGTAAGTTGGAAAAGAAGAAAAGGTTGTTACAGGTAAATTGTATTTAGGTGAATTTTTCATTATTTTAGCATCAGCTCATAGAGGAATCAGCCCCTTCCCCTGGTTATGAACTCCAGATGCCCACTTTCTTTAAGCAAGGCAGGACCCCCTCAACCCCCTACCCTGCTCCTGCCCTTGAAAGGGAATGGGAATGGTTGTTTGTATTCACCATCCTCTAGAGATAATTGTGCCAAAACATTAGAATCTAGGGGCAGTATGGCTTTTTTTTAAATTTTATTTTTAAGTAATCCCTACAGCAATTTGGGGCTCAAACTCACAACCCCAAGATCAAGAGTTGCTGAACCAGCCAGGTGCCCCAGGGGCAATATGTTCTGTGATTTATAACATTCCAAACAGGAATTTAAATGAAAAATCTTTTTAGCTGAAGGAAAAAAAAAAAAGAAGGAAAGGTTTATGTAGCCATCAGTTCCATGGGAACTCTGTTCTGATTGGGTGATGTGTTTTCTGAAGAGGTAGGGTACACTGATCAAGGAAAGTATCCACCATATTGATTTTTAAAAACTCTTAAGTGACAGGCTGCATGGGGTATGGCAGCCTTGCTGCCCCAAGAGGACTTTTCTCCCTCCTTTCTTCAGCAACTTCACTGGTCCCAGCTGTCAGCTTACCCCCACCCCCACCTCCGAGTGCAAGCACGGTGCGCAGCAGGATCTCAAGATTCTGCCAAGAACATCGTGCCATGATTGGATAGGAATCCCAGATAAAAATGCAAACCTTTGATTTGTTCACTCTGACATCCCTGAAAATGGAATCACCATTGGAACAAAAGCTAAGAGAATTAAGACAAAAACCAGAAGGATGTAACCAACAGTTCTGTACAAAACAGAATTTGACTTTTCATAAGAAAAAAGAATTTATTCACTCAAGACTAAAAGCTAAAGGCCTGGGAACCGAAGCGGAATGAGGTCAAAAAGCGACATTGAATGCGAAAGAAATGGCTGACTTTTACAAGGAATTTTTAAGTAAAAATTTTCAGAAGCACATGTTTTATAACAGAGACTGGCATGGCCTAATTTTGCGATCACCTTCTTCATGGGGAGAATGGCCCTGGAGAGGATTTGGAGCAAGCTCAGATTGAAACAAAAGGAGACCAGAGTCCACCTGACTCACTCACCTGGTGTCTGAGTTTCTAGAAGTGGCTGGTTTGGGAGCTCATTTTATGGGGGCTCTAAAAACCTGTAGGTGATCTCTGAAAACCTCTAAGTCCCACACCCTTAGTTATGCAGGCCCCTTGGCTTATGTTGGCACAGGTTGGGCTGGGAGAACGTGAGTCCTGGTGAGCCATGGGCCATGTGGCTCTTTCCTGACTATGGGTTCCAAGCTGGCTCTCATTCCGGGTGTGACCTTAGATAGAGCCCAAGTACTATGAAAAAAAATTCCTAAATGACATACAAAATATGGGAAAGCTCACAGGAAGTAAGACTATTCTATCAAAATCCTAAAAAGGCTATCTTAACTGCAATTTTGAGTCTGGAGAACAGAGCTAATGCAAATGCTTATCCTAAAAAGGTAGTCAGACCACTTCAGTGAAACACTGAAGTTTCTATGTCTATATTTAATAAATTCCTTACTCCAACATATATTAGTTCCAAGTCAGAGCCAAGTATATTTATCCCAAAGAATTTTCAATGTAACCTCTAATCTAGCTTAGTTCTAAATGCCTTTGGTTTCTTACTGCATGATGTTGATAATTTTTTATTATATTCATAAAAATAGCTAACATTTGTTGAAGACTTACTGTGTATGGGGTAGTATACCTTTTAATGCATTTATTTTTAAGGTAGCTACAAATATTATCCCCTTAATCCAGATACATTTATTCATTTAACAAATTTTTATTGTTCTTTACTATCTACCAGGCATGGAGGATAGAGCAATTAATAAAAAAGGCCACATTTCTGCCCTGAGAGAACATTCATTCTGGTGGACAAGATGAACAAGGAAGGAACAAATAGGTATATTAATTTGGTGGGTCATAAGAAGGCTCCTTGCAGATTTCCAACAACATGATTGACCGAGGACCCCAGTTCTAGTGCACGGTGACCCTCATCACTTCATTTGGGCCTAGGCTGCCTTCCACAGTCTGCTCCTAGCCAATGACTGACTGTGACAAGGACACTAAGGCAGAACCATTTCAGGGAAGCACAGGGTTTCTCCTGCAGGTGACTTTGGCTCAAGGGTCCTCCAACAGCTATGCTGCATCCTCCCTCAGCTGCGTGGCAGTGTGGAACAAGTCAGCACACTTTCATTTGGAATCTCTTGGCTCTTCCCACCCTCTAGACTCCTTCCCCCTTTTCACCTTTTTTTTTTTTTTTAATTTAAAGATTTTATTTATTTGTTTCACAGAGGGAGAGACAGCCAGCGAGAGAGGGAACACAAGCAGGGGGAGTGGAAGTGGGAAGCAGGCTCCTAGCAGAGGAGCGTGATGCGGGGCTTGATCCCATAACGCCGGGATCACACCCTGAGGCGAAGGCAGACACTTAACGACTGAGCCACCCAGGTGCCCCCCCTTTCACTTTTGAGAGCATTTTTCCTAATACAATTTTTTTAGATTTAACCCCATCTTGACATCTGCTTCTCAGAGGACCCAGACTAAGACACTATGTTCGGGAGTAATAAGTGCTATTTTAAAAAAGCACAATAACGGGATACCTGAGTGGCTCAGTCGGTGAAGTGTCCGACTCTTGATTTTGGTGCAGGTCATGATCTCAGGGTCATGAGATCAAGTCCGCATCTGCTTGGGATCCTCCCCCTCACTCCCGCTAATGTGTGAGTGCTCTCTCTCTCTCTCTCTCAAATAAATAAATAAAATCTTTTTTTTTTTTAAAGCACAATAAGGTATTAGAAATATTTGCTCTGAAATAAGGGTGGTCAGGGAAGGTCTCAGGCAGAGGTAGCACTTGAGCCACATAAAGAATTAGAGAAAACTGACTTACAGAGTGAAGTGAATTGCATGAGATGACGTTGCTGATTTCTGGTAGATCAGCAGCTACCTGGCACCTTCAAAACAACTGCTTTTATGTTATCTGTAAGTAAGTGATGATACAGAAAATGTGCTGAGAGTATCTGTTTGGGTGACAATTCACATTAGACGATTGTGTACATGTACGATCAGAACTACTTCAGAAGGTATGAGGAAAAACCTGCAGACAGCACTAAATAGCACAATTAATTCCTGTCCAGGCTAGCCTGTATTTCCTTTCAGCCTGCTTCATTTTGGCATTCGTTTTTTTGCCCCTTTCATTTATATTTATTTTGCTAGTGCTGCAGCTTCTATATTAGTTCTTCAATCAGCAGTTTTAAAATAGGGTATGACATTGAATTTATCTTTTTTCCTTCTGACTTTTTCCGGTCCTATTTCCTGAAACATCTCCGTTCCCTACAGTGCCTAAGCTGTCACTGAAATGTGTTTGAAAATATACCATAGAACAGAAAAATAAGCACATTCTTTTTGGATCTGAACTTTAACCTCTTAAAATGAGCATTTCCCCCCTTTCTGCCCATGTGTACCAAATCTTCCTATTGATATCCCATTATATTGAGAAAGCAGGAAAAGTTTCTATCCTGGGTTAAAAGCCAGCCCTTCTAGCTAAGGCATTGAAATAGAGACACACCCTGTTCTTGATCTAATAATGACTCCAGTTTAAGCCCTGGAAATCTTTACACAGTTTTACTTATTTTTTTCTTCGTTCTGCAAAGTTTAATTTTTTTAAGTATTATAATTTTCCAAAGACTCTTTTTTTATATTGGTGAAGTGCTTTGGGCAAAAGCTGGCATTCTTCCACCTTTCATAGAAAGCGAACTGCCCTTCTTCCTACAGAATAGAGCATGTGGAGGTTGAAAGTATTTTTCATAAGAAAAGAAGCATTCAAAGCAATACTTTCCTAAGCTTAATAAAAAGCAGTTGTGGCTGAGAAACTGCAATGATGTCATGTAAGTTTTATCTTGCATAAGCAGCAGAGTGAGGAAATTCCAGAATTAATAAGTCTGCTGGTACAGCTGTGCCCTGAGTTGGAAAGTTCAGGATGTTCTTTTCATACTCACGACTGGACATTTTGCTCTACATTAGCCTTTGCAAGAATAATTGACTCCCTCCATTTCCAAGCTGCTAAAACATTTATAAATGGATCTATTTAGAAAATGTAGAAGTTTAAATGCATTCAATAAATGGTGACTTAGACTCAAAATTATTGTTTATATTTGCCTTGATTCTGTAATGACCAATAATTAGTTATTTTCAATTATCAAGTGCCTTTGAATAGTGTGTTAAGAAATGGAAAACCCTAACTTTGAGAAATGATTGAAGGCAGTAGAGTTAAAAGCCAAGAATGGTCTTTTTAACCATAGCTCTAGTTATTAATGTAGCTCTAGTTATTATCCAGAGAACAATTGGCCAGCTGATCGTCAGGAAATTGGCTTACATAAAAAAGGAGATAAAATTTCATGATCCGGAAGTCTGTTGAATAGTATAATGGAAATTGAGAGAGTTCCATCTAAAGTTTTGAAAAGTAGAAAATATTTTCCTTTAAAGGAATGGCTTGGCTTTGGTGTATGATCACACTAGACGACTTCTTTCAACCTTATGATTTCTTAGTGTCATGCATTCCTTTCCTTCCTTTCCTCTTCTTTCCTCCTTTTCCTCTACAGGGGAAAGAAAAGGAAGAATACATAGATCAAAAGGAGCACGATGCTGAGCAGAAATGAGCGAATTTAATCTGAGTTCGCTTTTGTGGTGCTAAAATTTCAAAATTAAACATGCATGTTGCTTGTTTTGTTGAGTCCACGTTCAACACAGCCTGACAGCGCAGCCTCCTCTGATCAGGAGTGCCTGAATGACTTTGAGGGTGACTCTGAAATTGTTGTTTATAGCTGCATTTGCCTCAAATTAAGATAATGAAGACTTATTATTATTTTGTCTAATGTAAAAAAAATAGCTTAAGGCTGAATTTTATTCTGAAAGAGAAGATAAACAATGACTAGAGCTTATATTTTAGAGCCAGATTTAGCAAGCTCTCCCCCTTTTGTGCTAGAATTAAGCAAATCACCTTAGTTCTCTAAGGCTCAATTTTCTTATATAAAATTGAGATTATTTATAATACCTTCCTCACAGGATAATTATGCAAATAAAATATGGCAAATATATGTTGAGGGGGCTCAATGCCATGAGTAAGTACAGTGCCTGGCATTTAGTAGTCCGTCAGTGAAAGTTTTTTTTTTTTTTTTAAATTTTCTTTCTCCATTATTCCATTTCTCATGTATACAAATGTGACTGGAAAAGATGCCACAGTCTTTCTGCTGTTCTAAATAGACTATCATATTTCTTCAGACTTTGAAAGGTTTAGCTGCTTTTCAGGTCAATGGAAACCTATTCAAAATTCCTTTCAAATTCTCGATTGTGTAGCAACCAGAATGTGACATTTTGGCATTTCTAAAGGTGTCAGACAGCTGGGCTAGAATTAATACACACTTCCAGGAAAGGAAGAAATACAGTAGTGAACAGAGTTATTCCATCATTTTCTATCCAATTCTTAAAAAAAATAAACCAACTTAAGATTTTCCCTTTTAAATACTCCTTTATGGTAGTTGCAGAGTGGGGAGTATTGTTCTTTACCTAGCATATTTAATTGCTGGGCCCCCTTTTGGTGGTTGACAGAATGGTGATATTGAGCATACAGTTTAATTGTTTGGAGATCATTGAAATCATGCAATAAAATTTCAATTTAATGAGAAATAGTAACTCATTTCAAACTGCTATTAAAAATAAATTATTTCATCATAATGCGTAATAGAATATGACTAATTTTTATCTTTTAAAGCATTAAAAATGGATGAAAAAACAGCATGATAGGAGCCTTATGTCTAGTTTATCACAGATGCCAATGTTATTATTTTAAAACAGATAAACACCAAAACTTAAGTAAAACTAAGTAATCTTAAAGATAGATTTTAAATTATATGAATTCTCTATTATTTCAGAATGTATTCATGTAATACTTTGATATTGCTACTTTCTAGGGATTGCATTTTTTTAGCAGCAATTTTTAAAAAAATTTCTCTGCTTACAAGACTAGAGGATGATTAGAACAACCACCAACTCCAATGCTGCATACACAGATTCTTTTGTAAATATGTTGTTATGTGGCATTTTCTTTACTATCTACTCTCCTTCCTAAACTTAATCTGGTGCATAGTTTTCTATGGCTGAGGCATTCGTTCTCTGGCATAAATATCTATCACAGAACTCTTAACTGAATTAAAATGGGAAAAATTGATACTTATTTCTTAATAATTCTATGCTATCTACTCCCTTTATCATATTTTAAGACAGATCTAAAGCTATATATTAGTTTGAGCCCTGTATATCAATATGTTCACATATCTCATGACTGATGTGTGCTACTTTGCTTTCAGATGTTTTCGTGCTCTTTCATTTCTTGTTTTTGTATGTATTTTGTAGTATATACTCTCTAGTATTTAAGGACTAAGTAGAATTTAAAGATTCAGGGAAAAAAAGCTGCTAATTCAAATTATACATCTCTCTTTCATGTATATATATTTTATTTATATGTATATTAGCATATATTTTATTTGTTTTTACTCCTCTAAAAATGCATACATAAAGTTGAACCTAATCAACGCAGAGCTTTGGGATTTATGGAGCTTGAATTCCAAGTACACCCTGACCATTAAGATGAGTATGATGTTCGTTGAGTCACTGTCTCTCTGTCTGCTTGACTTAATACTAAATGAATATAGTAACCCAACTGAACTTTGGAGAATGTCATCGGGAATAGTTACCTAGTGATTCAAAGCCGGTCAAAACATACAAAGCAGTTTAGAAATTCTAAGAATGACTAATGAGAAGGCTTTATCCAGACATGCTGTTTTATCCTGGTCACCAGAAAGGAACCCTTTACGACACTTTTCTCCATCCATTATGTTTGTTCATTGGCTTCCATAGCTTTCATCCCTTAAAGAAAACTCCAAATGAGTCTAAATATCTTGCACTGTACTTTAATTCGATTCTACTTGAAAAATTTATTCAAAAATAGCTCATATTAAAGGAAAAGAAGTTGAAACCTTTTGTTGTCAGTTACTTTCCTGGACTTTATCAGAGAAGGCTGGATTGTTTAGACCAGGTGAAAACAAAATTATGAATAAAGACAAGTGAGTTGAAAGTTTTTAAAACAAGATTTTGAATTGTTTATTAGCATTTGATCTGAGATTGAATTTAAATGTGATAAAAGGAAAATTGCTAAATTGCTATTAATTATTGCTACTAATGAAGAGTGTAAGAGGCTTTGCCAGTAAGTAGAATAATAAAACAGCAACATTTATGTTTAGAGGGTTTTGTGGCATATACAACTTTCTCTTCATAGGTCTTCTGTTTCTGGTACAGTGGTGTCCTCTGTAGGCTCAGTTGTTATCACTATAGGAACATTCTCAGATATCCATCCCTTTGGAGTCCTATTAAAGGACCGTCTGCCAGAAAGAGGATTGGCAAAAGCCATAAATCTGGGATCTGTTAGAAGTAGTAGATCAAAATCTGGAACCTTGAATTTAACCATTTTTGATGCTTTTTCAAAACCTCCAAATGGGGTGGCAACTCTGTGGGAAGTGAAAAGAAAAAGAATATATTAATTAATTTTCAAATTCATTTGCCAGAAAATAGAAAACAATTTAATTTGTGATTCTATGGGTATGTTGTTATAGTCTTAGTACAATTTTCAGTTTTCGATCTCTGAGGCAAATATTTTTAATTAAGTACTATGATATGATAAAACAGATATTTGTTAATACATTGGTATAAAGTCCCTTTGTAGGTACTCTTAGTTTGGGACTAAGCTAATCTATTCTATACCCTGAGCTCGTTGAAAACATTTCTTGCCTTTGTGTCTTTGCTAACAATGCTTCCCCTGCTTAGGTATTTCCTCCCTGCCTTCTGTCCACCTGTGTATGTCTTGTGGCCTTTAAGTTCCAGCTTCCTCTCAATTATCCCAGCCTCCTCACTGTTCTTTAGCCAAATTCCTATAGCATGCATTGTTATGTCAGTCATTTGATGCTTATGATATAGTACTTTGGCTTGTTAGCTTTTTTTTTTCATAATATGATTTGGTCTGAGTTTGTTTTTTCATAATATGGTTTGGTATAATTTGTGAATTATAAACTCTTTGAAGGCAAGAAGTGTGTCTTTTGCATCTTTCTATCTCCACCTCAGTAACCTCAAAATTCTATTTTTCTTTTGAATAAAGTCCACCTTCTTATCTTGGAATTCAAGGCCCCAAATAACATTCCAGCTTCCTTTGATTTAGCCATTAATTTATTTATTCATTCAGCACGAGGCATTTCTAAGTGTTAGGGATGTAACAGTGAACAATGGAGTCAAAGTTTGAGCTCTTAATATTCTTTTTTTTTTTTTTTTTAAGAGCGAGAAAGCATGCATGCATGTGGCGGGGGGGAAGGGCAGAAGGAGAGGGAGAGAATCTTAAGCAGACTCCACACTGACATGGGGCTCAACCTCACAACCCTAAGATCATGACCTGAGCTGAAATCAACAGCTAGAGGCCTAGCCGACTGAGCCACCCAGGCACCCCAAGCACTTATGCTCTAATGAAGAAGACAGACAATAAAAAAAATAAACATATAGACAATACTTCCGATAGTAATGAGAGCTATGCAGAAAATTAAAGAAGTATAATTTTCTAGGGCATAAATGAATGACTAGATAGCCGGAGAAGACTTCTCTGAAGAGATGACTTTTCTTTTTTTTTTTTAAAGATTTTATTTATTTATTTGACAGAGACAGCCAGCGAGAGAGGGAACACAAGCAGGGGGAGTGGGAGAGGAAGAAGCAGGCTCCTAGCAGAGGAGCCTGATGTGGGGCTCGATGCCAGAACGCCAGGATCACTCCCTGAGCCGAAGGCAGACGCTTAATGACTGCGCCACCCAGGCACCCCTGAAAAGATGACTTTTAAACTGTCACATGATGGTAAGAAGTTAGCCATTGGCAGTACAGCTGAAACACATCAGTATTTCAGGCATAGGGAGTAGGTAATGCAAAGAATCTAAGGCAGAGATATTGTTGATATGTTCAGGAAAAGAAAGAAGGCCTATGTTGGTAGACAAGTAGGTAAAGGTTGGTAGAGAGAAGAGAGGACAGAGAGGTGGATTGTATGGGACTTTGTCCAAGTAAGGAACATGAATTTTATTCCGAGTGTGAAGGGCGGCACTGTAAAATGTTAAGCAGGGAGTAGTGTAATCCGATTAAATTTTTGTAAAGATTACTCTGGCTGGCTTTTGCTCTGTGAATAGATTATAAGAGGACAAGAGTGGAAGGAGAGAAGATACTGTGGCAATTCAAGTGAGAAATGATGGCGGCTTGGATTTCAGGTGTTTTCCATGAAGATGGAAAGAAGTGAGTGGTGTCAGGATGGGTTTTGGGAGTAGAGTCAACAGGATTTTCTGATAAATGGATAAAAATTGTCAAAGAAATATAGAAATCAAGGATAGTTGTACGTTTAGAGTTTTAGCAACTGGCTGTTGGAAGACAGAGAGGAACAGTTTTGGTGTGTGAGTAGAAAACAATTTTGACATCTCAGTGGGAAGGCCCATTATGTCTGTTTGCCCTGTTCTTTTTATGCCCCCTTCATTCTAGCCAAATTGAATGCAGTGCTTACTCTTCTCCTTTATACTCTCCTACCTTTAGTCATACTCTTTTTTTCTCTGTTGGAGTACTCTGACACTACATTTCTAAGTCTCCTTTAGGTTATAACGTTAAGTTCTAATTTGCACTTCTAAATCACCTTTACGTTCTTTCAGTTCTAAGTATGTTATTTAAGTAGCATATGTGGCTTTCTTCTTGAAGCTTTCCTTGATCTCCCACAGCCAGAAGTAGGTCTTGCTCCTCTAGGTTTCCATGGACTCTATTTTTACTTCCCCTGTAACCTCATTTCCTATCTTCCATTACATCCATTGATATATCTGCCTTGTTATTATTATTATTATTATTATTATTATTATTATTATTGCCAAACTGTACTCCAGGAGGACACTCTCTGATCTTCCATTACATCCATTGATATATCTGCCTTGTTATTGTTATTATTATTGCCAAACTGTACTCCAGGAGGACTGGAATTCTCTCTGATATATCTTTGTAACTCATTACAATATACTTGTGTAATGCATTGTACCTAGAAGATCCTCATACACATTGGACAATGGGAAGACTATAGGGACTGTCCAATATTATGGAGATTATTTTAAAGCCTGGAAGAGATCTGATTTTCATTGTAGCTCAGTCACCCTGTGATCATCTTGAATATCTTAATCTGTGTGACAATATTAAGAGACCATGGAGTCTGACTAAGTAAGGAGACAGTGACTGATGGACTTTGAAATATGGGATGGCTTTGACATGTGCAGCTGAAGTATTGTTGAAGAAAAGAATAAATGAAAAGTAAAGATACAATGTGATGGGGGAGTGCTTAAAATTGAGATTTTTGAAGGCAACACAGGTATCAGTAATGACAAACTTTAAGAAAAGCCAAGAGTGGCTGAGGTGGGATTGAGAAAGCGATCCTTAAAATGAGACAAAGACTTAAAAGGGTGGAGAGTTCATATGTGGATACGTGGATATGTGGATAAATCATATGTGGATAGTGAAGCTACCGAGAAGTATGACAGGAATCGTCCTGGGGAGGAAGACAGTGAGCCAGACACTAAAAGCCTCAGTGAAGGTAACATCCACAGAGTGGATAGAGGATCTCAACAATGGCTGAAGAGATGGTACATGGTATCACGTTATAGAACCTCTGTCTTATTTCCCATAATTTTCTTGTCTTCCTCTCATTTGCTCCTCTCTGAAGAGCAGTATGTTTTATTTTCTGTTGCATCTGTTTTCAGGATGACTGACCTGGTGATATTTTCCCCAAATTGCTGTGGAAGATATGTATAATAACAGGTCATTGATTGGTGCAGTAACCTCAGTCCGAGATAGTACTTAGCAATCATATCAGTATAGATTTTCACATCCAGGGCCTAAAACCATTACTCTGCTTGTAAGAGAGATCAGTTTATTTTTTATTTTTATTAAAGATTTCATTTATTTACTTGAGAGAGAGAGATATCAAGAGAGCATGAGCAGGGAGGAGAGGGAGAAGAAGGTTCCCCACTGAGCAGAGAGCTAAATGCGGAGCTCAGTCCCTGGACACTGGGATCATGATCTGAGCTGAAGGCAGACGCTTAACCAACTGTACCACCCAGGCACCCTGAGAGATCAGTTTAGAAAAGAACTTGAAGAACTTAGATTATCATTCAGATCCTTTACGATTATTAAACTTCAGAAGTCATAGTAACGATTAAAGCTATTATTCATTGACTAGGTACTAATATACCAGACCCTTTTTTACATGATTCACAAACTATCGGTAGAATCACACTGGGATCTTATTAAAGAGCAGACACTAATTCAGTCAGTCTAGTGTGTGTCCTGAGATTCCACATTTCTAACCAGTTCCCAGGTAATACTAGTGCTACTGGTCTATGGATCATACTTTGAATACAAAGGCTTTACACGATTTTTTTCATTAAATCCTCACAACCTTATAAATTGGTTCTGCTTATATTCCTATTTAATAGATGATAGAGACACAGCTAAGTTGAATGACTTGCCCAAAGTCACCCACCTATTAAGTTGTAGAACTAGGATTTAAACCCAGTCAGCCTGACTCAAGGGAGGCCTGTTTTTCTAGTCACTACTCTATACCACACACCCACGAGCTAATTCTTGGGGAATATGGGACCTTCTGAGATCACTTACTAAGCAGAGCAGTGTGTTTAGGAATGTCAGCCTACTTGGACTGTGTCTAAATGTTTAGGAATGTCAGCCTGAATGGACTGTGTCAAACCAGGTTGCTGTCCCATTCATGATGCAACTAGCTGATTCAATGTCCACATTTTGTCATTCGATTTAGTGAATTGAAGAGTCTTTATTGCTCAGAGTTGATTCAGTACATAAGTAAAACTTATTCTTGGATGTCCAAGATGTCCAAGACAATATTTTATCATTTTGGAAGATGTCTGTTGTATATCAATAGTTTGTGCATTTGTTGATTCAGTCATTTATTCATGTAGCAAATTACTGATGGCTTATTATGTCTAAACACCTTGCTATGCGCTAAGAATTCAAAGACGGAAAGATTGCAGTTCATCTTACAGATAAGTAGAGAGTGAAACATGAGGAAAAAAACAACACATCATTGAATAAGATAGTTGCTCCAAGGGAAGAGTGTCCTCCACGCAGAGAAGCTTAGGGTAAAAAACACCTTAGTCTGCCTGGTTGGTCAGTAACCACTTCCTAAGCTTGGAGCCTGGATTAAGACCAGCCATGTAATTTGTAGGCCCCAAATGAAAACATGGGGCTCCTTGTTAAAAAAAATTGTTAAGAATTTCAAGGTAAAAACAGCAAAGCATTGAAAACCAAGATAGCCCTTCAAAGCGTGGGCATCCTACACAATTGCACAGGCCTCACACACACTTGTAGGAGTTCAAGAATATATGGTTATCCATGGATACAAGAGGCTGGAGTTCAACATTTCTAGAGTCAGGCTGAATTTGGCCAATTAACCTTGTACCTAGTAATTTCAAAAATGAATTTTACTCATGTATTTTTCCTAAATTAACTCAAAGAAGAAATGTTTTTCTGCCACTGAAATCTAATATTTGAATTTGTCGTTTAGTGCATGACTTTTTGCCATTTTGTCCACTTCAGTTTTGTTTCTCCCTCCAATTTGTAGGTCATTTTCTTCTCTTCTAAATGAAAGCATTCCCTTCCATTCCATCACCCATCTCCTACCTCCTACCACTGATCCAGTGAAAGGTTGTTGTTTGAAAAGCAGTTTTCTTTTCTTTGGCACCGTAGAGACTATATCCTGTTTGTTTGAATGTTTTTTGCCCTCAGCACACAAAATAAAGTCCATTAACAGAGATGTTAAACATTCAAAGTGAGAGATTATTTGTAAGAGTCTTAAGATCTCTGAAAACAGTGTCAAGTTTTACTCAAAGTCAGTGAAGCAAAAATATCCACTAAAAGATTTGGAATATTCTATTAAAAGATAACTGTGCATCTCTGTAATTCCCACAACATAAATTCTTCAAACATAGATCTGAAAATTATTTTTACACCTGTCATCTATGTAATGAGTAAGAAGCGTGTTTCACTCAGATTCTCAGTTAATAGATGCTTTCTTGATTATTTTGATTGATCAGTAATGGGATTGCATTTGTTAAAACTAGTAGTGCTGGACATATAATATGCCCATAATAATTACTGATTATTCTATAAGGTAAAGAATTATGTAAAATGGTTATGTGGAAATTAAAATAAATTTTCTACTAAGTAGATAATGTATGTAATACATTTAAAGTCACTTAGATAATCATGATTATATACAGATGAGAAAACCAATATAAGGAGAGGTTAAGTGACATAAAGTCATACAGCTTTTCGAAGCAGAACTGGAAAACGTGCTCCTAGATTATTTTTCCTCACATGTTATAAGGGCTGAACATAGTATTATTTGACAAAGCATAATATTTAAATAAACGCAAAATGAGTACAAGAATACAAAGTTGTATTAAACCATGGGCCATTTTGAATATATGATTAGACTTGGGAGGAATTCTTTTCCAGTCGTTATCATCACTGAATGCAGTTAGACTATATCTTACCCTTATATGCTTTATTAACCAATATCCAATAAGTACATATAATAAGAATATTATTTTACTCTTTGCAAAGGACTTTGGGAATATTTGGAAACTGCTTATTTCCCTCTCTGTTGCTTTCATTTATTTTTGCAAAAGTGAAAAAAAAGATATATTAGAAGTAAGTCTTAATATAGTAAAATTGAATTATTTTTGCAACAGAAGGGTAATGATATTTCCTATTACATTTTATTTTTAAAACATATGATAGTTGTGTGAAAAACTGAATTTCTGGTAAAATCATTTTCTCGTAATCTTGAATAGTTTGATAAAATAAAATAAAATCCCATTAAATAATTACAGCAGGAAAGATATTAGCCCAATTTATACCTGGAAATTATTTTAACCTCTCTTTTAAATTATTGGAATGTGTTCTAGACTAATTCAAAGAATGGCTTGTATCACATCTAACTTATAATGGCTGAGGTGCCTATTGAGATTATTTTGCCTATGTGATTCTTAAATTTAATTGAAGTATAAGATACATTAAAAAATATACAAATCATGAGGTAAAACTTGATTATTATTATTTATTTTCTAATTATTTGTTGTTAGTATATAAAAATATCATTAATTTTTATGTTGACCTTATACTCTGTGATTGCACTAAATTTATTTACTAATTCTAATCACTAACCTCTGCTTAGAATTTCATTGGACATAATCCTGCCATTTGTGAATAAAGATGGTTTTATTTTTCCTTTCCTATATTTATACTTTTTGTTTATTACTGTTCTGTTGTCTAGCAGCGGTCAAAAAACAACTTTTTTGTCAAGAGTGTGTAAGTATGTTTTCATTTTTACTTTTACCTTTAAAGAATATTTTCACTGGGTATAGAATTAAAGACTGACTGTTATTTATTTCATTTTTAAAGGTGTTATTCCATTGTCTTTTATAAATTCCAGTTGTCTTATTTTTACCCTTTTAAGATAGTTGTCTTTTATTCCCTGGCTTTAAGATTTTCTTATTGTCTTTGGTTTTCAGCAGATTTCCAGTCATGTGCCTTGGTGTGGTCTACTTAACATTACCCTTCCTGGGCTGCGTAGGACTTCTTGAACCTGAACCTTGATATCTTTTGTCAATTTTGAAAAATTCTTAGCTATTAACTCCTCAGATATTGCTTCTGGCTAATTTTCTCTCTTATTCCCTCATGAGACTCTACTCACACACATATATTGTCATTTTTTATTACTGTCCCAGGCACATCTTTTGCCATTTTACTGCTTTTTGAATCCTTTTTTTCCTTTCTGCTTTAGTTTGATCATTTTTCATATCGGTTTATGAATCCTCTCTTCAGCTGTGTTTAATCTGCCATGAAATCTATTTAATTTTTAAAAATATTTTTATCATGAAATATAATAGAAATACAGGAAGCCTGATGAAAATGGACAATAGCTTATAAAGTGAACAACCTTGTAACTACTACGCATGTTAAGAGTTCCTCCAGAAGCCCTAAACATGGCCCTGCTCAATCCCAGCCCTCTCCTGACCCTAGATGTAGTCAATATTTTGACTTTTGTGATAATATCATTTTATAAAATACAAAAAACCCTTTCATTATATGTTAATAGCCCAGTTCTGTATCTCTAAATAGTATGGTTTAGTTTTGTCTGTCCTTTAAAATTTCTTCTAAAACATTTTTACATTATGGAGTTTTCACCTTTAATCTCTTCCTTGCATTTATTTATTGAAAATATTGGATCATTTGTCCTGTGGAGTTTCCCACAGACTGAATTTTACTGATTACATTCCCTTGGTATTTTTAACATGTTTCTCTGTACTTTGTATGTCCTGTAAATTTTATATGGATCCAACCACTTAATCCTTTGACTTCTTAATTTCAGTTATTACATGCATACCTCATTTTATCGTGCTTCACTTTACTGAGCTTTGCAGATGTTGCATTTTTTACAAACTGAAGGTTTGTGGCAACCCTGTGTCAAGAAAGTGTATTGGCACCATTTTCCAACAGCATTTGTTCACTTCATGTTTCTGTGTCACATTTTCATAATTCTCACAGTATTTCAAACTTTTCATAATTATTAAATTTGTTATGGTGATCTATGGTCAGTGATTCTGACTTGCTGAAAGCTCAGATGATAGTTAGCATTTTTTATCAGTAAAGTGTATTTTAATTAAGGTAGCACATGTTGTTTTAGACATAATGCTATTGCATGCTTAATATTCTACAGTTTTGTGTAAATTTAACTTTTTTTATGCACTGGGAAACCAGAAAATTTGTTTGACTCACTTTATTGTGATATTTGTTTCATTACAGTGGTCTAGAACTGAACCCACAATATCTCCAAGTTGTCTGTATATTTTTCACTTTTGTACGATTTCCATTTAATTCTTTTTTTAAAAAAAGATTTTATTTATTTATTTGACCGAGAGGGCGTGAGCGGGGGACAAGGGGCAGAGGGAGAGGGAGAGGCAGATCCCCACTGAGCAGGAAGCCTGACATGGGGCTCAATCCCAGGACCCTGAGATCATGACCTGAGCTAAAGGCACCCCCCAGGTGCCCCTACCTTTGAATCTTTCTTAAAAAATATTTCCAATCTGCTGAAATTTTTCATCTTGTTATCTATTTTCTTGAACATATTTCACACAATTATTTTGGAGTAGCCAACATTCCAATAATTTGATCTTTTGTGTGTCTGTTTCTTTTATTATTTTTTCTCTTTATTTTTAGTCATTTGGTCTCGTCTCATAGTATGCTTGGCAATTTTTAATTGAGTGATGAGCATTGTGTATCAAAAATTGTAGAAATAATTTGAGTCTCTAAATGATGTTCTCTTCCTTCCAGAGATGATTTACTTTTGTCCATGGCAGGCAGTTTGACATAAAAGAGGTGATTTTTATCCAACCTAGGATTGCGTTGAGTAGGATCAGCATTTATTTTCATGAAAGATGATCTATTACTTGTTCACCTTTATTCCAGTGGTGTAGCCTGTAGGAATCCCAACTAAAAGCTTGTAATATTTGGGCCTCTCCTCCTGGCAGACCCTATATTCCTATTTTTGGCCTTCCCAGATTCAAGATTATTGAAAATTTTGCTTACTTTCTCTGCTTCTTATTAGTTGTTGCCAATAAATCAGCAAATGCCTTAATGGGGAAAAGTGGTACCAAATGTTGGGTTCACATCTCTAAATTTCCCTCACGTCTAGCTTGGCCCTTAAGTCCTTACTTCCTTGATAGCTTTTCCAACACTTTATAATAACTTGCTTTTCTAGTTATTTTTGTGAAGTTGTTCTAATATAAACTAGTCTTCCATAGCTGGAAATGGATTTCCATTTCCTATCTATGTAACTTTTTATAGACTCATTTATTTAGCAAGCATTCAAGGCAAAGATATGGTTATACTGTTTGTTTGTTAAGGAGGCTTTCAGTACAATGTATGCAACAGACAAGGCCTCAAATTTTGTGTAGCCAGTTACATATACTTTAAGGGCAAAAAGACTCTTAAAGCTACCTGTTTGGGATTGCCTACGTATCATCATACTTTGTGTCCATCTGTTATTTAACAATGATAAAGAATCTAAGAATATTGCAGCATTATTTACAATAGCCAAGATATGGAAGCAGCCCAAGTATCCCTCAATAGATACATGGATAAAGAAGATGTGATATATATTCCATTGGAATATACACAATAGAACACTACTCAGCCATAAAAAAAGGATGAGATCTTGTCATTTTCAACAACATGGATGGACCTAAAGTGAATTTCACTTATATTTCACTTATGTTAAGTGAAATATACCAGAGAAAAATACCATATGATTTCACTTCTATGTGGAATCTAAAAAAACAAAACAAATGAATGAACAAACAAACAAAAAGCAGAATCAGACTTACAAATACAGAGAACAAACTGATGGTTGCCGGAGGGGAGGGCATTTGGGAGCATGGGCAAAATGGGTGAAGGAGAGCAGGAGATACAGGCTTCTAGTTATAGAATGAATGTCATGTGTATACAAGTATAGCATAAGGAATATAGTCAATAGTATTATAGTATTGTATGGTGACAGATGGTAGCTATAATTGTGAGCACAGCATAATGTATAACATGGTTGAAACACTATGTTCTACACCTGGAACTCATGTAACATCATGTGTCAACCATACTCAAATTTTATTTAAAAATTGATCAGTGCTTATTTAAAATCAGTGACAATGACTAAAATATTGATATATCTGTATGAAATGACATTTGTACACATTATAATAATGAAAGGTACATTGACTTATATCAAATTACATTCATAAAAAATCTAAGAATAGACTAATATTGATTAATGTTAAGCTCTGAAGTTTTTATTTATATATTGATGTGTATACAAAAAGAAATAAAATTTTCTTAAGTAAAGGAGAAGTATTAACAGGTTAACTTCTCTTTCTCTCTCTCTCTCTCACTGAAATAGCACTCACTTGGTATTTATACAAACAATAGGCATCTGTTATAGCCAACACAAATATACCAGTGTGTTTGTAAAACTGGAAGCAAGCTGCTCAGCAGGCATGGTCTAGGAAAGCCACAAGATACACAAGAAGTCACACAGCATCTCTAAAGCATTAATCTCAAAAACAAGCCTCAAGTATTCCATTATTTTCCATTTTCCCTTAGTGTTTTACTTTTTATAATTTTCTACACTCTCATTTTGGAAAAAAGTTATATCATTGATTAGAATGGCCCTCTAATCTGCTTTCCCAGACACTCCTCAAACCCACCTTAAGTTCTGTGGTACACCTCATTTATGCAAGATGTAGTACTAATACTATTAGCATTACTAATTAATAATAGCATAAAGTGTAATCCTAGTAGATCTATTATTAATAATAGGCATAATATTAATACCACTACTATAGTAGTGTGTGAAAACTAACATTCTAATAGTGCAAGAATTTTAAAAGTACTGAAGAAGATCACTGTTTACATGCAGGCTTTGTGGTATTCTTTTGTAACTCAAAGACTTACTCCTTAATTTATTATTTTTTAAATGAATAGTCATTAAGCAGCCTATAAATTTTCTGTGGGTACAAAACAGCATACTGCAGATAGTTTTATTTTATTTATTTATTTATTTGAGAAAGAGAGAGAGTGTGTGAGTGGGCATTGGGGGGAGGGACAGGAAGGGGCAGAAGGAGAGACAGAGAATCTTGAGCAGGCTCCATGCTCGGCAGAAGCCTGAAACCGGGCTGGGTCTCACCACCCTGAGATCATTCCCTGAGCCGAAGTCAAGAATAGGACATTCAACTGCCTGAATCACCCAGCCACCCGCATACTAAAAATACTTTACTCTAAAATGAAAATCAAATGATTAAAGAATGGATTATGAGACCATTAAAAATATAGCTAAAATATCCATGGAAATTATTAAAATTGGATAACAGGGAGAAATAGATATCTATTGTGAATACTATCATGCCGATATTATTTGGCAATAATTTTAGTAGCGTAAGTTTTGGTTTATACATATACTGGAGTCTGGCCACAAATTCTTAAATTACCTTTAATCTGGTTTAAAAAATATAAGTTGGAGCCTAGAATTACACAGTTATTCTCATAGTCGTATATGTAAATTATTTCTGAAAATCTTGAATAGCACTGTTGTTTGAATCAACACAGAAAAACTAATATCAACCTTTGAATGAGAAATTATTACTAATTAAAAAAAACTTTTTAATAAAATTTTTTAATTAAAATGTTGGTTTTTTAAAAAGATTTTATTTATTTATTTATTTATCTATCAGAATGAGAGAGAGAGAGAAAGCACAGGCAGCGGAGAGTGGCAGGCGGAGGGAGAAGCAGGCTCCCCACTAAGCAGGGCACCCAATGCGGGACTTGATCCCAACCCGAGCGGAAGACAGATACTCAACTGACTGAGCCACCCAGGCATCCCTAATAAAAATGTTTTTAAAAAGATTTAATAATGTGGGAGATAATCTTGATGTTTTAACAGTGATAGTTTCTGAATCATTTCCTTCATTTTTGTACTAAAAAAAAAAACAAGGTTTGCCATATTAGTGATATTGCAAAAATCAGTCCTTGCCTACCCTTAAGAGTTATCCTATATGGCTATTTTGAGTCTATTCTTAAAAGAAAACTTTTTCTACCAGAGAATTCAGTTCTCCATACCATGATATAAAATCCTCGGTTTTACATGCCAGCAGAGTCACCCAGGATAATTGGATTACCTGTTAAAGCTCCTGTAATCAGGCAGTTCTACCTTTCCTTCAGGCTTGAAAAATTTAGGGTATAAAGCCTCTAAAAGCTCTGGATCACCGCTAATGGCCTGTTCCCAGGGCGACTGATAGTACTTCGGGACAGCCGTGGTGTTGAACTTCTCAGGAGGAATTTCCTTCAGTGGTCCAGAATAACCTTAGGAAAAATATAGCAAGAATAAATAATCCTGAGGCCTAGGAGTTACTGAACTCCACCTAACATTTTACCATGTTTAATTTTTCAAGTGGGGGTGAATTTATGAAGAATGCGTCCTTTCTATGATCTCTCAGAAAAGAGTAGTCTGAAACTGTAAGACATTTTTAACCCCTTTAAACTTATGGAATCTTCCAAAGAAACCACTTTTCTCAATGTTTTATTATACCAAATCATACAGTTACTTCTTCCTTGATTATTTTAGCATGTATTTGTTCAGTGAAACTATTTAATTGTGAAAAATTGTTTCCCTTACATTAATTTATAGTAGGCTTTAGATACCACAGTGCACGAATTAAGTTAAAAATATATATTGAGTGTCTGCTGTGATCTAGGTGCTGGGGAAGGAGCAGTGAAGGCAAAATCTCCCTGCTTTGGGAGATGATTCACTAGAGGTAATATTTAAGTCTTGTCTATCTTAAATTGCTGAGCGATCTGAAAACCGTTTGAACTTCAAAGTGGTGAGGTAAGCTGCTTCCGTTGCCTTAGTCAGGCCCCAATCTTACTCCCTGATGTGCCCATCCTATGTTTATTTTGTTCCTAAAGATTTCTTACCTAACTTTTCTGTTTCTGGTCTCACTTCCTCAACTTCTTCCGGGAGCTGGAAATTTTTTGTAAGTGCCATTTAAAAATCACACAAATTTCTGGCATCAACTTTATAAACCATTTTCACATGCATCAAGTGACATTCTTCAAGCATTCAAAGGCCGCTGTGTACTCTTCATCTACACCACCTTACTGCCTCATTGTGTCCTTTGCATAATTCTTTTTTCCATGATATCAAAACCTTTTACTATCTGATCACTCTTACTTTTAGGTTTTTCTGATGCTCTTTCTCTTCTCTAAAATGTTTTCTATTTTCTCCTGTCCAATCATGCCTATCCTTTCTTTACACTAAAGAGATTTCCAAAATACCTTGCTGATAATGCCACCTCTAGGCGGTCATTTGTTTGCAGTAATTTAATTTTCTTTTGATTGCCTCTAGTATCTCATGGTAGTCTCTTCCGATAGACTTTTTTCTGCTTGCCACTTAGTTACTCAAAGCTCTTCTCTTATACTGTACATTCTGCCTAGAAAATTCCATTTATATTCGTGGTTTTAATTGTGACCTACATGTTGATGATTCTTTTTTTTTTTTTTAATCTCCAGGCCCTTCTGTTCAAACACCCATTATATTTGTCCAAACGAATATTCCCTGGCACCCTTAATAATCTGCCTAGACCTCTATGTAGCCATTCTCTACTTGCTGCTTCTTCTATATTGGTTATCGTAGTGAATGCCAGCACTATTCTCAGATGACCAAGACAGAAGCATTATCCTAAACTTCCTCTCCTTCCCACAGCAAATCACTATTACCGGCTCTACTTCTTACGGATTGCTGAAATAGTGGCTCTCAAACTTTGTTTCTGAGTCACTTTTGGCACTTATTTAAAGTGTGGATAATGGATTCTTCCCTTGAGAGATTTGGCTTCAGTGAGTCTCAAGTATGGCTTACAAATCTCAGGCAAGGGATTTGCAAGCACAACATTGGGAAATCTTGCTCTGGAAAATTCCCTCTTTCCTCTTCATTTCTGTTACAACTGCCTTCATTCAGGCTTTGACCACTTCTTGCCTGGGCTTTCACAATAACCTTCATACTCATCCTTTAGCCCCAACCCCACCCCCGCACCAGACCCTCCATACTGCTGCCTGAGTGATCTTTCTAACTGGAAAACTGGATCATGTCACTGACCTTTAAAAAATCTACTTTGTACATTACTCTTGGGGAAATACTTGAAGGTACTTGTCAGTTGTTTTGAAAAGGTATTGTCTAAATAGATAATTCTTGTGACAGATTTAATATTTCAAAATCTAACACTATTTCTGAATAACATATACTGACTAGATGAGGATCTCTCTTTTAAGATAATAAACAAATATGCAATCTTGAAGAATTGCATTTAAAGTCCTTTAAGGAAGCAGAGAATAATGATAGTAATCTCCACAAGGTCACTTTCATGAGGCATCTGTAATTTGGTATCTGGATTTAATTCTTGATCAGTCAGTATGAGTTTATAGCCATTTATGACCTCAGCTTCTTAATTTGTAAAATGAGAATTGTAAAAAATATATCAGAGTTATTTTGAAATTAAAGAAGACAATATATAGCACTTCATACAGTCTTATACAAATAGAATTTCAATGTAATTACAAGTGACTCAATTTTTAATATAACAGATGATTACCAACAAATACAATGAACCATCTGAAAGGACACAGTAAATGTTTTACATGACTCCTTAGATCTAAATCTTCATATTTATCTTGAACTTAACCAAAAAATATATAATGAGTAAAGCCATGTCATTTAGATACCACTTACTGAAGCATCCAAATGACCTGAGTCATACATTTAAGTGCACAGCAGTTTCATTCTATTGATTTTACTTATTGTTTATTTAGTGTTTCTAAGGGAATAGTTACCTGGTGCAATGTTTTCTGGATTTGGGGGACTTCGTGGATCCGGGGTGTTGGGAGGGGTAAATGGAGCCTGTTGTGAGCCACCTTCCAAGTTACTTCCATCCAACTTTCCATTCTGCATGGCAGTGTTGTACTGTATGTGATCAAAAGTAAACTCTGCTGAAAACTCAAAAATATTAGACATACTAATATGGAGATACCATATTTGCAAAACTCCATTGGTATATTTCAAATTTAAGTACAGTTCCACTTCCTTGTTTCTTGGGGCCTCAATAATTTATATATAATTGGTTGAACTATAGAATGAGAACTTTTACTGATCTTAACCTAAGATATGTTTTATGATAACACTCCAATTAATAATAATTAATTGAACCTTACTATGTGCCAGGTAGTGTCTAGGCCTTTCTATCAATTATTTAATGGACTATTCACAAAGTCCCTCTAAAGGTGAACCTATTTCACTTTTAAGTCTTTACTAATCTACTATTATAAAGCATACTGGCCAAATATTTGGCTTATTGTTACCTTACTATTTTGTTTATTTAATTATACTCTTTGTCTTGTTTTAAAATTTAATCTGAAATTTGAACACCAGTTGTGTATAAAAATATTTATACTTGAATCTGCATAGATTTGTAACAGGAAGAATTTGGGATTTCTAGGAACTAAAATGCTTAATAGAGATGTTTATCTTTTAAGTTTTAGGTGAATTTGTTTTACTATTATAATTTAGGATTTATTCTAAGACAATAATATAGCACTTTTAAAAACAGTCAATTTGCATTTTAGCAGAGAAAAAAAACATTGTAATAGGTGATGTCCTCAGAAGTATGGCTAGGCCTTATCTTTATAATAAAGAATTATTTTAATTATATCTGAGAAATATGTGTATTTTATTTTTTTAAAGATTTTATTTATTTATTTGACACAGAAAAAAAGAGAGAGAGAGACAGAGAGAGCACAAGTGGGGGGAGCAACAGGCAGAGGGAGAGGGAGAAGCATTCTCCACGCTGAGCAGAGCCCAAGGTGGGGCTCAATCCGGGGACCCTGCGATCATGACCTGAACTGAAGGCAGATGCTTAACCAACTGAGCCACCCAGGTATCCCAAAATATGTATGTTTTAAAAAGAAGTCAATCTATCTAAGAAGTACATAAAGTCAATTTTTTTAACTTTAAAAAGAAAAATTTAGTGAAGACCACAGCAAATAAAAACCAATTTTGACTTTTCTTTGTGTGACATAAGTAGAAAATATTTTTAGATGCTTTTTCACTTCTGCATTTATTTATAAAATGATATGGTGAAAAATAATTTTGCATTTAATACTTAAGCAAAGTTTATCCTTGTTTTCAGGCTTTACCCACCCACAGCAATTCTCCAGGTGCTTTTTACAAAATTCACCTTATTCTCTGCAGCACCATGGGTAAAGCTGCTACGGAAATGAATACGACACATGTTAGCAATGGTGAGCTGGCTTATGGAAAGGTGCAAAAAGGCATGAGAGGTAATGTTTATTAGGTGAGCATAGGGTTTGATTACCGGGCAGAAGAGTTTATATTTTATTCCATAGGCACTAAGGAACAATTTCTAAAGACTGGTGTAATGCTGTACTCAGAAACATTAGTATTTAGCATTTTGAATGTAGCTATTATCTTAAGTGTTATATTTACTTGACTAGATTAGTATCTTTTCTCACTCTGAACCTACACCACCTCTTAAAATGTTAAATTATAAATAAAAAGCCAGTTGAGATGAATATAGGAATATCATGCATCTAGAATTCTTTTTCTAAGTTCCTGAAATGTGTCCATGAAATTCATTTCACCTAAATTTCAAATCATTCTATCTACGGTAATTTAAGAATTGTAATACTGACTTTCTTTGGAGACTTTTTCCTGGGAATTAGTGAACAGGACAATCAACTCTTTCTAGCTAGTCATTAATTATCAGGAGACACCCAGTACCTCTATTGTCATTGTTAAGTATACAAATAAAGCCTAATAATAGTTGGGTAGAAACACTTTAATTATGACATAAGCCTTAAATTACTTTAAGGCTTAAATTACTTAAAAAGTTCCATCATATGTGATTTCTTTCACGAAAAGTTGAAAAGATAAATGAAAATGTGTTTCTTTTTATTTCAGTTAAGTTGACCCTAAACAAAATAAAACTAAAGCACCATCTTACAGGTTATAAACATAGAAGGTATAAACTCATGGATAGTGTCTCTTACGTGATTTCTGTTGAAATATCAATAGAAATAAAAGGATTAAAAAAAACTGTTCTTAAACTGTGCCAAATACATAGTAGAAGTTATTTTTTTGCACAAAATAAATATGTTTTGAGAATCTCAGTATATTTAGTCTTATTTCAGAATTACTTTTTATAGTATATTTCCCCTTTCCTCAGTATTATTTAAGATTTTGAAGGATTTCAAAAAGTCCATAGTTACCAAATATATATGTAGTCTTTATTATAAAATGTGGATTGTTTTCCTCAATATCATTTTATAGTGATGTATAGAAGATAATTATGATGAATCATTCTTCTATTTTATTTTTCCTTAAATGCTCATTTTCTTCATTCATTTCATTTTTTGCCTATTGGTGTAAGAATTTCATTAGTTAGTGGCTCAGTCAGTTAAGAGTCCAATTCTTAATCTCAGCCCAGGTCTTGATCTCAGGGTCATGAGCTCAAGCCCTGCATTAGGCTCCACACTGAGTATGGAGCCTACTTAAAAAAAAAAAAAAAAGGTTAAAAAAAAGAATTTGATCAATTCATGAACTAGGAATTCAAAATTGGCTTGTGTAGCAAGCAGTGTATCTTCATTTCTTATTCAGAAAGCACATTTCCTGTTATTATCTTTGTCATAAGGTTTGTGTGGCTTGAATTTGCCAGTTTCTCAGCAGTGGAATAAGACCAAAGCTGACCTTATTTTTTTAATTTTTAAAATGATACTTAATATTTGGACAAATGGCATTAAATTACCTGGGAGTTAGTTTATATTTGCATCTAATGATGTCCTAAACATTATAATAAAATAAGAAATGTATATAGAGTTAAATAATTATTTTGACAGTATAGCTTGAGGGAAGCAGTAGAAGTTCATTTCAGAAAATGTAGTCAATAAATTAGGAAAATGTGATATAAATTATATAAAGATGATTCAAGAAATAGACTAAGTAATAGTTGTTTTCCATCTTTCAATGTTATTTTGTTTCCCCTTCACTACACAAAAGCTGTATTTACTTATCTTTGAGCTCCCAGCATTGTATCTAGAACACAGTAGGCATTTAATAAATATTTGCCAAAAGTGTAAATAAATGAATGGAAATAGACCTGAACCTAACATTGTTTTTAAAATTCCTATCATATTAACAAGGCTTGCTCCAAGTTGCAATCTAATGCCTTGATATAGCAAATATATCATTGTATAATGTGGCTCACTATTTTCTCAATGATTTATTATACAGGTCATTTTTAGAATTAAACACAGATCATTAAAGAAGGCACTTTAGAGAACATTTGAGTACATTTCCTAATTTTCTAAATGAGAAAACAGGTCCAGGAAAGCAAAGAAATTTTTAAATTGACTCCAAATTGCATGGCTTGTAGGGCAGCTGGGACGGAACGCTGGTCTTCTGGTTTCTGGCCCAGTTTCCTTTGATTACACCATGGTAAGTGTCAGTACTAAGAATTCTAGAATTCTGAGAGCTGGGTTTCGATCTTCTTTATTATAGAGTTGCTTAAGACAAATTAATATACTTCCTAGAACACTACTTTCCTCATTTCTAGAGAGTAGATTTCATCAGACTTCAGAGTATGTTATATAACTCAATGACATACTAGTTCATGGCATACATTATAGTTTATTGCTCTAAGTTACTTATCAGCATTTAATTGTTTATTTTAATATGCCTGTTTTGGACTATTTTGTTTTTTTAGTGTTCAACTTTCTAGGAATACTGAAAAACTACCAAGGCATATTCTTACATTTTAGGAATAATCAGAACATTTGGCCACAGGCTAGTGCCAATAATCTGAGATACTGGTGAGGAGGGAATATGTTGTGTCCATAAAGACATTTAAAAACTCATTGTCTCTTCCTCCGGAACTGTAGTTAAAGCATAGACTTGGAGATGTAAGTATCAGATGTCTAGACTTGTATATATGTTCTCAAAGAATTTCCTTAAGCCACCTTATTTTATACTACTCCTTGTTGTCTAATATTATTAAAAGAATATGATTATATAATTAGACTCCATCAACTGGGATAGGGATTATTTTAGGCTCACACTGTATTAGCTACAGACGTTTTCTGATAAGTAGATATTAGACAAAATTATAGGGTAACATAACATTATATTTATCCATGGCTTCAAGTGAAAAGTCATCCCTTGCAAATGTAAATACTATAGTTCAGTAAGATTTGATGTCTAATTGAATTCATAGTTGTAACTAGACTTTATCTATGGATGTTGAAGGAGGCTTATTAATGTGAAAAAAATTATTTCACTTAAGTTGTCCCTCATATTTATTGTTAACCAGAGAAGCAGACATTTTGAAAACTAACATTTTAGTGTTTGTGGGCGTGGATGTTAGTTCTGTAATGTATTTTAGTAATTATGATAAAAGATCTTAGTGAAACTAGTCTGTTTGTTGCAAAGAAGTGAGATGTCCATTCAAAACAACTTATTCGTGATGGCAGCTGGCAAATGTTTGGGTTTAAATTCACAAGTAAACTTACAGGTTTCCCACAGGTATAGGAAGAAACCCTCAGTAAATAAAACTTAACTTTATTGTAGTCTCCACCCCCTCGTCAAATTTAGAACCAATGCTTTATTCCTTTTTGATTCTTCATGCCTGGTATTTTATTTTTAAAGCTAATTCCCCAAAGCTAGTTGTTTTCCTACTACACACTTCTTCCTTGACAATCTCTCTACATGACAGTTTAAAAGAATATAGTATCAATGCAATATGTAAAATATAATGTAGTTACTTGTTCATTTGTTTATTATCTTTCAACTGAGGAAAACTTTTGTCTAAAGAGTTTTGTCCACCTTGGTTTTGTTGTTAATAAAAATCAGACTTCCCTACACGATGTGGAATAAATGCTTTGAGCTGAGAGAAGCTCAACTATGTCTGTAGTTCTCAGGCACGTTTCAGTGCTGGGATGTATTCAGTCAATAAAATGCGTATGCTTACTTTGTGGAGTGCTGTGTGCTTTGGAAGTGTTCCCATCCCAAACATTTAACTAGTAGAGATAAGACCATGGAAACTTTTAGTTCTTCCAATCTCCACTCCCTCTCCCTCCTCTTAGCAGAGCAGACCAGCTTTTCAGTGCCAAATTTGCAATGTCCCTACTGAACTAAAAAGATACTCATAACATACATAATACTTTTTTTTGTTTATTCATCTAAACAATTTATTTTCATTAAAAAAAGTCTAACAGAATCAACAGAAAAAATATGTTGAATAAATATGTAGAACACTTGTTTGGGAATCTAGTGATACATATACACCTAGAAATGCTGCCTGTTTGTTTAGATACCACATAACCAAGTTATACCTACATTTATTTGTGCTTTAGATTCATACTGGAAATTTTCAAATGTGTATTTATCAGATCTTCTTTGTCGCATCTTAAATAGTCTGGCGCCACGGTTACTGAGATGGGATAATTCTTCCAACATGATGTCTCTGGGGATGCTGACTTTTTTGCCCAGGTGCATGCCATCTACATCTGTAAAACAACATTCATGTGCATGAAAACCCCAAGGTAAGCATTTTTAAATGCTTTGCTAAATTCCATAATTTATTGCCCGCTATCTGCTAGTGTGGTGGGTAAGATAGAGACCCTTTACTCAGACTGCTTTGGGTTGAATACTAGCTCCCTCACTTTCCAACTGTATGATTATAGATATGTTACTTATTTTTCTAAGCCTGAGGCTCCTCATCTCTAAAGTTTGGGTAACACCTACCGAATATGCTTGATATGAGGATTAAATAAAATGCTTCATATAAATCACTTAGCTATGGTACCTGGCACATAGAAACAGTGAATGAAAATTAGCTAATGACACTACTAGTATAATTTAGTGTTTCCAAATTTAATGAGTTTTCAAACAACACTGCTTATAGTTTTAATAAGTTCTGTTTGGCACCCCACATTTTTGTGTGTTTAAGCTATCCCTATTGCTCGAGTGCCTACCCTTCCATCTGTGCCACTCCAATCCCTGTCTCTGTCAAAATACCATTCATTCTGCAGCCACCATCAAGAAGCCTAGTTTAAAGTAGGCAGGTAGTAACTATTGAATGAACAAATCATTCCCAATCCAGCTTAATGCTATTTCTGTGAATCCCTACACTAAATCCCCATGCATAATTATTCATGCCTTTTTCATATCCCCCCATAGCACTGAATCACAATTACTTGATTCCATTCTACTTATTTAATGGTTTGCATTTTTTTTAAATATATTTTAGTCTTTGTGACCCCCATGCCTTAAATATAGGAGATGTCCAGTAAATGACTGTTATTTTCTATTTCTTGTACTGAAGGACTTTTTTAAAATTGAAAAGAGTTGAAACTCTTCTATTTCCTCCTTTAATCAAGAATATATTTTTGTGTAACCCACAGAATTCTCTTGCCACTGTAGACTGCTAGAAAATGCAGAGGAAGAAAAATTGGGCCATTTGTAAAATAAATAATTCATTATTCTGATTGATTGGGGCAAAATTCTTTGATGATGTGACAAATTAACCCTAATAATGAGGCTTTTGGAGGTGTTAGGGATGAAATAACAGAATTACTTGAATTTTCTCCTTATTTTGCTTTGGAAAAAAATCAATTTGTTTACATATTTTGATGTTACATGGAGAGAAGCTTCACTAATCATAAAAATTATAATATTAAGACCTCTGCCTCTGGGAAGATAGAGTAGATATACTTTCCCTATACTTTACTAAATTCAACTATAAATCCTGGACATTATTTATAAAACAAACATAAGAAGACTCTGAAAGGTGAAGAGAAGAAGGCAACTAGGTAAGAATCTCAGGACTCAAGGAACAATGTGGTGGTGAATTCTCTGGGTTTTCTTTTAGCTTCATAAATCCCAGACTTGGGGCTAAGATGCTAGTAACCCAGACACACCAACAAGTGCAGACAAAAAAAAAAAAAGCCCTAACAAAAGACTGTTACCATTACCCAAAAGACTAGGAAAGGAGCAGCCTAGAAAAACAGAAAACTTTTAGACAATAGCACTCTACTTCAGCAAAATACCAAAGGAAAAACCGGGCCCTACCCATAGCAACAAAGTCCAAGTGAGGAGCCCAGAATTTTACCCTTCTGAGGCTGTAGCAAGGTGCCCCAATATTCCCACAGGGTTAGTATCAGAAAAGCCAAGGAAGAAGCTGGGACTTTCATCCCCTTTGGCCAGTAACGACCATCGCTCCCAGCAGTGTTAGTGGAGACCATGTCGGGATTTCAAACTACCATCAGTAATTAAGAGCTCTTTGGCTCAAGTTTCAATGGGGACCAAGTGGGGAACCTGCACTTCTACTTGCACTGAAGTCCCAGGAGAGGAGAAGGAAGTGGGGCTGGGAAAGTACTGAAAGAAATAATGGTCAGGGTGCCTGGGTGGCTCAGTCAGTTAAACGTCTGCCTTCAGCTCAGGTCATGATCCTGGAGTCCCAGGATTGAGCCCTACATCAGGCTCCCTGCTTGGCAGGGAGTCTGCTTCTCCTTCTGACCCTTCCCCTCCCCCCTCTCATGCTCTCTCTCTCTCTCTCTCTCTCTCTCAAATATATAAATAAATCTTAAAAAAAAAAAGGTTAAAAACTCCCCGAATTAGGCAAGAAAGCTAAATCTACAGATTCAAGAAGCTAAGAGTGTCTTATACAAGATAAGGCAATAGAATTTCACAAGACGTATTATAAACCTCTAAAAATTAAAGATGAAAAACCTTGAAAGCAGCCAGAGAAAAATGACAACTTACCTCTAGGGAGGGAAAAAAAAAAATGAGAATGACAGTGAATTTCTCACCAGAAACCATGAAAACCAGGAGAAAGTGGCACAAGGTTACAGAAAGAAAAAAATTGTCAACTCAGAATCTGATACCCATTGAAAATATCCACTGGAAATGAAGGAGAATTTGAGACATCTTCAGATGAAGGGAAACTAGGAGAGTTTTTTTCCTGGAGACCCATCCTAAAACAATGGTTCAAGCAACTATAACAAAATACCAAAGACCAGTGACTTCTAAACAACAGATATTTATTTCTCATAGTTCTGGAGTCTGGAAATCTGAGAACTAAGTGCCAGCATGGTTGGGGTTCTGGTGAAAGCCCCCTTCTGGGTTGCAGATTGCTGATTTCTTTCTGTGTTCTCACATGGTGCAAGGGACAAGATAGCTCTCTTGGACCTCTTTTTTAAGGGCATTAATCTCTTTCACAAGGACTTGACTGTCATGACATAATCACCTCCAAAGATTCCATCTCTTAATACCATCACAGAGGCATTAGGATTTCAGTATATGAATTTGGTGGGGACACAAACATTCAGACCATAGCAAAAAGCTAAGAGAAGTTCTTTAAACAGAGGGAAACAATAAAATATGGAGCAAAGAAAGAATACAGTGAGCAACAGTGTGGGTAAATACAATAAGCTTCCTTTCTCCTCTTGAGTTTCCTAAATTATGTTTGATGTTAGAAGCAAAAACTATAACACTCTCTCATATAATTATAAATATATGTAGAAGAAATAGTTAAGACAATTGTATTATAAACAGAGGAGGATAAAGGGATATGAAGGTAGGTAAGTTTTCTATACTTCACTTGAATTGATAAAGTGATGACATCAGTAGACTTCGGTAAGTTATGCATATAAAATGTAATTCTTAGAGCAACTACCAAAAAAGCTATTACAGATGGACTTGAAATCACTGTAGATAAATAGAAATAGAAATATTAAAAATGTTCAAGTAATCCATAGAAAAATAGGAAAAAGAAAAGAGAAATGAAAAACAGATACAACAAACAGAAAACAAAAAATAAAATGATAGAGCTAAGCCCTAACACATCAATAACCACATTAAATATAAATGCTCTAAATATATCAATTAAAGGACAAAGGCTGCAGATTAGATTAAAAAACATGATCCAACTATATGCTGTCTATAAGAAACTCACTCCAAATAAGTGAGTTGAACAATATAAGCAAGTTGACAGTAACAGGATGGATGGCCACCTGGGTGGCTCAGTCTGTTAAGCATCTGACTCTTGATTTTCTGGCTCAGGTCATGATCTAAGGGTCATGAGATTGGGCCCTCTGTCAGGCTCTGTGCTCAGTGGGGAGTCTGCTTGGGATTCTCTCTTGCCCTCTCCCTCTGCCTCTCCCCCCACTTGCACACACGCTCTCTCTCTCGCGCTCGCTCTCAAATAAATAAATAAATAAATATTTAAAAAACAAAAGAAAGAAAGTAACAGGATGGAAAAAGATACATCAAGCAAATATTAATGGCGATCAGGAGTGGTCATATTAAAATCAAATAAACTAGACTTCAGAGCAAAGACAATTACCAGAGACAGAAAAAGCATTATACAATGATTAAAATATCAATCCACCAAGAAGACCTAGAAATTCTAAATGTGTATGCACCAAACAACAAGAGCAACCACAAAAAGAATTAAAGAACAGAAAGGAGAAATAGATAAATCAACAGTTACAGTTGGAGACTTCAACATCCCTCTCTCAATAAACAATAGAACAACAGACAGAAAATCAGCAAGGTTATAAAAGGACTCAATAATACCATTAACCAGGAAGATCTAATTGACATTTACAGAATTAGATTCTACTGAACAACAACAGAATGCACACTCTTTTCAAGTACTCATGGAACATATACCAAGGTAGACCATATCCTGGGCCATAAAATAAACCTCAACAAATTTAAAAGAGTTAAAACGGTACAGAATATGATTTCTGGTTACAATGGAATCACATTAGAAATCAGTAACAGAAAGATAATAGGAAAATCTCTAAATGTTTGGAAACTAAACAACATACTTGTAGATAATCCATGGGTCAAAGAGGAAGTCTCAAGGGAAATAAAAAAAATTATTGATCTGAATGAAAATAAAAATAAAGCATGTCAAAATTTATGAGACACAGTTAATGCAGTGCTGAAAGGGACATTTATAGCACTAAATGCATATGTTTAAAAAAAAAGAAAAAGTCTCAAATGAATAACCTAAGCTACCTTAAAAACAGAAAAAGGGGGCACCTGGGTAGCTCAGTCAGCTGTGTTCAACTCTTGGTTTCAGCTCAGGTCATGACCCAGGGTCCTGAGATCAAGCCCCGAGGGGGGCTCTGCACTGAGCATGGAGGCTGCTTAAGATTCTCTCTCTCCCTCTTACTCTGCCCTTCATCACCCACCCCCTGGCTAGCACGCATGTACACATACATTCTCTCTCTTTCTCAAAAAACAAAACAAAACAAAAAACCAAACCTAGAAAAAGAGGAGCAAAATAAGCCCAAAGCAAGCAGAAGGAAGGAAATAATAAAGATAACAGCAGAAATTAAAAACCAGTTAAGCATGGAGTTGAGTTTTGAAAGATAAATAGAATTGATAAATCTTTAGCTAGACTGACACAGACAAAAATATAAAAGACCCAAATTACCAATGTTAGGAACAAAGGAAGGAACTACAGACACTGTAGATAGCAAATGGATAATAAGAGAATACTATGAACAACATTATACATAAATTCACATAAATCTGAAAACTTTAAAAAATTCACCAATTTTTGAAAAGCACAAAGTATCACATCTCACCAATATGAAGTAGATAAGTTGATTAATCCTATAAATATAAAGCAATCAAATTTACAGTTTTAAAATCTCCCAAAAAAGAAATCTTCAGAGCTAGATAATTTCACTGGAGAATTCTACCAAACATTTCAAGAATTAACACCCAATTCATAATCTCTGCCTGAAAATAGAAGATGAGAGAAAAGTTCCCAATTTGTTTATTAAGCTAATATTACCCTGATACCAGAACCAAAGACAACACACAGTAAACAAAGCTACCGACCAATATTCCTCATGCATATAGAAGCAAAAATCCTTAACAAAATATTAGTAATTAGAATTCAAAAATATACAAAAAAATTATATACCATGAATAAGTGGGGTTTATTCCAGAGATACTGACTGGTTCAATATTCAAAAATCAATATATTCCACCGTATTAATAGGCTAGAGAAGAAAAGTTACATGATCATACCTTTGGGACCGAGGGCCCGGCAAAATGCTATTAAACATGACACCACAGGCACAATTCATTAGAGGAAAAAATTACAAATGGACTTCATCAAAATTAAAAGCTTTTGCTCTGAGAAAGACTTTTACAAGGATGAAAAGACAAGCTACAGAGTGGGAAACCGTATTTGACAACAAGCTAGATTATATAAAGAACTCTCAAAACTCACTAGTAAAAATGCAAACAGTCCAATTAGAACATGGGCCAAAGACATGAAAAGACATTTCACCAAAGAGGATATATAGATGGCAAATAAGCGTACAAAAAGATGTTCAACATCATCAGTCAATTCAAATTAAGGAAATGCAAATTAAGACCATAATGCGATCTCACTATTAGAATGGCTAAAATGAAAAATAGTGATAGCTCCTAATGCTGGGGAGGGTGTGGAGAAACTGGGTCACTCATATATTGCTGTTGGAAATGTAGAATGGTACAGCCACTCTAGAAAGTAATTTAGTAGTTTCTGTTAAAAACCTACCATAGAACGAACAGTAACTGGGCGTTTATCCCAGTTCACACAAAAAGCTATGTACAAATGTTCATAGTAACTTTATTCTTAATTAAAAACAAAACAGCAATAATCCAGACATACTTCAATGAGTAAATAGTTAAAACACTGTGGTCCAGCCACATCATGGTATTCAGCAATAAAAACGAAAAACTATTGAAACATACATCTCCTGGCTCTATCTCCAGAGAATTACACTGAATGAAAAAAGCCAATCCCCAAAGGTTTTATATATATATATATATATATATATATATATATATATATATAGCATTCTTGAAATGAAAAAATATATATAGAGAAATAAAGAGCAGAGTAGTAATTGGCAGGAGTCTCCTGACTATATTAATGACAATATTCTGGTTGTGATAGTGTACAATAGCTTTGCAAGACGTAACCTTGGGGGAAATTAGGAAAGGGTACATGATGGGACAGCTCTGTATTATTTCTTACAATTGCATATGAACTGCAATTATCTAAAAAAAAAAAAAAGCTACCAACCCATAAAAAGACATGAATAATCCTTAAGTGTAAATTGCTAAGTGAAAGAAGCCGGTCTGTAAAAGCTACACACTGTATGGTTCCAACTACATGGCATTCTGGAAAAGGCAAAACTCTGAAGACAGTAGAAGAATCAGTGGTTGCCAAGAGCTTGTGGGGAGGGAGCGGGGATAAACAGGTAGAGTACAAGGGATTTCTAGGGCAGTGAGACTATGCCCTATGATACTATAATGGCAGTTACATGACATTATGCATTCATGAAAGCCCATAAAGCAATACAACACAGAGTGACCCCTAATGTAAACTATGGACTTTAGTTGTTGTTTCTTTTTTAAGATTTTATTTACTTATTTTAGGGAGAGAGAGAGAGAGAGAGAGTGTGTGTGTGTGTGTGTGCGCGCTCAGGGGAGGAGCAGAGGGAGAGGGAAAGGGAGACAATCTCCAGCAGACTCTACACTGAATGCAGAGCCCAAAGCGGGGCTCGATCCCAGGACCCCAAGTTGTGACCCCAGCCGAAACCAAGAATTAGATGCTTAACTAACTGAGCCACCCAGGCACCCCTGGACTTTAGTTTTTAATAGTGTATCGATATTGGTTCATTAACCATAACCAGTATATCACACTAAGGCAAGATGTTAATAATAGGGGAAACCATGTGTTGGGAGGAGAATGGGTATATGGGAACACTCTATACTTTCCGCTTAGTTTTTCTGTAAACCTAAAACTGCTCTAAAAATAGTCTATTATTAAAATAAAATTTAATTAAAAAAATTCATAGCCCTTTCTAATACAATACAGAGCAGCTTTGTTTGCTCTCCAGTATGGGGGGAAAAAAGCTATGCTTTACAAATCCCCAGGGATGGCAGAGATTGCCTATGAAAAAGGAATAGGAGGAAAAGAGCAAAGTAAATGAGGGTGTTTTATAATAGTTGCCTGGGATTTGCTTGCCAGCCCTGCTGAGTTCTACAAGGAATGTTTGCCTTCATTTATTTGCAAGTGTTTGAAATCTTTGTTACTGTGTCCTTGGAACATGGAAGAAGTTAGGTTATTTTTCAGCATATCTATGAATATATACTTTAGTATTCTAGAGAGAGTGACAGGGTGGGCTCTTTCAACTTTCTGATCCTTTTTTTTTTAAAGAAATTATTTGTTTACTTGAGAGAGAGAGAGAGAATGAGTAGGGGGTGGGGGAGAGGGAGAGGGAGAAGCAGCCTCCCCACCAAATAGGGAGCCCTGTGTGGCTCTATCCCAGGGTCCTGGGATCATGACTTGAGCCAAAGGCAGGCCCTTAACCAACTGGGCCACACAGGTGCCCAACTTTTTGATTCTATAATCAAAATCACAAGTTCCCTTTAGATCACAAAGGATAGAAGAAACAGTATTTGCTTATACTTAGTGCATTATGGGAAGGGGGAATCTCCTTCTTTAAATGCTTCTCAAAACAATTCAATTAGCAATAAGAAAGAGAGAGAATGAAATAGTAACACAAAAATCAAAATCTACAGATTTTTTCCATTAAACTTTTCTAGAAATACATATTCTATATAATGTAATTATATATTACAAATAATGTTTTTAAACCAATTTAGGTTTTTCCCGAAAAACCTTTCTAATGGGATATTTTCAGGAAATGAAAAATGCCCCCAAACAGGCAGCCACTAGAAAATGCAGAGATGACAATCTTCATAGTTATGGAATCTTTCTCCTTACAATTAAGGCTACAAATATTTTCCATAAAGAAACCAAAACAGAAATGCAACTTTTTTCTTCCTCCCCATTTCTGTTACTGATTACAAACAGTTAAATGAAAATAGAGGTGTTAGAAAAAGGAATAGCATATTCTTATATTAATTTCTATACCTTCTAAATTCCAAGCTAAGGCATAAGTTTAATTCTGTGACTCCGGACTGAAATTTGAGAAAATGTCTTTATCTCATTTCCCTCTTCCTAATGCCCCCTCCCCCGATACTAGCTGATTCCACATGACTTAAGTAGATTCCATCCTGCTGGCCCCTATGATTTACAGTAGTCTTCTGGGGTGTGTTTGACCGGAGTTGATCAGATTTTGTGATTGGTTCAGAAACAAGTACAAGACCTGACCCAGGCCAATGAGAATGAATATCAGGACTTTTCTCTGCGAATGTTGTGCCAAAGATGCTTTCTTTATTCTGATGCATGTAAGCAGGGAAGTATATTGCCCAGGAAGCTGTTAGCGGGTACTTGGTAGAATGATAGAACCAGGCTTGGGATGAAGCTTACCCCAAGGAAATCAAAACAGAGACAGAGAAGCCAGAAAATGCTTGGCGGCATACTTGAGTGGCTAGATGAAGCCCTACCAGATCACCTCTGAACTTTCCAGATATGTGAGCTACAAATTTCCTTTATTGTTTAAGCTAGTTGGCCTCTGACTTTCTCTTATTTTCAACTAAAAGTATGCTGATATAGTTATTCTCTCCAGATCTTCGTCTCACTGATGTAGGTCCAAAACATATATATTAAGATGGGAGTCATAAGGAAAAGTGAGGAAGTCCAGCCTAAAAGCCCGCAAGTGGGGGCCTCAAAGAGGAAAGAGAGCAGAGAACAGAGCTATAACAAAAATGGATATACCGCTGGTCACAGACTCATCTGGTTTCATAAGAAACATTCACTCCTTTTTAGCAAAGCACTGGAACCATCACTCAAGCTGCTATAAGGAATAGATGTTCAGTAAGAGCCATGAGGAACTTACCTACCTTTGATGTCAGGGATACAAAGAAATAATCAGCTGGCACAATCTGTTATTATTAATAAATTTGTATCATGAGAGAGGAGAAATAAGAGACAAAAAGGAAAAAGGAGGATAAAATAATGGACACTCAACCCCTTTTCTTATTCTTCATACTCCATTCTACTTTCTCTAAGCCTACATTTTCTCCCGCCTACTCTGTGATACACAGTGAGTTTACTGGCTTTGAGTGGCCATCTGAAAGTATTAAGGACCCTGGGACCCTGGGGCCAGTATTATCATTCTGGATGATAAGTCAGCACTAGGCTGACAAGCTTCTACTGGCTCACAAAAATTGACTGATAAATTTTCAAGAATTCTGTGAGCCAGTAGTTAACTTCAGTAAACACAGCCCTAATTAAAAGTGAATTATATAAATTTAATAATTAGATAAAGTATTTAAAAACAAAACAATAAATACTCAAAAAGTATCACTTTCTAAGTCTTTTTACTGCATTTTGCTATTATCTATGCTCCTGATGTTATTTATATCTGTTTGTATGTGTATGGTGGAAATACTATATAATGTATTACTGCACATATTTTCCTAAATCTCCTTTCAGTGCCTTCTTGACGGTAGCTTGAAATCAGCTGTGGTGGGTGTATTTATACCATAGAAATTGGCAAACTCTAAAAACCAAGTTATTCTACCCAGCACCGCCCCAAAGAACCAGTTGTTAGGTATTTACTAGCAAGGTACTAAACAGGAATATGTGAAGTCAACATATTTTGCATAAACAAACAAACAGCAAAAGACATATCTAAATTATCTAAGGTTTTCTTCCCTTCCTTTCCAATAGTTAAATTTATAACTGGAGCAGGAGTTCCAAACCATCTGTGAGGGGAATCTAATGTATGAACACTTTACTTAAACCTTCAGAGTGAAGAACACTGTCAACTGAGCACACAGAATCTAAGTTCAGCTGTTCCCTGCCCTTTATTGCAAACCCCTCTGCAGGGTCTTAACAGTGTTTTTAATCTGGATGCCTGATAAATGATATAACTTATTCAGGATACATATCCTTGCCTTGATGGATTAGAAGGTTGTCTTTGTGGCATTAGATCATCTATTGAAAATAATGTTGCTAGGCATACCTTCCTATTGATGTCATTTATAGTGATCCAGAATTTTCCCTTTATTTAAAAATTTTATAGGACTTGATATATTGTATTTTGCTACTATTACAAGAATCAACAATTATTTATGAACAGTTGAATATCTAATTATAAATTGATACAGACATATAATCCAAGGGTCTTGGCCATAATCAAAGTAATTTCCACAAAAAAACCCACAATTTTTAATCTGCTAGAAATATTAAATAAGTGTTAACCAATATTCTTCCTCAGTAGTATCCTCAAATGTACAATACTTTTGTAGTTAAATTAAGATTTAAAATCTTACATTAAAAAGTTCGAATATTTTGATTTTTGAGTATACATTCCTTCTATCTTTCATATTGTGGAGCCCCATTACTATGAGTATTAGAAACCAAATGGAGAATTGCATTTTATTGAGACAATATGTGATCTTTGAAAATGTGATCAGTTCCTTCTTCAAATCTTACATTAATGCATAGTCTTTCAAACAAACACTGGACTTAAGTTACCCCAAAAGGAAACATTCTTTTTTTCACATTTATTTCATATGCTAACGTTCTGAAACTTGATCAAATGACTTATGTGTATGCAGGTAGTTCGACATATTTAATGTGAAATTTTGATCCTACCAAAAGCTACATATTTAGTTAGATCAGTGAATCTAATTCATAGTTTGTAAAGAAACTCATTTACACATAATTGTAGGAAGACAAAAAATCTTTTAAAAAGAACCTCTTTCCTCATGATTCCCTGGCAGCTGCAATTATGGTAGAATGGGCAAAACCAGTGGAGGGGAGTTAACCAAAACTGACTTGCTCTAGGGTGGTTCTATTGATTTACTTAGAAGCCTGAGGCCAACGATTTTCTCTGCTCTCACAGGTCTCTTCTGCCTGTTCGCAGATAGTTGGCGTAAGTGGATTGAATAATAGTCCATAAAATATGCTTTATTTAAAAATGTAACATACATATATACATATTATGTAAAAGATAATAGTCCAGACTGTGATTTTGAATAATGCCTGAAAAGACAATTGGTAAAAAGGTCATTAATAACTTTCTTTACATTAAAAAGTTGATTTTGAAATCCATCTGAGATGCTTTAACTTCCTATTTTATATCTCTGCTTTGATTTGAATTCTACAGCTATTATAGAGTTTTCAAAAACTTACTATTAAAATATTATCATTTAATAACTGTAATTTTATAAACATTTAAGAAATGAGATTACCAATATATTGAATTGCACAATTTGAATTACACAATCATTTAGTACTGTTTAGGAAATACACATGTACAGCATATTAGAGTGAAAAAAGACAACAAAGAAACCAGGATGATAGAATAGTATGGTTGGACTTAATACTGTGATATCTACTTGGGTAGTAGCTAGAATTTAGCCCTCTGCTGCTACTTTTCTGAAGGACCTTATCAGAAGTTTGGAAAACTATAGCATGCTCAGAAAATCTGTGAATCCACAAGATGTTACTGCACAACAAATTTAAAAAAACACGCTTTTCTCTTGGGGTTATGGAATGTTAACATGAAAATTTAGACCAAGGAAAACTAATAAACTTGTACACTGAAGCATTAGGTTAAGTTCTTTATCTCCCCCAACTTCCGTATTTGATATGTGGTACTTAAGGCCTTCTCAGTGTCCTAATTTTAACATTGATGGCCTGATTAATAAATTATAGTTTAAGATATGCTGATGCAGGAAAAGCAAAAGCAGTCTTCACATAATCTTCCGTCTGAATTTCTAGATTTTATACTCTATACTTTTCAAAGTGCCCTTGCAATTTATGTCAATATTATCATTGTCTTTGTTATTGGAGGAACTCAAATATGCTGATGTTTGACTGCAGCACACAGCTCAGTGAATTAGAATCATGGAATTTTAGAATTAAACATATCAGCAAATCCAACCTCCTCATGTTCAGATGAGGAATCTGATGTCTGGTCTGGAACCCAGGGCTCCTGGTACCATATCAACAACAACACTCCATTTAGAACCCAGGCTTCCTGTTTTCAGACCACAAAGCTAAACTCTTTTCCTGAAGTCACAAAAACAGTCTTCTGTGTGCTGGGAAAAGCTGTTCACCAGTCATGCAGGGAAAAATTAAAAACATAAACAAAAAACATACCAGAAAAGCCCTCACAGAGCCCCAGTGAAAAAACTGTAGGGTGACTGCAGCAGCCTTCCAAGGCACTGTGGTCTTCCCTGTTTCTGAAGTTCTTTTAACCTGTCAGTTATGTCTGTGTGTAAGACCGGGGGACAGCGTATGCCCTGTTCTTCTTATGGTTATTTTCATTCCAGTTCATTTTCCCCACCACTTCTGGACAGATGTCATTTGCTCTAGAGAGCATCGCCTTCTTCTATTCTCACTCCCCCTTCTCTTTCTGTCAACTTATCACTCCCTATCATTTTTATGCTTCTCTATCTCTCTCCCTCCTCCAGTATTCAAGTCTGAAAGAGTTACTGAGTGAGAGAGGAACAGGATTAATACCAGAGAAGATGTACTAATTAGGCACAAATGGCACAGAGCCCCCACAACTAATTCATGCATGGATAATGACAAAATATTTTTGTATTTTTGTCTGTCTTTTAGAATAGCATTTGTTAGGTGGTAGCAACATGGTTCTCTTACTTCTGTATAAAGCACGGAAGTTTTGTTTCACAGCAGTAACACAAGACAACTACTCTCATCAGCTCTACTCCTTCTAATGTTGATGATGAGCATCATGATTGTGATCATGATATAGTGATACAATGACGTGAAAGTATAGAGCCTTAGTGTCAGGCGATACTTTCTATTAATTATTTGTTGGGAGTGTGGTATATTTGCTGCTGGGACATAATTTGACACCAAAAACATAATGGATCTGTAATAAGTAACAATTTGGGGCGTAGTTAGTAGAGGTTGGAAGTTATCTACATTTTTACTCATTCTATCCAGTTCTATGTATTTTAGTCTAGATGGGTAGGATTTTTCATTAATTCTTTGCGGTTATTTCACCTTCGGGTGGAATAAGTACTCTGATGTAAAACTCTCCTTTTTGATTCTTATGTTTTCCTACTGATTGATCTCAAAGGCTCACCACTATAGTGTCTCTCCCAGATGACAAGAACCGGAATGAACTTCCAGTACGTGTTAAAAGACAACCCATTTAGTCAGCTCATTGTCACATTTCATTCTTCTCCAGGCTAAATGTTTTTGAAAAGTGATATAAAAAATAAAGGAGTTGTAACGTACAAAAGAAAAAAAAATCCTGATGCACAAGGGGGGAAGGAGGTGAGAGAAGGGCTTCGAAAACATCCTTCTCTGTTCAGTTTTATAAAGGAAAAGCCAACCCAAGTTTGATTTACTAAGTGTTATAATTAAGATTGAAACAGTTGCATGCTCTATCTTAAATTACCCAGATTTTTACTGCTGTGAAGTATTTGAAAGTTTGGAGGATTATTCCCAAAAAGGTTTCGTTGCAGTCTGTCTCATCTCTGTGTCCACGACACTTCCCTAGCTCTAGATCTCTAGACACCATGTCATATACAAATAGTAAAGTTCCATAGAATATGTCAGAGGAAATAAGAGAGGGAAATTATTTAAGCTGTTTCATAAAGTACTACAGCTATTTTATCTGAGGTGAGTTAAGAAAGCCTGCGATCATCCTGCATTATCTGGATACTTGACCTCCAAACACAGGCAGAGCATGTGACTCCACTTAAAGGGGCTGGAAATCTACCCGTGACCTGGGAGGGAGGCTTCAGCAGCCTTTACATGGCCAGGACCTACTAGTGGTAAGATAATAGTTTGGAGGGTTTTTTTCCCCTTGAGATAGAATTGTATTTTTTCTTTATATTTCATAAACACAAAAGTTATAAGAAAAAGATATTCTTACCCTTGTAGGTCTATGTCAGGACTACCATAGAGTAGAATCCGACACATGATTTAAACTGGGAATACATTAAATGGATCAACTGATTCATGATTAGAATGCAATTAGAAAATAACTTATCTCAAGTCCAGTTTTAAGATAAATAATTTATTCTCAAACTCAAGTGTTCATCTAGGTTTTCCTTGTTGATCAGGAAAACTATAAAAACAATTTCAAGTAAACTACCTGAAGCAGGAAATATAAAGAAACATAAAAATGTAAAAGATGTGTGAATTTTTCAACTTTGGACTGGTACAAGTTTAGTTCTGGAATCTGATTCAGATTTATTCTCACTTTATACCAAGCTAGTCTGACATCATAGTAAAACATGGAAACTAAGTTGAATCCAGTATGCTAATTTTATATTATAGAAAATGAAACTTAACAACAGGACTCTTTAGATATGACTACATTGTATAGGGAGTATCTAAAACAATCTTTGATTGGTTCTATGCAGTATGCTTTATGGAAGGTGAAATAGGAAAACACTATACTTACCCCTGTTCCCGGCTGCCCCCACCAGATCTCATGCCTCTAGGTCTCAATAGTGTTCAGGTGAAAGGTTACATTTCCTTGTCAATGGAGGGGAAATAAGGAGGCATTCTGAAAACTCCACAGATATATCTGGAATGGCTCAAATCAGCCCTTAAAAGCATCTGGATAGTCTACCCATTCACTTTTAAAATTGATGCTCTCCTTGGCTCATTAAGTTGACTTTCCTTTATGACAATCAAAATGCAATTTATAAAGCATTGCTTTCTAGAGTTATTTGCCAGAACTTAAGGAAAAGGAGAGTGGAATATCATCTTGCTTCTAATTTATATTAATTTTTTTTGAGTCATATGCTTTGAGACTACCTAAACTTTATACTTCCCTAGACATTATAAATAAAAGTAGATTTCTACTGAAAATATCTTAGTAAAGCAATTACTAAATATGATGACTGGTTTCACGGTGAAAGAAATTCACAATATGAATTCCAACTTAACAGCTTTTGTGCAAAAAGGATGATAGAATGTACTTTTAATGTTTTATGTAATATAAGGTAAAAGAAATCAAGATTGCCATGTGGGTTGGACCATGAAGACAAGTATGAGACCTGTCCCAAAAAAGGAATTGAGAGTGATATTAACTTATAATGTGAAATGTGAAAGGCAAGCCAAGCAGAATGTACATCAGCTGTCAGATTGCTTCATTCCTTTAGAGCAGTTGTTGATCTGAAAATAGCTTTCAGATGAGAAAGGATGACTGCAAAAGGATTAGTTACCATAGGCTTTTCTACACCCCCTAGAGCTCCAGGTTTGTTATGACAGAATAGCAAAAATTTAAAGGAAGTAAACTATAGAATATTAAATAACATCAGGAAGGATCTTTGTTAAGGCTGAGCTAAATTAATGCTAAAAAAGGATTTTTATTGATACCATTTCCATGGATTTCCTTCATGATGGCTGATGCTTGCTGTTTTCTCTGCTTCACCATGGTATTGTGTGAAAGCATGGTTTTTTGTTCCCTGTAGAAAATAAAGGAATGCTATTGAGACAATGTGAAGAACTCATTTGGAGTGTTTTATAATCATCCTTTTGAAAGAGCGCATCTTTGTTCTTTATTAGGAATTTATGACTGCTTTCTACTGAGTGACTTTAATATGCATTCTCTGTCTGGTGACAGAGCATGTTATTCATTGACAGGCAATGTCACAGTGAACAGAAGATAATACTCAGAGTTTCAGGCCCAGTCTTATCTATACACTGTACAATGGTCACCAGGCAATGAGAAACAATGAAAGAGCTGCCTCCTTTCCCCTCCCTCTTTCTTTTCCACAGTTTATTTTAATCTGTCATTGTTTCCTTATTGGCCTTCATTTGTACCAGCATCACAGTACATCAGTTCCAACAAACTGTAAGAATGAAGAAAGGACACTAGATTAAACCAGAACTCTTTGGTGGTGGCATTTTAATATTAGCATCAACAGCTGCCCTTTAAAGCAAAGAATGCCCATTTATGAGTCATAACTCTGAACCTCCTTGGACAACTGACTAATAAAACATTTTAGGAAACAATATACTCACCTTGCTCTGAGACTGTGCTTTTCAGCAGGGATGAGTCCCAATTTGTGTAGGAAAGAGTGGAGATGGAATATGGATGGCACTTGGGCCCGATGGTTTTTATCCCTGAGCCTGGGACGGCATGGTCCCTAGCTCTGACTCAAACTGGGACTGAGCCTTTCTGAAGAGACTGGCATCCAGCTGACATCAACTGACTATATATAGCACCAAATACTTCAGCTACTCATATCTTCCTGGCGAAAGGGAGGAACAGTGAAAGATTAGGTTCTCTCCATTGTGTTTCTAGTTTGTGAGATGGTTGAATGAACATACAGAAAGTCTTTATGGAGCAACTTCTCTTTGAGGAGATAGTAGCCAAAAGGAATTTTTTAAACTTTTTAAGATGTAGATCTTATGCTACATCATAATTGAGGTGGCAAGAGACACATACGTGAATTAGACCAGAAAGATAGATCATTAACCTTGACAATGAAAATATGGGCGATAATATCTATGGAGTTTCAAGAATGAAGAACGCAATGTGGGGTGGATCAGTAGAGCCATTACTTAAGCAGGAGTGAGAACTTATGCTAGGTTCAGAAAAATGGATAATATTTGAAAGGCGAAATGGGGGAACACTTGGAAGTGGCACTAAAGGTTGAGCCATGAAGTTATTTGAATAAAAGCTGAGACTCATAACTGGGTCATACTTTTTGAAGAGACCCTATTAAGAACAGTGCCTACAAAGTTGACTAATTTTTGCAAGGTCTGGAGTCAAGGATTCCTATTTGGGAGAATGACAGGATAACAGGTTTGGAAGGTAGGCCCTGTTGGCCTCCTTGTTGGTCTTTGAACACAGAAGAAGCATTCCCATTTCTGGGCTATTCCTGCTTGCTGTAACATGTTCTTCTTCTACCCATATGGCTTACTCTCTCATGCAATCAGGACTCCACTCAAATATTGATTCCTTTTAAAGCACTTCCCTAGTCACCTTGTCTAAAATATCACATGGTGCTATTCTCTGGTCCCTAATTATGCTTCATTTTTCTTTCTATTTTTCATCAAGATTAAAATCAAATGAAAGTGGAAGAAAAACTGCAAAAATAGAAATTTTAAAAAGAAGTTTGTTTTTCCCACATATAAGCTTAGTCCAGAGGTAAATAATCTAGGATTGGTGTGATTGACAAAATCATCAGGGGGCTCAATTACCCTCTAATTTTTTGCTCCATTATCCCTAAAATGCAGTCCCCTTGGGCCTAAGTGGCTACTCCAGCTCTAGCCAGCATGTTCATATTTTAGTTAGCAGAAAAAGGAAAAAGTGATAAGAAAAGCACACTGTTTCTTCTTCAAAACATGTCCTGATATTGCTCAGATCTCTTTTGCTTACATCCCTTTGTCCAGAACTTAGTCAAATAGCCATACAGAGTTAAAGAGAGGTTGGGAAATGTGGATTTTATTCTGTGTGGCTGTGTGCCCAGCTAAAATTCAGAAGTTAACTTACTGACAAAGGAGATAAATGGTTACTGTGTGACCACCCCCAGATTTTGACACAAGAACATATAGACATTATTTTATCTATCTAGTGTCTCTTTTTCCTACCAAAATACAAAGAACTCCATAAAGGCTTAGGCATCAAGTATGTGGTGGGCACTCAATATTCATGGAATGAATGAATAAATGAATGGGTTGGAGATTAATTGTGGAATGCATTAAAGGTTTGACATGATTTTGGAATTCTCTTAATTCCTATTATGTCAAACACCTGGGAGGAAAATACGATTGTAATAAATGAAGAGTAATGAATATGGAAAGATGGTGGCCATTTATGGGAGAAATTGTTTTGATTGAGATTGAAATAGTTACACTTTTGGTGCCTGATCATGGTTCAAGGTAGTAGTAGGTTTAAGCTAACCTATTACAATTGCTTCTAAGCAAATGTTTGCATTGAAGATATTAATTAGGTACCAAAGAAACCATTTTGCCAAAGCCAAATGAATTTAAATTCCCTCCTGAGATTCTCCAATTGCCCTTAAATTCCTGGCTCCAGCATTTACTGTAGTATGCTATTAGTTAAGTCTTCTAAACTCTTAGTTTTTATTTATAAAATAGAGATTACAGTTTCTACCACATCATGTCATGGACATTTTACATGTAACAATTTTAGAAATTTCTGATACACAATAAAAGCTTAATGAATATTAATTTTTTTCTTTACTATTATTATTCCTGCAATATGAAAGGATTAGAACAATCAACTGCATTATTCAGTAAAGAATAAAAATACATTGAGAAAAACCCAGTTTTCCTGTGTGGCCACCTTCATATGTTTCTAATTTTGTGTTCTATAGCTCTACAGGTTGAATTGGTGTCCTTGGCAGATAATAATTGTTATGTTAACTTTGATTTCTAAAATGAAAGGAGATTTAAAAAAAAATTAATTTATTAATTTGAGGTGGGGGGCAGAGGGAAAGGGAGAGAGAAACCCAAACAGACTCCACACTGAGGGTGGAGCCTGATGGAGGGCTTGATGCAGGGCTTGATCTCATGACCCTGAAATCACGACCTGAGCCAAAACCAAGAGTCAGACGGTTAACTGACTGCACCACCCAGACACCCCTAAAATGAAAGGACATAATTTAAATAATTTTAAAAGTTTTAAAGAATGTAACACCTTACTTGTTTTTGTTTTTCAGTTATACTTAAAATTGTTTGCCTTATATTTTAAGCTCATTCATACATATCTTTGGTTTCTGAGTTATTGTTGTTCTGAAAAGAAGAAAGAACAAATCATTGGTATTGTAACTTTCAGGCAGTGTATGCTATCCATGTGCTTCATGACAAGGCTAAATGTTAGAAAAGAACTTTACTGGTTTTTATAAAGCATTTTCAGATGGTCCATTCCAAAAGCCAATACATTTAAATTTTAAATTGAGTCACAGTTAATATATTTCTATTTCATCTGCACAGAGATCTGGCTCTAGATTAAACTTCCCTCACATTTGTCATATTGCCATCTTCCTTTGTCCTCAGCACCCTCCTCCCATCCCCAAGACCCAGGACCGCATCCTACCCCCGCGCGCCGCATACACACTCCGTACCAGAAAGGGATCTTTCCTACCCCCAGGATCTCAGTGCCTACACTTGTCTTGCCCTATTAATTATTCTTATCCCTGATGCTTTTTCCTAACCCTAATTTAAGTGGAATAGTACTTTAGGATTCCCTCAAGGCCCTAAGTATTTTAAATTGAATGGTGTTAACAATGAAAGATGAGCTCTTTTCTTATAAGCAAAATAATGGGATTCTAATGGTAGAACTTGGTGTTTGGGAGGCTAGTGAGGAAGATGTTTATGGCACAACTGGTCAGTGTTACTATAACCAAACTATTTCCATTGCTTGGGCTGCCACAGTGTGTTTCCAACTCCTTCACCACTTGCTACAAGAAAAAAGAGATTAAATAAGGTGAATTTCACTGCCAATATACCACCTAACAAAAATCCACACCATGAAGACCATGAAAGGCAACCTTATTTAGCCAGTGTGGTAAACATGAGCCCTTTAGCCAAGTGGTAAACAAGGTCTACATTGATCTTCCTCTGACTGAGCACTTGTTTTTAGATTCTGTTTCTCCTTGTCCCATTTTCAGTCTATATTAGGTGACCGTGGGCAGTTAGAGATTAGGGCAGGATCCTGGGGTGGGGGAGCCCAGGATGTGGGAACTGACTGTCTGCTAGGTGGGCAGACAACATATCACCATTATTGAGGCTCAGTTCTGGAAGGTTGCACACATAACCCAAACAGGGCAGCTGCCAGGCTAATGTTAAATGACAAATCTGATAGGACGATCAGTTATTTACCAGCCTTTGGGGTGTCACATATGGTGCTAGCCCTGGGAGGAGAGAAAGGATAACAAAGGTTTTAAAAACTTACAGACGGTGAGACTGTCTAAGGACTCATGGGTTTTGGTTTGTGTGAAAGGCCTATCTATTCTCCTTATGGCTAATTGGCTTGCAATATCTTCCATGGTTTCTATTTTTTTACATCGAGGAAGATCCAGCTTATAGTCAATCTCATTACCCAGACATAGCAAGGCCAGAATAGTTATAAGCAGTGCTGTGTTGATCATCCCACTTGCCAAAATGAGACAGTACAAGACAAATAGGGGAGTTTGCAACTGGTCCTACTATAGCAAAGACCTAAGGGCACCTACCGGGGTAAGAGGAACTATTACAGCCACCTGTAGTTAATGTTTGCTAGGCAGGGGCTGTTGGTCACGCATTGGTCTATACTTTCGTAACCTACTCCGCCTGTAAATCGAGGGTGAGATGTTTTACCTTAATCTGAAAGGAGAAATCAAGTCCCCCAAATTGTGTGTATATGTGTACTAAACAGCATCACGTAAACACATATATGCAGTGCTTGTGATCCAAATCAAAATTAAAGTAAGTGGAAGAGAGAGGAAGAAGTAAAACCATATGAAACTGAAAAAATATGATGTCCAAAGTGGACAAGAGCTTTTTCTTAAAAAAACAAAACAACTTTTTACTTCATCATATTTTTAAGCCTTGCTCTTGTTTTACAGAGGAGGAAACTGACATTCTGAGAGATTAAGTAAAACCCCCATGCATCATCATTTTTGGAAATGATAGAGATGGAATTAACATTTGCTAATGTTTTGTCTGATCCAAAGGCTTTTGTATTTTCACTATGTTGTGCAGAAATGTCTATCTTCCCAATCTCTGAATATCTCTGTATTGATGTCTTCATAACAAAAATAAAGAAGCAGAGTTGAGAACTGTCAGAATAGTTATTTCAACGTGCTCCTTATCGATTCCCTTTAGAATGGAGCATCCTAACACACAGTTTATTTTGGCTGGGGTCCTTTTTACTTATAACATTTGTGGCCCTTTCCCAACTCATGTTTTTCTTGTTTGCAAGCTTCTACAGTTCCTCATGGTGTCTATTCTCAGGGTGCTTTCCTTTCCTTCAGCTGTGCAAATACTAAAGTTATTAAAGCGCTGGATATAAACAAATGGAAATATGTGCCATTTGCCGTGCAGACCTCTCCTTCCTTTCCTGGCCAGTGTACCACACACGCAAACATACTTACCACCTTCAGGGCCAAAAATAAGAATCAAATCCAGCTCTAGCAAAATAATCCATTTATAGGCAAACCCAGGGTTTTACCTGTCTTCCTCTGCGAATTTATTTCTCCTGCTTAAGCATTTCCTTCTAGGCTCTTAAATTAAGCCTTAAGGTAAACTGGGGTGAAAAGGAGAGTTAAACAGAACCCGATGACCAGCTTGTCAAGGACGGCTCACGTAATAGGGTTGGGAACTTGGAAAGAAAGAAAGTTTCATATACAGGAATATTAAGAAACAAGTTGCCAAAGCAAACCCGCAAATCATTTTTTTTCCTCTGCTTGCATAATCCCAGCATTTATCCAGAACTTTGTCACATTTCCTTTCATGATTCTAGCCAGCCTGTATTTTTCCTACAGTCTATGGAAGCATTTTCTTTGACAGTTTTCTTACCTGCAAGAAAATATTCTTCTGCTTTTATATACAAATTTAGCATGACCTAATTAAATCAAAGTTCATTAAAGAAAACATGAAGTTTTTTAAAGAATGTACAGTCAACAGTTTTTTGTGACAGAATCTGGATTTCACAGCTATGTATCACATGCTAGAGTATCAGCAGCATTGACTATAAGAAAAGGACAACCATAGCATCACTGTCATAAAGCAGTTCCATGGCAGAGTGCTTATCACAATGCCTGGCTCATATTAAGTGTGTAATAAGTGTTAACCATCATTATTATTATTATCATCATCAAAAGTTTAACTGTAGCATAAAGATGTGAAAGGATGACAAGCAAAACAATAGCTTAATTGCCATTTGCCAGCGAGACGCAAGAGAGGTTAGATCACATGCTAAAGGCCACACAGCAAGAAAAAACAGAATGGCTCCTTAATTGAAAAAGATGGATATGACTTGAGCTGTGGTATTAATGCACAGGAATAAAGCATTTGTAGATCAGAAGAGGGATTGCTAAGAAATAAAGCAACCGGAAACAAACAGTGAAGGTTCTGGAGTACTTGAGAAGTATATACCCTATGTGAAAGTGATTTGTCAGGGTATCACAACCTAATGGCATTTATAAATGAATAGGAATAACTCTCCATATTCTGAATCTGCTCACCATTCAAATGTCCACTAATTTGCTGGTTTCCCATGAGTCTGCCTAAATCCCACCCACCTACTACTTTATCTCATTAAACTATGACACCCGTTAAGAGTAAAAAATTCAGTGCCTTGTAAATGTTCATTGAATGAGTAAGAGAGTAAAAAAATGAATAAGAAAAAAATTAAATTAGATAAGAACCAGGAGAGCAAAATTCAAAAGAAAACAGAATTTCCAGTCACTGTCAATTTCTACAGAGAGCGACAAATGAGAAAAGATCGTTGGAGTTGTCACGAAGTCGGTCTTTGGCAGAATAGAGACATCTTTAAATGTGGTAGTCACAGAACCCAAATAGAAAGGATTTAAGACAATAATGAGTGGTTAGGAAGTGTAAGCTGCAAATGGAAACTATTTATTTGAAAGGACTGGCCATGAACTAAAGGGGAGAAAGAGTTCAGTCGCTAAAAGGAAAATAAGTTGCGTGTGTGTGTGTGTGTGTGTGTGTGTGAGAGAGAGAGTGTGTGCATGCATGTTTTGGAAGAGGAAATTTGAACATGTTTGGAGATAAAAGAGAAACAAATATTCATTTGTGAAGCAATAAGAATTTTGATAATTTGAGATTTGGAGTGGTGCACATCATGATAGATGTAGGTCTATGATGGTTGGTCATTGGAGAAAAATCCTGGTAGGAGGAAAGAAGTATGTGACATGCAATGTTTAAAAGGAAATGTGCAGTAAGGTTTGGTATCAGGGCCAGGTGGTGCCATCAGGAGGGTCTCCAGCATGCCATCACCAAGATAAATTTACAAGGGACCAGGTTCTGAGTAGGTCCAGACATGCCAACTTCCCAATTTCATTAGTCTTAGTAAGGCTATGCCCCTTCAGTTTGTGAAATTACATTTAAGACAATCATAAGTGGCTGATCCTGACCTATCTCCCGGCCTTTTCTCCTGTATTTCCAAATTGCAATTAGAACCCCCATTTTGGTGTCCTACAAACAGCATAACATTAACATATCCCAAACTGTGCTCATTGTCTTTCCTCTCAAATGAGCCCTCATCCTGAATTCCCCATATAGACATATAGAGAATGTAGACATCACTACCTACACTGCAGACCAACCCGGGAATCATCATGGAATCCTCTTTTTTCCTTTTCCTCTTACAATCTAATCAATCACTTAAATCACTTTTAGGCTGGGGAATGGAAGTCTACCTCAACCCCATCCCTCTCATCTGAAGGAAGAGAGGAGATAATAACCTGAGTATTGTCTCTCAAGACACAAATCTTGCCAGGTGGGGTGATGACAATAGTCACAGTGTGTTTATAGGACATACAACCAGGCATTGTTCCATTCTTTGCTCTCTATTCCAAACATGAAGCAACAGTTGTAAGGCAACTGCAGTCCCAGCCTTCTTGCTCTTCTCTCCTGGTTTTCATTTCATATGATTGACAAGATTATATTAAAATTATGTTTGGGCTTGATGTTGGTAGGCTCTTCGGTCTCTGCTCATGTTCATTGTTTTGGAACCTGAAGTTTTGCTAACAATAGGCTTTCTCTTCTACCTGATGAGCTCTCTTGGTGCGTTTCCATTGATTTTTCAATAGCCTCCATCTACAAGGAGTTTCACCTCCTTGTAACCTTTTCTGATCTTCCCAAGTAGTTTGTGCTTTCTCTTGGGTCACTTGCTCTTCTGGGTTATGTTGTATTGTGTTTAAACGTACAATACATCTATTATGTATTCAATCTCTTTGTTCTAACAAGACTCTAATGTTTTATTCTCTAGTAGATTAAGTCACTTTGTAACCCAGTGCTTAAGATAGTGATGGTATATCATAGTCATGTGGCAAATATTGCTTAGATAGCATAGTATAATGCATGGCGCATGGCAGGAATGTAATGAATTTTAGTTCCTTTCACCACTGTTAACTTAACCATTCATTCTCCATTCTTATCTCTTGATTCCATGATATGCAACGGTGGGTCAAGAAGTGATGCTGGTTAGGAGAGCTTTAGCTCCCTTATTTTGTATCAAAACTCTTGAGGCTGAAATAATGTTTATGCCATGCAAACACAACCTCAGTACATCTCAAATATACACAAATATCTTCAGTCAAAAATGCATCTTCAGTATTAGAAAGGATTTCTTCTTTTTATTGAAGTGTAATTGACACATAATGTTACATTAGTTTCAGGTGTTCAGTACAGTGATTTGACAACTCTATACACTATGCTGTGCACACAAGTGTACTACCACCTGTCACCATACAATACAATTATAACACAAGAAGCTTTGTCTCTTGATTCCAAAAAACCACATACTCCTGGTTTTTCTCCCATTTCTTCTTAGTGTATTCATTCAACAAATATTGATTGAGCAACTGGCATGTATTAGGTACTATTCTAGGCACTGACTAGTAGATCAAATTTTTTAAAATTCCCATCTTCATGGAGCTTACATTCCAGTGGGAGAGGTAGGCATAGGGCAAGATAAACAAGTAAAATATATCATATGCTAGATAATGATAATTATTAGGAAAAAATAAAGTAGAGAAGTCAGGCAGCATTGTTAGGGGGAGGGTCTGTGATTTTAGAATGACCAAAGAAGGCCTCATTGAAAAGGTGACATTTGAATAAAGGCCTAAAGCAAAGACAAGAGGAAGCCATGTGGATATATTAGGAGAAGAACATTCCAGGAAGAAGGAGCAAGTACCCTAAGGTGTTAACATGCCTGGGATATTTGAGAAAAGTGAAGAGGCCAGTGTGACTAGGGCAAAGTAAGGGATAAAGAAGTCAGGAGATTAGTCAAAGGTACATCAGTCTTTTATTGCTATATGTATCTCACTTAAGTGTCTTCTCAAAAGGTAGCTAGAACCTTTTAAAAATCAAATTTAACTCCTTTAGAGTATTCTCAAAATACTCTAATGGCTTCATATCCTAGCATAAAATCCAGCCCTAAGAATAGCCTAAAAATATCCTCCACATTCTTACCATCTGATAACTCTCTGACCACATCTTCTAGTCTCTCTCTTGCACTTGCTGCTCTAGACCTCCAAGCTTCTTTGCTTTGCTCAAACATTCCAGGCTGTTCCTTCAGCCAGGAACACTTTCTTCCACATATCTGTGTGACTCTCTCCCAAACTACTTCTGGTCTTTACTCAGTGCCACCTTCTCAGTAAAGCATTCCTTGTCTACCCTGTTAAAAAATACAATACCTCATGCCTCCAGAATTCCCCAACCTCCCTGATTTAATTTTCTCCATAATACTAATCACTATCTACCATATTTATGTAAATGCCACAAAGGCACAAACTATTACCTGTTTTTTGTTTTTTGTTGTATTTCTAACACCAAGAATCATATCTGACACATTGCTGACACTTAATATACTTTAATAAATGGATGAATGAATGCAATAAACATACAATCTAGGCAAAAAGTCTGCTTACTATGCAAATGTTGTTTCAAACTGGTCTCCTATGCCCTTTTCCCTCAAAATTCCCTCACTTAGGCTCCTTCTAAGTGAAATGCTGAAACACCCATAGATGGTACAGTAGTACTCTTGGGGTTCAAGAGTCATACTGAGGACTTCTTTAGGTCATGCCTTTGGCAGACATTTATAAAATGAGTAAAATGTGGTTTTTGGTTTTGAGGATTTCATAGGCCAACTGGGGAGAAAGTTGTATACTATGTGACTTGCATAAAAAGAAAAGGTTTTAATGTAAATATTCACAACTTCCCCTTCGGATGGCAATTCCTAAGTAATTTTTTGAGCCAAGGCAGCAGAGAGCAGCAAATTTGAAACTTGCTTGATTTACATTAAAGAGAAAGATGAGTGCTTCAAGAAATCTTTTCTTCTGCAGAAGAAAGGCCTTATTGGAAGTGAAGGAATTAAATGGTGATAATAAGATGGATGGAGAATGACCAAGCAATAAGTATGGGCTGAGATTTTAGCAATAGGGTGCATGGAGGGGAATGAAAAGAAAGATTTTGGAAAGGCTTCCAGAAGAATTGGAGGAAGCAAGTGGATGAAGAAAAGTTTTACATATTTATGGGTCAAGCAAAGGAACTGTCCTTTCTTTCCTCTAGACTATGTCAGTTTTATGGCCATTTTTTCTTTGGAAGAGCACCCAAATGACTTGGTTGCAAATATACCTCTAAGAAGCTGAATCAGTTCATCTAACATTGCTATTTGGTTTGGAAAATGTCTTGTTTCAAAATGATAATTTCAGTTTTGCCTAATCACTATGTAGCAGTTCGTTCTGACTGCAAGTAGAAAAGAAGATGAGGGGCTGTTCTTAGTTTTTTATTAAACCATGCCATCAGCATAGAGGAGAATGTTAAGGGAGCTATTGCATTTGGTACTTTTACAGTCAGAATCTATGAATCTATATGTGTATAGGACACTCCTTTCTACCTAAGAAACACTGCATTTATACTTTTATTAATTACTTTCTTGAATACTTTCCTCTTTTTTCCTCTTTTGTTATTTTCCTTCCTTTTTTTGGCTGAAATTTTATGTTGTCATTTTACACCACAAAAAACTATAGAATTTCATTAATGTTAAATATTTTTCCCATCCCTCCTATCTTTTTATGCAGGGACTCATAACTGATTGATGAACTGGTCCAAACAAGGACTAGAAAGACCCTTTTTCTACCTTTCCTGTTGAGGAATCTCTGAGTGGGGGATTTCTGTATCCCACAAGGGGATTGTCACTGGATCAATTAGTGGGTGAGGATATGTTATGAAAAAAATCTCCTCAATTTATTCTTAAAATTGCCAAATTGAACATTACCTAGTTGAATTGACTAGAATACTAAGGCTCTGAGACTATTGGGGGAATAACCAGAGGTTCCCAGGTGATGCATATAAAAAGGGGAGCATTGCCACCACCACCACCATTACCATCACCATTTATAACAACTATCACTTTTGTACCCCTTATGGTGTATCAGAGACTGTTCTAGGTGTTTTACATAAATTAACTCATTTAATCTTCACAACACCTAGATAAGTTCTGTTATCATCACCTCTTCTTTACTGGTAAAGAACAGAAACGTAGAAGACTAAGTAACCCGCCCTAGCTCAGAAGCGTTGTTGCAAAGACGCAAACCCAGGTTGTTTGACTTCACAATAGATGCTCTTTACAGTCTCTAATAGTGATAAGGGTCCAAACCATCACAATTCATGTCTCCCCATTAAATTTAAAATCTTTAAGGTAGACATGTCTTTTACTCTTAGTGAGATGCTTGTTGTCTTACGTATACTCGTTGCTGTAAAAACTTGTTGCTTTAGGAATAAAGCTGTTAGCAAGAGAGAGAGACCTGATTAACCAATTTAGCTGATTCTGGACAGATTCTGCTTCCTGTGTGCAGAAAATTTACAAAGTAGCCATGAATTGGAATGACTTTTAATGTGGATAACACCACTAAGTCTTTTATTTTTTTTTTTAAGATTTTATTTATTTATTCGACAGAGATAGAGACAGCCAGTGAGAGAGGGAACACAAGCAGGGGGAGTGGGAGAGGAAGAAGCAGGCTCATAGCGGAGGAGCCTGATGTGGGGCTCGATCCCATAACGCCGGGATCACGCCCTGAGCCGAAGGCAGACGCTTAACCGCTGTGCCACCCAGGCGCCCCAACACCACTAAGTCTTACCTTACACAGTTGAGCCTTGAACAACATGGGTTTGAATTGCACAGGTCCAATTAGACGCAGATTTTTTTCCCTATAAATACAGTATAGAACTGTAAGTACATCATTTTCTCTCCTTATATTTTTCTTAATAACATTTTCTTTTCTCTAGCTTACTTATTGTAAGACTACATTATATAATACATATAACACACAATGCATGCATTAATCAACTGTTTATATTAATCAGTAAGGCTTTTGGTCAACAGTAGGCTATTAGTTTTTGGGGAGTCAAAATTATATGCAGATTTTTGACTGTGGGGTATGGGACAGGGGGGTTGGTGCCCCTAATCCCCATGTTGTTCAAGAGTCAACTGTATATTTCAATGGCCAGTCCTACAATGAACTACAGCAGTTGAAGTCTCTTGTGTGAAGAAAGGCCCAGGCAAATTTAACTATTTCCCTTAGGCAACATACAATGGGAGAATATTTCACTTCTTAAGAATTTGTTCTTTACCATGTTTACTAAACAATTGCTAAAAAAAATAGGTGATTTTTAAAGTAAATACGTATTTACTTGATATATTTATGTATATGAGTCTGTGTATTTAGAAACACTTTTTCTTTTAATGTCTGTTTCCCCCAATTTTATTACTAATATTATATGTAAGTTATGAAGCAAAATTTTAAAATGAATACCTGTGAATATATTGCCCAACTTAAGAAATAGAATGCTGTCAATGCTACTGAAGCCCATATCTGTCCCTTCTATCTTCTCCCTGCTTCCCTGTCCCTCCCCAGAAGTCCTCTTAGTAATAAACACTTTAAGTCACTTCCTAGGTCGTCTTCATGGGTGTTCCAATGGGCATGTATATATTGGTAAACTATGTAGTTTGCTTTGGGTTATTTTTGAACTTCATAAAATATTAAGAAATTATACTCTTCTGCAACTTCCTTTTCACTGAAAACAGTTTCTAAGATTCATCTGTGCTATGTTATAGTGGCAGGTTACTAATTTTCACTACTGTTTAGTATTCATTGCATGAATATACCACACTTTTACTAATCCAATCTCATTGAGACTTAATTGATTTTTTTCCATTAGAAGCAGTGTTGCTACAAACATTTGTATATGTATGTCTCTTGGGGGCACTTACGCAAAAGCTTTTCTGGAGAATAAAGCTGGGAGTTAAATTCAGAGCTTGAAATGATTATATCAATTTATCCCCCTAACTCGCAACCTGTAAGAGTTCTGCTACGTTTTGCATCTTCCACAACATCGAACAGGTTAGACTTTAACATTGTCATTAAACAAATAGGTGTAAAATGTGGTTTCATTTGTATTTCCCTGATAACTAAAGTGAGGTTGTGCCCTTTCCAAGTTTATTGAACATTTATTCCTAGTTCTCTTTGAGAAATGTCTGTTCTTATCTTTGTCTCTTTTTCTATTGAGTTGTTTGCATTTATCATCTTGATTTTTAGGAATTATTAAGTAGTCTGGTGTTTAATCCTTCTTTAGTTATTTGTAAAGTGAGTACATTTCTGCTTTCCTTTTTAGACTTTGTCTTGACATCTTTTTTTATAGCTTTGGTTTAAACGAAGTTTAACCTTTTATGTATTTGAAGACATCAATCTTCTACTATATGATTGGTGCTTTTTCTGTCTTTTCTAAACTGCAGTCATACATTTTCTGCTAAAATTTGCAGTTTTGCTTTTTCACATTTAAGACTTTATTCCATCTGAAATTAATTTTTTGTGGGGTATGAGGTAGTGACCCAATTTTATTTTTTATTCAGATGGATAATACTTATCCTAGCTTTTTTTTAATTGTAGAATCGTGCATCTTTTCTAGCTAACCTAGAAATTCAATTCTGTCATTTATTAAGTTTTCATATATGTTTAGGTCTGTTTCTATGATAGCTCTTGTTTTCCATTGGCCCATTAATCTATTTCCATTTCAATATTACACAATCTTAAATTTTGTAACCCAATAATGAATCCATATTTGGCAAGGCAAGTACCCTCTTCCTGTTCTTCTTTAAGAAAATTCTGGCTTGAGGCGCCCGGGTGGCTCAGTCGTTAAGCATTTGCCTTCGGCTCAGGGTGTGATCCTGGCGTTCTGGGATCGAGCCCCATGTCAGGCTCCTCCGCTGGGAGCCTGCTTCTTCCTCTCCCACTCCCCCTGCTTGTGTTCCCTCCCTCGCTGGCTCTCTCTCTCTCTGTCAAATAAATAAATAAAATCTTTAATAAAAAAAAAAAACAGAAAGAAAATTCTGGCTCAGGGATGCCTGGGTGGCTCAGTTGGTTAAGTGTCTGCCTTAGGCTCAGGTCATGATGCCAAGGTCCTGGGATCAAGTACAGCATTGGGTTCCTTGCTCAGCAGGGAGCCTGCTTCTTCCTCTGCCTGCTGCTCCCCATGATTGTGTGTGCTCTCTCTCTGACAAATAAATAAAGTCTTAAAAAAAAAAAAAAAGAAGATTTTGGCTCATTGTGGATCTTCCACATACATTTTCAAATTATCTTGTTCATGTCAAGAACTGTGAGAGCAGTGAGATTTTACGATACTTGCAAGCCAACGGGTTATCTTACCACAGTAGATATGAACTCCTGAGTCAAAGATAGTAAGACTTCAGTTAAGGCACAACAAGCAGCATGAGCTTCATGTTTGCATCAGTTCTTGTGTCCAAGTACAACTGGGCAGCATGGATGGGCTGAGATGAATGCCTGCTTATGCACTGGGTTGCATTTTAGGAGAGAAACACTAAGCCTAGGGAACTTGAATCTTTTTTAATTAGCAGTAAGTGTTGACTGCTTTTTGCTATATCTTCCAAGGCCATTCACTATACAAACATCACTGACAAGTTAGTCCAGAACAAAAGACAGTCAGTGTCTCTTTATCTTTTAATTTTTCATGTATATTCTTATTTTTAAACTTTCTTCTACATCTGCAGTATTCCCCCTTTTCATTCCTAATATTATTGATTTTTTACTTGACCTTTTTGCTTGAATCAATTTTCCTAGGGATTTGTTAATCTTATTAGACTTTTCAAAGATCAATATTTAATTTTGTTTCTCTTCTGTTACATGCTTATTTCTATTTCCATTCTTCTCCATAAGATTTTCCTCTTCCAACTTTCTTTGGGTTTATTTATTATTTAATTCCAATATTTAAAAATTTTTATTACACTGTTCTCTTTAACTCCTGAATTACCAGAATTGTGTTTAAAACTTTGCCAAAAGAGAGAATTATTTTTAGCTCTCATTTTATTTTTAATTTCTGTGTTCTTATGATAAGCGATCAGCTATAATAAACAATTCAAAATTTCAAAGGGCTTAACACAGGACGAGTTTATTTCTTGTTCATTCAAAGTCCATCCTGAATATTTCTACGTATGACACAGAGAATAAGCTTCTACCCTTTTTAAAATTGCCAGCATTCTCAATGGGCAGCTCTGTATGTCTTAGATGAGGAAGCAAGAGTGTAGACAATTATACAGGATATTCTGTGTTTGGGCCTGAAAGTACATGCATCACTTCTACCTACATTCCATAGGACAGAACTAAATCTTCTAAATATAAAAGGGATTCTAAAATTGGGGTTTAACTCTATGACCAGGACTGATAGGAATTATTTGCAATATTGATTTTTCTTTTTTTATTCCCTCCCTTTTATTTTTTATTGAATACATTTACATACAACATCGTGTAGATTTAAGGTATATGTGTTGATTTATAACATTTATATTTTATGATTGCCCAACTGTAGTGATAGTTAGCATCTTTATCATGTCACATAATTATTATTTCTTTTTCTGTGGTGAGAATAATTAAGATCTAGTCTCTTAGCTAGTTTGGCAATTATAATACAGTATCATTTGTATATTCAGTACACTGTGCTTTATAGATCTCCTCGACTTACTTATCTATTGGTTGCAACTTTCATGGTTTTATCTACTCTAAGTATTAATGACTAAAAGATATGTGTTAGATATTTCCCACAAATACTTGCATTTGTCAATTTCTCTTTGTAGTTCTTTTTGTTTATATGTTATTTATTTTGAGGCTACAATATCAAATAATATGAACCTGTAAATGTGATGTTCTTTTGATTATATCTTGTTATTTTTATAGAGTTTTCTTCTTTACTAGTAGTATTTTTTTCCTTTAAAAAATAATTTTGGGGGGGCGCCTGGGTGGCTCAGTCATTAAGTGTCTGCCTTCGGCTTAGGGCGTGATCCCAGCGTTCTGGGATTAAGCCCCACATCAGGCTCCTACGCTGGGAGCCTGCTTCTTCCTCTCCCACTCCCCCTGCTTGTATTCCCTCTCTTGCTGGCTGTCTCTCTCTCTCTGTCAAATAAATAAATTAAATCCTTAAAAAAAAAAAGAATAATTTGGGGGGTGCCTGGATGGCTCAGTCGGTTAAGGGTCTGCCTTCAACTCAGGTCATGATCCCAGGGTCCTGGGATCAAGCCCCATGTCCAGCTCCCTGCCCAACAGGGAGCCTGCTTCTCCCTCTGCCACTCGCCCTGCTTGTGCTCTCTCTCTTTCTCTCTCTGTCTGTGTCAAATAAATAAAAATTTTTTTTTAAAAAAAGAATTTTGTCTGACATTAATTATGGCTTTATTACTTTCTTTTGGTTAAATTTGCCTGGTTGTCCTGAAACTCAGACTAGATATATTTTGGACTTGCTCTGTTTTCTTTATGTCTTAAAAGTATTTCCCATCTTTTTATCTCTATTGCTTTATTCTGTGTAATTTCTCTTTTTGCATAAGAATTTTCCATTTTATTAATTCTGTCCACCATGGTATCTATCTGCTACTTTTAATCCCTACATTGAATATTTACTTTTAATTATTATATTTTTATTTCTATATCTCTTTTCCTAAATCTCTTAATCCCTTGCTTATTAGTGATGTTTTTACCTCCCCATCCCCTTTTAAAACTTCCTTAAACATATACATTTATTTTCTAATATGTTCTCTGTATTTGTACATTTCCAGTATCCAAGTTCCTATTGTTTATAATTTCTATGACAATGTTTGTGGTGGCTTAGTTTTTTCTCATGTGTTTTGTGATTTTTCTTTTATTGCAAACTTTTCTTCTCAATAAAACACAATCCTTTGGACTTTTCTTTTCTTTTTAAAGATTTTATTTATTTATTTGACAGAGAGAGAGACAGCCAGCGAGAGAGGGAACACAAGCAGGGGGCGTGGAAGAGGAAGAAGCAGGCTCCCAATGGAAGAGACTGATGTGGGGCTCGATCCCAGAATGCTGGGATCACGCCCTGAGCCCAAGGCAGACGCTTAACGACTGAGCCACACAGGCGCCCCTCCTTTGAACTTTTCTAATTCATTCCTCCAGGGAGGATCTGTGTTTCCTTCTGACACATGTATGAGGACATTACAGACCTGGGTCTAGTTTAAATGGGTCCAGAAATGAAAATTTTTAGCTTACAAATTTCCATATCATGTAAACGGTGTAAATTTTGATCCTAAATCCATGGCTGAAATTTCCATTTGCTACAAATTCTCAGGAGAGCTTTGGCCTCGTATTTAAATCTCTTTCAGGGGCGCCTGGGTGGCACAGCGGTTAGGCATCTGCCTTCGGCTCAGAGCGTGATCCCGGCGTTATGGGATCGAGCCCCACATCAGGCTCCTCCGCTATGAGCCTGCTTCTTCCTCTCCCACTCCTCCTTCTTGTGTTCCCTCTCTCACTGGCTGTCTCTGTCTAATAAATAAATAAAATCTTTAAAAAAAAAACTCTTTCAGACAGATTTCTTTGCTGCTTGCTTCTGTGAAGGGTTGTTTATTCAATTATTTCTAGTGGGCTTTTCCTGAGCATGGCTTTCATGCTGGAGAGTCACTAATGGAGCTTTCTGCTCTGGGACAATGCAAAGTTCCAGGAATCCTGGATATATAGGTTCTCCCAGGGCACGCAACTGCTTCTCACTTACTTCCCTAAACTCATACTCCTGTTTAATTCCTGGCAGCCCCCTCCATTTATTTACAAAGTGCTTTTAGGATCTTATCTAGCATTTTTTCAATGAATTAATTGAATTCTGAATGAATATTTTTTTAAGTAGCATTTAAATACAGTTGAAATCAGTACAGATATTTGTGGGAGAGATCATCATTTTTGCAATCTGTTGCCATTGCTGGGTGCCTCAGTGAATTGGTGGGTCCCTTCAAATGACTCCTACACCAATGATCAGAATTGGTAAATTCTGAATGGCATATAGATTGGAACCACTGTTCATGTGAGGCATGTGAAAACCCCATCCTCGCTTTCCCACTAAGTGACTTTGTTAACCTCTCTGGTGTTAAGCCACACTCTGGGGCTTGAGTTTTCTCCTCTCTAAGATGCATTGTTTTATCTAGTGTATCTTCTTGAGCAGTATGTGTTACAGAGGTTCTGGGAGATACTGAGCTCTTTGACACCTACCCACTGGCAGCAGGAGCCCCTTGCCAGTCATCTGTAGTCTTCAACAGTCTCATCTCTGTATCCCGGTGTGCTACACAAATACCATTTTCTGTGTGCACTCTGTTGTGGAAAAGGTTAAAAAGTATGGTCTAGAAAATCTCTAACAGTCTCTCTGTCTCTAAAATTCTTGATTCTAAAGTTAACTTTAGAAGTGATTAACTATTAACGCATTTTTCTTCTCTGGACACTTGTTCGGTGAATGAGCATATTGTACCCAAGAGAAGGGAGGGTGGGTTTTACGTAGAGTTACTTTGAACTGAAATCTTCAAAAGGAGTTGCATATCTTTTTGAATGAGGAAAATCCCAAGAATCTTGGGCTAAGTGACTTGTTCAGAGCCAGTAATGCCAATCTAGGATAATAGTTCTGCTGATTTGAACAAGCAAGACACTTGATGGCTCCTTGGACACAAATCATATTTTTTTTATGACTAGTTTCATTGTGCTGCTTCTCCTCTTCATTTTTCCCCCCATGAGTACAGTATTATAGAGACAGCTTACATGACTTCATGTCCTTTTCTTCCTTTTTTTTTTTTTTGGTCTATATTTAATAGTTTATGCCTTTGTTTTACTTTATGTTTTCAATCCCTCCATTTCCCTGGTATTTTGAACAGCTTGAAATAACAGAAGCTGATTTCACTTCTCAAAGATTCGTATGCATAAAACCTATGAGAAAAAATGATTGGTTTTATTAATACCTGAAAGCATGGGTCCCAACATGCTCTACTTCTGGCTGTTTCCAGCATGATCCTGAGTCATGCTTTAAGAGGAATGTTTAGCACTCAGCAACCCAGAGTTCAGTCTGGCCTGGAACTGAACTGCGTTCAGTCTGGCATTGTTTATGTTGGGATGTAGCATGTTTTTAAAACAACAGATTCCTGTCTCCACTCCACTCCTACGAAATCTGAGCCTCCATTCGTGGGGGTCAGAGAATGCAGTTTTACAAAACTTCAGTTTTAGCTTTTGGGACGACTTCTCTGGAAACAGCTGAAAGAATGAATCACTTGGCTGAACAATGGAGGAAATGTTGGAAAAGACTCATAGATGATATATACATATATTTGTCCTTGAAGAATATATCAAATATTTGCCTGATGAGGAAGACTGGGGCAGGATATTTTGGTCAGAAGGAGTGGCATGAGTCAAGAGTGAGACTCCATGGCATATCTTTGAGAACTGTGAATGGTCTGGTGTGACCGGGCTGATCCCCAATACAAGAGGTAGAAATGACAGAAGATGGGTCAGAGAAGTATATTAGGACTAAATTGTGAAAAGTCTTGAATGATAAGGAATTGCATGTTATTTCATAGGCAATAAAAGTCACCAAAAGATTCATAAACATGACAATAATGTAGCAAGATTTTCATTTGATGATATAATCATGGCAGCAATATGGAGGGTGAATTGAAGGGAAAAGAAATTGGTGGCAATGAGACCAATTACAGATTACTAGAGTAGTTCAGAAGAATGATTATAGGGCAGTAGCCAAGGACAAGGAGAAATGGGGCATAGATTTGAGATTATTCATTCACTCAGTAAATATTTGTTGACTATTTATGTGGTAGGCCGTGTGCTAGCTGCTAGAAAAAAAAAACAAAAACAAACCAAACTATGAATGTTCTAAGACAAATAAAAAATATGTACTGTGGGTGTGTGCATGTGAATGTGTTTGTATATGTATATGAATAGAAGAACTATTTTTAAAATAATGGTATTTTCTTTGTGGAAGAAATATAAATAATTTTGTTTTTGTTAGACATTATTGAATTTTCTAAGGTGTCTACAATGAGAATGTATCACATTTTTTAAGTGTTATAATTTTAAAATGTATATATTGGTTTGCCTCCCAGAATAGTAGTGAGAAGATAGATGTGTGAACAAACAACTATATAGCTCTAAGGTAATTGTTATAATAGAGAGATGTTGACAAATTACTGAAAGCATGTGAGCACTAGCATCTAAGTGTGCCGTCAAGAAGCAGGGAATCTTCATGAAGGAGGCAGCATTTCAAGTGAAGCTTGTAACATCTGTGGGAGTCCCAGAGAAGAGATACTCCAGACAAGGGGAATAGCACTGGAAGATCAATCTGAGTGAATAGGCAGGTGTCAGATTTTGAAGAGTCTTGTATTTTTTGTAAAAGTGTTCAGAATCGATCTCGTACTGCATTATGAAAATGCAAGCAGGAAAAAGACATGCAAATGTTCGTGCCATGAGTGCCATTCCAGCAGCAGCATGGAAGTTAGGTTAAGGTGATGCAGACTGTGGGATGAAATTAGAGGCAGGCAGGAAGATCAGTAAAGAGACAATTGTGATAGTTTAGGAGATAATTAACAGGCAGTAGTGATTTAATTGGTTGGATTGTGTGGGGAGGGTGTGTGCATGTGTGCACATGTGCATGACACATGTGTTTGGTGGGTAGATGGTCTTTATATGCAGTTGGAGGGGATGGTTGTGAGACTGACATCCAGTCAAGTTTTTGAAATTCAGTTTTTAGTTGTTCAGAAATAGAAGATGATAAGACACAGAACAAACTTGAATTGTTTCTCAAGACAGGGCTCTGTTGTGTCCATCATGACCATGAGACTCTCTTGCTCTCTTCCGGGCATGGTAGATTATTTTGGATCTCCAGGCAGGGTAGTTGGAAGACACCCTTCTCATTTAAGTCCATCATCATTTCCTTTTTCTTATGGTTAAGTATTGCAGACCCAGAAATGAGCCACCAAAGAGAAGTAGAAGCCTGGAATATGACATTGTTTAGCCATATCCTCTCAATTGCTATAAGTCATATTGGTTATATCTTTTTGTTTCTTAAGAAAAAATGCAAAGAAATTAGCAGTTAGGCTTTCAAAGTTTTCTTGATCTTGTCTTCTTAGATGCAAGAGGTGAGTGGATTTTAAGAGAGACATGTGGATAAATTTTTAAGGTTTTTTTTTTCCTGAAAGAATAAGTGAATCATAAGGTCTGATTACTTATTTATTTACTTAAAAAAAGATTTTATTTATTTATTTGTCAAAAGAGAGAGAGAGAGAGAAAGCACAAGCAGGCGGAACAGCAGGCTGAAGGAGAGGGAGAAGCAGGCTCCCCGCTGAGCAAGGAGCCTGATGTGGGACTCAATCCCAGGACCCCAGGATCATGACCTGAGCCAATGGCAGCTGCTTAATCCACTGAGTCACCCAGGTGTCCCTGGTCTGATTATTTAAATACCAACCTCTGGTAATGATAAAATTGCAACAGATTCACATATCTTTTCGAATTCTTATTCTTAGGAGAACTAATACTTGTGTCTATTGCATAGGAGTCGTTCTAGTACTTTGCATATTTTAATGGATTTAATGTGCACAATAGCTCTGAAGGTGAGGTAGGTACTATTGTCATATACCCTTTTATAGATTAAGAAGTTGCAAAATAGATTAAGCAATTTGCCCTAGTAAGCAGCAGTTTGACTTAAAAGTTTATGAGCTTAATCCTGATGCTTTAGTATATATTAGTTACTTTTAAAGAATTGATGAAAAATCATGGTAAGGGTTATAGATTTATTTTTTGAGTTATAGATGTATTTTTAAAGAGTTTGAAAATATATACAAAATATTATAGGTGCCTCATTATATATCTTTATAAAGAATGTACAAAATCATTACATTTTTAAAAGTATTTTATGTGTCTTTTGATATTCACAACAACCTTAAGGATAAAGCAGAGAACAATATTTTGTCCCCATTTTTAAAGGAGAAAATGAAGTTCAGCAAGATTAAATTATTTACCTAAGGTTGCACGGCAAATAGTAAAGTTGGGACAACAATTTAGATTTGTCCAGTGTTTTTCCCATCAGGCCATCTTTCTACTTTCATAAACAGCAATCCCATGGCACCTTTGCAGGGTAGAGGAAACGTGGGGCAAAATGTGACATTTCTTGAAATCGGTGTTTTGCTCAATCACAGAAAAGTGCAAAGTAAGGTAAATATTTACTACTGGTACTGTATTTAATACCAAATCTAAATTTGAAGGGAACAGTAGCTAAATCATTTTATTTATTTATCTATATATCTATTATCTACTATCTATCCATCTAACTATCAGAACTACAAGATCCAGTCTTACCAATCCAGTTTTAGAAATGATGGTTTTTCAAAATGAATATTTTGGAAATTAGACTATCTTCAATGCCTGTTGTTCTTTTAAATATTTTTTCTTAAAGTGTTTCTGAGAAGAATCAAAAAATTTTATTTGATCTTATTTAAGGCCATTCTAAAAACCAATCTCTCAATGTTATTCACTGAGAGTAGTTTTGAGATAATTAATTGTGATTGTATCACTGATTAGTACAGTTTATTCCTTCTGATTTTTTGTTTGTTTTTTAAATTCACAATTCCCTTTGGAAGTTAATCATCCTGCTTTGCTGCAGATTGTGCATTAATAAAATCATAGTGTTTAGAATGTTCTAGAACCATCCTTTCCAAGTTGCTACTTCAGTTCAGTAAACCATGTTTCCTTCCAGGCATAGTGATTTTCTGGAACTTACTCTGAGAGCAAGAGCAATAGAAATGTCCTGAGTTTGTTACAAATCTGGGAAATAACTATAGGAGAAAATTTATGAATGAGATATATAGAAAGACAAATAAATTGAGGGAATGGACAGGGTAGAGAGGAAGATGGTAGCAGTAGCTAAAAAATTAGGACAACTTCTTTCTTGCTAGTTTACTCTTCCTGCAGAAAAAGTCTAATCACTATGCTCTCAAAGGACTTAAGAACATGCTTTTTGGCTAGCAGCCATGCTGTGGAAACATCTGCTGCTCTTCATCCTTGAATTAAACTTGGTTTGCAGTGAAGCAGACCAGATGATGAAGGAAAGGCTAGTTAATGAAGAGAGAGCATGCATACACACAGGCTGGCCTGGTGCATGACAGGGGTGGGAGAGGGACAAGCAGACTTGTGCTGAGCCCTATGCGGGGTTCCATCTCATGACCCTGACATCATGACCTGAACCTAAATCAAGAGCTGGACACTTAACCCACTGAGCCACCCGGCTGCCTGTGACAGGGGATTTTTAAGTTGGTGCTGTAGTGTCCATGTATATAATCACTCCATAAATTTCCTCACTTTTTTATCATGAATGGGACAATCCTCTTTTTCACATATACTTCTCAGCATGCAATCATTCTTATTCTGATGGCTGTTTTTTCTATTTACCATATCTCCCATGCCAAAACTGTGGTTGTTACGTGTGGGGAAGGAGAAGTAGTATAGCTGAGGTAATGGAAAATCCACCATTCCTTGTCTCTGTCCTCCTATAGGAAGTCTTATATATGTCTTCCTAAAAGCCAAGGAAATTCTCCAATTTCCTAGATTTTATTTAATTTTCTCTTTCCCTTCTATGTTCTTACAGCATTTAACTAATGCTTCTGATATGGAATCTGCTATCTAATACAAAAGTTTTATATTTGTCTCTACTGCTTGATAATAGCCGTCGTATTATATCTATCTTTGTATTCTCTAACACCCAGCAAAATTACTCCTTGTACATAGTAGACATTTAATAATTGTAAAATGAATCAATGAGATCACTATTTCCATATATTTTCTCTAGTTCTTTTTTTTTTTTTTGCTATGCATCAGATATATTCTTATATCATACTTTTTTAAGAAACAAAATTAGATTTTATTTGAAGAATATGCTAAATCCTAGATAATTCCTTTCTTGATGATCAGGATAATAGTCCACCAGTAGCAAGCTCCTGAGAGATTTTTAGAATCATACTATAAGCAGATACCAGTGAGTCCAGATGTACATTAGGAAGAAAAGTCACCATTAGTTGAATATCACATTTGGTGCAAGGCTTGCCCTGGTCCTGTTCTTGTAAGGTTCTATAAGCCCTGTTCTTGACTGGCAGGTTGGTTAGCCTTTATGCTTTGGCTAGGGAATGGGGTGGTTACTGATGGTGATAGCTGTGGACATACTAGGCACTGTACTTTCCACATGCATTATTCCATCGAATTCTATGGTGCAGGCACAGAGAAGGTAAGTATCACACATTAGCATGTGAGGGAGCCTGGTACCCAAACCTCCCACAGTTTGCCTCTAGCCCTTATGCTTAACCACAACATATTCTGTTTCTGTCAAGTTTCCCTTTCTGGAAAAAGAGAATGAATTGAAATGTTAAATGGCAAATTGAATTTTCTCATGGAAATAAAATTAGCATAGGGCATTATTTGCTATGTGTTTTTAATGACCATTGACCTTATTTTTAATAGAAGTGACTCTGAGTGTATTTAACCTATTGATTAGTGTGCACAGCAAGTAACAGTATATGTACATGAATTAAACAGGGCAACTAAGTAATGAAACATTTTAAATTATAATAAATGTATACTATTTCATTATACCATTTGGAAGAGTTCTTATCTTCTTCATCGGTGCCTTATTTTCTACAAATCAGAAGACAAAGCAATAGTTTTTATTATAACTATGTAATCCAGAAAAGCTTCTGTGGAGGGATATTTATAGGCATTTTCAAGGAGGATTTTGTGAATTCTGAGTCACTTCATAGATTTTTGCAGTTTTCCTTTTCATTCAACAAAGCTTCCTACAAAAAGAACAAACAGAGATCAAATTCTTCATTATTATACATCTTTCAAAATGAAGATCTTTCTACTTTTATTTTATAATTTTTTTAGATCTTTCTATTCTTGACTTGTTATTTCACTGTCATTCATAACTTTATCTTGGAACCCTACCTGAATTTTGAATTATTGAATTCTATATCACAAATTCACTATGTACTTGACCTATGAATAACATGGGAGTTAGGGGCACCAACCCCCATGCTGTTGAAAATCTCTGTATAATTTTTGACTCCCCCAGAGCTTAATTGTTAATAGCCTACTGTTGACATATACATTGCTGAAGAAAAGTCTTTTCTTATATAAGCTGTTTGATTAGTATTTTTTGGCGTTTTGAGACTGAAAGAGATATACATGATACAAGAAATAAGCACAGTGTTGTCTGGGACCCAACAGAGGGCTATCTGATCCAGTCTTGAGAGTTCAGAGACATATTCCCAGAGGGAGTGAGATTTGTATAGCCTGTCAAAGATGGGGCAGAATCATTTTATTTTTTGTAAGGATGGGTCCACGTGGGCTAAGGTAGGCAGGACTGACACAGAGAAATTCACCCCTTTTCCCTAAATTCCTTTACCTCCCCCCCGCCCCCCAGAGAAAAGTTGTTGCCTGGAAAATCCAACAGAAGCTTCTAGTCCAGGGAAGCCTCAACCACATTTTGAGCCACCTCCCTACCTTACATAATTTACCAAGTACCATATATATACATTCCAAAGTCAAATTGCACTAAATCAAGGACAGTGGATTGAAGATACGGTGAAGTCCTGAATTTGGGGTGGAAGACAAGGATTTTATGTTTGGTGTCATTACTTGAGTAATGTTACTAACCATTGCAGGGGAGCTGTTAAATATTCCTACCTCGATTTCCTTTCAGGCAGCATGAAATTTGTATTGTCTCTCATGTGATATTAATCAGTACCAAAAAAAGGACTCAGAATGCTTGGAGCAAGGAGTACTAAGAAAATTTATTTTCTTATTCAAGATACATATTCGGCTACATTTACCAGAAAACACATTTCTTTGTACTAATCCATAATTTAGGTATTAGGTTATAGAGAAAAACCAGCTGTATTTTTCTGATGAAATAAAATAAACTTTTGCTCCTTTGGGCTTATGTTTTAAACTATCAGACCTAATTCTTGCTAATGTGTCTTTTTTACAATAGATGTGGTGTACATGCTACAAATCATGTGACCGTTATTAGACTATTTCCCAAGGAATCTGATGCATCAAATGGGGCTGAGGGAAAGACAGTCCTTTGTTCATTTGTACCAGATTCCAGAAATCTACTAGTTCTGAGGAAAAAACTGAAAATGTATTTATTTGTAAGTTATTTTATGTTTTTCAAGATACTTTTAATCATCTATTAATTTAATAATTCCCCACAATAATTCTGTGAGTTAAGTATTATAATTTTCCCCATTTTATACTTTGGGAAAGTAAGGAGGTTCAAGAGTGTGGCCTAAGACCCAGGAGTTACTGGAGTAGAGTCAGGTCATGTGGGCTGCCTCACAGGCAAGAGATTGTGCCTGTGCTAGCCTCCTCCTTGTGGAAAACTGCTTCTCTACCCTCACCTCCAGTGTGTGTTCTAACTGGGAGCTCTCTCATCCTGTGACCTCAGTCCCGTGGGCAACACTAACTGACCTTGGAGTGGCCACTTGACCTAAACTGGACTAATAATAACCCTCCTGACCTAGCTTATGAATACATGAAGGGAGTCAAGACAATTAGAAGTTTTCCTCACATTTTTTTTGAATCTGGATGAAGAGAGGGATGAAGGAAAATGAGGGAGGTGATGTGGAGAGAGAGTCCTCTTCTCTGGCTGGAAAGCTGTTCCTATGGGAGCCAGAAGAAGCCACTGAAAGATGTCATGGTAGGCACATTGAGAGTACTGGTCCAAGAGAAGGAAGCTGACCTGGCAGCGCGAATGTCCCTGATCCAGTTTTCCCTCATGACAACTGTGTTTTTAACCTGCTGCCTGTCTGGTTTCCTGAGCCAATAAATACCTCCTTTTCCTTTGACTAAGCTAGTTCCAGCTGGGTTTTTGCAACTTCCCACAAGGGTCCTGACTCACACAACTACAAAGAGGCAGAACCAGAATTCAAATGGACTTTCTTACTCCCATCTCCACTCTAATTCCACCAAACTACAATATCTGTCATGCCTCTGTTCTAGGGTTCTCAGGTCCTTCTGGAATTAACATTCATTTATACTAGCGAGACTAGATAAGTTGTGCCAGGTGCAAGTTTCTGGCTTTCTCTCGTGGCTCTTAGGATTTATGCTTCCTGAACATTCCAGAGCGGTATTTCTGGTAAGAAAAACTAAACAGCCAGGTGGACTCAGGAGAAGCTAAGTTCTGGGCTGAAGTAAGTTGTTCAGATTTTGCACATTTAAACTGCCTGGAACTCTTTGCTGTTAGGTCTCAGATCCCATTTTCCCCCTTGCAATAATAAAAGCCAAAAAAGTGGAAACATGGGGGATTTTTTTTTCAAATATGGATTGTGATGGTCTCCCAGAAGAATTAATTTTAGAACTATAGCCTGATCATTTGATGTAACTATAGCCTTTGCTCACCATATTCACTAGAATAAGATGGTCCATTCTTCCTGAATGACAGGAAACAGTTCTTCACTCTTCTGAATTCATTATATATGTTACCATTGCATATTCCAACATCTTCTAAAATCTTTTCTCTAATCCATTCCACTTGTTTTTTCAATAAAAGATTTTATTTATTTGAGAGAGAGAGCAAGAGAGAGAACAAGCAGGGGGAATGAGCAGAGGGAAAGGGAGAAGCAGACTCCACGCTGAGCAGGGATTCTTACGTGGTGCTCGATCCCAGGACCATCAGGACCTGAGCCAAAGGCAGACGCGTAACCGACTGAGCCATCCTGGTGCCCCTCCATTCCACTTGTTTTATGGAAAATCTTGGGTATTTTGATGTCATGGAGTCCTTGACCCAGATTCTTACTTTCAAATAACATAAATACAGATTTACACTAAAAAAGCATGTGCATTTATATACATATAATGCATGCATTATATATACAATTAATATAGACTTATCTTTAACAAATTACAAGATTTTTTTGGCATAGAAGTAGGACACTCAATTAAACGATTTTTTTAAGCCTCATAGTTCTTATATTCTTCATAATAACTCTCCGTGATTGATGTCTTTTTAAATTCAATTCAACTTAGAGGTGAAGAAATTCATTTAAAAGGACTACATTATGCTCTCTATAGTCATAAATTAATATATTCATAGGATATATCATTTATGACAAGAAAACAGTTCTGCTTAGTTGTTCTTGGCCATTTGGATAGGGCCATTTTCATTGAACTAATTGGCATAATAGCAACGACAACAGTAACAACAACAAATACCTATTCAACAGAAATTCAATGAAGAATATTAAAGACAAAACCAACCTGAGATCCATAATTCAATTAAGAGAGTGACCAAGATTACAGTGAAGAGTTTTAGAAGGTCAAGTCAAATTCTGCTTGTGTTCTCACTGACCTGCAATGCTGTGTGACAGGATTCAGTGCCAAGTCAGTTTTAGCTGTCTCTTTTTTCCTTACCACGCTTGCAGCCTCTACTGCCATCAGTAGAGGCAAGAAAAGGCAATGGAAGCCAGAGGCAAAAACAATAAAAGCAGACCCTTGCTTGAGTTTTCAAGTTACTCATCACCCTGGTTTATAGACTTTCCGTGAATATGTATGTGATTTCGTTTTCATTGCCAAGTCACCTGATTTCTCAAGTCCTGGCTTAGGAAATGAGATGAGCAGGGAGGAGTGCCATTGGCTCACGGAAAACAGTGTTTGTTACAAGTGCCGTTTGTTTTATTTTTACTGTACAGCGTATAATGTGCCATATAATTACAAGGCTTGATTATTTATAGTCTGAGGTCAAAGAAGGCAAGGATTAGTCTCTATTTTTTTATTCCCAATTTTCCTATAACAGTTCTGCTTTGCTACACTCTTACATTCCAAGATATGATTTGCCAGAACAATGATGGACATTTTGATGTCTGATGCACAAATAATCTCTCCAGAATAACTGGAAATTTTAATATTTTGGGTATCTGAAATAATACATAGAGGTAAGCTATAGAATTTGGTGTAGAATTTATGTTTTTCTCTAAAGAGAGGAAAAACACTAGATGTGATACCTACTCTAAATTTGGTGTATGACTTTGAAGAATTTAAGAAATCATTTCTTCCTAAGGAATTTGTTAAAGGCTCTGAGTAGCTGAAAGTCAACAATAAAATTACTCTCAACTACTACATTATGTGGGTCCACACTTTCCTCACTTACAAAAACCAAATTTAATTATTATGCATCAGATACTGCATTAATTGCTATATATATTTATATTATATATATATGTAATTTTTATACATGTATTTTCCTTGTTTATTTTTTTTTTTAAAGATTTTATTTATTTATGTGACAGAGAGACAGCCAGTGAGAGAGGGAACAGAGCAGGGGGAGTGGGAGAGGAAGAAGCAGGCTCCCAGCGGAGGAGCCTGATGTGGGACTCGATCCCGGGACGCCAGGATCATGCCCTGAGCCGAAGGCAGACGCTTAACGACTGCGCTACCCAGGCACCCCATATTTTCCTTGTTTAAACTTCACAGCAATGTGCACGCATTAGGCATAACTACCCCCATTTTGCAAATGAGAAGTCTGGGAATATGCAATTAAATAGCTTTCCCTCACCTGCAGCTAGTAAACAACTAGGAATACATACTTAACTTCCTTGGGGGGGCTTATTAAAAATAACAGTAAAACAAATGTTAAAATTTACATTCTGCAATATTGTGGAAAGGAGATCTGTCTGGAGCCCTAATTCTTCCTCCTCACTAATCTGCACCCTAGTAAGTGAGGGCATTCCTCCTGAGCTAGAGCTCCAAACTTTTGCTATATTTGGTGAGAATTCTTTAATTAAGCTAGCAGATTAGGACATAAATTCATGAATATACTGTAATGGTTCAAAAACAGACACTGGCACACCTACCTCCAGCTAGACAAAGAGCCACAGTTTGAAAACTTGTTTGTGTGGACATCATTGAACCCTACCTCTTGAATTAACTATTACAGTGCCTGTGTTGGAATAGCTCAAAAAGAACATTTCTAGAGGACATATTTGTAATGTAGTGGTAGAGATACTCTGATAAAGAGTGGATTACTTTTGCTTTATGGGTATTTTTTTTTTTCTCCTTAGTCACCTACTACTGTTAGCTGGTGATAATTATAAATAAGAAATTGTCTCATATTTTTAGGATTTCTTAGTATTAGATCATTGTTTCTAGATGGAAGGAAGTTGAGTGTTTGGAACTTAAGTGACTTACTCAAGATTACAACAGAGTCAGCCAAAAGAGAATTAAGAGACTTCCCTGTTATAAGTGTTAGACGCGGGCAACCCAGTCTGCCTTTTTTCCAATGCTCCCCCTTCAAACCCATGGGCTTTTCATGCAGGGCAAGTGGGCTTGTTCTTGGGTCTGACCACCACTGCTGCTCTCTGAAATGACATCAACTTGAATTAGGGTTTATTTCATATGGTCGGCATATAAACTTGGTTTTATTATGAGATGTCAAATCTAAAAGTGAAGATTCCCTGTCAGTTGCTAATTTCTTTGGACAAACTTTGCCTTAAGTGTTGACTGTTCCTGGAGAACAAAGGTTTTGAACTTCAGGCAGTCTTGAGTCAAGCTGTAAATAGGCATAAGGAATGAGACAGCATGACCCGTTGGCCTCTTATTTTGAAACATAGTTTGCTCCCACTGGGTAACTAGCTACCTGGTATGATGCAATGTTTCAGGAAGGGCACTGTTAGCTCCGACTCACACAGGTATCCCTGTTGTCTGGGCATGAGTGATTTCTATAATTCATTTATCATGCAATGAGATTTTATTCGTAGTGCTTTAGAGCTTAGAAATTAATTCTGAATATGTACTGATAATTATCCGGTTTATTTTTCCTTGTCTATTCCCAATTTTGTATTATCGTATCATTTCCTGTATAGCAGTTGTCTTTATCACAATTTTCCTCGCGAGCTTTGATTACATACAATTTGCTTTGTTGAATTATACTTTGATACCTTTCATGGGGCAAGCCAGAGATGACACCAATTGAGCTGGAAGGACAGGCCTCTTTGTTGGTTTCTTTTGGTACAGTAGACATTGATAGACAGTTTTACTTTCCATAAGTATCACCTTTTACTTCCCCTTTCACAGAATCCTGTAGGGTCCCCATGGAGTGACAATATTGCTGATGAAATAAAATTTGAACTTTTAAGAATGTTTCTAAAATTCATCTTATCGCTTCCTACCTTCTTTATGTAATAACACTCACTACACACCAGGATACATCTTCCCTCTGACTCCTGCGTCCAGGTCATATGGTATTTCTCAAAGCTGTTGCACCATCCACTAGTCATTCTTAGAATGTACTTCCCCCTCTTCCCTAACTTCTGCTCCTTTAAAAATGCTATAAAATGTCCTTCTGTAGATTTCTTCTTGCCCACAATACTTACTGAACTTATTGTCTTCAGCAAGTAAAGAACAGAAAGAAGAGGAGGGTAAGTGTGATAAGTATGGCCCTACTCACCACTTTCCATCAGTGATCAGAAAAAACACCAATATTCCCCCAACCATATATGCCAACTTACTACTTCTGCAACGTCATATTTTGCCTTCTTTCCTATTAAAAGAGATTCTTTGTCCACACTCCTATTTATTTATTTTTTTTTTTTTTGGGTTTAGAAATTCTTGAAATGTTTATTGAGCTAGATTTAGATGTGATTACAGCACATTTCCAGTGCTCAACCAGGGGTGTGTATCAGAATTACCTGGAAGAGCTTTTTAAAACTCTTGTTTTTTTTTTTTTTTTTTTTAAATGATTTTTTATTATATTATGTTAGTCACCATACAGTACATCCCCGGTTTCCGATGTAAGGCTCGATGATTCATTAGTTGTGTATAACACCCAGTGCACCATGCAATACGTGCCCTCCTTACTACCCATCACCGGTCTATCCCATTCCCCCACCCCCCTCCCCTCTGAAGTCCTCAGTTTGTTTCTCATAGTCCATAGTCTCTCATGTTTCATTCCCCCTTCTGATTACCCCCCCTTTCTTTATCCCTTTCTTCCCCTACCGATCATCCTAGTTCTTATGTTCCATAGATGAGAGAAATCATATGATAGTTGTCTTTCTCTGCTTGACTTATTTCACTTAGCATTATCTCCTCCAGTGCCGTCCATGTTGTAGCAAATGTTGAGAACTCGTTCTTTCTGATAGCTGAGTAATATTCCATTGTATATATGGACCACAACTTCTTAATCCAGTCATCTGTTGAAGGGCATCTCGGCTCCTTCCACAATTTAGCTATTGTGGACATTGCTGCTATGAACATTGGGGTGCATATGGCCCTTCTCTTCACTACGTCTGTATCTTTGGGGTAAATACCCAGTAGTGCAATGGCTGGATCATAGGGTAGCTCAATTTTTAACTTTTTAAGGGACCTCCACACTGTTTTCCAGAGTGGCTGTACCAACTTGCATTCCCACCAACAATGTAGGAGGGATCCCCTTTCTCCACATCCTCTCCAACAATTGTTGTTTCTTGCCTTGTCTATTTTTGCCATTCTAACTGGCGTAAGGTGGTATCTCAGTGAGGTTTTGATTTGAATTTCCTTGATGGCTAATGATTTTGAACATTTTTTCATGTGTCTGTTAGCCATTTGTATGTCTTCATTGGAAAAGTCACACTCCTATTTAAAGTCAAGCCCTCCACCCATGCACCGGATCCCATCCTGTCTGACAGCCTCACTTCATTCAGGTTCTCTGCTTTGTTGTCATTAGAAAGACTTTCTCTAACAATCTAAAATAGCAGCTCCTCCGCATCATTACCTTCCATCCCCTCGGCCTGTTTTATTTTTCTGCAAGGCATTTATAATGACCTGAAATGGTATTATACATTTATCTGTCTCCTTCCACTTAGAACAGAGGTTGGCAAACTATGGCTTGAGGGCTAAATTAGCCTGCCATCTGTTTTAATAACTACAATTTTATTGGAACGCAACCATGGCCACTTGTATGTCTTTCAGTGACAGCTTTCCCACATATAATGGCAGAGTTGAGTAGCTGTGACAGAGACTGTGAGACCCACAAAGCCTCAAAATATTTGTTATTTGGGACTTTATAGAAGATGTTGGCCAACCTCTGCATAGGAATATAAACTCCACAAAGGAAAGTATTTTGTTTTGTTCCCTGCCTTAACCCCAGTGCCTAGAAGAATGGCTGGCACTTAACAGAGGCTCAGTAAATATTTGTGGGCAAGAGAATGAGTGGTGATCCTCCACAGCACCATCTTATCCTTCACCCTCTCTGATTCAGTCTTCGGTTTTGAGTACCGTTCCTCCATTTTCCATAATCTCTGTCATCTGATTTGTTTCTGCCATTAACCTTTTTTCTTCATATTCATCAAATTTCCATTTGGAGGAAAAGTCCTAAAAATAGCTCGATAAATTTTGGAAATAAAGGTTAGCTTAAGGGAATTTGCTCTTTGGCAATAGTATTGAAAATGTGTCCACTGTTTCTTTGCTACCATCTGTATTGTTGTGTTCATTTTGGAGCAGAGACTCTGTCAGGAAGAAATGCTATTTCTTTTGATAGTTATTCTTCACAAACAGTTACCTAGCCTATTGCTCAATACTCTTGGTAATGTTTGCTAATAATGATGGCATTTTTTGCTAATAATGTTGTCATTCTTTACCATTTTATTTATTTCATATTCTATGGAGTTTAATTTCTGTAGAGTTATCCCCTCTTATATTTTGTTGACTGAGCATGTTACTTGTTATTATTAATGCGTATTATGCTTACCCTATCTTCGGTTTTTGCTCATGAGACTTTATCCAAAAAGTAAACACTCCTGACACATGCAGTTCTTTTGATTTCACAACTTATCCATGCCGGAGATACTTTCCATACTAACTTTGATTTCTTGCAGATGTGAAATAAAACCAGTACTAAATAAATGAACTTTCTATGTCTATTCTTAAAACAAAAGAAAACAAACAAAAGTCTCTGCTGGATCTGATTACTCCTAGGTGACTAAAAATTCTGTGAACCTGTGGAGACTGGAATGTACTGGCAGCAAAGAGCCTGGGTTATCTATTGGAATCTTGGATTGTGTTTTTGAAATAGGAAGTTAAAACTCTAATGTGTCCAAAAATAATCTCAAGTGCAAGTTATTATTGTTCCCTTAGAGGGAAATTCACAATTGCATAACATCTTATAAAGGTAAAACTGTAACTCTCAATATGCAATTATTCATGTGTTATGAGTGGCTGCATCAAATCTGATCCATCAGAGCTGTCCTGACATGATCATTTCCATGATTTGATTCTAACACCCAAGAGACTTTCATGGTGCATCAGTTAAGGTGATTTGCTGCTATCTTGTCATGAGTAGTGATGACAATTCTTGATCCTTCTCTCTGTGTCAACCTCTGACCTCATTTATTTAATTGAGTTCAGAGATTTACTCCTGGTAGTTCTCCAGTTCACATTCAATCTGACCTGTAGCTCTAATTTCTTGGTTATAATTTATATGTGTCTTATAAATTATGATAATGACAGAGATGCCTGATGAAAGATATTTACTTTTAAATATCTAAGTAAATTTCTAAGTTTATTTCAAAATGTAACATATGTAAATAATAAAAGTTTTATCTTTAATAATAATGGCATCTCTAAGTAACTTTGATGTATTCTAATTTTCTAAATACTGAACAGGTAAGGACAACTAAGATACTAGAAAATAAAAAGATTAGCCTATCCCATGCAATGGAAAGGTTTTTTTAAGCTGTTGTTTTTCATTTTGTATTTGAGTTCCAATAGATTGTTTTTGCTTGTTTTTCATAAATCTCTGATATTAGGTACTCAGAATAAACTAAATTTATAAAATCTCCCAAGGTTATTGTGCATGTTTCAAATTTTCTGGTGAAACAGAAACTACATAGTATATGACAGTGTGGTAGAGTTGAATCAGTTCCTAGGAATCAGGAGACCCAGTCCTGGAATAGCTTCTATTGTGTGATGCTAAATAGGTCACATAACTTCCCTGGGATTTGGTTTCCTCATCAGTAATGGGAAAGGGTTGAATTAGGTGATCCTCTCTTCCCTTCCAGATTACTAGTCTCACACTCCATTTTAGGGCCTCTGGAAAGGCTTTGTGTTGTGGAGGAAAAAAATTCACAAGCTGGAATCCAGGTATATATTCCTACTTCCATTTTTTATTATTTTCAATATTTCCTTCAAAATGAGGATAAAATTTAATTTATTTAGCTTATTCGTCTTTTGTTATTCAAAGGCACACCCAACCATGGGGTCAGTGAGAAAATGTTCAAACATTTGTAAACAATCAACTTTCCTAACATGAAGGCCAACTCAGCGGAATCTTAAACAGGGCAAGGCAATGAAAACAGTCTAAGCCCTGCCTTGGACTCCTTTAAGGGGTCCAAAATTCAGATTCGTTGTTAACTGTATCTTCTTCATCTCTGTTTCTTCTACAACCATGTTTTATTGCTTAAGGCAAAGAGAGTAGAAAAAGACAATGCAGCTGACTCATTGAAATACAAATCTCAGCGTAATGATTTAAACCCTTGGGCGCTGTGTGAGGCCGAACCCCAGGCAGGATGATCAGCAACTTGACTTAATAGGAGCCTGCACACGCTGTGAAGGGCGACCTGGTGTTCTGGGCACCCAGATTGAGCCTGTTGCTAAAAACAACTCACAATGTTGCTTGGAAAAAAGCCTTGATTGTATTCACAAGCTGGAATACTCAGGCTGTGAGTTATATGAAGGTGGGAATGAATCCAGAGAGGTGAGCAAAGGACATCATTTGAGGGTTTTTCCTGACCTGGATGAACCTTGGGGTTAATTTTTGATTCTTTGCAGTTTTATGGGGATGGGAAAGGAAGCCCAGGGCTTGCCTAACATGGGAAGCTTAGTAAGAGACACACCCCCTCCATAAAACTGTACTCTAATTAAAAAGACTGTACTCTAATTAAAAGGGTGAACCAGAAATAAACTTGCATGTACCATGCACACTGCCCCTCCCTAGGTATTTAAGAAAAATCACCTGTATTAAACCTTGATGATAAACTGAATTTTAAAAAATCTCCTGAGTATTTCTAACCATAACCTAACTCTCATATGTGTTTGAAGACAGAACTCCCACTACCAGTGGTGTCCTGAAACATCTTAAGCCAAGTTAGTTTCAAGTGTTCTAAGACTGGCAGTGCTAAGGCACTTGACAGAAACAAGTGGGAATCTCTTTCAGACCTTAAAGAGTCTCCACTGATAAAGGCCCAAGGGATAGGAGCATCTCATTAAAACACACACACACACACAAGCAAAATACCAAGAGTGAGAGCCAAGAGATAAAAGACAGAGAAGTCTGCAAACATTTTGCAGCTAATAGACACATATATTAAAAGAAGTGTGAGTTACAGATTTTAAGAAATAAAAAAGAAGAGTTTTAAAATTATAAGTAAAGAGCAAGCACAATTAAAATGGAATCAAATCAACCAGAGCCTACAGAAATAAACCATATGCGTGAAATGAAGAACTAAATGTATGGGTTCAATAGTGGGTTAGACACAGTTCACGAGAGGGTTAATACTCTAGACCTGAAGATATTACCAACTCAGTGAGTAAATAAGAAGGAAGGTAAAAAGGAGAGGATGAGAGAAATGGAGGCTGAATCCAAAAGAAGTCTAGTCAGCATCCCAGGAGAAGACAGCGAATGAGACAGCAGCATTTTCTGAAGAGATAATGATTGAGACCTGATAAGAGATATCAGGAAAACTAAAGAAGCCTAACAGGATCTATAAAATGATATCTATACCTAAATGTATCACAGTGAAATGCTAAGATTTAAAAAAAGTCTTAAAAGCAGTTCTGGGGTGGGGGATGTTGGGGTGAGGGATGGGGCAGCAGAGAATCATAAAGTGCAAATTGCAAAAAGTACAGAAAAATCAAGTGGTGAGCATTTTGAGGCTTTTGAACTTCCAGGGTAGAGTAATAATGTGAGTTATGGGAAAGGGATGAGTAGGAGGTTTAACATGTTTCATATTTACCAAAGCTCCACTATGAACCAGGAGGCTTTAGTTGTACCACTTAATTCTCTGACAGTCTGATGATGTGGATATAGATATCCTTATCTTATAGTAAGAAAAATGAAGCTGAAAGACATTGATTTTTCAAGATCATAAAGTTAATAAGTGGTGAAAGTGAGTTTCACACCCAAGTCCATTTGCCTCCAGAGGTGGTACGTAGGGGGATTTTGCTTTATTGTTAAAAGGGACAAGAGAAAGAAAAGAATAAGTGAAAAAGGAAATAAATTCATAGTGGCATCTTTTATGGGTCCCTGGCAGAGGCACTGGGAGGAAGAGAATTCGAAGTTAACCATGATCTAGATGAACTTTATAAAAGCACGGTGAGTGGATCCTTAGCACTAACAGTTTTGGCATTCCAGTTTTCTGACATTTGAGATTGGTCACATGTATTACTTTATAACAAGGGTAGTCAATACTAAAGCTGTGTTGTTCATTCCTTAATTCAACAAATATATATTGAGCTCTCAATTCGGTCAAGAACTGTGTGGGGTGCTGGGGATGCAACAGCCCCAATCCCTGCTCTCACGGAACTTATATTCTACTAAAGGACATGCAAAATAGGAAATTTAAATGAAATATGTTGAGTGATAGGTAAAGTCAAGTTGGCGTGCTAAAGAAAACATGTAGGGGGGCGCCTGGGTGGCACAGCGGTTAAGGGTCTGCCTTCGGCTCAGGGCGTGATCCCGGCGTTCTGGGATCGAGCCCCACATCAGGCTCCTCTGCTGTGAGCCTGCTTCTTCCTCTCCCACTCCCCCTGCTTGTGTTCCCTCTCTCGCTGGCTGTCTCTATCTCTGTCGAATAAATAAATAAAATCTTAAAAAAAAAAAGAAAACATATAGGAAGCAGATAGTTTTGTTGAGGGTGGGAGGTAGGAAAGAATGATCACAAAAGTTTGAAACCTGAAAGACAGTGTTGAAAACTAAAAGTACTTGGCACAACCTTGAGTTGTTAACAGTAAGGTTGCTTTGGAAGGATAAGATGGGAAGAAAATATAACCTGTTACCCAGCATTTTTATCTCAATGATCGTTAAAGCTTGAACCCCACTAGTGGTATCTGGTGGAAGGAAAGCTGGCATGTCTGAAGGCTGTTTCATGAGAGGCTGAGAAGCCTTTTGACGCAGGATTGATTCAGAGGGACTGGGCCTTCTTCCCTTTTGCCACACAGAAGCAGATGGTAGACAAATGTCACCCAATGACAAATCTTTAATAATAATGGACCAGTGTGTGTTTTGAATATGACGTTGCATCTGTTATTTGTGTAATAGGAATTTTTGTTGATGTTTATAACCCTCACCATTTTCTAAGGAGGAAGAGTACTGGTAACGGAAGAGAGGCACAATGAGGGTGGGCCCTGCCGGGAGGGACAACGTTCCTAGTAACCTGGCCGGAAAGGGGAATCTGGAGAAGAGAAATGGAAAAACGTCAATGAGGAATTTTCAAGTGGTCAGCTGTAGAGTATGTGCTATTACTTCCCTCATCCTTTTTTTCCCCATAAAATCTTGTATAAAGTCCACAGTTCTCAGCAATACTTTTTTGTGAAGTGGATTCATTAATTTTTTTGGTGGAGAAGGAGATTGGGGAACTCAAAGAGAAGGACAAGGGAACAGATGAAATCTGGGCTACATTTACACACAATCTCCTAATTTACACCCCAAGGATTCTTTTTCTTTTTTTTTATAATAATTTTTTATTATGTTATGTTAGTCACCATACAGTACTTTTTCAACCAGAGAGGAGCTGGGGAGAAGATAGAATGGGCTTGAGTGAAAACTAAAAAAGGCTGTTTTCTCTAAGAACTCAGAATGACATTAGGGTAGTATGGCTTAACCCAGATGCCAGAGTAAGACACAAACTGGGGAGAGAATCTTCCTTCCCTCTTGGGCCAGGGTCTAGGCACGAGCTGTGGAGCAAGCTTGCAGCAGTCTCTCTGAGCCCCCGTCTCTGCTCCTGAGCAGCTGCACGAGGCCTGCCACAACAGTCACGCCAATAACTGAGGCATGTTGGGAAATACACCGTGGGCAGGTGGACTTGCTATTGTGAGCCCGGTTTTAAAGATAGGAATTAGCAGGACAAAGAGCTTAAGAAACGTGCTCAAGGTCCCCAAGCAAGGAAGTGACAGAACTGGGATTTGAACCCAGGCTGTGTGACTGCAGAGTCATGTTCCTCACTACCATACTAGATAGTGATTGAGAAGGTGGGTTCTGGAAACCAGACACCAAGGCTGACCCCAGGCTAGGTGTGGAAGTATGGAAGTAAACTGGACAAGGCAAGGAGTTTATCTGCTTTGCTCATCACTGTACTCTCAACAGCTGTTAAACGGTAGGTATTCAGTAAATATTTGTAGAATGAGTAAAATCAGATGTATCACTGCATACACAGGATGTTCTCTCTCATCCAGACTAGAATTTTCTACTCTGTACAAGTCATTAGGACACATAAGCCAGAGCAGAAGTATTTCAAATTGTTTTCTTTTGAAAGATTAAAGAGAACTCTAATAGACTCAGGAATTAAAGGAACATCACATACCAACTTTATAGATGAGTAACCAGTCCCAGAGTGGTAAGGTACTCTCCCAAGGTCACACCATCAGTAGGAACCAGGATGGTGTTAGATAGGCAAAACCAACACACATCAGGGAGGGAGAAAATCTGGCTGTACTCAGCATGTCCAAAATGTAAAGATCACAAAATCTGGAAAAACAGTTATTGTAGTTTCAGCATACGGGTAAGTTATGTGTCATTAAAAAACATTAAAGTGTTATATGAATTACAGAATGAGAGCAGTGGTGGCCCGATAGTCTTCTCTGTGCTTGGGCCTCGAAATTGTGCTTGGGCCTCGAAATTTGAATCCTGCTTGAGCCAGACCAGGAACTGGACTCAGATCTCCCACCCCCAACTACCAGTCTTAGTATTACTCCTTTTCCCTATTGCCACATGGAGCTATTGTGCCAGGGCCTGACTTGCTTCTGCAGGAAATGCTGAGGGGTGGGGTAGGGAGAAGGAATGTGTATGACAGGTCCCAGCCCATTATTCCTTTCTCCATGCTCAGGGAAGCCACAAGTGACATAAGGAAGAATGGGACTCATTAGTCATGTTCTTCACCTTTGTCACATGTCCTTCCTCTCTTTTCCTCTTGCCTCTAACTTCCCTCTTCCCCTCACTTCCCAACCACAACAAACATGTTTTACTCTAACACTGCAGTCATGTCACAGAATCCCTACAAACCTGATAACATTGAGTAAGCCGGAGTGATACATTTTCTGTTAGTAGCTCAGAACCATGGTTTTCTGCTATTCTTGTAGCGTTTGTTGTCTTTTTCCTTTTTTTTTTTTTAAGATTTTATTTATTTGTGAGAGAGATTGAGACTGAGCACGAGCAGGGGAGAGGGGCAGATGGAGAAGCAGACTCCCTGCTGAGCTGGGATCCCAATGTGGGGCTCGATCCCAGGACCCTGAGATCATGACCTGAGCCGAAGGCAGACGCTTAACCAACTGAGGCACCAAGGTGCCGTGTTATCTTTCTTTTTTTCCCTTGTTTTCTAATTCACTCTTCTTTTAGGGGTTGTGGGTGGTAGGAGAGGAGGGAGATTGTGAGAGACTCAGTCAGAGGCTCGTTACCCTCCTTCTTCACTCCAAGAGACTCTGGGGGGGAGGATTTGAGTCACTCCCACTCAACACTCAGTCGGGGCCAGCCCAGGAGGAAACCCATGCCACCACCCATCAACCCTCCCTGAGTCACTCTTGACTTTTCTTTAAGCATTGTTTACAAAAATTCCTGACCAAAGATAATGGTCCAGGTCCTGGAACCAGGGATGGGTACAGATTGTGTGGGGCCCAAAATGCATATAATTTGGGGACTTCCTTTAAAAAAAAATGACCTAAAATTTAAAAAATAAAATTAACACAGGACTTTAAAAGAGGCCTCTATAAATCAGGTCCCTTAAACTACATTAAATTAGCTAAAATTATATTAGCTTCAGAGTAAATCTTGGGAGAGCTTTGGAACTGAAAGGTTTTATTTCATGACCATAAATGATGAGGGCAAAGATGGTTTTATTTGCCTTTTCGACTTCTGCAACATTTGACCACAGCACTAACTCATGGTGGATAGTAAGTACTGGTCAATGAATTGTGTTTGTGTTGAGGAAACAATCAGGCAGGCATCGTGCCAGACAGATGGGATCACCGTGACAAAAGTGCTGTGGAAATGGTCTGCCCTGGAAACAGTGGGAACAGAAAGAAGGAAAAGGTCAGTTCTATTTGGGGCAGAGGCATAGTGATCACAAAAAGCTTCAGAGACAGGTCGGTCTGTGACTTGAGACTAGAAAGATGAGTAAAGGTGTGGGGACGGTGTTGAAAGGCATTTCAAGCAGAGAGTAGCGTGAGCTGAAATGTGGAGGTTTGAAACCACATAAGGAGTTGAAGAATTCTAAGTCGTTTGGTACGGGTGGAGTATGAAGTGCAAGAAGAGGGACTGTTAGCAAGAGAAAAGGTTGAAAGGCAGGGAAATAGGAAATACTAGAGGGTTACACAGGAGTTTGGACTCAAGCCTGAGAACCAGAGGGGCCATTGATGGCTTTAAAGGCCGTAACACAATGTGCATTTTTGTACTATTATTTTGGCTCTTGAATGAAGAACAGATTGAGAATGTTGGCAGCAAGACCTTAGGACCCTACTGCAGTCATCTAAGTATAAGGTCATGAGGGCCTGAGCAGATGCTGGGACAGGCTGCAGGTAGGGCCAAGCAGATAAGGAGAGACGCTATGAAGAGCAGGAGTTCACAGAATTTGACGATCCATGTGTAGAATGAGGTTTGGGGTGAGGAAAAAAATGAGGGCAATGCATCCAGTCCCTCCTTAAGCAGTCGGATGGGTGGCTGGTGGCACCAGGGAGTGAGGCGAAGAAGCAGACTCCGAGTGGGGAGGAAGTGAAGTCTCTTCTGCAAGTGTTGAATCAATGGCGTTCTGGAACCACTCAAGTGGTGAAATCTAATGAATAAATAGACTCAGGGATGGAGCCAAAGAGATCATTCAAGTCAGGTTTGGATGGATTATCTGTCATCCTTGTGTAAGTGGTAATGACTTAGGTGGTTGTCCATTGGATTACCAGGAGAGGACCTTCAGAGAGAGAGAAGAGCAGGCTGCCTGGGATAGAGCCCTGACATTCACAACAGGCAAAGGACATTTCCCTATTGCTGCCTTGCAAGTTTTGGAAGCCCGCTACCTGTGTCCAATGGCACAAATGCTCCTGCGCTATTTCTTATGTGCCCTACCAGCCTCTTCTCTTCTCTGCCTAAGAAATTTTGAGCTGCTTCCTGTTTTAATCCTACCTGCCTTTTCAAGTCTACCCTCAAATATAATTTCCTCCAGAGGACTGTGTGCTCCTGCCCATATCACAGTTTATTTTAATTGGTGGATTAACTGACTAATGTTTGTTTCCCTCTCTAGTCAGAAACTCTATGAAATCAGAGTTGTAGTTCCGTGCTTACTCCAGTACCTGACTCATTACAGATGATCAATAAATAGTTTCTCAAGTGATAACTGTGGCTGTAAGTGGGTGTCTGCAGGTGATTGCCTCCAGGCAAGAGAGCTAGATGGGGATCCAGTTAATTCCCGTGGGAGAAGTCATCGCTGATCGCTACTTGGTCCTACTATGTAATGTCATTTCTATAAGGGCATCCATGATAAGAAAAGTTATTTGGCTTCAGCAACAGAACTGTCATTTCTAAAAATCAGCGTTTAATAAATCTTCTCATGTAATATGTGGAGAGTTGTGTTTGCTTCCTATTGGTCTTACTCAGAAATAAGTAGGATTTCCTGATACTGTGTCATTCATTTTTTTTTTTTTTTTATGCAGAGAATAAAAGGCCAGGCTCTCAAGTCAGACTGCCTGGATTTAAATCCTATTTCTTCCACTTACAAATGTGAGATCTTGGGCAGGTAACATAACCATTCTGTACCTTACTTTCATCGTCTATAAAATGGAAGTCACAGTAATAACTTCCTTATAGGTGATTGTGGAGACCATATAACTTAATGTGTAAACCAAGTCTGGGACATGTTGAGCAATCCCAATGACTCTTAGCTATTATTATTGTTATCTGGTGGCTCTTATACTTTAAGAATGATTTTCTACAGGAAAGCTTAAAATGTCCAGACTTAATATCAATTCAATATGTACAAATATGGAACTTTTAATTTTCCCTCCTAAATTTCTCACTTTACTCTTCTTCATCTCAGTAAAACATAATGCCATCCATGCAATGGTTCAAACCATAAAATCTAAAAATAAACTATAACGCCTCCCTTTCTTTTTCTGCCCACATCCAGGACGTTTCCAAGACCTGCCGAGCCTATCTCCCAAATAAAATTAGAATCTGTCTGTGTTTTTTTCCATCTCTAGTGACTCCACTTTAACCACTGTTTGCCTGGACTTCTGTAAGAGCTTGCTAGCTGGTCTTCCTGCTTTTATCGTGGATCTTCAATCCACGTTACTCATTTTTTTTTTAAAGATTTTATTTATTTATTTGACAGAGATAGAGACAGCCAGCGAGAGAGGGAACACAAGCAGGGGGAGTGGGAGAGGAAGAAGCAGGCTCATAGCAGAAGAGCCTGATGTGGGGCTCGATCCCAGATCGCCGGGATCACACCCTGAGCCGAAGGCAGACGTTTAACCACTGTGCCACCCAGGCGCCCCTGCCACCCAGGCGCCCCGCACGTTACTCATTTTTAAATGCACTCGGTGTTAGGCTAAAAGGTGAGCAAGTCATTTTCTCTAATATTGAGTATAAGTGAAGGATTATGGAAATGCAGAGGAGGGAGTGACTAGTAATTTGGAGAATGAAATGCTTAGATGAGTGATATCTGAGCTGCTGCTTGAAGGATGAACGGGTGTATCGACTAGGAAAGAAGGGTATTTTAGACAGAGAGAAGAGCATGCTCAGACACAAAAAGAAAGGAACATGACTTTGTGGGAATTGTGGGAATGAATTGTCGAGCAGCTGGAGAGGTGGTGGGAAGTGGAGCTGGAAGGATTGGTGCTTGATAAGGCAGAGCTGGGCCTTCAGGAAGAAGGAAGAGAAAAGCATTTTGAAGAGTTTAAGTAATTCAACATTAACAGACATGAGTTTTAGAAATAATAATTGGGATAGAAAAAAGATGGAACTGGAGGCAGAAAAAGAAACATGATCTGATGCTATTTTGATGGTTCTGGTGGCAGGTGATAAGGACCTGGACTTGGGGAGTGGCACAGGAGCAAAGTACTTCTGTATTCCATTGGGTGACGTTGGCCATTTTGTCCTAGCTAGGTCTCAATTTCCTTTCTATAAAATGAGAGTTTTGACTAGATAATCTCTACGATCCCTTTCAACATGATGATCCCATATATGCCTTAGAATGTTTCTTTTGCTGTAAATTTATCTATTTTCCCACACATGGAGATACCATGCCATCTACATCTTTTTTATCATGTGTGTATAGACAAGTATATATAGAATGGACTATAGAACAAGTCAATTCACATCCCAGATCTACTACTTTTTAGTGGCATGACTGTCAGTTATTTATACATTCTATGTCTCAGTTTCTTCATACGTAAAGTGGGAATAATTACAGTACCAACTACAAAAAAGTGAGCAGATTAAATGAGACAATAGAGTTGAGTATAGGGTTTGGTACATTTTGAGTGCCTATAAAGAGTGGCTGTCATCACCGTCATCACCATCATCATCGTCGTTGTCATCATCATTCTTACTACTAGTAGAATGCTTAACACCTAAAAAGTACATAATACATTCCTGATGAGTGAGTGATTGGATAAATGCAGTAAACGAGAATAACAATTCAGATAAATTATTTCAAATAAATCTCTACTTAAGTTTTTCCTTGATTATGTACATAAGATTTGCGATAATTCTATGAAAGTAGATTATCAACAATTAAGTCTCCTGTGCTGGGGCACTTGGGTGGCTCAGTCGTTAAGCATCTGCCTTCAGCTCAGGGCATGAGCCCAGGGTTCTGGGATCGAGCCCCGCATCGGGCTCCCTGCTCTGCTGGGAGCCTGCTTCTTCCTCTCCCACTCCCCCTGCTTGTGTTCCCTCTCTCGCTGGCTGTCTCTCTCTGTCAAATAAATAAATAAAAATCTTAAAAAAAAAAAAAGTCTCCTGTGCAAATCTTCACCTTGCTATACTTACGAACCTTCATTTGGAGTGATATATATGATGAAGTCACAGTAGGTCAGAAGATTATGTGGCAGAATTATCTGGTTTTTAATTTTTTAATATTTTAGGATTGTCTGGTTTTTATGACACTCTAAGATTTTTTCCATTTTTGAAAATCAACAATCAAATTCTTAACACATTTCTGTTTGCCATAATTTTTCACATATCATCCTGTTGAAAGATTTCCCATCATTCTTGAGCTTGAACTATTTGTGTGGGTAGAATAGCCTGGCAATTTCCAGATTACATAGCTGTTTTAGTTAGAATGAGTTACTATTGTAGTCAACTCTGGCTTTTTCTGCTTTACTCTTTTAGAAGTACACAGTATTATACATCTTCCACTAGTATGTTCTTCACTTTATGTTTCTACATTTTGGAAGGATTTCAGAACGGAGATAATGACATAGTGCCACATAAAACTATCCCATCAATTGCCAATGACATCACCTCTGTCTGTAAGACAGGAAGGGAGGGGGGGATGTTGACATGGGCCATGTCTGGAACAACATAACATTGGCTCAGATCTATAAACATCAAGTGCCTTAAGAGCTTAAAATGAAATTAATAATACAGCAACATTAATGTTTGAAAATGGCATTATAACAAAGGTAGGATAATATTGTCATGTTAAATCTAGCAGATGTTGGGTTAAAAAAAGCTCTGTAATTTTGAAGAAAGCACACAACATTGAAGGAAAAGAACCTGGCACTCATTTTGACTTTTTTTAACATTCCTCCTGTATTTCATTACACAGTCACCAGGTCCCCTTCCAATTTTAATAGTCAGTGAGTGTATGAACCAGACTGATGCCATGTTGGACAAATCTGCCATGATGACTACTTGATGACCTGAAGCTTTGAGCACAGTCCTCCTTCCCCACCAACACACACATGTGATTTTTGTTTAACCATACCCTTAAGTACATCCTCGGGGCATACCATCCTCACTGTGCTCTGGAGATGTGACTATGACACATGACTCTTCTCAAATATCTCCTCCCAGGTGGTCTACCAGCACATACTCCCCAGCCTCCAGGGCTATAAAAGTGGGTCTTAGGGGAGCCTGGATGGCTCAGTCATTGAGCATCTGCCTTTGGCTCGGGTTGTGGCTCTGGGGTCCTGGGATCAAACCCCGCATAGAGCCCCACATCAAGGGTGCATGGGGCTCCCTGCTCAGCAGGAGGTCTGCTTCTCCCTCTCCCACTCCTCCTGCTTGTGTTCTCTCTCTTGCTGTCTCTCTGTCAAATAAATAAATTAAAAATCTTTAAAAAAAAAAAAGTGGGTCTTATTGGGGGTAGATTTGCTGAGATCTGGGATTGTGGAGATCTACTGGTCTTGCAGCTACCCAAGACATGCTTCTGCCCATAAATCCACTTCATAAACCATTTCTTGTCAAGCTGGATTTGCCGGCCTTTTTCCTCGGTCCTATGGTTCTTTTGACCTTTGGAGGTTGTTTTGCACATACCTCCCTCTCACAGAACAGTGAAATTTGAAAACCTCCCTAAGATATTCCTATTTTAGTTCTTAATCTCTTGAAAATAATTTTTTGGTTCAAGGCATTTTTGTGACATGTTTCATTTTAAATGCTTTGAAATCCAGATTAGTTAGCAAAGAATAAAGTCTTCAATTATGCTACAGGAAAAGAAGCTAATCATTTCAGTTTTCTGAGATGGCATCATTTCATCTGTCAAATGCAAATTAAAAAAAAAAAAAGACTGTTATTCCTGTCAACAGGAAAATAACTGTTGCAAAGATTGTGACCACATCTGGAACACATATTGATGGCTTGCAGGAAGGTTGGGTTATTGTAGCACTCACTCAGCCATCACCATCTTCCCAGAAATTAGGGAAGTGGGTTGCCAGCAGTGACTCTTTCGACACAGTTCCCTGTTGTATGCCCTGTTGGGAGAATTTGAAGGAGGAGGCCAGCTGGCAGCCACAATGTGTGCTTGGAATGGGGATGGGAGGATGAGGTACAGTGACAAAGAGAGGGACAGGTAGTAATAGGGAGGGAAGGACACTTTGGGGTAGTCTAGGATTGATGATTTATTACAGAGTGTTCTAGCAGGTAAACCGTGCCTGCCTTTTCACACGGGAACATTAGACGACTCTGTGTCCTCCTTTCCCCTTGTCCTACCCTCTCAACTCTATCTTCCCTAGTGCTGCCAGAATAAACTTCCTACCAAGAAGGCCAGATCATGCCAATCCCTTGTTTAAAACCCTTTAATAGTGCCCCATTGTTGTGCTACAGCAGGAATCGGCAAACTACAGCCAAGGGGCTAAATCTGGCCGGACACCTATTTTCGTACAGTGAATTACAAATAGTTTTTCCATTTTTAACTGCCCGAAAAAAAATTTTAAGAATATTTCATGACTTGTGAAAATTATATGAAAGTCCAGTGACAATGTCCATAAATGACGCTTTATTAAGCCACGCTCATTCATTTCATATTCGCCATGGCTGCTTTTGCAGAGTTGAGTTGAAATCATATGGTGCTATAAGCCTGAAGTATTTACTATGTGGCCTTTTACCAAAAAAAGTTTAACTTTCTCCGTAAGGTAAAACCCACTGCTTTCTGATTCTCACCTTATTATCCAGGGATAACACAGAACTGCCTGGAGTTTACCTCTCTGTCTGGAATGGCCTTGCTCTTGGCTGTACTCACCTCTACCAGTACTTCCTATTCTGCCTTAGGATTCAAGTCTGCCATCAATTCTTCCAGAAAGCCTTCTTGCGGACCCTTCCACACTTAAGGTTGAATTATTTTTGCTCTTCTCATAATACTCTGTAAAACACTATCATTGTTCTTGTCTCCTTACACTATCCCCTCCCTTAGAACTACCAGCTCCCTGGCAACAGAGGCCACGTTTTAATCACTAATATATCCCACATCAAACATTGGGTAGGGCACAGTGACAAAGGAAAAAAGATTGCTGATTGATAAATGAATGAATCCATCTCCCCTTAACAGTAGTTTCTGGAGCTGCCAAGAGAAGGGCTTTATGTGCTCGTGTCAAAAGTAGTACATTCTAGAAGAATTACTAAGGTCTACCGATTGGGACATACCGGTCTCCATTCTAGGCCTTTTTTTTTTTTTTAAGATTTTATTTATTTTTTTGACAAAGAGACAGCCAGCAAGAGAGGGAACACAGGCAGGGGGAGTGGGAGAGGAAGAAGCAGGCTCCCAGCAGAGGAGCCTGATGCGGGGCTCGATCCCAGAACGCTAGGATCACGCCCTGAGCCAAAGGCAGATACTTAACAACTGAGCCACCCAGGCGCCCCTCTAGGACTTTATTCTTAAACTGCAAAGAGTCTATAGCCATAGACTGTGGTGAGCCTGTTTACATTAGCCCTCCACTTGGGGAGAGGATTTGAGTTTGCTGTCACTTTAAATCCAATTCTAGGTATATTCATTGTGCCAAGAAAAAAAAGTCCAGGGCAGGAACAGAAATGCCATTTAATGTTAATTAAACCTACTGGCTGCTCACGCTGATAAAACTTAATGTTTCCCCTTGTCAGAGACATTAAACATCAGAACAAGCCTTACCTGCTGACTTTCATTCTGATGTCTTCATGAAAGCCCCAGTGTTGTCATTGCTGACTTCAAATCATAATAACTAAGGGAAAATGGATAATCTAATGCCTAAAAGGAGACTTCTCTCTCTCTTTTTTTTTTGAAATATTTTATTTATTTATTTGAGAAAGAGAGAGAGAGAGCATGAGCAGGGGGAGGGGCAGAGGGAGAGGGACAAGCATACTCCCCACAGAGTGAAGAGCCTGATGGTAGCCAGGCTTGATCCCAGGACCCCTAGACCATGACCTGAGCCAGAGTCAGATGACGCTTAACTGATTGAGTCACGGAGGTGCCCCCTATAGGGAGAGTTCTTAAAATGAATGCAATGCACATATTTTATGGAAATATTTGTGCCATAAATGTCTATGTCTTCTTGGTAGTAAAAATATTTGTTTTATACTTATGGTTAAAATTCACACACATACCCCTTTTTTGATCTTGGAATGGACCTCTTTTAATGTGCTCTGTTTTAAGAATAATTTTATAGCAGGGTAGTGGTGAAATAAAAATGTGTAACAAATGCTTTTGAAAGTTCCTCAGGCGAAATATATGTAGAATTTGTTCCTGCTTCTGATTTTTTCTACATGATAGCATTTTAGACATAGAACAGTAAATTCTTATTTCTTTCTTAATGTCTTCCCTTTTATACAATATAAGAAACCCAGGTACTTTGCTTATTCAAACATATTGTGGAAAGCCAGTTGAGTCTCCATGAGACATGATTTTCAGACACCAGCACTGAAGAACACTACAAGGCTGAAACCTCTGCCTTCTTTTTTTGTTATTTTCTTTTCCAAATTCATGCTGAACACGGGGCTTGGCTTAGCTGAGCATTGAAGTTTGGCTGTTTTATCACAAAATCAGGGTTCTTTTTCCTCTTCTCAGCCCTCTAGTAATTATCAACTTCAATAAATTATAGGCATTTCGTATTGCTAATGATGAGAGCTGCAGTTATTGTAGATAGAAACCAGAGAGATCATCTGAATTCAAGGACAAAGAGACATTTAAATGGCATAAAGGCCCAAATAATACCAAGCTATGGGAAAATATGCAGCCCTCTCCCCTTTATTTATTTTAAAAATATTATTCTTCTCTGTCCTATGTACTAGTCTGGCAGAAAGCTGTGGTATAAATATGTAGGTCAACAGGAAAAACAACCAAGCCAGTCTCTTGAAATGAGGTTTGTTCTGATAGGTCAGGGATTAACCCCAGGAGCCGAAAAGCTTCTGCTGACTTCTGGTTTGGTTCTGCTTTGAAAATGGTTGCTCCATAGAAGTGGGAATAGGGGCAGTGCAGTGTCCCTTCCCTAGTTTAAGGATGACTTTTTACTTCCAACACGTGCACTATACCTTGTCGAAGAAATATCCCTGCAGAACACACCTATAGCTCAATTGTCTAAATAAATAATGTTTTCTAGAAAAGGCAGGGTTGAAGAAAGGCTAAGGAGAATCCTATCTCTACTTCTGAATGTTCATAGTAATGTAGAGGGGTTCTTCAAAGGCAATTTGAGCTTAGATAAGATTTTGCCTTTTTCTACGTTTTTGGAGGAAGAAATGTTCTCTGCCCTTCAAAGCCCTTCTAGTTGGGCTAAGAATCAAAATGACATGAGACATATTAGCAGGGGAAAATCAAATTTAATTTCATACGTAAGAGAAATTCACATAGGCATGAAATTCCAAAGACAGGTAAAATGAAATATTTTGTCATTCCTACCTTAGGAGATGGGGGTAGGGGTTTTGGACTTCAAAAGGAAGGAATGAAATTCACAGGAAGATGAAAAAGAGTAAATGTTTGGTAAATAAAAATTCACTGGGACACACAGAAACAATGGGGCATAGAGAGGAGTTTTAACAAACAGATTTTGCTAAATTCCTCCTTGTTTACCACCCCTTGTTCATATTATAATGCAGTTATCTGTGGTGATCAATCTCTTCCTGGAGTGGGTCCTCTACCTAAATTCTTTTTAGGCAGTTGAGGAGGAGGTAAAGAGCTTTTCCTAATTCTGCCGGGTTTTGTTTGCTTTTAACTCAAAATAGTCTTCATGCCCAAGCGGCCCATCCTGGGGGTAGCCTGCCCTTGGTCCTTATAACATACCCCATTATAATTTATTTGGTAATTTAGGGCAAACCTCACACATATTCAAATCATCATGGTAAGGCAGTCACGCTTTATAAAGCCTTTTCAGACTCTCAAGTAAGAAATATAGTGATGTGATGAGCAAAGGATGTTATATGTAAGTTGATGAATCACTAAATTCTATACCTGAAAGCAATTTTACCATATATATTCACTAACTAAAATTTTAAATAAAAACTTGACATAAGAAAAGGAAATACAAATCTTAAAATCCTTGAAGTGGTGAATGAAGCTTTTTCCTCTTGGGGAAGATCAGAGTAGAGGAAAATTCATGAATACTGGTGACAGAAAAGTCAAGGAGAAAGAAGTTACAATATAGCAAATCTTCACTACAACTCTGGAGAGAAAAAAATACCACAGCAAGATTCATTGGAGGCATTTCCTCTTTAAATGCCCTTTTTATAATTACTTGATTTTTATAGAGAGATTGCTAGATCCTTCCTAGAAATATAAACTGTCACATTTTATAAGGCTATAAATAATGAAATGCCCCTTCGTGGAAAATACTGTCCTATTAAATTCGAGAAGTCGCAAATTGTGTTGTTTTCCAGAACCTCTGAGGAAAAGGGAGCAGTTTGTACTAAATACTTTTGGTAGTAAGTAGACCCGGGGAAGCCTGGCTAGTTTTGAAGTAGCTCTGTTGTGTTCTTCCCAGTGAGGAGCCAGGGAATTGAGCTCCTCTCGCCTCAGACTGTCTGTCAGCTCCCTGTGGATATGACATTACCGACTTCTAAGTACGTTTTGAAATGTATAGTCTGCTAAGCACTAGGAATTCCTCAGAGAAAAGGGGATTCTTCTATGACATTAGCATCTTAAGACAATATAATGTTACTAATCTTAGGTCATTTTAATCTTTAAAAGAGTCCTCATTTTTGAAGTATGTTTCTAGTGCTGGTCCTTTAAAAAAATTTGTTTTTTTTATCAGAATGCCAATAAGAGCCATTCTATTCAGAATTTGCTCCCCCCCCCCAAAAGTGTCAAAAAGCTGTGTTGTATGATACCAATTGACCAGGGAGCTCGCGTTCCAGCTGATAGTTTCACTGTCACATAGGAAGAGCCAAAGTCATTTTTGGAATCACAAACATGATAGACTCTCTGAGTGAGTCCCCAGCCCTTCAAAATACAACCAACATGTTATCAAGTCATATTACCATTGGCTATTCTTATGCTTAAGAGTAATTTCCAATATACTATGAAGGAAAGAGTTAATAAAGAATAATATTAATTTATGTTTGGACCCCAAACGTCTTCACCTACGTGTCAAATTGATTGTATTTTGTTTTTTCTGAAGTTTTTAAGTGTTACAGTTAAATGTCGCCAGTCAGCATGAAATTCTTTTGATGTGTCTGGAGCTAATATTATAGAAGCTAAAATTCAAAAATATGTAGTAGATAAGATTAATAATGTAATGTATACGATATAATTAAAAATATAATATATATAGTAATATATATCAACTTCTGGACTTGGAGTATATCAAATCCCCATTCTTTAGGGTGAAAACTAATTTGAAATAATATTTTATAAGAAAAAATGAAAACACTCTTTAAATTGATTTTCAAGTTAATTTTTATTACTAATACAATTTTGATTTTCAGTATTCATCTTTCAAATACAGTCTTTTGGGATAAACACAGTCAGAAATGTCAATCTAACTAGCAGGAGAACATAGTCATTTTTAGTAGAAAAGTGTGGACAGTGTAGATACTTCTACTTTGAACAGAAATCAAATGTGAAAATCTACTTTCTCTTAAAAAATAAACATTTCTACAATTCCTCTCTAATTGTAATAACTGAGCCTACCTGATATACTCTTTTATCCAAAGTTTCATTAATACATATATATGCTTGAGCCCTAATAGGGTGGCCCTTTCCAATGTGAGTGATAGTGCCAAAACATAAAAGAGACATATTCAGAAATAAATGGACTGGAATCCGTGCATTTATAAAACTCAAAATACTAGACAAAAATCTGAATCATTTTAATAGCGGAAACTTCACGCACATGCAATGATGTGATATTTAAACTCAAGAAGGAGGAAAGGTGACAAATTAGTGTCCCTATGACTGGCATACTGTAACATTTTAGGGCATGCTTTTTAATCCATGGTAAAACAGGAACTCATCTACCTATGTGATTGCTACTAGTAGAAAAATGTCTTCACAAATGTGGTATATATTTACAAGCAACAGCCTTCTAAAAATACTGTTTTTATCTCACAGATATAAGGTATTCTTAAGTATAGGAATCAGATCTCAGCGTGTCTGTCTCAAACATTAGCTTGAATACAAGCACATCTAACTTTACTCGTTTTTAAATAAACTGGAGATTCAGTATCAACAATACATTTTGTGATGATTCGACATTGGCACTTCTGCTTTTTGGAATTATATCTGCAAATGATATCTTGAAACATCAATTTCCAATAAAACTATGAGATGTTCATTTCTTTGTGAGTGAAAAATGTACAACTTTCCTGCCATGTATTGTCTTTCTCTTGATGTCTAGAATAAATTCAGATAGCTTCAAACAAATGATGATTTTGATCTAGTACATGCAAAGAGCGAGATGGCTATTTTGTTATAATAATATATAAGTTTACAATGTCTGTGTTTTTATTTTGAGTCCAGTGAAAGTTTTAGTGAATAATCTAATATATATCAATTTCTGCAGTTGGAGTATATTAAATCCTAGGTAGTAATGGAAACCACTTTTAGCATTTAAAAAAGAAAGCAACAAAATGGGATCTGATCCTGTCAGGCAGTCTTTCCTGCTAAATGACCCTTATCTTAAGACACTGACATCTGGAATGATTTAGCCAATATAATAAAGTTTGAAGCAAATAAGACTTTTATGTAGGGATTCCTGAGAATTTGCTGACATACTGATCAATATACCAGGCATTATTATTTAAGATTCCATAGAAAGTCTTTGGAGTCAATAATTATAATTTGAGAGAATTAACAGTATATAAATTTAAGGGAATTTAACAATATAACTTTAGAAGTATTTATCTTTTCTTTATAACTAAACAAATTAGTGTCTGGTTGGGTCCATCAATAGGAGAACTTACTATATTTCTTCAGATTTTTAATCTTTTACTTCCAAGATAAGGGATCACTTAGACCCTGGAATTTTTTTTCTTCTTTAAGTTTTATTCTTTGAAAGACACCATTATAATGATAAATATAAGAGTTAAAGAGTAAAAAAAGAAAAACAGTCACATTTAAAAATCTAAGAATGTTTTGAATACTCAAAAAAATTTTTTATTTTAAAATGTTCTCAATTCTTGTTTATGATGTTAAATGCTTTGAATTTCCTTGTACTGACTACTTTGTGGGTATGGCAGTAAGGAGCAGGTGTTTAATTGTCTCATGGTCGTGCTAATAAGGCCTGGGTCATGAAATTGACCGAGCAGCTGTCCAGCTTCCTCTGAACATCCTAATGATGACTTTGTTTTCTGTAACTAAATAGATGGTCATGACCTACAGTTGCATAATAACAGACACATCCATCTACCACTTCCTTAAATCCATTAACAGTTTTATTTTTCTTCACATCAACCCTCCCTCCATGTAACACATAGCACAAAACCTGTCTCCCAACAATTCCTTTTGGACCTTTAATTATACATGTAGTGACACTGATGACCTAACCCACTCCTAAATTAATCCTGCATTTATATGATGAGCAACAAAAATGAATAATGCACCAAAGGCTATTCTACCAATGAGAAAATCTCAGAATATCAAGACTGTTAAGGATATAAGAGATTAAATAATCTGATCTTCTCGTTTGACAAACGAGGATACCTGAACTCAGAATCTACTCCTGTCTCAGGCTGCTGCCTTTAAATAGATTAAAAATAAATTTTATACCCAAATCTTTCTATTACCCATGCATTACACAATTTGCCTCAGAAGTCCTTCTGGATTGTATAATTATCTTTCTGTCAAATATTTCTTTCTTTCTGAGAACACTTATATTTCAGTTCTAAAAAACTGAATGTCATTGGATTTTTGATAATGTTTCAGAGAAATGCTTAAAACAACACCAAGGAAATCCTTTTTTATATAATTATCATTCAATGGCATGCTCTCATTGAAAACTTCTCCCATGTTATATTCCTTGCTCTTACTGCTAATGACAATTAGAGCATCGTATTCTGTTAATTCCCTCCTGGACTAAGACACTTAGAAGAAAATACTTAATTTCACTTTAAATGAGCAGCGTTTAGTTGCCTAGACTACCTCATATTAATGGAATAAATGGAATTAAGATTATGAACTAGATATAAATGCAAGCACATCAATGCAGAAAATGAATTTTTTCCTCAAGGAAATTCTCTATCATGAGCAGACAAGGAAGAGATCACTCACGTGTACTTACACGCACACACACGCACAAACTCAAATAAATGACTTCTGAGAATAAGCCAAGACCAAAAGTGAGTCAAAACCTACTGGAAAAGTGAAACACCCTACAAAGGAACATTTTAAAAATTACTATTGTAGATGGCACATGATCAGTTTTTCTAACATTCATGTTTGGCGTCTCCATCCCCTTGGGTGTGGGTTGTAGTTGCAACCAGCTATTGAAAGACAGTAATCAGACCTAGTTTCCATGGACATTATTTCAGAATCATTTCTGGAAGGCTGCCTATAATATGCATATGGTAACTGTGAACCATATTGGGAGTTGGTGGACATATTATTATTATTAGGTAAAGATGCAACATTATACTCTTGCCTTGCAAATAAGCTCACATTGGCCTTCTGGGCTTGAGGAACATAGGACAGTCTCTCATTCCAATCTTCTGAGCGCCCTGGAAGCACCTTCCTCCTAGCCGCTGAGACCACATTTGCCACAATGGATTCCTGGATGTTTCTGGGTTTAAAGGCATCATCCACTAGACCAAGAGGAGACTTTGCTGCTGCTTCCCAGGGAGTTAGTCTCTTGTTTGCCTTCTCTAGCTCTTCAGTTGGTTTGCTAGAGTAGTTATAAGCAGGCTGGAATACCCAAGGAGATGTTGTGGAGATGGCTGGAGGGACTGGTCTTCCAGGAAGAGAGAGGGAGTGTCCAATCTGCTAAAAACAATGAAAATGTTAGTGTATCTCATTCATTTTGGTTTGTGCTGATTGACTGTTATTTCAAAGTGATCTTGGCAACATTACTGAGCACTGTAAAAATCAAACCCCCAAAATACTTAGTCCTAAGGCCAAGACAGGCTGCCTCTACCTGGTGTATTATTAGCTCTGGCCTGGGACTTGGTCCTCACTTAGGATTTTCTTATTGCTCTCCATCTCTGAACCCATAGCTCCAATCGCTACCATCTCTCTTGGGCACAACCACCGCTGCTGGGACTCTGTTATCACTGGGAGCCACCCTTACTTATCTGCCCTCCACATATTTATATCTATATTCACAGCCCACACTCATTCAGGTCCTGCTTTCCTGGTACAAAATAAACAAAACATATTGACTACCCCAGAAACAGACCATGAGCTACTGGGCTTATTACTTTTCCCAAGTGACTTCCAATCTGTTATCTTATTTTGGTCCACTGAATATAGAAAAAAAAAAAAATCCAAGAGCTACTTAGACATATTTAATGTTACTGATCTGATGGAGTGGATGGACTTTTTCTTCTCAAAATCTATTCATACGCTGCGGAAGATCATGTGGATCTTCATTCCCTAAGCATGAGATATTGCCCATGTCTCAGACAAACACTCCTGCTTCTTGTTTCATCTGAGATTTGCTGCTTCTTATGTGTATTACATTCCTTACTTCTTTGAGAGTTTGTGTCCCTGCAACATTCTCCTGTGTATGTGAAATGTTTGTTTTCTTGGTATGCAGAAATATAATTTACTGAAAGCTCTTGTATTCTCTCTCCTTTTCCCCTTCTGTATTCCAGAAACCCTGAGGACTAGTTACCTACATTATGTCCTCACACATACCCATCTGCATGAAACTCTCTTAGACAAACTTCTGGCAAAAAGTAGCAAATGTACACCTAGGGGAAATGAGTCAGCTTTGAAAGTATTATAACGTTGTGTGTTTCTGGAACAAAAAACATTGCCATGCTTAAAAATGCATCTACATTTCAGAGACGGTTTCAACAGCTTTTCTCTCTTAACCAAGTTCTTAAATTTAAAGTGAATACCAACACCTGGATTTGACAAACTATCTTAGATTCAAATGATTTGTTTTTGTTTTTTCATTAGACACACAAAGAAGGTAGGTGGTTCATTCTTGGCTTGCATATCAAGAGTAAGGGGGTCAATATACTGAATCTTGCCTCTCTCTTTTTTATCATTAAAATATCAGTTATAATAGTTGAATCTTAACAGATCTTGTTTTCATTAATCTCTTTATCCTAATCTAGATCTAATAATAAGTTCTCTGGACTAAGTAATCACGGAGGGGAGAAAAGCCTAATTTTAGTTACCATTTTGGTTTGATTTCCATTTCACATTATTTATGCTTTGGTTTGATTCATTTAACAAGAATTTTATTGAACGCCTAATACTTCCCAGGCACACTCATCTGGAAATACAAAAATGATTTAAATAAAGTCCTTGCCCTCAAGAAACATGTAACATAGTACTGTTGTTAGCTTTGCAGTAGTAACTTAGTCCATCATGGAAGGTCACTTTAGAGACTCTTTACCTATCTTGACAGGATCAATAGGGAATTTTCTACACTGTGAGAAGTATTAACATTCAATATGATAAAGAAATATTCAGCTCTTATCTCCCGTAGTATATGTCTATGTCTCCCTTTTGTCCTTACTAATGGAAGAGAGAGGACACATTGGTCTATAAAGTCCTTGGACAGTTTTCAAATTCCAATGAGATCTGCTTTATGTGGTCTTTGATCAGTTCTAGCACCTCAGGGGCCTGTTTTAGTCGGGTCTTTAAAACATTAGAGACTCGAAGAGATGTCAATAAAGGGCTCAAAGCCTCTACAGAAATACAGGAAGTGATCCTGAATACACATGCAGGTGATTAACATCACTGGCTAATAACTGGAAAAAGAAATAATTACCAATATATTTGGAAGAGTTAAGTACAATGTGGATGCGTACACTTCAGTTGATAGGGCATCCAGAACACTGGAGGAAAGCGAACATTTTAGTTTCCATTCCCCCTCCCTTCTTAGCTTGAAAATCTTCAGAAGAATGGAAGCTTACCAGAAATTAGCTCAAAAGCATTGTTGAATGATATTCTAATAACAAAGAGATTAGAGATTTTTTTCAGCTAAGGCATAAATGTTAATCAATTGAATACGTGAGCAAAAAAGTAGAACTGTGAAGTATGATGTTGAAAGCGTAAGGCTCTCTGAGGAAAAAATTTAAATAGCATCAAAGTTAAAAAAATCTCCTGTGGAATATACAAATATGCCAAATATAGTAGCAGTACTGGCTGTGAAGGAAGAGAGCAATTACCTCAATGAACAAAATGACTTGCTCTCCTACACACTCCTCAGACTGCCAGACATGCCTTCATATTCCTTTAAGCGCTAACAATAGAACATAAACTTACAAACTGTCAGAGATGAGAGAGGCAAATATGGGATAAATAAGTAGTTCTTTAGGTACGTGTTGTTTCTGTTTGTGCCCAAAATACTGCAGGCCTCTGGTCCCTGCCTGCACCCAAACCCCTAATTTTAACGTATTTCCCCAAAGCAATTTCCACATCTCGTTCTTTGGTGCTATTTCCTTCTGTCAGTCTCCGCCCCAAGGCTCATGCTGTTCTCTGCTTGGCCGGCTAAAGGAAGCCATGTGATATAATCTGAGCCAGAAATGACCAAAGGGACCTGAAAATAACAGAGGTGTTTCTTCTATTTTGGAGTTTGAATGTCTAACGGTAGAATCCTGGCATAACATGGGTTGGATCCTTGGTTGTTGTTTCTACCATGGGTTGTATTATTTTCTAAAGAATTTAGATTTTTGATATGTGAGCACTTAACTGTAATCAGTATGTTAAATTAGCATTACATTGATGTGTCATCAAATTGCTTTTCTTTTTGTCTCCTGCCACCCTTTAATTTTTTTTTAATGAAAGAAGTTTTTCCACTGTCACTACATGAAAACTTAGCAGGTCTTGTGGCACTCTGCTTTCTTCTAGGAATAGTCCTGTGGTCACTTTCAGTTACCCAAACCAGTTTATTTCAAAATAGAATATTCCATCCCTTGCCGTAACAAATTCCAGTCTCAACTTAGAGTTAAATCTCTTCTCCCTGGGGCCTGTTTCAGGAAGATCGTCTTCCTTCAGGGAAGGCATTGTGGTTGGCTTCTTCATGATTTCTTTCCTCTCTTCCCTCAGCTTGCTAACTTGGACTTCTGGCTCCCTGGGCTTAGAGTACAAGAATGGAGAAGAGAAAAAGAGCCTGAGGGGAATTTTTACTTCATTTGGTAACATCATATTCTGGCTTTTTACTCTCAGAGCCAGGTAGGCCCAGATAAGGAAACTTCCACGGGATCTTTGAAGATTCCTATCACTGGGGATATTTTGCTTGTAGTCTTCAAATCATGCCAAGTCATCCCTATTTTAACGGGTAACTTGTGACTCATTCTGCACCCCCAAGGAAGCTGAAGCTACGAAAGGGGTTATTTGAAGAGGCCTCAAGACAACACTTCCCAGCTCTCCTTTGCTCCTGACCTGCTGTGGTCCATGGGGAACACACATATTTGCCTTTGGGACTACAGCAGCCCATATCCTGGTTCTTTGCCAAAACAATTTGTCAGCCCATGTCTCAACTTCCAAATTTCTTGGGAGAGTGTTGGACCCCAGTCCGCTCTGCCCTCCTGTCCATCCTCATGCAGACATCTCATATCAAGCTCTCTAAGAAGCTACTTTAAAAAAAAAAAATTTTTTTTCAGACAGAGAGAGAGAGTACAAGCAGGGGGAGGGGCAGAGGGCGAGAGAGAGAATCTTAAGCAGACTCCACACCCAGCACAGAGCTCGACGTGGGGTTCGATCTCACAACTCTGATATCATGACCTGAGCCAATGTCAAGAATCAGACACTGAAGTGACTGAGCCACCCAGGTGTCCCTCTAAGAAGCTACTTTGAAATTCTTCTCTCACAGGGGTGGAGGTGAGGATATAGGAGCCCCTCACCTCCACCTACTCTAAACCCACACCCCATGATCTATGGGATCCAGAAATCTTCCTCAAGAAATCCTCTCTCCTTTCCATCCTCTGATCCCTTTTAATAACCTAGACCTGCTGGGGGGGGGGGGGGGTTCCAACAGGAGTGGCTCCCTGATGTGTTCTTTGTAGAGTCTGCAATTTCGTCTGAAATCAGACATTAGTGTGCAGCATCTCTGATATCTGAGGGCCTCGGGGGAACTTTCACTTTAATGTCCTGTCATGTAACATTACCATTTTCAGTAGACCACTAAGGCCTTTCTCTCATTTTTCTTTTAACAATGAAATATAGGCTAAAAATTGAATGAAGAAAATTTTCTAATGATTAATTTCAAGAAATTCAAATAGTCCTAAGAGGTGAAACCTTATACTTCACTCAGGGCTTGCTCTAGAGAAGGGGGCTCACTTGTTTTCAGGGCATCTTGGTCAATCGTTAGGCTTTAACTGTTGAGAACTTCCTCCTTACACTAAACCAAATTTTGCCTCCCCTAACTTTTAACCCCGTGATCCTAGTAACATAAAATACTCCTGCTTCCACTTCTATATACCTTTTCTTCACATATTCCTCATTGCTTCCACCTTTTTTGGACACCTTCACTATCCTATCGCTATCCCTCATTTTCAAACTAAGGAGAAATAACATCTATGGTGGTCATTCTCTCTTCTGCATCTTCTTCTTCAGTATGTTAGGTGGGGCTAACGCAGACATACTACCTTGACCCTCTTAAGTAGACGTATATACATAAACACAAACACCGAAGACGAACCAACGAAGACAATGTTCAAACTGACCGAGGGACCTTGTCATCGTGCAGATGGCACAGTTCATATTGCATGTAGAACGTTCGGACTGTGTATATTTAGAGTAGTGTGTCCTTTAAGGGTTCAATGCAGGAAAGTACCTGCTAATCTTTAGCCAGTCCAATATAATGCCTACAGCAAAGGCTGCAAAGATTCCCACAGAACTCACAAATCACCTGCAAAGATTCCCACAGAACTCACAAATCACGTGGCTTCACACGAGGGAGGCGTTTTCCTACCTCTACCTTTAATAATAGCCACACTAACAGCTCCTACAGTGTGCCAAGAGGTGGCTACTAATTGCCTTACATAAAGCATTTCATATAATCCTCAAAACAAGCCCACGAAGTAGGCCCTATAATTATTCCTATTTTCAAGGACAAGGACAAGGACAGTGAGACTTAAAGAAGGTAAGTAACATCAATCAATCAATCAATAAGACGGTAAGGAACTTCCCTAAGGGTAGAAAGCTAGTAAGTACTGGAGTGGGGAAGTTGGACCCACACAGTTTCACACCAGAGTTTTTTAGTCAAGTATTAGACTATGCTTATAATAAAATCGTTTTGAGAAAACGTCTTTTTAAAAAAAGATTCAAATCCAAGCAAGCTAAATGAAATGAGATCTTAGAAATTTTGGAAAGAATCATTTAAATTTTGATTAAGTTTGGATTAATTACTGTTGCCATCTTGCCGTTTGTCACAAGAACAGGTAGGTGGAAGGGTGTAGGGAATACCTCACATTTAGATGTGCTCCTTTTATATGATGGTGAGACACACCTGGGGCTCTGCGCTCAAGTCAGCTGAAAAGCTCAGAGGAGCTGAGGGCCTTTCTCAGCTTAGCATAACCAACTTTTCATGTCAATTCAATGCAGATTTATCCACATAAAGCAGTTCATGAGGCAGCTTGGTTAGCTTCCTTATTAGACTGTCTGGGTAACCAATTTAACCGGCAGGAAATACTTGACATTTAAAAAGGAAGTGTAGTCTGAGGTTTACATAGGACAATGAAGTGAATTAATTCTAAAGCAATGCAAATAGCTACAGAAGCCAAAGAAGTTTAATAGGATATATTCGGAAGTTTAAACTATCTCAGACCACAAACCTTGAAAGCCAAAAACTTTCTCTTAACTGAATTCCTGCTTAAATATGCCATAGTAGAGGAAATGTCTCCAACTGACAAATGATATTTCAACTCCTTCAACAACTTTCTCTCTTAAACACATAATCAGTAAATATTCATCACAAACATACTTTATCATCAGCAGATTCCAGTAGAGGCAAACAGAAATAAATGACATTTCATTTGCCTTTTAAGTCATTTATAAGAATGTCTACAAAGCAGAGGGCTATGAAGGGGCACATGAATGGAAGGAAGCACCAGGCATTCTCCAGCTTCCCATGTGCTCAGGTCAAAATCTTAAGAGTCACTGCTGACTCTTCCCTGTCCCTTACACTCTACACCTATCTGTCAGCGCGGACTTTAAAATACATCCAGTCTGCAATCATTTCCCATGCCTCTGCTGCTACCGTCCTAAACTAAAGCAGCATAATCTTGCCTGGATTATTGCTACGTCTCCTAATTGGTTTCCCTGGTTCCACCCTTGCTTATCTAGTCTGTTCTCAAATGGCAGCTAAAATTACCCTGTTAAAACCTAATTCAGATTATGTTACTTAGTCCTCTGTTTAAAATCCTCTCGTGGCTTCTCATTTCAAAAAAGGAAAATCAAAGTCCTTTCATTGACCCACAAGGCCCTGTAAAATCTGCTCACCCACTCCTCCTTAATCTCTGATTTCATCTCCTGCTCTTTCCCTCTCACTTGGATCTAGCCATACCAGCCTCTGCTATTTGTGAACACACCAAACACACTCATGCCTCAGGACCTTTACACCTGCTGACCCTTCTGCCCGGAACACAGTACTCTAGATATCAGCATGACTCCTGTTTCTTTTCCTTCAGGCCTTATTCAAATATCATATGATCACTATTTGACTCCTGTCTGTCCGTATCTCCCTCTTTCTCTCTCAAAATTCCCTATCCCCTTCCCTGTTTTATTTCTGCCTTTAGGCTTATGTCTATTTAACATAATAAATATTTTATTTATTTTGTTTATGAGCTTCTTCCCACTAGAATTTCGCTCCATGTAAGAGTAAGGGTTATTGTTGCATTCTGTTTTATTCATTAAGAAATCCCTAGACTGAAAACAGTTCCTGGCAAGTAGACACTTAGTAAATATTTGTTGGATGAATGAGTAATTTCTATATCAGAATTCTATAACCAGGAAACTTGGTTAGCTTCACCAAAATTTTTCATTATGCCTCAAGATATAGCCCTTCTCATAACACTTAGCTGTGGTGAGGGGCTCTGCTACAAATAGACTCATCCCCCACCCTCGCTATACACACACCAGTATGCTCACCAAGCCAGGTTTGCCAAAACAAAGAGGATGAATCAATATTTACAAACAAATCAATCTTCCTAAACAGGTAGAAGATTTTAATGTGCAAGTACAATCATTTGCATTTTAGGTCAGTGCAAATGTGAGGGTTTTAAGCTGTTTGACTCTCCAAATGAGATAAGTCCTAAAATTTTATGCATGAATCCTAAAGAGAGTCTAAAATATATTTGCAAGAGTTAAAAAAAAAAAAAAGACCTAAGAAGAAAAAGATAATGGACATTGGGACTAGTTAGAATTGCAGAAGGGAGGGGCACCTCGGTGGCGCAGTCCATTAAGAGCCTGACTCTTGATTTCGGCTCAGGTCGGATCTCGGGGTCCTGAGATTGAGCCCTGCCTCAGGCTCCGTGCTCAGCGCAGAGCCTGCCTGGATCGTTCTCCCTCTTCCCTCTGCCCCTTCCCACTGCTCTCTCTCTAAAAAAAATACATCTTTTTAAAAAATTGCGTAAGGGAAAACTGAAAGTTTACTTACCATTTATTGTGAGATCACAAGCAGGTGTAGGAAATGGCATTTTCTACTAACCAATGTCTTAGGGGCACTCCCATTTTCATGAGTCTTGGATTAATTTTCCTGGTAGGGAAGCATGTTAGCAGGAAAGCGATTTCTCCATGGAGATGTAGAACTCCTCTATCTAGACATCTTTAAATGTAGGATAAATGCTCCTTTGAGGTGATTCACAGTCAAGCTTGACGTCAAGGAATGAGCATTTTAAGGTCATTTTTGTTCTAGTCTCTTAATAAAACAGTCTCTATCTCATATTTTCTGTGATCTGCCTTCCTAAAGTGAATATTAAATGTTCTTCACCAGCGGGGCTTTGGGAAATTCTGGTGTGGCACTCTCTTATTCACAAAATGGAAGAGAGTGCCCATTTCCTCAGACAGAAATCTGCAGCATTATGCTGCTCATCTGCAGACAATCAGGACTAATACGTCGTATTATTGACTAGAAAACTAGTCAAGTAACCATACATTGCTTAGAGAAAGAAAATAAACATAGTCGGACATCAGAAAAAGAGATACCATCTTGTAGCTAGTGCTTCTGGTCTTGGCTCTGCCATTGACTATTCATCTTTATTCACTTTAGATTAACTTTTAGATTAAATTTGGGTTCTAAAACAATACACATTTTAAAAGTTTATTTTATGTTTGAAGGAAATCCCTTCGTGAGAAAGACTAAGGGTTATAAGCGACAATGGAAGCAAGCGTGATAGACTGGAAAGAATGTGAACTCGGGTAACTTGGCTGTGACGCTGACCCGGGAGTCCTGCCTTGGCCTCTTGTTACCCGGATGCTCCCACCTCTCCAGCCATACTTTCCTTGGTTGTAAAATGGTAATAATGCCAGCTACAGTTTCAAGATTAGGAGGAGAGGAGAGATTTCGTTTAGAAATCGAGTGCCCCCCAGCACAACACATGGCGATTATTCTTGTTTTTGTGAGAAGAGCCTGTGAGGTCTTAGAAGGTGTCAGAGACCTGGCAGAACCTTCTGTTCAAGAGGCAACTGCATAGGCAGGCTGCCGACCCAGGCTAAAAATAGAGGGAGCCTTGCCTTTGAAGTGGCATTAGCACCACACGCCTGCGATACCGCTGCGCCAGCCACGTCTTTCCACCGGTCAGAACGCAGGCGGCGGAGCTGGCCAGAAACACGCACTGACCTCACCTCTCTGCTAGCTCGGGGGGGGGGGGGGGGGGGGGGGGGGGGCACAGACTGCTTGATCTTTCTTAATCCTCTGTTATAAAAGAATGAAAATGTTAAGGAGGAATCTGTGCATGTACTTCTGCGGCCCCTTTCATCTTAGATAGCAATGATAGCGAGACCCAAAATGTATAGAATTTTTACTATGTACTAATTACAGTACGAAGCAAGTTTTCCCATTAATTCATTGAATCCTCTCAACAACCCTATAATCCCAATCTTGCAAATCAGTAAACTGAGGCATGCAAATGTACCCTAGGTACAAGGTAATGTACCCTCGGTCTCACAGCTGGTATGTGTCTGTACAGGGAAATTTAAAATTTAAAGTCATAGGTAATGAAATTGTATCTAAATAATTTTAAGGCGCTAAATCTATTAGTGAAAAGAAATTAACTACACAGCAACGTTTTGCCGTCTCACCTCCCTTTATCCTCAAAAAAGTATGCCATTCTAAAAATTATAGCCTATGAAAACACTCCTATTGATATACTGTGTTCTATTTAAAAAGCTGGAATTGGCATTTTAATTTTTTATATTTCTGGGGGGGGAGCCTTAAATAAGTCTACTTTAATTGGCTTGAACATAAAAACAAAATCTTTTAAACACATTTCAAAATATTTTTTGAAGAGAAGTTCTATCTTCTCAGAAGATTCAAGCAGTAAAAGTCATATGGATTCCCACCTTAGAAAAAAATGAATAACATATCGAAAGTTCAGCTTTCATTAGTTTCTATAGAGAAAAAAAAGGAACTTTCACAATAAACAAAGGCTGATGATCCTTATGAAATAAATGAATTGGTGACCTTTTGGGTAACTTCTGTAAAGAAAACTGTCAGTGTCTGGCATGTAGTAAGCACTTAAGAAAGGAGACTCATCATTAGTAGCATAAAATTATTACCTACACTGTAAAGCCTACTTAAAATGTATTTCACTATCCAAATACAGCTTTAGCTGTCCATTATATCCTAGATAACTTTTCCTAAAGCAAATCCAGGTAACCATCTCCTCCTGCCCACATTCACAGAAAGAAAAGTCACCATGAATGTGCACTTATCCCTAGGAAAAAAGTGGGGTGAGGAGAGATGATTTTTCAATATAGTTTACAGCTTACGTGCTTGCTGTTTGACATGGAGCTAATATTCCTTAAGCAAACTCATTTCCCAAGTAGAATGGCTTTGATTTTCTCAGAGGGAAATTTCATCAGTTAAGAGTTTAAGAAAAGGAGTTCTTAAGAAATGTGTGCATAGCATGTAACAACCTTGATTGGGCCCTTTACATGATAACATTCTCCAAATTTCTCTCTGGCATGTGTTTGAGGGTTGATGTTTAAGCCATTCTTCTATCACGACTCCTAACCACATTAAAAAGCTGACAAACCAAACCTGGTTAATGGTAATGGCAAAGACACATCAACAACTACACAACGTGTGACAATATTATTTCACAAGGATGTGGAAAATACAGTATGAGAAAAATGACTTATTTGATCTTTGTAACTGTTTTTCTGTCCATTACGTTTTCTAAGCTTATGAAATAGATCCTTTGATTCATTTCCTGGTCCCTGGGGAAAATGTTTAACCTACTGTTCCTGGGAAATTCAAGATTTACTGCTAAATCATATTTATGTTTCCTTAGTCAGAAACATGGCCCCAGAGTGATGTTTAAAATTAGGAATAAAAAAGTACAACTCTTCATCCGGGAAGTAACCAACAACTTATTTTCTTAAGCGCAGAATAAGAAAAATTTTGCTTAATTGCTTTACCACATCTCTCTGGTGCAAGTGGTAAGTTTTATTTCATGACATCTTTCTTGTCTGAGGAATTTATGTAGTAATTCCGTGTGTGTCATCTCATTTTATAGTACACGGGGATTTCCATAAAGTAATTGAGGCTTTCAAAGGAATGATTGTTTTTCTGGAATAGATAAAAGGCCATTCAGGGGGCAATACAGATTAAAGCAGAGTATATGGTGATAGTCATGTTGGTGTACTTTTCAAATACAAATGGAGAACTTGGAAACATCTTTTATCAGTAGTGTCCCAGGAACATATCTTCAAAATAGGAAGCATTTACTTCACTTAAAAATACTAATCACGGGTTTATCTGTAATCCAATTAATGGTTCAAGGAGGTGTCTCAGGAGGCATTAGTATGCTGTAATTTTCTTGTCTTGTTAGCTATTATTACAGCTCTCCTATTGCTATAGCTTTCTTAATGTTCTCACAAAACCGCAGCCTATTCTTAGACATAATATTGCTTATTAATACTAGAGCAAGTTTTGCTATAGTATTTGGGCCACACATTCATTCAAAGGATCTCATTCCTTATCATGCCCCTGACTACTCCTCATTCCCAAGTTCACCTTCATGTTAATATAATGTTAGGTAGTTTTGACTATCAATCGCCAAACAACTTTTTCCTCTTTCGGTATTGATTCATGCAAATACACAGGTGAATTAACAACGCCTTGTGAATTACCTACAAACACTTCATCAACCCTCAAAGCCACACTGGATGTACAGTCCGAGCCTAAGATAAAAGATAAATTCTTCTGGAGGTACTAAAATGTCTAGGTCCTTATAAATACACATTTGAGACTGAGAGAAGGGACCCTTCCATAATATGTCTGTCTGAAGTTCTTAAGGGACTATCCATTAAAACTAACAAACAAAAAATTAAAAAAACTCTGGGGAAGGGCTGGAAAAAGAAATGTTTAGAGCTTATCTCTTTGTAAAAAGATTCCTAAGCTACACCCATTGAAAAGTTCCTCTCAGCTTTGCTCTCATCTATTCTTAAACATTTTTTTTTTTAAGATTTTATTTATTTATTTGACAGAGACAGCCAGCAAGAGAGGGAACACAAGCAGGGGGAGTGGGAGAGGAAGGAGCAGGCTCCTAGCAGAAGAGCCTGATGTGGGGCGTGATCCCAGAACGCTGGGATCATGCCCTGAGCCAAAGGCAGACGCTTAACGACTGCGCCACCCAGGCGCCCCTATGAGACTCTTTCTGAGAGTGATGGGCCGACTTCGCGGTTGCAACCTTGTTCTTAACCTTGCCTGTTTCGGAAGTTGTGAGTCTAATGCAGGTAAGTTCTTTTCAAAATTTAATCTGTAGATCAGCAAATCATCGACCATCTGGAATCACACATGGGTATGACCTAGGCTAAGAGATTTCATGTGTGTTTTCGCTGGGAGGAAAGTTATCTCCAAATTCTTTCATTTAAAGGGCCTGAAGGAGGTGGGGACAGAGGGGACGATCGCTTACAATTTATCACTGTGGGTCAGTTATTCCCAGGTGAAATGCAACTTCGATGTTGTAACTAGTTGCTAAATGAAGTTCACTCTAGGTCAGTACTTTTTTTTCTTTTTTGCAAAAAAATGAAGTCTACATGAGACCAGATGAAGTCTGACAATGCAGTGCATCCCTAACAATACACCGATAATTAAATGTTGATGCACCATTCATAAGACGGGATTTTGACTTTGACCATGGTTGACAGTGCTACGTAGGCTATTACAGAAGTTTAGAAAACAAAGCAAAAGGAAAACAAAACAGAGGTTGAATACTGAAAGCAAAGAAGATAAATACTAAATGGTTTTTTTCTATAAAAGATTGCTTTCTGTGTGAGTGCATGGTATATTTGACATAATTTTGTCTGATGGAACATGGGCATTTTGACAACGAAGGATGGAGATCTCCTGATGCAGGTGAAATGATAAGCAAAGGGTGCTGGAAATGCTGCTTTAGAGCATTGCCAGCTGTTTCTCACCTTACGCCAGGGTGCCTCGGGGGTGGGTCCCCGAGGCCTAAAGTTCCCTCCGAGCCTCACAGCACTCCCCCTTCTCAAGAAGTATCTGTGTATGTTTCAAGAATAGTCAGGAGGAATTCTAATCACACTTCACAGACACTAGAACTGAAGCAAATCATTCGAGTCATGGCTTAAAGAAAAGAAAAATTATTCTCACCTAAGCTCTGCTTTGTCTCATTAGAAAAAATGATTATTTAAGTTTCCTACAAATATCCTGGAATTGAAGGGGTAAGGGACAAATTTTGTCTTGTCCGGTTTTAAACTGACCTTGCTTTTTTAAAAGGTATTGAACTACACCAAAATACTCATGAAACATAAAAAGCCCAATTTTTTTAGAAGATATTTATATAGCAAATTATAAAATCTCCGAGGTGGAAGGGATTGGAGATCTGCAATCAAGCTTCAATGAGGTACAGGAGTTCCTTTTACAACACACCTGATAGGCATTGCAGTGGGAAAAAGCACAGGCTATGCAAACAGATGAACTTGGAGTCAGCTGGCGGGTCTGCCACCTTAGGACTAGCTGTGTGACTTAGGGCAATTTTCTTAACTTCTCTGAGCTCCAGTTTCCTTCTCAATTAAAAAAATGATAATTTCGGGGCGCCTGGGTGGCACAGCAGTTAAGCGTCTGCCTTCGGCTCAGGGCGTGATCCTGGCGTTATGGGATCGAGCCCCACATCGGGCTCCTCCGCTATGAGCCTGCTTCTTCCTCTCCCACTCCCCCTGCTTGTGTTCCCTCCCTTGCTGGCTGTCTCTATCTCTGTCAAATAAATAAATAAAATCTTTAAAAAAAAATGATAATTTTCCTCCAGGTAAGGTTGCTATGAGAACTAAGTTAAGTACATGTATTAAAGCTCGTAACACATTTTATATGCCTAATATATATGTTAATTCCGTCTCCATCTCTGCCCCACAAGATTTTGAAGTTTTGAGTTAAACTGACATTTACAGTCTTGTAACTTCTGTTCATTACTCCTAACACTTCTTTTTCAGCAACAGACACATTTACTCCCTTATCCACACTGTAGTTCCTCAAATATCCAGCTCTCCTATCTCTTGTTAGTCTCTTCTCCTCCCACTGGTGAATGTACAAACATTCATCTCATATTACAGAACTACCAGACGTCACCATCTTTTTGTTTTAGAAATAAACTTTAGTGCGTCAAAGATCTGAAAACAATGGTCTTGTTGGGATCAAAGCTGCTACTCAGTGGGTCTACCTGCCCCTTTGTTCTGTACATTCTTCTAGTCTTTAAGCAGCCTCTGGCTGATTTTGCATTTTATCAATCTACCACACCATTTGATCATCATAATGGAAAGGCACAGCGAAAACACTGGGATCTTTCCCCGTGATCCTTAAAGTACACGATTTGTTTTTTTTGTTTTGAAAATTTTACGATCATATTTGTTTTCCTTTTAAAAGGCTGATTAGCATTCAAAGTGCTCCAAAATTCTCCTTTAGCCTGGATCCCAAAATAAAAATGTTTTGATTACTGCCAGAGAGATTTAAGTTAGTTATTAGTAAGAACATTTTTGATTGGAGATAACAGACACTAATGCCCTACAGCCAAGGGAAGTCATACAATTCCTTTCCCCAGAGATAAGAAAAAACAGCCAAGGAACCTTGTACAGTCCCTTCTCTAGACGATAAAATTGTATCATTCTATTCCTAGAAATATTTATTCTCAGCCTTGATTAGAAGCAGGGGGTATGACAAAATCACATCTGAAGGCCCTCTTTATTCTTCTATTTAAAAAAAAAATAAAGAAAAAGAATGTTTAGAGCAAATTATTCACAAGTTTGAGAACGGCTGCCTGCGAAGCCCTTTCGGAGCGGGAAGAGGGTTTGCTGCCATCTCCTGGACCTTTGAGATGGAGCCGGCAAGATCCGCGCTTCAGTGCCCGCTCAGGAGGCCTATAGAACAGTGGAAAGCAGGTGCAGTTGACAAGTCGGCCTGTGCCTGACTGGACAAACTGGAAAACTATTTATGGGTTTTAAAGAATAAGGTTGGCCTAAGTGTTCTGTGTGTTAGAAAAGTGTTTTACAAAGTGTGGTTCACAACCATTAGCATCAGAATCATCTGGGGTGTATGTTACAAGAACAAATCCCTGGACCCCACCCAGATCTACTAAATCAGAAGTTCCACAGTGGCGCTGGGGGTGGGGAGGGAAGGTCTTAATTCCCCTCTGGGAACAAAAGTTGGAAAGCTGTGTGTTAGAACCTCTGAAGGCGGTGGCTGGCTAAAACTGAAGTGCTGTATGTAAAGAAACCTTATTAGTTGGTGAACTGAAGTGTAAAATTAAAATAAATTCTAAGTGATCTATTTTACTTTGGTTTTTATTTCCATAATAGCACCCACTCTGGGTTGTAACATTTTGCTGGCTGTTTCATAATGTAGAATTCAAAATCTAGTTAGCTTATTTGGGTTTATATGAAGAATTACTATTGGCACCATCTGATAAGCAGTAACAAGTAGTCAGTGGGCTAGACCATCAACTAACTCTTGAGTGGGACATAAAGGAAAAAAACCCTACCAATGGAAGGATTGGTGTGACACTGAGCACTTCATTTATATTGGCCCAGACTATTCTTTGGTGATCTTTAGCTCTAGAGGACGGTTTTGTGAATATTTTTTTACCAGCCTGAGACATGTTAGGAGAAAACAGAACTGAGGGATATGCAATTCAAGAAAAAGATCTAGTTGTTTTTCACTTTCCAAGAAAAAAAATGTAATTAAATGGTACAAAAGGAAAACAGAACTAAATCAGTTTAAAAGTATTTGAAACAAAAGCGACTTTGGATTCAGGTAAAATTTTCGGCCTCTCAGCTTGTTTTGATTTTTTTTTTTCCTCTTCAAGATTAGTCCCAACTTCTACTTCTGACTCAGAAAGATTCTAGAGGCACACCAGAAAACCCACAAAAATTCCCTGGGTTTGAAAGGCAGCTGGGATTCTAGGTTCCTCCCTACATCATTCACTCAGCTTCTGAGAATTGTTTTTCATCCCTTGCTCTGTGAACTGGGAGTTTGCTCTGTTCAGAGAGAGGGTTCACTCTGTTTTTGGAAACTGCTCATGCTTCTCAGGCAAGGGGATCAATTACTCTAAAAAGACCAGGTTGCTGACCCTTTGTCCTGGGACAGTGTTGGGAAGGAGGGATAAGAACAGCTGTCCGCAGCGCCTTCCGAGGTCAGCCAGGTTCTGTCAGAGCCCCAACTGTTGCAGGCGTGAATTGGGGTGGCCTTGGCAATCGGGTGGCCAGCTGTTCCACTTTCTGTGGGCTCGGCCTAAATAGCTTCAACTATCCTACCAGAACCTTCCTCAGGAGACCAACATCCCAAATTTGAGACTATATTTAATTTACAAGCATCCCCCGCCATAAGAATTCTCTGTATATTACTAAGGGCACCACACTTGTTTTATTTAACAATTGATACTTTGAATTGAAAGCAGTCCCTTTATAGTGGAGTCTCAAAGCTGATGTTAAGGTGTGTTTTGGGGGGCGCCTGGGTGGCACAGCGGTTAGGCGTCTGCCTTCGGCTCAGGGCGTGATCCCGGCGTAATGGGATCGAGCCCCACATCAGGCTCCTCCGCTATGAGCCTGCTTCTTCCTCTCCCACTCCCCCTGCTTGTGTTCCCTCTCTCGCTGGCTGTCTCTATCTCTGTCAAATAAATAAATAAAATCTTTTAAAAAAAAAGTGTGTTTTTGTTTTTTAAATATTGCACCATTTTGTATACCATTATAATGCTAGGACAATAGATGAAGACAAAGAAGAAAAAAGTTGTCCAACAGGCTGAAGAGAGAGGAACATAGACATACAAAGTTTCAGTAAGAAGAAAACAGAAGAAACAACGACTTCTCAGGACAAGCCTCTTGAGAAGAGATTGGTTGTGTCAATAGATTTATACAGACACTTTCTGCTTTTTGTCTTTTTATTGTGTTCGACCCCTAAAACTGGGATGCACATTAACAGAAAAAAATGAAAGAACTTGTCTAATGGTTGTGTGTGTTTTCCTCCTTGGAAGTTTCTGAAACAGTAGCTATTGTTTGTTAAGTGGCCCTTGCAGTAACACTAGTAGCTAGCACCTGTTGAACGCTTTCATGCGCCAGGCACCGTTCTATACACCTAACACTGTGGATTCCTTTAACCTGCTCGACCTGTGATGTGCACCCAGTATTGTCTCCATGCCACAGAGAGGGACACTGAGGCTCAAAAAGGCGTAAGCGTCTGCCTGGAGCCTCCCTACGAGCCAGAGGCGGGCCTGACGCAGTTGCAGGCACCTGGGCCCGGGACAGAATGTGCCTCTGTAGGCGTGGGGTTTGCGTGCATGCTCTCACCTAATCACAGGTGAATGTCACTGAAGAAATGGTTACCTTTTGCCTCCCCTAAACCAAATTGTGACTTTTTTAATTTAAAAATTGGAGGGGACTATTTTTCTGCATTATTGTTCTTAAAATTTGAGAAATTTTTCTTCTTTGCTGTTCTTTGTTTTCCTTAATTTACCTGGTGTAAACTAGCACAGCCCTAGCAGTAATATACGATGATAGTCGGCTGGAAGTGGGTGTTTGAGGAGTTTGGTCTAGTTCAAATTCCGATCAAGGGTAACTAGCAAAGTATTAGGCTCCCCCCTATCATGTAATGAGTTATAAGCAAAAAGGCCGATAGAAATAAAACTATAGCTTTTCTCCTCCCCTTGTACCTGCCTACAAGTGTCTGTCATTTGGGGCTTCCAAGCTCTAAGAAGTCTTTTTCATATTGATTTAGATTTTCATATTGATTTAAAGTAACTTTTGAGTTATTTCTGAGACAGTTAAAACTTATTGCTCTGATGGGCAATTCCTTTCATCTGTGACCTTTGTCTTGCGATCAAGAGAGGTAATGTAGTCTTGTGGTTAGTGAATGGCTCTGGTCCCTGACTGTCAGGTCTTGAGCCTTTCCCCACCTCCTTAGACAAGTTCCTTTTCTTTACCTCAGTTTCTCATCTGTAAAATGGGATGATCATAGTATCTACTTTATAGTCATTTTGTGATGACTGAAAAAGTCAACGTTTGTTAGCTATGCATCTAGCATATGGTAAGCCCTCATAATTATCACCTTATTAGTGGCTCTATGATTTTTAAATAAAGGCAGCAGAGCTCTGCAAAGATAATGAGGAGGTTTTTACAATGAACTTAGAAGTTCACATCTTCTCTCCTTGAAGTTAGTGATGGGAATGCTCCGACCCCCTGTTTAGAATCCATTACACCAGTTCCTCAGGAGATGTTTTGAAAATAACAGTGAGACATAGTTGAAGGGGAAAAAAAAGCTACTGGAAAAAACATAAGGTGTAAAAATGTCCTTGCTGGGAAGTCTTCCTACAGAAATAACTGTTGAGAAATGCTCCATTGAGGACACTGTGGCTGGAAACTTTAGCTGCCTCATGCATATCCAGGAGAGACTTCATGGAATGCTAAGATTCCAGTGACAACTATTTTTTAGATTTGAAACACTGAAAGTTTGTGATGCTTGCATTATTATTCTGTTTAGAATTATTCTTGTTGAAATGTCTTAAGTTATTATGGGTTTAGTAACAAGCCAAGCTGGGTGCCGTTTCACTATTTAATAAGAATGTTCCTTGAGCTACATGTAGTCAGAATGGCATGAAGCCTAGGCGAATACTTCCTTTTATGAGAGTCTCCGATTTTGCTTTTTTTTTTTTTAAAGTGACAATTCTTCCCCAATCTCAGCCCATAAATATCATCTATTCATCCTGAAATAAGAAAATAAAAGAATTTGGGTAACTAGTACAAAATCACTGTCAAATTCACCTTTTTCACTTATAGGACAGATGCTTCTTTCTCAGAGGCTGGTTTTCATTTCCAACATACCATCAAAGCCTCTGAGTTTATGTGCAATCCGAGGAAAGTAAGGGGGTCCTTTCTAATGTTATTCAACATGGTCAAAGTCATCTATAAAGCCTATATAGAGTAGGCTCTTGCTAAATAGTTTGGGGAACACAAAACTATTAACGGAGTGGTATTCTGGGTCTAATGAGACTATGGAAACCATGTGGTACAGAAGGGAAGGTCCAGGCGTGGATGTCAGACAAAGGTCTAGTTCCAAACCCAGCCAATGACTTAAAAGCTTAATGACTATCCGACAGGTTGTTTAGCCTCTCTGAATTTCAGGCAGCTCGCCTGTAAATTGGGAATAAAACCTTCCTTTCAGCATTATTCCAAGGACCAAATGAAATGTCTGGAGTATATAATGTGCAGCATGGTGACTATAGTTGGTAATGCTCTATCGTATACGTGAAAGTCGCTAAGAGAGGAGATCTTAAAAATTCTCATGACAAGAAAAAAATTTGTAACTGTGTGGTGATGGATGTTAACTACACTCACTGAGGTGATCATTTCACAATAAATACAAATATCAAATCCTTATGTTGTACACCCGAAACTAATATAATGTTATATGTAGATCATATCTCAATAGAAGAAAAGAGATAATCTAGGAAAGATACTTGGCACAATTCAGGACCCAAAATTCGTGCTCAGTTAATGTTAGCTATTGTTATAATTTATGGGAAGTATTTAACACAGTTCTTGGCACGTAGTAGAAACGTAACAGATGAACCCCGCCCCCCAACTTCTGCCTTTTCCTCGGGTCTCACAAGGTTGTTTGCATGGCTGCCCAGCATCCATTCCCATCCATGCAGTCCTGCATTGGACCAGAACACCTGACTCGGGGCCTTTGAGTGGTCTGAAAACAGATTATTGTTAAGTAAAGATATCAAAGATCCCCTGACTTCTAAAATGTCTTCTGAAGAACAAAACACTTTGCTGTTTGATATTTACTCCCAAGAAGAAAAATTGTCTCAGTTTGTTCCTAGATTGTGCAGTTCTTTTCAACTTAGAGCTAGCTGCAATCCTTCGTTTTTTTTGTTTTGTTTTGTTTTGTTTTTCCGCAAACGAATCATTAATAGTTATCAAGAAGCTCAGGAACTAGAGGCTGTGAAAGCAGGATTTCTCCATGGCACATACGAACGGTATTATTTTGAGTGTTAATAGTGTTTATCAGGTAGAGGAAGGAAGGTAGGCTGGAAAGTCAGTCCTTGGGACTATTTTTATTAGGGACCTTGAATGTATATTTCACCAGTCACAAAGCACACATAATTTAGATAAACATGCCAAGAATGAGGTAACAGGGGTAAAAGAAATTCTGTGTACCAATAACAGAAAATGATATAAACTATAGGACCCTGTAAAAACCCTAACCTTCTTTATACTTGAGATATACTTTACTAGCTAGCAAACCTCGTATAAAATCAGGAGTCTGAGAAATGTCTGACAGGATTTGATATTTTCAAATTAAATTTTTTCTTCGCTCAATTGCCCCTGAATGGTAAGCTCTGTGATTTCCAAGTGCCGAGAGGTCATTCGGTGTACAGATATACGTACCATAAGAACATATTAATATTTTGAAAATTTAATAAACTGGCTGTATCTGACAATGTTAAGGAAAGAATAAGTCTGATTTGGGGGCTCTTCCAGAAGACTGATTTTTATTGGCCTGTGGCTCCATAGGATAGACTATAATTTTTTTTCTTTTTTTTTAACCATAGAGGAAGAAATGGAGACTGGCCTCTTTTAGTGATTTTGCCTGGTGTTTGGGTCCTGTGGGAATTTGCGAGTTTGCTTTATGGCCTTTGGCCAACCCTGGTGGGAAGCCTAGAGAAGAATTCGATTCTGCTTTTTCCCAGAATACTTGTTGACGAACTTAGTAGCACTGAAGTGTTACATGAGTCTTTGTGTCCCCCAGAGTCCAGTGATAAGGGGACATGAGACCAGTGAGGGTCAGTGTGTCTGGGAATATAATGTTGGGTCTTAGAATTTATATATTTTTCTCATGAACTCTTAGCAATCTTTAAAACAAACTCGACAGCTCTGATTTTAGAAGGGAATGAGCACGCTTGCTGCCCACAGCTTCCCTCTGGAAGCATTTTAAGCATTTAGCTTTGCAGAAAACAATCACTTCTTTTTGATAACCATGACTTCAAATACCCTTCCTGCCGGGCCGGCTGTGACTCATAGAACAGCCGCGGATTTCAGGAACTCACCCTTAGAATACGGGTGCTTGCAGCTTCTCAACTTTGTAACTGGATAAAAGGATACACAGCCAGGGCTTTTGTCTGGCAGGCTAAAGCACACTCAGATACTAACCCCTGTGTCTCCTCGGGCTCTTAAGGGGCTGAAAGTGCCACGGAGTGCCAGTGTTTGATATGCCTGTCAGCAGCACAACGACCTTCAAAGTTCTTTAACCTAGTAGCTGTAAATAGGACAATGGTCCCACGTTTGCTAGTCCACACCCTTTTAAACGCGGATCATTTGTTTTTGACATCTCAGATGTGACTCTCGCTGCCAGGCTAGAATTTAGGCTGTGTGATAATACTCAGCTGTCCCTAAGAAGCAGGCCATTTCTTGAAAGGGGTCAGCACAATCTAGAAGGATTAAAGAACCCTGGCTTGCTCGAAAGAATTGTGTGTAACTCGGATCGGCTTTCCTGCAGTTAAATGAGTTGCTTCTTGTGCAGATTAAATGAGATACGTGTTATCATTAACGATCATGCTAGATATATTTTGAAGTACAAACTTTTACATGCTCCAGAATGACAACCCAAATGTGTCTTATAAAACATATTCCTAATAACTTATGCTTTCTACTATGAATGAAGAGTCAAAATGCAGAAACTGTGATTCTTCCTCTCTCAAAACAGAATGTGTGTATTATTGAAATATTAGAAACAAAATCGTAAATGTTTTAAGATTGAAGTGGCAATGCTCAGATTCCCAGTCTTACCAGTTCTGTGATTCAACCTATTCTCCTACAAGACGGAGAGGCATACGCTGTATTTAGATTTATGTACGCCTCTCTTCCTAGAATATCTAGTGTTGTGCACACTCATTATGGCACAACGGTCCAGGAAGAGAGGCTTGAGGCATTGTTAAGGGGAAACTCGTGGGAAAAAATTGCATGAGATCCTGCAGCACGTCAGTGACTGTGACTACATTCTATTTTATGTCCCAGTGCCTGTAAACCGCACAGTGGATCCCTTGGGATAAGATGCATACGGCACCGAACATAACACAGGCACCCAGTCAATGATCATTGCTGCGGTGTTGGTGATGAATACTTGACTTCACAGGTGCTCTGCCTAGAAACTAAGCTAACGAAGGACAAGGGACAAGGCAAGGTGTTAAAAACTAAACCAAACCTGCCTCCTCATATCCCACAACCTACCCGTCAAACATCTGCTACCACAACAAAGCCAACAACACACAGATTGCAAAGGATGCCCCGTGGGCGGGAAGCTGAGGTCATGAGTTCTAAGCCTCCCACCTGCCACACTGACATCATTCCCATAACTCCAACCTTTCAGGTGGTACATACGGCTTATTCTGCATGCTAGTTCCCAGGAGGCTCTCTGGTCGAGGAGAACAGGGAAAGGGAATCCCTCTTACTCCAGGGTGCTGGCTCGGTCCTTTTCCCTCCCACTCCCCCATCCTCAAGTATGGTTACATTCTGTCACAGATGCCGTTTGGGAGGATTCCCACCCCTCCTCCATAATGTAGGACCATACGATTCAAGATGAGACCTATGCTTCCAGTTCCCGGTCGAGGTTGTGGATGCTTTGATTGCGTGCCTGGCATGTTTCTTAGAAGCTTTTTGGGAACCCTATGACACTCCCAGTTATGCTAGTGGTGTGTTTAGTCATCAACTCCAAATAGGGGCTCCGCTAAGATTGCCACCTGTCCTACAGGAAATGGACTGAAAACACTTCTCATTCCTACATACCACAAACCACTGGACAACTGGGAGTACTTGTGGGTCATTACCAGCCCAGGCTACATTTGAACTGGTGATCTCAAATTAACTACGCTGTGTTCCATTATCTTTCCTCTACTTCATACCATTCTTTAAATGCTATGTCAAGAATGCAAAGTTATAAAAATGATCTCCTTTCCTGCTTCACCTTAAGAAGCCTTTTTTGGTTGTCCTATTAGAAAAGAATGTAAGATGCACAGCATTTAACAGACTTCCTTTGCAGGGAACAAGTAATACAAACAATAGTGTTATATAATGGATAGATTGCTTTTTCCTTTACCCTGTATTAATCTCCCTAGCTGATTTCCAAAAAAGGTAAATGAGGGACCGAGCTGCATCCTGTGGTTGTAACCTCTAGGTAAACTGCCACCAAAGGCAATGGAAGATTTTCTAGAAAAAAAGCAAAAGAAACAGCCTCATTGTCCTGTAGCTGACTTAATTCTTTTCGTGTGTTCTGTCTTAGAGTTTCACAACGTGCAGACAAATGAATACGCTCACAAAGGAAATTCAGAGATCTGGGGAGCAATAGAAGAGAAATATCAGAGAAATGACTTGGGTCAGAACAGCTCCTACAGAGAAGATCATTTTTAAAAATACGGGCATTAAACAGATAAAGAAGATGGTGATATTTTAATAGGATAGTGAAAAATATAGCAGGTTGACAGAGACAGCAGTAAAAGAACAGGAATACAGACATTTTCAGAGGATTAAAACAGTACCATGTACCCTCAAAGCAGGCAAGTTTTTATAAGATGTCTCTAAACATATCTCCTGTATTGAGTAGATGGTTTTCCTCGGAGCTGTCAAAAACGTTTCGTGGTTCTCTACATTAATTCCTGTTGAATATTTTCCATGGTTGGTCAGACTTGGACTTTAAATAGATATGAGAAAGGTCTTCAGGTTTACTGTCAGTAACATTATTACCTTCATAGCCAGCTGGATGACGGCATGATGTGTGACCAATCCAAATTTACAAGGTAACCTTGCCTGAATCCTCCTGGTCCATCAGATAGAAATTACAAAGTGAAGGTGTGAGAATAGAATTGCAAGGAACAGTGGGAGAAGCGGTAGGCAGAAAGCCAAACAAACACAAGGAAAACAATCTGTGAGGTCGCTCAGAAATGATGCTGATAATTGTGTGTTCTCACCCTACGGCCTCCACACACATGGGGTTCCTCGTGCTTCACAATCAGCCCCTGTCGTCAGTAACCCTTCATGCCTCAATCGCGTGCTTTCCCGAGGGAAAATAATAGTCCTAAGTACCTTTATCTGCAGCCTGCTCACCCTTTTTTGTCATTCCTGTGTACCGTGCTCTACCACTCGCCTCGGCTGAGGAACACAAACTTACACATTCACGGGCAACTGGAGATACACTCACTTCGTTTCTTAAGTAACTGGGAAGAGAAGATGGAAATCAGTCTCTAAGGATAATCATCCTTCTTGCCCTATCTCACTTACTTTAAGAAAGTCTTCTGAAATGAGCTAATACATAGAAAACATCTGGCGAAGAACCTAACACATGAGTGCTCAGTCATCACGGACACCCTCTTCCTTACCCTTCCTACTAAACTATGTACATTTCAACAATCCCCAGAATGCCCCCCCTGCAGTACCGAACAGGTGGCTGAGGTTGACAGACCAGAGCTGATCCCTGTCCTCCATAAATTTCTTATCCCGTAACACTAGTAATAGAGATAAAGCACTACCTAAGAAGGAAACCGCAGTCAATACATGTTATATTTTCACTACATTTGAACCTTTTCACCATAGGAGCCCAGCTGTTACGCTACATAAAGGCCGTGTGCAATGTCTGCTAACACTGATCACTGTCTTTCTTGTGACTAAAGCATAAATCCTAAGTATCCTGCTTACTTAATATAACGGCACATGTCTATGTGGGGGTGCTCCCATATTTTTTAAGTGTGCAAAGAAGATAAATATGTTTTAAGTCAATCTGAGTTAGATTTTTGACTCATTAAAAATATTATGCTCCTTGGACCCAGATTGGGAAGTGACATCTGAAATTAAGTAAGTCGAGGACTTGCTAGGCATTCTCAGGGACTCAAGTAACACTGCAAACAACTTGTTTCAAGCAAAGTGGACACTCAGCTTCGGCTACGAGATTACTCTTCCGCGATAGATGGTTTCCACACCTGCACTGGGACACCACTTTTCTTGGCTGAGAACTTCGGCCTTGGTGCCACAAAGTAAGACGTCGAGGCTGATTCTTGCTTTGGAGAGGTGGGAATGCCCACGGGCACGGGGGACGCGCTGACCGGTGAGGTGGCCTCTGCAAAGAAGGCAGGCTGAGAGCTATATGCTGGCACCGAGTACACAGACGAGGCCTGCGCAGTAGTGGGCGAGCCAGCGTTCACGGGCCGGGGAGGAAGAGCTTGCTTCACGGCGGGCACTGAACTGACCTTGGCGGATGACTTTTGGAGGAGGCCATCCTTTCCATCAGGAGGTTGGAAAGTAAACAGGGATGCATTTAGCTGATATGGTTGGTGCTTCATGACGTCCAAAGCATTGAGGGGTTTTTTGCCCTTTTTCTTGCTTGTCTTGGAGGCCTGTGGGGCTGATGACTGAGACTTGAGAGCAGCCAGAGGGTAGGAGGGGGAGTGGATAGGGTTGTAGGCCACAGGAGGAGGAGCTCGGACATTGGAGGAGTACTTCCAACCGGCTGGTAGAGACGGAGTGGGAGACTGGGCGCGAGCAGCATGGGCCTGCACTGTGTCGGAATCTACCACATACTTCTCCATCCTCGACTGCCTTTTAGCAAAGAGCTGGGCTCCTTTCCCACTCATTCCTGGAAGCTCATTGGATGGTCCCGGGGCACCAGCATGAGCAGCGTTTACTGTTGGTGTGGGAGCCGTTGGCTTAGGTGTGTAGTTGGGACTGGCTACTGCTGCCTGTGGACCCTTGAAGGGACCAGCCAGGGTCAGAGTGCTCGCGGGCCGGGCAGGAGCGTAGGAAGGCTGGGCTATTTTGATGGAGGAGACAACGGTGCCCTGCGACGGGTTGGACGTGGGGAAGGCAGGAGGTTGGGTTGGAGCCACTCCTGGGGACCAGACCGGAGAAACTGGAGTTACTGGTTGGGAGGACGAGGACTTGACTGCAGGTTTCGGGGCGACAGGAGGTGGAGTCTTTTGTTTTGCAGTGGAGCTCTGCATGAAATTACAAGCCTCTGCTCCCAAACTGAGGTAGTCTTCTTCGGGTCCGGAATCGCCTCCAGCTCCAGTGCCCTTTTTGCCTTCTGAATTTTGAAGAAGTGACAAGAGTTCAGGATTTGGGCTTACTTTGGGCTCTTTAAAAGTGAACATGGGCTTTGTCGTGCTTCTCCTTTTGGCCTCCTGCAGTATTCCTGTTCTTTTTGCTGGCACGGCGATCCTTTCATCCCGGGAGGCTATCCGCTCAGAGGAGTCGTAGAAGGCTGGCTGGGACCATGGGGCGGGCTGGGGCCACGGAGGAGGCTGTGCGGGGCCAGCCGTCGGGCTTGACACGGCTCTGGAGAAGCCTTCAGGTGGAGGTGTGACTGCAGAATAGGGCGGAGGCGCCGGGAAGTCCGCCATGGGGCTCGTCACGTTCCGGGTTGGGGAGAAGGGGGTCGCTGCCTGGTTCACAGACCCCGGGAAGGGTTTGGCTGTTCTGTTCCTAGGGATCATCCTCTGGGCCTCTGCTGTGTCGGACACCCCAGTGAAGCCATTGTGTTGGGGCACGTGGCCATGACCGGGGCTCACCTCGATGTAGCTTCTGCTCACAGAGCTCTGCATTCTTCCGGTTTCTTCTTCCTTCCTTTGGTAGGAAGCCGTGGTTCTCAGGCCGTCTGTCTGCACAGCAGCGGGCTCTCTGCTTGCCATTCCACCCACCCTCTCCTCCTCTTTTTGGGCCGCGATCTGATCCATTCGCTCCCTCCTCTTGGCAAACATGAGGGCGCCCTTGCCTGAGGTGTCTGGCAACATCTCCATCTTGTCCCCTCTGTTCAGTTTCTTTTCGATGTCCACGAGTCCAGAGTCCCAGTCGAAGTTCACAACGCGTGCGCCGTCGTCAGTGTCAGACAATAACTCTTCATCCACCTCAGATTCACTCGTGCCCAGAAATGCTACTTCGCAGGTATCCTCTTTGTCACCGTCTTCCTCCTCGTCGGCCTCGCGCTCAAGTTCGCCCGTGCCGTAGCTGACTAGGGTGTATTTCTTGGCCCGCCTGCGGCGCTTCTTAAACATCAACACCCCCTTGGAGTTGGGGTTGGGGGCATCTGTAAGAAGGAGGGCAATGCTTTTGCATTTAGATTTTGCTTCTTTCACCTGCTTTTCTGACAGGCTTTCACTCCTCCTGAGCCCTAGGGAAAGTACAAAAATTATATTGAATTCCAAGAAGACCTCATAGCAACCCAGAAATCAACTCTCCCGGGGGAAAGTAAATATGGAGAAAACATGCTTACAATCAGCCACTGAATTTTGAAGCAATCTAACTCATTTCTCTTTCTTATTTCTTTTAAAAATGTATACTTTTATGATGACATACAATGATATAAAAATCTCTGCACAGTGGTCTGTTTCACTTGCTCGTGTAAATACATCTTTATGTATGGTGATTAGACTATACGCAGCATACGGATCTTTATACTGTGACAATACACGCTGGAGACTCAACGTCAGTTAATAGGTTGTGATCCAAACTAAAAAGGAAATAATTTAAGGACATAATATTTTCTGAAAAACAAGGTAAGACATACCTTGTACTTCCGCATTTAAAAGATAAAATCTCAATATAAAACTGTCTCCAAGCATTTTTAAAAAGTGGCAGTGGGGAGGGCAAGAAACTGAAATTTCTAAGTGTTTCAATGTAATGAATTTAAATACTTAGGTTTTGTTCTTTTTTTTTTTTTAAACATTGACATCTCCCCAAAGTCCTTGTATTCATGGCGACTGGATTAATATAAACTAAAAAAACAGAATGAATAATAATTGAAGGCACTGAATCAAGAACTGCTAATGATTTGGAACACAGGATTGTTGTGAATACGTGTAAGAAATTCAAGCTACAAAGTTGTCTAGATAAATTTGTTTGAAATAGATTGCTATTTTGGAAATATAACACTACTTCAGTCGCAGCAAGAATAAGTGTAAATCTTGGGGAAATTTAAAAATTTTGTGACTAGTGACCCTCTTAACTGTAGGTAAAAGCTGATGCAGAAATTAAGTCGTTTACAATGAGAGTTTGACAGTTTTGAAGTAACAAACATTTAGTTTTAAATTTTTTATTTTATCATTATTGTTAGAAAAAATAAACTGCAAACTAGTTTATAGCATCAGTTAATTGTCCTCATGTATTTAGTGATAAAGAGCATGATTCACAAGCAAGTTTTGAATTCTTCAAAATAGTTAAACGGAAATTTCAGAAAAACTTTTTGAATATTTTATGATTGAAAATTAGTTGTTTTTTGTTTTGTTTTGTCCCTGGAAAAAATCAGGCTTCATGATTCTTTTTTTTTTTTTTAATAAAATAGAAACAGAGCGAATAGTTTTATAACAAAGTTACAGATATTCCCTGGCAATCGAATTTTATTTAGAGAAAACAGCGTGATCATTATCAAACATAAGTCCTTTTTTTGGCCAGTGTTATACAACTTACTATTAAACTGACAGCCACAGTTGCACAGTTGCTGCTCACTTCACTGCCAACATGTAAAGTATGTGAGTGCTGCCTTAATACACTTGTTTAATATGCCGTAAGTGTGGAGATGCATACGGATGCTTCAAGTATAAGGACGATTCACAGCACTTGCCAATAAAGCTACAAATGGTTATGCTAAAAATATGCTTGGAAAGGAATAAGGAGAGGTTAGAAGATTTAATATAGTACTTTGAATAACTGAGTTCGTTACCATTGTGTATCATTCATACCTTCAAGTGACTTTGCTAGTCAGCATTTACCTCCTCAAATGAAATTCTAAAACTGTTTAAAAAAGGAAAAAAAGACAGAGAGAGAGAAAAGAAAATAACAAAAATCATAAAACCTAACTGATGTTCTTATCTTCATTCTCCTTTCTGTAATCACTCCCTTGGGTAAAACAAAACACCGTAAACAGCCTTGAATTTAAATACATTTTACATTTGGGGACATTTAAATGCCTCCAGGGGGCTCGGAAGACTGACTCCTGTGTCTAGAAGGTAGATGAAAGGCTTTGCAGTGGAGTGAAGACATACAAAACGGAGCGGATCGTGTAACCGCTCAGGAGTCCACATGTCCTTGTCTGTCAAACTCACTTCTGCAAGCATCATCAAGCTGCA